>NC_138663.1:200154231-200837802 GCF_964273445.1 Streptopelia decaocto
AGGCGGTGGGTTCGTTTGATTGGGCTGGGCTGCAGTGAGTCCCTGGGGCAGGGGTTGCTGTGGGGTCCCTGCGTGGGCCCGGGGCACGAACGGGGCCCTGTGGGGAGCGCTCCTGAGCAGAACAGCAGAGGGCGGCGGGTCGGGGTCCGGCGGGCAGGAGATGTGGTGCCTCATGAAAAGGTGCGGTCATGTTGTATCTGAGTCTTCAGCTGAACCCATAGACTCCCCTCGTTATATATAATTAACACAGGTGAGTTCTGAGAGCAGGTGGCTCTGGCAGAGCGTGTTCCTTCCTGAGCTGCCGCCGACTGGCTCAGTGTGACTGGAAAGCGGCAGCAGCCCTTGGGCAAGGAGTCCGGGCCGGTTGTGCCTTAGTTACTGCCTCACTGCTTTTTGGAGATGTTCCTGCCCGTTAACTCTTTTCTGAGCAGCAGCTCAGTGGCAGTAACTGCGTGCTGCCTGATGGGATGTTATTTTCAGTGCCAAATCTGTGTTAGGATTTTAAGACTCAAGTCGTGTTTTGTGATCTCATTAAAAATCAAACAATAGCAAATAGTGCAAGCAGAGCATAAATGACTTTTATTTGTGTATCGCAAAACCATGTGGATCAATACTTTTTTTTTTTTCCTCTGGTTTTTAATATTCTTTAAAATGTTTTCTTGTCATCCTTTAACATCCAACCTTCTGGTTGGTAGGACCGCTGCCTTTGACTGGTGCCTTTATGTACCCCTGCAGATGTGTCTCTCTTACATCTTGTATGTCTTTAGTCTGTGGTTAGTGGATGTGTGTGTCTTGCTGAAGCAGGAATAAACATAGTTTCAAATACCAGATTTAAGATGGCCCAGTTGATCATACATGGTATTTTTGGCATTGGTTGGCCAAATTGAACTCTTGGCGCAGTGGTTGGGGATTGCAGGGTCTTCTGTCAGGCCGTGCTGAACACGGTGTGTGCTGACACGGTGTCTATGCGGCTGAGGCTGATCAGAGTCGTTTCACCCCTTTGCCACAGAAGAATTGGTAGTAGTGACTTTGGGGATCAGCTGGTTCATTTTTAGGACATGCTGGTGGTATGCCAGTTCCAGTAGTTTCTAAATGAGAGCTCGTGAAAACTTCTGCATTTGTCTGAACTTCATTAATTGCACTTAAATTATCTAAGGGTAGTGCTGTTGGCCTTGTGCTACCAGGGAAACAGTAATGCTAGCCCTTCTGACAGTTTTGGTGACCAGCAGGAGTGCTGCTCAGGCCGATCCCAAAGGATGGTGCTAATGGCAGGGATGTGGCTCTTCCTGAGGGTTGGGGCATTCACAGTGCATCATCTTCATCAGTATTTAATGGTCAACACCACCCTAGGCATGCTGTGGTCTGTGTCAGCCAGCATTTCTGGTGATGATACCTAGATACAGTTTGGGGAATAACAGAGGGAAGAATATAAGGTTACATATTAGAGAGCAGTGTAGGGGAAATGGACCTGGGGGTCCTGGTGGACAACAGGATGACCATGAGCCAGCACTGTGCCCTTGTGGCCAGGAAGGCCAATGGCATCCTGGGGTGTATTAGAAGGGGGGTGGTTAGTAGATCGAGAGAGGTCCTCCTTCCCCTCTACTCTGCCCTGGTGAGACCACATCTGGAATATTGTGTCCAGTTCTGGGCCCCTCAGTTCAAGAAGGACAGGGAACTGCTGGAGAGGGTCCAGCGTAGGGCAACAAAGATGATGAAGGGAGTGGAGCATCTCCCTTATGAAGAAAGGCTGAGGGAGCTGGGTCTCTTTAGTTTGGAGAAGAGGGGGTGACCTTATTAATGTTTATGAATATATAAAGGGTGTGTGCCATGAGGATGGAGCCAGGTTCTTCTCGGTGGCAAACAATGATAGGACAAGGGGTAGTGGGATCAAGCTGGAACACAAGAGGTTCCACTTAAATTTGAGAGGGGTCATTCCCAGTAGGCAGTCATTTCTGGCTGTTGTTTTTCAGGAGGGAAAAGAGTTTAGTTACAAGACTTGCCCTAAAGGTAGGAGGTTGGCTCCTGGACACTTTTATTTACTTAATAAACGTAGTTTCATGTTCTTTTTAGGGTCTGTGTATTGTCTTTCAAACATGTTGGAAAAGACTTTCTATTAAAAATCTGAATAGATTCTGTCAATTTTGTCAATAAAAAGCTCCTTAAGTTTTGAGGATCATGTGGCAAGCAATAGCTGTTATTATGTAGTGGGACTTCTCATTGCTGCTACAGTTTCAGGAACAGCATAGCGTTTGGTGAATGTCTTTTGCTGTAAATTGTAGTAACAACTGGTTTTTTATCCTTGATTCTGTAGTAGTTAAAATGACGACAGCAGCGAGGCCAACATTTGAACCTGCAAGAGGAGGAAGAGGAAAAGGTGAAGGAGACTTAAGTCAGCTATCCAAACAGTATTCCAGCAGAGACCTTCCTTCTCATACTAAAATCAAATACAGGTTAGTATCGGGGTTTTTGGTCTTACTGCTAAACAGCCCGGGAATGATTTTTTGGTTGTAAGCAGGACTCTGAAATTTTTCACAATAGGTGTTCATGCGCTTGATGCTGAACAGGCTCCGGAGATTGTGCAGCAGCATGGAATGAGTGTGCTGAAAGTGCAAGTCTCAAAAGCAGGCTTAAGAGATGAAATGCATTGCAAGTAATTGGAGAGGTTTCATTTTGTGGTATTTGTTACTGCTTATGGAGACAAAGTATTTCAGTGCAGTGCAAAGAAAATCAATGAGAACAGTAGGAGATGACTGAGCTGTTGAACGTTGCTGTCACTTGCAGAGCAGAATGGGATAAGGAGTGTGAAGCTGAACATGTCTTAAAAGCAGAAAACCATGTCATTCATTTGGCAAAGGACCACTGGGGGAGGGCATCAAGAGGAGGCAGGAAAATCATGGAATAGCACTCAGGCAGTAGTACATATTGGAACAGCTGATGCTAAACACTGCAAGTGGTTTTTGCAGGTCGTGGGGGAATAAATTGCTTTAATCAGTGTGAAAGATAATGGGATCTTATAAATATTTTTCTCTGTTTGAAATGCGTAGTTAATGTGCATTATTCTGTTGAAAGATGAACTGAAATCTGGAATCAATATGATGTAGATACGCAGAATTTAAATGAAATGTGTCAGCCTAGAAATGCTTTTTCATCTAGCTGATGTTACTCATGCTAGTGAAATTACTGTTAAGGTTTTACATTTGCAGGTTTTTGTGCAGGTGTTTAGCTTTTCATCTCCTCCCTCCTGCCCCTTTGGTTTTGAAGAATACGTCTGGATAAGGGAGATGGGGTGTTTTGGAAAATACCAAAATCAACAGCACAAAAAGTGTCATCAAATGCATTTTGTTATTATGGGGAAAAATTGCTGGTGGTTTGTTTCCTTAAACACAAAGGGGTTTGGAACACCAGTCTGTCGCTTTGAAAGAAATGTGTGGGGACAAATATGTACAGAAATATAAAACGTATGTTTTAACAAATCCCTCTGTGTGTGTGTGTGTGAGAGCGAGATGGAGGGGGCATTAAGTGTCTTCTGTTCTTTCTCCCAAATACCTAATACAAAGTTGTCTTTGTTAAACTGCCAAGGCTGCATCATTGCAGGAAAAGTTCAGTGTTTCAGTCCCACTCTTGTTTGCTTGGCTGACACAGGGTTTGGGAAGGTTTTGCAGCTATATCAGGGATTCCAAGTTCAGGTTTTTAATTACAAAAGCAAATTAAATACTCCATCATAAAGATAGTCTGTGCACACAATGTTTATAACGGCTCAAGTCTGCATTTCTTCCAGGCACTCTTGTTTCCAGCACTGGGTTCACAGAAAGGTGAAGGGAACTGCTGCTTGTTTTTGTTCTTTAGTTCTTTCCAAGATTTTCACAGAAAATTCAGTGGTCTATAGGTGGAGTTTAGGATGATTCAAATGTAAATAGCCTGTTACTTTTGGCCAGCATGTGTTATATAAAAGAGGGAAAAAGATGTATTTGCAATATGTTTCACTAATGCTAGTGTTTTGCTTGTTCTCTAATTTTTTTATGATCGTGAGATATAATCTTGTATATCTCTTGGAGGGGAAAAGGCTTATGAAAAGTGTGTTCTAGTCTAGGTCTTATCTGTAAGGCTTAGAGACTGTATCTACAGCAGCAGCTTGGGATGGTAAAATGGCAAGTTGACTGTCATGCTGGTGAATGTCTGCTAGGGCGCTGGGCTTGGACTGGTGGAAGAGATTGAGATGTAGCTACAAGAGATGTAGCCATCCTGGTTTTGCAGGAATTTATGTAGGGCCTTTAACTCATTTGAGAGTCACTGGAACCAGCATGTGTGTGGCATTTTGTGCCTGCATGTCTGTAATGCACGCAGAGAAAGGAGCTGATGGCGAGAATAAAGAAACATATGTCTACATGGTAGCCAGTTTTTATTCTTTAAACTTACTTCTTCACTCCAGGATTTATTGACCTCCTTCAGAAAATTGCTCCCAGCTGCAGATTATCAACTTCAGCTTTTCTTTCCCCCGTTATGCTGTTTCAGGCAGGCGACTCAGGATGCTCCTGAAGAGGTGCGTAACCGTGATTTCAGAAGGGAGCTGGAGGAGAGAGAACGGGTTGCTGCAAGAGAAAAGAATAGAGACAGACCAACCAGAGGTAAAACCAAAGAAACAAAAAATCTTCATACATTTGTGTGGCACTATTCTTACACAAAACTCAGTGTTGTAGGAAGTTTGGGGGTTGCAGACAGCATGTCATGAGAGGAGAATTTAGGGTATTGGTCTGATAGCTCAGAGCTGTTGACCTGCAAGGGAATGTCCACTGGCTTTCATGCTGGCTTCGTGCTAGCAAAAAATCTAGGCCAGCTAGTAGAAGAGCGTAGGCCATCACGCAGGCCAGCTGATACGGTGTGATTGTAATGAATTGGCAATGAGTGTGTGCAGCTAATAAAGGGCTTGGACAGGCGAGACAGAGAGGAGAAGGGGAATGACTCATCTTCTAGTGTTGCAGCACCAGTGTAACAATAAATCCATTTTTTAAAGTAAGCAATTCTGTTCAGATATGGTGAAGTGAAAACTAAAATGAATCAAAGGTGTGTTTTTTGAGAAATAGTAATTTATAATATTAAGCTTGACAGAATTTAGGTACTTTAGGTTTAGGTATGAAATGTGCAGAAGTACTGGGGGCTTTCAAGTACACAGACAAAATCAGATGTGATTTGGACCAAACTGGACAAAAGTAATGCTTTGGAGTGGTCTCTGATGTGAACCCTCCAATTGGGTATAAAGGGTAAGGATATTTCTCCACAGCTTTTTCTTCTGCTGTTCTATCTTCTTGAAATAATGACTTCAAAATTCTTTTGAGGTCAAATTGTAAGTTTGGGGATGTTATTGCTTCCCTTGAGGATACCTACAAGGGAGAAATTAGCATGGGCATTAAGACTGAGAAGTGAGGAAAAAGTAAACATAAGCTTGTATCTCTTGCTCTAATGCAATCTTTGTGAAGATTTTTGCTTTCTGACATTAGATGTTGTTAAATGAAGTGATTTAATCACTCGTTTGTTTGTGGTTTTGGTTTTTTTTTGTTTTTTTTTTTTTAATGTTATGCTGTAGAACACACAACATCATCATCTGTGTCTAAGAAGCCTCGGCTAGACCAGATTCCTGCAGCCAATCTTGATGCAGACGATCCGCTTACTGACGTATGTATCTCTTTTCTGTTTTCTTTCATTTTCCTGCCCTCAGGATTTGCTGTTAATAGAATATTTACTTTTAGATTGGCTAAAGTTTTAAGACAGCTTCTGACATACCTTCACCTTACAGTTATTGTACTATAGTGGAAGTGCAGAGTGGTTCAGAGGATTCCAGTCGATGCTGTAGTGGTGTTCTTGGAAAGCACAGAAAAACTAGGCAGCTGGAAATACCACTTAAAGTGTGGGGAACGGATGACTTTTTAGACTTGGTCAACTGCTGGGTTAGTTAGAATTCCCCTAGGGTAGAACTGTTGAGATACATTGACTGTCTTCATGAGCAATGGATTCTTGCTCTTGGCTTCTCTCCTCATGTTGACATCTATGAATTAGGTCCAGGGCTTGACAGTAAGCTGAGGCTTTCTCAATCCTGTTATATTTGGTCCCAACAATATTGTATGGGATATTCAGTCACACTGTTATAACAGCTTATGTTGCAGTGCTTAGAGAGTGATTGAGGACAGTCCTCAACTACCTAGCATTTGAGCTATCAAAAATGTATTGTAGTCATCGAAAAAGCACAAACATATTTTTGTCTTGACTTTACCGTACAAGAGCAAATATACCATTTGTATTGTATTTGCTGCTCCTGCAAGCACCCAGGTACTTCAGAAATCACCAGCAGCAAATGGCAGCCTTAGCTGGGCTAACCTGGGCTGGTTTTATTACATGAAATGAACGAGCTGCCTCTTTTTTCTGTTTGTTGCTATTAGGAAGATGATGAAGATGAGGACTTGGAAGACAGTGATGATGATGACACTGCAGCTCTTCTGGCTGAACTGGAAAAAATCAAGAAAGAACGAGCTGAGGAACAGGCTCGAAAGGTAAAATCTCACCTATTCAAGAGTATCTGGGGTTTTTTTTGCAGACTGATGTTTATTAAAACTGGTGTGCCTTAAGCACTTATGTTGAGTGAGAGCTGGTAAACACAGTAAGTGCCCTTCAAAACTCTTCTCAAGTAGAGTCTGATGGATTGGTTCTTCTGTCTCATAATTGCTGTGAATACTTTCTTTCTTCAGTAGACATACTTATTTTACTCTCTAAAACATTTTATTTGCTTTCCCAACACTTTGTAGAGTCATTTAGTCAAGGTAACCTTGCTTTTCATATGCAAATCCTTCTCTGAAGACAGCTGTCATACCAAACTATATGGTGGCATTAGTGAGCTACGTACTATCCAGTGTAATTTCGTTTGTTAACTAGCTTTTATGAAAAAAAATATATCATTATGAAATAAAAATATGTGCTTTTTTATGCTTTTGCATATGGCTGCAAGTTTTATACAGTACTTGCTTTTTCACAGTGTTGGTGCTTTGTTGCTTTGGCAAGGAGCAACAGTTGTAACTGTAAGAAGAGAACAGTTTTCATTATACATGGGTGAGGTTTTTGAAAAATGTCTCCACAAAAGTGAATAAGACAGCAGTGTTTTCAGAACTTGGGAAGTCAATGTACACGTAGCCTTCATACCACCTCCTACTCTTTGTCTTTACAGACAGAAACATTGTGGGGAGGGAAGTCTCTGTAGTTAGAGGCTGTTTTCCCATGAGCGGGATCAAATCCTGTGCTATTGGCTCCCACCCCTCCTTGGTGTAAGGGAGATTGTTGGGATGGAGCGCATTAGCAAAATCCCTGATTGATGAACGGACTTCTAGGGGCCGTTTCTCGGAATAGCCCTTGTTGTCAAACTGGTCAGGACTTAGGATGAACTGTGCTGGGTCTAACATTGTGTTGCCACAGACTGCAGAGTCCAGGTATTTAATCTGCGTGACTGAAAGACTTCTGCCTCTCGCGATGCGGCAGAAGTGGTGGATATGTGCAGAATTCCCTCCTCTGCTTTTACTAAGTGCGTTCTTTTTTTGAGTAGGGGCTTAAATAATTTTACTGCTTTTGAAAAATGTTGCATATTTCAGTTTGAGTAGTTTTTTAAGTTTTGTATGTTGTAGATGTAGATCCTACGTCAGTGTAAACGAAGCAACAAACAAAAACAGCCAAAACCAACCAACCAACCAAAAAAATCCACCAAAACCCGACCTTTGTATAAGGTAATCTGAGGAGTCTTTGCTGCTGTGACAGTTTACTGGTCTGGTGCCTCTGCACTACTCCTAACCTCTGTCATAGCTTAACACACACGCCTATGGTATTGTGTTTTTCACAAATGCTGTCCAGCAGACTTAGCTGGGAGTGAACAGGACGTAGCATCTAGCAGGCACTAGGAACAGCTGGGAGAGAATTATGTTTTAAATGCTGTAGGAAACTCCGTAGTGCTTGACTACTCTTGGCTAACAATATAGACATTTACTTTTAGAATCAACAAGGCCTGTAAAACCAGTGAGCTCTGCAATTCTGGAGTTAGTTACTTTGGAAGGCTGTACCATTCTGCATTGGTGCAGAAATTGTGCTGTAGGAGACTGTTGATACTTGATTCTCCATCTTACCTATGAGTAGTAGTTCATGTTGAAGTGTGTCTGAAAGTGTCTCTCAGATATCTTTATCTAGGCATTTGAAGCACATCACACAGCAACAAAATTGTGTTATGCAGTAATAACATGGTGAAAATGACTTTAAAATGCTGGCAACAATTCTTCTGTTTATTCCTGTGCGAAATGTGCTGAACTACAAATTAAGGGTAGCAACGCTTAGGGAAGACTTCAGCTGTTCTTGCACAGTGCTTGAAATGAAATCTTTGATCTGTTTGGATTTTTCACTTTGCCTGGTAGTTGAAATTATACATCTAGGTTAAACAGTGTAACTTGTCACATTTCAGTGTAGAAAACTGACATTTGGAAAATAATGGCAATGAATTTCAGCCCAGACAACCAAGTACATGCTTCTCTGTTGGTGTGTAGAAACCAGGAATGTCACAATCTCTGTTACGTTCTTATTTTGTCACTAGAGGGCGCTAAAAGCTACCAAGTATTTAGCATCTCACTTGTTTTATTTTGCTGTCTATTAACTGGTATTATTTTTTACCTTCATGGTTGTTCACTTTCCCCCAGAAGCAGGGTTTATTATGCTCAGTGCTATGTGCATACTGAATACAGGCATGCACATTTGAAATGAATGCATTTGTTTCTTCCTAAAAATAACTATTAGTTAGTTATTTGCAAGTGCACCTTATTGCACAGTCACCACCTACTCTGTTCATCCTTTCACTGGTTGGTGGCTGATCGCTGCTCTTAAAAATTGCCATCTTCATTGACAGTGGGTTCTCTACAGGCACTTGAAATTTTATTTGCTTGGGTTTGAGAGTAGGAAACTAAGACTATGTTGATGGAAAAAGTAAAAGCTTAGGTGGGACGCAGCCTTGGAAAACAGTTTTTGGGCATAAGAGTCTCCTTAGGAAAGATCTCTTATATGTGTTGTTCCAGGGGTGGTATCTGTTTAGATTATGACTTGTTTTACCTGGCTTAGAAATAAGGCCTTACTGGCAAAGCATTTTATAGCCATTTCATATAAATCCCTTGTCCCTTCACATATGTGGGATTTCATATGATTATGTATTGCAAACCATAATTTAAACCTAATTTTGTAAGTAACCTTATGTTAATCATCCAGCTGACTTGAGATTGGCAGCTCACGTAAAGTTGTAATTGTGGGGTCGCTATTTGTCCTAATCCCCATACAGGGATGGTTTATCGCTGGAACTCTGCTGACCCCAGTAGGCAGCGCAGGTAAAACCCAGTGGCAAGGGAAGGGGACACTGCGGAGTGAGCGCCTGTTCACTCTTCTGCACATTGTGCTCAGATCTCTTTGTTGTTACACAGACAGATTAACATGTCTCTGTATCTTGGAACGTACCAGGGCCTTAACAAGGTGGAGTAAAATATAGTAATATATCCCAAATTTGTGCCATGTGTACTTTTTTTTTCCTGATACTTTAGTTACTTTGATTTATTAAAATGCTAGCTCAATTATTTCTGAGACTTCATTTAAACTGTATTGTTGTTAAGTGTTTTCACTCATCACTTCAGTATCCAGTAATAAGTTGCCATGAAAAAAGGACTCCTCCTTTTAAAATGCGTTTCTGGTGAGACAGCAGTTAAAAAAACAAAATATGAGAATCTGCTTTTTTTCAGATCATCATGCTCTCTGTTAATTTCCCTTATGTGGTAATACCAATTTCCATAGAAATCCTCTAAATCTAATTTTGACAAATGTTAGTAGTAAGAGGTTCTAACTTCCCTCACACTAATATTTCCCTTCAGCACATAGTTTGTCAACCAAATAAGCAATTGCTGTCAAAGCTGGTTAACTTCTCAAAATGCTTAAATTTCCTTGAAATTTCCTTTCTGTGTAGAAATGTACTATAATGATTTGTAGTAGTACTAAATACTACTAGTGATTTAAAAACTGATTGAGCATGGGAGACTTTCCTCATGCCCTGCACAATTTTAATCCCGCAGGTTGCTTCTAGTAGACCCTAAGCTGAGCAGGAAATTTTAGTTTTGAAAGCCATTTCTGTGGAATAATTCTGGGTCTGTCTGAAACTGTGCAAGTGCTTGGTGTGCTGTCTGTGTGAACTATCTACGGGTCTGTTTCATGGAAACATTTCCATGTTCCAAATGCAGCGTTACAGTGCTCTTGCTTTTCCATTTTCAAGCACTTCCTTAAAAGGTAAATTGAAATAATTAAAACCAAACCTCAAACCAGTGAGCAGCTGAATGTATGTGTGCAGTTCCAGCAAAGCTATTTTAATATCCAGTCATTTTATGCTTATTTGAGAACATACGTAAAAGTTCTTGGTTTGTTCTCTTACAGTTTTATCTCCCCAAGTATTTCTCTATAACTGAATATATGTTATTTTACCAATGGTCAAAATAGATCTTAACTCTGTCCTGTGTTTTAGCCATGTCTTAGACTTTCAAATAAAACATTAGAAAATGAATCTTGATAGATATCAACCTTTTCACTTAAATTTTAAGGGTCTAACTAAAACTAGAATATCCAATCAGTGATTAGAAAGCATTTCAATAAAGAGGCAAAAGCAGATGGCAGAGTGTTTCTTCATTAAATATTTGAGAAATGCTAGCAATATTTAACTCTTGCCAAGAAGTAACGATAGTGCCCCTTGCCTTGTGGGCAAAATGACAACAAATCTGCGTATAGACACTACAGTTGTGATTACTTTGTGCTTTTATTTTTTGAAGTTCCAATCAGTTATTTGAATTGCTGTATTTCATTGAGTTAGTAATTTGCATAGGATCAAAGAACTGGGGTGGATCTCTGCATTATTGAGTTTCCTTCCCTGCTGCTAAAGGCAGCGCTGTCATAGTTTGTCATTCAAAAATTAGCTTTTAAATAAGGTTATGTGGGTTTGGTTTTTTTTTTTTTTTCAGCCTTCAATGAAATGTGGGTATTTCAGGTTTTGTTTTCAGCTACTCAACATCTTTAATAACTGAGCAGGATAACTTACTTTAAAACAATGGAATCATTTCAGGAGTTTCAGCACTTTCTGTAAAAGTAATCTTGCTCTGTGCAAGGGCTAGGAATTATACTAAAAAGAATAACCATGGTAACAATAATGTTTTTCTTTCCTTTGCGGTCAGAAACAAATATGCCAAGGGACTGTTACTCTTAGAGCAAGATAAGGAACAATTGTTTAGTTAAGGTTAGCATCGTTTTGTCCACTTTTTTTGTTCCCCCCCCCAACTGTGATGCCACATGGTGAGTGCAGTGGTCCAGTGAAGGCTTTGAGATCTGATTGACAGAGCAGCGTCTCCATCTGCTTCCTCGGGTACAGGGCTCCCTGTGCCACTCCTGCCTTATTCCTCACACCATAATATTCCTGTTCTCTTGCCTCTGCCTCTAACACAATGGTTACAACGTGCTTGAGGTCTGATGCATCTCTGCAGGTGGTTGGTGCAACGTGCTGCCGTTGAAAAGCACAGCGCTGCTGTCTAGTGATGAAATAATCTGTAGCCTGTTTTTTTGGCTCAAATGGCTCATGAAAAGAGTCATATACCCTGTGTTGCTGAACATTATTGAGGCATTATTTCAGAAAGGGTGGAGTGAATAGAGATATATTCTTCTCCCCCTTAGGCTTTTCTTCTGTTGTGGCTTTGTTGTATCCATAGTGTTTTAGCTTAATACGCCTTTGTTCCAGCACACAAAAGAACAATGTGGGCTCTGGAGCAACCCGAGCTGTTATTTTGCAAACAGCTGTGCTTGATCGTGCCTCAGAGGTGTGAAGCTCAGACAGCTTGGAAGGTTGTGTCTGGTCTGTTTGATTTGATACAACCCATGCTCCATCGCCTGGAGCGTCCCGGCTTGCAGGGGAGGAGTGGGCAGTGGAAGATTTATGTGGAAAATTCTGAAACATAATGAAAACCTTGTTTGGCTGGAAATGAGGGATTCTGCAGCTCTGGCCAAAATTGGTAACTTAGCTTAAGTGTAACTGTCAACTTTACACCACTGTGAGTTACGCCTAGTATTTTCTCCATGTCATGTCTGTAAGATACAAAATTTAATAAATTACCATTTTTTTATCATTAATATGTTCTTTGGGAGGTTTTACTGAAGCTGAATAACACAAAAAACTTCAAGACTAATCTTCAGAATTAGCCTACTTCTTAAAATTTGAAGTGAAATGTCACCCAATGTAGAATGACTGAATTCCATAAATAAATTACCACACGGACCAGATCTTCTTTGTAAACTGACTAAACCTGGCAATGTCTTACTCAACAGCTTGGTCCCCTGTTTGCTTTCAGCCCCTCATCTTTTGATGACAAAGATGAGCGGTGCGGTTTGTTACTGCGTCCAGTTTGCTCTCTCTGCAAGTCGGAAAGACAGCAGAGTTCTGTTTCTGAACAGAGCAGAGAAGCAGCCGAGGGTCACACAAAGTGCCCCGGGGCGCTGCAGCAACTCTTACTGTGAACAGGGAAAATCAACCACCGAAAATAAGATTCATGGATTCTTTCTGTTGCTGTTGTCAATATAAAAGAATGTTCGGCAGTTTCTGTTAGTGTTGCGTTCATAATTGGTTTTAGTTACTTAATAGGTGCAAAAGTAGAAGGTAATAATTTGAAATTTCCAAGGTTGTCCCTACCATTAAAAGAAATTAAACATAATTTTTGCTATCCTCCAGTCCTCTGGAATTTGACTTGAGTCAATGGAGTTTTTTGCTACTGGTTCACAGTTTTAGACAGAATCCAGCTGAGCTTGGAATGCCAAGTTGTTGGGGTCCATGTGCAAGTTACGTATCCCAGCTCGCATGGAGGTGCAGTCGGTAGAGCCTGGAGTGTGGCTGGGCCCTTGTCTGTGTAATTTAGTGTGAGCAGAAAAGCCATCTTGACTCCTTATCATACTCTTTAGA
Source organism: Streptopelia decaocto (assembly GCF_964273445.1). Lineage (NCBI taxonomy): Eukaryota > Metazoa > Chordata > Aves > Columbiformes > Columbidae > Streptopelia > Streptopelia decaocto. Next base: position 200,167,265 of record NC_138663.1, read on the forward strand.
TCTCTGCTGAGAAGTGAGCTCAGATGCTGACAAGCAGATACGTAGGTGTAGGTGTCTTAATCTGGTGCTAAATCCTGCTCTTAATGTTATACTACTGCTTGTAGTGTAACACTTCATAGAAGTGTTATTTCAATTTTGTTTGTTTTTATCTTATTTTTTTTTAATCACCACCTTTTAACACTTCAGCCTGATAATACTTTTTTTGTTATCAGAAAGCAAGCTATGTCAGGCTAATTGAGGTTTAAGGGTTATGTAAAGCAGATAAAAGTTAGGATGATGCCTCTCATGCCTTCTTAAAATCTTATTACAGGAAAACTAAGTTTGCCTCTGTGTACTAAGAACACTGGAGTAGTTACTACTGAATCCATATTTTTTATGGTTCTTAATATTGGTTTTATTTTCTAATAGCAATTCAAATGACTAAGTGCTTTTCACTTCTCTACATGCATGGTAGAGAATGCTGGAACAATCAGCTTTTTAGGAGATGTTGAGATTAAATCTGAAACTGGGGACAAGCAGGGAAAAGAACTCTAATTCCCATCCCCCCCGAAAGGTACTGACTGATTCCACTGGGCTCTTTAACATTGAATAAACACTTTGTGTGGGGTGTGTTTTAGTTCCGTATTTGTCCGTGGTGTGTGGATGCATTTTCACGCATCATAAAAAAAGCCAGCATAAGATATTTATGTGTGCCTGTCGAGGGTTTAGATTGCAGGGTGACAATAAAACCCTGGCAGATGTATTGATAACCTCCTCTCCCCCCCACTTCCCCCTTTTGCCCCTCCCTCTCCCCTTTTCCCACTCAGGACAGGCGATCGGGAGGGAAAGAAGGACAGAGAGAAGAGAGTTGGAAAAATTAACAATGTTTTACTAATGCTACTAATAAGAATAGAGAAAAATAATACAAAATATACAAAACCAATCTTAAAAGTCTCAGCAACTGCAGAGCCGGCACCCAAAGTCCTGGATTAGACTCTGCAGCCAGCCGGAGCTGGATTCAGTCTCTCACTAGGCCTCAGTTCTCAGGGACCACCAGCAAGATCCTCTCCTCATGTCGGCCATAAGCAGAAGGGAAAAAGCAAAGGCAAAGGGCAAAAGGGACGAGATCCTCGTGATCTCCCACTTTTATATGAGGTGTTCAAGTGAATGGAATGTTATACACAGTTGGTCAGTTTCTTGGTCACCTGTTTCTCGTCGCCCCTCTTGCGAGATGTCCATCCATGCTTATCAATAAGTTTGCATTCCATTGCTAGGTTTACCAAAACATGTGTCTGGTTCTCCAGGAAAATGCAGTTAATGTGAAGGCTTTAGCTGACAGGCAAATTCACTAAAAGAGAAACTTGTTTTTAACAAAACCAGGACAGTGCCTCAGATAAAGTGGGGCACGATGCACAGGTTCAGTAACTTTGGGTCGTGGCCAAGGTTCCTGTCTTAGAACTCTGAGGGTAGGAGTGTGCCATGCTCTGCGTGTCGCCTTCAGCACAGTTCTCCTGGAGCTCAGCTCTAAAATGGAAAACTCTGTCTGTTCACACAGAGAGGACGTGGATGAAGTTCTCTCTACAGAAGCATTTGTCAAGAGGGGAGTATTTCTTGCAATGCTCTTACTAGTGCTGTCTTCTCTTGAGTATAGTCCAGTATTAATTTTTTGGTTTGTAGCATTCTTACTTGCTTTTAAGATTTGTCCCAGACCTCTTGCTTTTTCAAAGTCTCACTTTTAATGAAGCGTCGGACATTAAATTTGATGAGGCAGAGCCCGCTTGATGTGGACAACACGCGGAACACTTCACTACTTGCATCCTGTTGTAAATTTGCCTGATGGGCTTAAATAGAATCTGATCACCTCGTGGGAGGCACCTGAAAATCAATACTTCTTTTTTCTTGTACCAGTAGTGTAGGTTTTGCTCAGTCTCAGGTCAGTGCTTTGCATGCAGGTGCTGTACGTAGTCTGAGGGGTGCTTGACTTCTGATGGGAACACACGACACAGACTGCAGGAAATTGGATTTGGCTGCTACTGGCTCCTCCATGTTATAAGATGGTAAATCAGAGGCTGGCAGACTGTGAAGAAGCAGCTGCGTACATTTCTTGTCTGTAATCCACAGAGGAAAGCAATGTAGAATTTGAATTTGTATTTCTAATATGGGAGAAATCGGTGTTCCATATAAAATACTTTTGCTCTCTGTGTTTCCTCATTCACTGGGGATGGTGATAACAACTGAAGTTGGAATGCAAATATTGGATTCACAGCTGTGCTGGAAAATGCAAAACTTTCGTTTATTTGTGTTAATAACTTTTAACCACCGCAGTCTGCGTTGAAGCTCCATGGATACAGCGGCACAGGCAAGTTTTGCCCATGCATGTGTTTTAATGAGGGCGTTACGGGGCTTGTCCTGAAGCTGTGCCATGCTTTTAAGCAATATGCCTTTTTGGGGAGTTTTTCCCATCCCACTGGCAATTGATTGCAGCTGGTTCTAAATTTTATTTGTGAGAAGCAGTGCAATGGTAGGTGTTTTTTCATAAGTAAAACTCAGGTAGATTTTGAAAGGTAAAAATCTTTACCAGTGGTCCTACACCACTCATGTGTATGTGAAGTTGGCATTGTTGCTAAGAGGGTTGAAGTGTTCTATAGGAATATTTCACATACCTGATCAGTCCAGTTGAAAAACATCATAAATTGTAGATAGTTTTAGTAATCTTTCACTTAGTATTGATTAAATGTTTGAAGCTAGAAAACTCTGGCTATCATCAGTGTTCCAGTTTAGCACTTAAAGATTGTAAAGGCTGTCACCAATAAGAACATTCCTTCTTTTGGGATCCCACAGCAGCCCTCAGCCATGAATTCATCTTCAGTTTGGAAAAAAAAGCCAACAACCTTGTGATCTCTTTGTGTTTAGTTTATATAGTTTTTTAAAGCCAGAGTTTGACTCTCCTGCAGTGCTAATGAGGCTTCAGTGCATTTTTTAACCAGGATGTCTTCAGACAATGCTTCAGCGTACAGGGAGCGGGAGACCTCATTAGTCATAGAAATTAAATATGTTTTTTTCCTTCTAGTACTTTCATCAAAGAGCAATCTTAGCAATATAATACATTTGAAAGGTTGTGGAAAACCGTGATGATGTATAAAGAATATTGCATATTCATTTTGAAGTCGGGGCACATTTAAGTCACTAAATATATTAATACAGCTTGGAAGCGTGGGCAGTGAAATCTCCTTTGTGTTGCTTGTAGTGCAGTGCTTCACTGAGGCTTGAGTTCCATGCTTTTGACAGTACAAGGAGAAGAGAATTTTTCACCGATACTGAAACTCTTAAATATTCTTATGACAACCTCTACTCAGTTTCATCTTAAATTTCTCAATGTTCTCTTTAACTGGTCCTTAGGGAAGCTGTAGTTGTAAAATCCAAGCAGATTGCTGAAGATGACAGAAAAGTTTCAACATGCTGTAAGGTTTTCCACCTAATAAATATTGTATGGTGTAGTCTCTTTTTTCAAGAGGATAAAGAAAATCTTTTAGTCTGTATACAATTTTTGATATAATAACTACGTAAATGGTAAAGCTAGAACTTAACTGAATGTTTGATAGAACATCAGAGATAAGTAGAGCAGATATGAATGTTGCTAGATTGACAATTTATTAGCAATGTTAAGCTCTTTAGAGTCTCTCTGCTTCTATCCTTATTCTACTCAAGTGTCAAATGCTCTGAAATGTCTGAGCTAGGAATTAAAGCTCTGTCTGTGTGGGTGTTTGCAGCTAAAAAAATATTTATGTCTACCAACTAGATGAGAAAAGTGGCCCAGAAAAGTAATTTATCCATTTCTGGTTCTCAGGAACAAGAGCAAAAGGCTGAAGAAGAACGAATTCGAATGGAGAACATCCTGAGCGGTAACCCCCTGCTGAACCTCACCGGCCCCGCGCAGCCTCAGGCCAACTTCAAAGTGAAGAGGAGGTACCGTGCGATCTGTCCTGAGATACCCCCCTTGCTCCCCCGTGTCACTCAGTCTGAAAATGTCATCCCTGCCACTGGGTTTTATTTCCTTCCTTGGATCTTGTCACAAGCCATGAAAAGTAGAATTGGGATATTCATGCACGTAGTGATTGTCTGAACAAATCATCCTTCTACTTTGTGCTGAAAAAGGAGATAGCGATGGAGAATTGTGCTTGTCTGACATTGTCAATAGTGATACAAAAAGTAACAGGGCCAAAGTTCCTCAAGAAAACTGATGAAATCCTCCCATTTAAAATCTAGCTGGTTTGGTGTTTGTTTGAGGGGTTTTGGTTGGTTGGTTGTTTTTTTTATTTGTTTGTTGTTGGTTCGTTTTGGTTGGTTGTTTTGGGTTTTTTTTTGTTTTAGTGCAACTACAATTAATAAATAACAGCCTTCTTCTGAATACAATTTTTGTTTGCAGATATCCCACTTACTGTTGTGTTTATCAAAATTAGGGCTATTAGACTCAAGGGTTTTTCCTGCCCTGTTCAAATGGTCATTATTTTCTGTAAAGATAAATTAACCTTTAATCTACTGATACTCATCTCACTTCTCAGGAGTGTGTAGGAGGTGGCTTGGATTACAAAAATAGATCCTTTTTTCTGAAAGACTAAAATTAAATGATAATGACTATGTGTTCTTAGCACATGTAAATAGGAAGGCCCAACTTCATTTATATATTTTTGTAAATTACACCTAATTTTCATACAAACTTGCTGAAGCTAAAAATTTTTGGTTTCAGGTGGGATGATGATGTTGTCTTCAAGAATTGTGCCAAGGGGATAGACGAAACAAAAAAGGACAAAAGATTTGTGAATGATACTCTGCGATCAGAATTTCACAAGAAGTTCATGGAAAAATATATCAAGTAGTGCAGTTTCATGTGTGGCAGTGCTGAAGGACTTGGAAGGTTGTGGCTGTTCCCTCCCTCTCCCTCAGAATTCACGGCTGAACACTTGGTCCTCAATTCCCAAATGCTTTTCCGAGATCATCAACAGCTTCATAATTAGTAATTGCTATGTATCTGGAGTTTTTATTCCTGCAGTATGGTTTTCTTTTCAGTTTTGATTAAATCAGTTTGTTTGAATGTTTTTCTGTTCATGTGCTTTTACTGGCCACCTTGTAAATGGCAGAAGGGAGAAGTTGGTTTACAATAAATACTTCAAATTGTTTAAATTGCTCTCCAAATCAACCTGTATTTGTACTGAGGGTGGTTTGTAGCTTACACAACTTACAGAAATGTCAGTATTATCAAAGATGGGGAGCAGCTGAGTATGATAAGCAGTGTCACAGAATCACAGAATTGACTGCATTGGAAAAGACCTCTCAAGTCCAGCTCCAGTCCATTGGCTAGATCATGGCACTAAGTGCCATGTCCAATCTCAGTTTAAAAACCTCCAGGGACGGTGAGTCCACCACCTCCCTGGGCAGCCATTCCAATGCCTGACCACTCTCTCTGGAAACAATTTCTTTCTAATATCCAGCCTAAATTTCTCCTGGCAGAGCTGAAGCCCATGCCCCCTTGTCCTATTGCTGACTGCCTGGGAGAAGAGACCGATCCCCACCTGGCTAGAACTTCCCTTCAGGTAGTTCTAGAGAGTGATGAGCTCACCTCTAAGCCTCCTCTTCTCTAGACTAAACAACCCCAGCTCCCTCAGCCTCTCCCCATAGGTCTTGTGTTCAAGTCCCTTCACCAGTCGTGTTGCTCTTCTCTGGACCCGCTCCAGCACTTCAATGTCTTTCCTGAACTGAGGGGCCCAGAACTGAACACAGTACTCCAGATGTGGCCTCACCAATGCAGAGTACAGGGGAAGGATCACTTCCCTTGTCCTGCTGACCACGCTATTTTTGGTATGAACTGGAAAGATCTATATTTCTGTCGCAAACTGGACTTTCTTGTTATGGCTAGTTAGAAACTGAGTTAATAATCTTCCTTTTTAGTTCCTTCTTGCTGTCAACCAAGTTGTGGTTTGGTGGGGTAGCTCCAAGTTCTTCGCAGCCATGCTCTCTGGGCTCTCTTGGCTCAGCGTCCCTGGGGTGACACCACATGACACTTGGGGGAATGTTGAGAGGAAAATGCTCTGTGGACCTGTGGAGGTTTTGCCTCCTCAATAAACTGTGTCAGTGCTTGATCTTGTGGCCACCAGCCCAGTCTGTGTGTGTGACTCAAAAGTGCTGTCAGAAACTTCCCAGTGAGTGTTTTTATTAAACAAGTGATCTCCTCAAGATACTGTAGTTTATTTCTTAAATGTCCGTTTTTACGCTTAATAGGACAATATAAAATATGAATGACTGAAAAAAATCTCAGTTGTGAAGGAAATTTTTTTCCGAGAGCTTTGTCAAGTGTTGCGTTGGGTATGAACACTTGCAAAATGTAGGAGTTTCTACCTAGGCAGCTACACTGGCAGAACGCAGATGTGTTTATGTACAATTCGTACGCTCTTCCTTGCCTATGTTATGTTCATTCTTACAGACACAGTTTCGTGGTAATATTATTATTGTCAAGCTCTTAATTTGAAAATATATATGGTTTTCTTTTTAAGAAAGTAAATGTAGAGCACAATGTTTTAGATTTCTGTGGGGCATGACTCTAGTATCCCGAAAAGCTTTTATTAGCTTTAGCTGTGTTTTCCACCCTTTCATTAAGCTATGCGTAGTGTACTGATGCCAGCAGCTAATGCCCATATTTACTCAGAAGCGAGATTTTCAACATGCTTGAAGTCAGGTGAGCTCCTACAGCTCCTGGAGGAATATGTGTTTGTGTTACTTCTGCGACCTGCCTCAATAATTGTGATGATTCTTGGGAAGAAGAGAAACGGGTGCAGTTTGTAATTCTCTCTCTTTAAGTTAAAGCTACAAAAATCTCGATACATAGACAATGTATTTAGAAGGAGAAAAAAGAAGTGAAGAGCTGTTCTTGTCAGGGTCTGGCAGTGGGGACGGCAGCTGCTGCTGTAGCTCTGACCTGACAGCATGGTTGTCATGGCAGCGACAAAAAATACATTGGTCTGGCAGTATTGCAAGATAGAATCACCGTGCCAGAGCGAGTGAGCATCCCGTTTTATTGGAGGAGGGGAGACATCGCTGAAACTGCAGTTCAGTGCCTTCGTGGAAATCATAATTGCATAATGCCATCATTTGTGAAGTGATGTAACTCCCTTCTTAGCCAAGGTAATACCTTTAGGAAGCCAGATGGCTGCAGTTGGATGTGGTTGTCTTCAGCTGTGCAGACAGTTGTTCTCCACACCTGCAGGACGGTCCCTTTCTTAAACTTTTGCATGTTGCATAGGTGTGCTTGGTCATTCTTGCCAGTAGTGCTCTCCCTCCCTGCTTCTGCAGAAGGAGCTGTAGGGACCATGCAGCTCCAGGCTGCTGCTTTATGTGCAGGTTTTTGTTGACACTGTTGTTCAGCTCAACCACAGAATTTGCGGATCCTATCTCTAACCTCCCCCTTCAAAGCTTTTGTATTTCATCCTCCTGCACTGTAAGCTGACCCACAGTCTTGGGGACTCAGCAACACGCAAATACAATTCGATAATTAAGGAAACTCAAGCCTTATCTTTTGGTGGGTTTGTGTTAACTACTGAATTTTCTTCACCAGTACAGGAAAAACTAAAGCACTCTGTGCTTTTTGTCAGGGAAAGAGCACTGTGCTTTCAGTATTGATGCTTAATTTTCTGCTGTGCTGCTTGTACTCATGTAGGAAAAGACAAGCAGATCATTGGTTTTTATAAAACCGTTGTCTGACTCTTGAGTTCATTAGAAAACAACAAAAAATTCAGACTGTGATGTTCTACGCTTCTGCTCCCAGCACAGGGGTTTTGCAGGAATCTCTGTTGATTATGACAAATAACTTTCAACGAAGGCAGCGGAGCTGGCAAGGCAGCTGTTCCAGGGGTGAGGTGGAAGAAAGCCAACATTTGGCACTTCAAGGAACGTAGTATTTTAGAGTTCCCAGCAATCAGGGCTGTTCAATCCTTTATTTCTGCAAGCAACACCTGAACTCACGCTAAGTGGTGGCTCGAAACAAAGCCCCTTGCTTTATGAATGACCTGCCCCTTGCTCATGGCTATGTTTGGTGTAGCATTGAAACTGAAAACCCAAATCTCCATAGGGACTGACAGTTTAACTTCTAAGGTTTTTTTAAAAAGCCTTGTCTTTCAAAATTTTTCTTGGAATATGTTTTATAATTCTAAAGGGATTAATAGTATGAGGAATAAAGCTTAATGACTGTCCTGCAGCTGGAAATAATTGTGCTGTGCGTATACAGGGTTCTAAAATGTTTAGCACCTATTTGTCTTCCTCAAGTAGATGTCTGAATTAAAGGCTTCATATTGCAACCAGCAAAATTATGTGCATTTTTCAGGACTTCAGGTAGTCATAGGTAGCACGTAGGCATTCCGTGAATGCCTGGAAGGAGATATATGTGTGTGTGTGTATATATATATTTTTTTAAATTATTATTATTAAAAAAAAACCTTTTTGGTGAGTTCCAGTTCCTCTGTTAAGTTGTATTTTGTTTGAAATCAGATCCCAGGGCAGAGGTGATCCGGTACTTGGGCTATTTACCTCTGAGTCTCTCATGGGCAGCCCAGCTGGTGCCTGCTGTGGTGACAACCCGTGTCTCCTTTCAGCCCTACGTGGATCGGCCCCCATCCAGCTGCTGAAATTGCTCTCTGCTTTTTTCCTACAACTACAAATACCTTGAAGTCTTTCACACTGGAAGCGAGATCTGAGATCTGAGCGTGGGGTCAAAGCATCAAATAGATGGGGGATGTTGCCTTGAAGTGCTTCACTTCAAAGCGAGATCTGTAGGATTCAAGCCTTGAAGGGATGTGCTGATGCTCACAAAGTGCTTCAGGCTCAAGTGTTTATTCATATCTGCAGTCGCCTGAAGCCTTAATTCTCTTCTAAGGAAAATCGTATGTAGGGGCTTCTCTGATTTTATATCTTTCTCTGTGCCCACTGCTCTGCAATACAGATTCAGGGGAAGGGAAAGAAAATATCCACAGAAATGTTTCAGTTCGTGGAAGTCCTCCTTCCATCTCCTGTCAGCTTTTCAATTGAAGTTTAGCTAGTTGTTGGTCAAGATCTAAACTTCCTGCCAAATTTTGTCTTGCTTATTTGGGAAATGAATTTTGGGATGCTTTTTCCAAGGAAATAAAGTCTACGTTTTGTTGGAAGTTCAGCTACTTTTTCCCTAGTAGGCAGACTGACGTATTATCACATTTAGCTTCATTACCGTCCTTTATGTCCCCCAAGGTATGGGTCAAGCAGAGTGTCAATAGGCACGTTTGGAAAAGTTATGTTTCCTAAGGGCTCCTCTGAGCTCTTTTTCTTGGATTGATGATAAGCAGAAAGAAGAATGATGTTCCCATAGGTGTCCAAGTCACTCATTTAAAACAAAAAAACCCTGAATTGTTATGTTGTTCAATCAAGATACATTTTACTGTTGTGCTGCTCTGACTGAGATCATACAGTTTGCCTCTTAGGAATTTCAGAGCTGATTTTATTTTCTTTTCCAAGGGGGACATATCATGGGATGTAACTGAAGAAGAGTGACCATGATACTGTGACCGGCAGGGAAAAAAGATTGAAAATTAAATAGTGACTATGTCTAGTTCTTAAATTGCTTCATTTCAAAGGGTTGGAATATACCTAAGGGATGTTATGAAAGTAATGAAGGTGTGTATGTACAGTATGCAGATCTTTTTCCCCTTTGTAGCTTCTGACCAGCAGTTCAGAAGCAGAATCTTAATGTCGCTGATCTTATCAAAATTTTACCTTTCAAGTGGGAATTGTAGCTTTGTGATTTAAAAAAAAAAAATACAAAATTGCTGGGAATGCTAATTTTCCTAGTGCAGCTCTAACCAGAAGGAAGAGTCATCTAGATCTGAACGAATTATATCTCCTAATCCAAATCCCAACTTGCCACCAAGCCCAAGAAATACCTTCTGAAGTGGAAGGAAGCAGCACTGTACAGGAGGTGCAAAAAGGAAACGGAGGAAGCTGGTAAGTCTGAATGTTCTCTGTTGAAATCGGTAGAATCTGGGTAGGAAAAGAAGATGATTTCTAAATTGTGCTGTAATAGAGTTTTATAGCTGGCAACGGGGATCTGATAGGTTCTATGCATGTGGGGACTGTAAAGCCAGCTGTATTCTGAGCACCCTAAATGCTCAGAAGTTTGGGCTCTTTTCTTAGCAACACTTCTGTGAAGAAGTTGGGTTATTTCTTTATTTTTGAACAGAGTTATTTCCAGTGGATGGGATTTCAAGTGGATTTTCCAGCAGAAAAGGGTTGTTATCCCTGCGCTGGGAGAACAAGTTCTAAGTTTGAGCTGGGTAAGGGTGGAGGAGTGGGTTTGCTTGCTTTCAGATGGGATCCCCTGGGGTTGGTCTCTTGTCCTTTGGGGTGGCTTGGTTGGACTTGGTGGCACATGAGTTGCTGGGATCAGTGGGGCATGTGGATGGTTTGCTCTGCTGAAGCATCAATCCCTGAACCACCGCTTGGGTGGATGGTTGAATCCTAGCACTGAACTTTCGGATATTGTCGTTGCAGGATAAATTAACTTTCTGAAAGAAGTCTGTTCTGACTGAAATCCCCATGAATCCTTGCTCTGGTGTGTGTGCATCCAGGATGTCCTGTGTTCACATGCCCCAGGTTGGAGCCCCAGATGCGCCATTGTGGTGAGATGAGAACAACTCAGAGTTCTGTGGATGTTCTTGTTGAATTTGTCCTTCTGGTGCAGACTAACATCACGAAATCACGGTCCCTTTGAGATCAGGATGACAATGGGCTTGAACACCTCCATTTGTGTCGCCCAATTCAGGACCTGGTTGGCGAAGGCTGATACTCCTGTGTGCTGTTTGCAGCCCTCAAGCTTAGTGTGTCATAGTCTGGTCTCCTCCCCTGCTCTGCAGAGTTGCAGCTGGAGGCTGCTCTGAAGCCAGGTGACAATGGAGGTCGTCAACACCAAGTTGGAGTCCTGTTGAGTTTGTTTCTTCTGATGAAGTGAACTGTCACTTGCACCTCTTAAAGCACTCTGTTAAAACAGCTTTCCCCAGCAAAACCTGCTCCCTCTAGCTATATGTGGATTCATCACATTTCTTACTACAAGACTTTTTTTGGCCAGTGCTGCAAAGATGGTGAATGTTTTGATTTATTTTACATGATACTTCACTGGAACATCTTTCCAGTTTAGAGCCTTTAGGGCTGAATTCATTTCAGCTGGAGGCACAGATAAGCTCATGGTAACAATGATGAATCGTGTTTTCTGAGAGCTTTAGAAATTATTCATAGATGTTGTAATCTATAGCTGTTTTATGCCCACCTCCTCTCTTAATTTATGCTTGCTATTCAAACACTGGCTTTTAAAAAATGTATATTCTATCTTTCAATGCAGATGGTGAGAGAAAGAATAATATTAGAAAATTCCAGAGCCAAAGAATTAAAAAAAAAAAAAAGACAAATTAAAGTCCTTCTTTATGTAATACCACTTTCTGCCATTTGTTCAAATAAAGAATAAAAGCAAGATGGTGTTATGTAGGCGTTAGAGCAGGGGATGGTAATCAGGACTCTAGAGTCTATTTCCAGCCACTAACTGAGGATGGTGGCCTGGTTTTCATTCCCCTTGATGGACTTAGACTGCAGAACTTACGTTAGTGGAGTCAGGCATGAAGCTAAGGGGCGAAGCAATGATTTCAGCCCTACTCTGAGGTGTGAGGAAAGCAAGGTTCATTTTTTGGCTCTGCTGCAGTTTGTCTGAATTTGCAGGAGTGGCTCAGGTGTGTAAACCCTTTCAGTCCAAACCCTGGATCCAAGCAGGAGCAGCGTGCTGGCATCCCAGCTCTGCCCAGCTCTGTTCCCACTGGATCCTTGTCATAGAACAGTTTGGGTTGGAAGGACCTTCAAAGCTCATCTCATCCAACCCCTGCCATGAGCAGGGACATCTTCACCCAGATCAGGTTGTTCAGAGCCCCGTCCAGCCTGGTCTGGGATGTCTCCAGGGATGGGGCATCCACCACCTCTCTGGGCAACCTGGGACAGGGATTCACCACCCTCAGTGTAAAAAGTTTCTTCCTTTTGTCTAAAAGGGGCTGCACCTTTACCCTGCAGTGCTGAAACACAGGGAACAAGGCAAGGACCCACCTTAGAGCATCTGATGCCCTCAGTGGTCACAACAGAGACACATGAGGTCTGAATTACTCTTGCTTGAGGCAGGGGGTAGAGGGAGAAATGCTCAGTGTTGGTCCCTTGGGTGAGTTCATGGCACATGCACCCGCGGGTGCCTCAGTCTGGAGGCTCTCGGCCACCCATGGTCCTGTGACGGGACCTGGGCGGTGACGTCTTCTGCCAGTCTGGGTGGAACACTGAAGGGAGGTGAAGCAAACACAGTCCCTCACACAGGAAGGTGTGTGTTGGCGTAGATGGCAGCTGTGCCCCACTTCTGTGTTGGGCAGTGGTCGCAGTGGGGGGACACAGCTTCCCTCTGGGACATGCCTGGGGTGTCATTAGCCCATCTGGACTTGGGCTTTCCAGGTCCTGCAGGAGGACGGAGCGTGGGACATACCTTTGTCTGCTGGGCTGCCCTTTAGCTCCGTCATAGCTGCAGAGCACAAGACTGTGGATGGATCTAGACTGAGAATGGAGAGTTAGGGCCTTTGGCATTAAGATTGTATTAAAATTACACACTGTCAAAGGCAGCATTTTTGGTCAATTAGCAGTGAGATCTGTCTCAGAAACACATTTTTAATTTTACTCTTCCTTTTTATAGAAAGCTACTAGCAACTGCTGATTGCAGATGGGAGTGTTTATGGATAAAGCTTTTCCTTTTCATGCTGCTGCAGCCTGGCTGGCTGGCTCCTCTTTGGAATTTGTTGGTTTGAAGTAGGTTTGTTATTTGATTTCATCCTTTTTTTTTTTTTCCCCCCAATGGTTGCTCCTTGCCAAGAATATCAAATCTGACAACTGGAGCGAGTGTGTTGCAAGAAAACAGAGAGATGCCATGAGGCGCCTTGGTACAAGGGAACACAAGGAGAGACTTGACAGAAGACCTGGAGGGGGTTTGGACCGCACTCAAGACGGGCACAGCGCAGAGCTAGCGAATGCAGAACATTAAAGAAAAACCATAATAAAATTGTGAAGTGAAATGAAGCAAAGAGATGAGGAGACTGGAAGGAGTGTGATGGATGAGCAGAGTAACAGAGACAGAGCAGCTCTTCCCCCTCTTTTAACATGCCTTGGCCAAAGAGGTGATAACTCACTAATGAGGACCAGATGGGCTTGTTTGTCTGCTCTCGACAGCAGAACTTGTTTCAGCTGCCACAAAGGATGAGTTTCAGAGTCTCAGCACACAGATCATTGCTCTTTTGACAAACAGTTCAGGCGCCTGTCAACAGGTTTTCCAAAGCATTTGGCATCTGTGATAAAATGCTGAGCAATGTCTGAAATTGTGGTCAGTTAAGAAGCATCTAAAAGGGAGCTGGGAGCATCTGGAGATCTAATTTCTGTCCCAGGATGCTTGAAAAACAGTGCTCAGAGACATTAATCCTGGGACTGGCATGGCTCTGATTTTATCTCAGCGTTACACCACTGACTGCGGTGAAGTTATTCTTGGTCCTCACTGCTGTAAATGGGAGAACAAGACTGAGATGTTTCTAAATACTTGGAATTCTTTTTTTAGTGAAATGTGTTTTCGAAGTGGAAATAACAATAAACCAAAGACTTTTTTTGAATACCCTGAACATCCTAAAAATCAGCCACGTCTTTTCCTGCCGAGTGCAAGGAGGCTGGTGGGACGAGCCACCCCCGCCGGCCACAGGGACGGGGAATAACTGAGTGTCTGAGAGCTCCAGCTGCAGATCGGAGGTGGTGAGCTGGGCTCTGGAGGGATGGGTTGATGCCGAATGGCATCATTACGGGACTAACCCAGCAGCTGCGCTTCCTAAGGAGAGAGATTTGTCAGCAAGTAGAAAACTCTCTGCAAGTTTTCTTTGCCGATGCAGCACAAACGAAGGAGACGTGGGGACAGCGGGGTGGGGGCGGGAAGGACGCGGTGGGACCTGCGCTGGGTCTTCAGCTGAGCAAATTCTGCCAGTAGAGGAGAAGTCCAGCACTTGTTTTCTACTCCTGGCTTTTAGTTCTCTTCTTTCCTCTGTAGTGCCTGAATTTCAAAGTAAGTCAAAGCAGTGAAGATGGTTTGTTTTTCTTTTCTTTCATCCAGCATTTAGTAGGACAGAATACAGCTGGTAATTTTAAAGCAGTATCTAGGGGGTTCAGAAGGTATAAGCATACTCTCAAGCTTTCTCTTCCTTTTTATTGTGAGCTGGAAACTGGGAAAGGCTCAATATCTGCAGGTGCTGCCCTGTGCAAGATGACATGAGTTGGCACTGGACACCAAGGCTGGAGAGAGCTTTGCTGTAACAGCTAATACCCATAGACCAAACGCAACAGGTAGAGCAGGAATGGTGGCTCCAGCTCATCCCTGTCATCTCCCATAGCAAATGTATCCTCAGCCTCTGATGCTTCCATCCCAGTGTTATTGTAGGCACAGTTGGAGAGAGGGAATGGGGAGGAAATGTTACACAATTTGAGGTCTTGAGCTTGTTCCTGGAGCTGTTCCCAAGCAGAGGGCTGGGGTGGTGGAGCAGTGTGTCTCAGCTGTGACTTGGAGCAATGGTTGCTTTCTTCCATTGCAGTTTGATTGCCACTAACTAGTACTGCCGTGTAACCACAGCCTTGCCATGGGCTTCTTGTTCCTTGGTGGAGTTTCTGCCTTTGGATGGGTCTCTCCAGCATTGTAATTGTCTTTTAAGGCTGTCTTCAGTTTGACTGGGGTGGAGGAGACTTCCCTGTTTACCAGGATTGTTCTGAAATTTAATCTGGTCCTGTAAAACACTTGTAAGCACCCCCTCACTCATCGGGTGAACATGATGTGGAACTTCACAAGTGTGCTTTCCTTTGCATCGTGAGGAAGCTCACAAATGGAGTCCAGGACACATCCCTGACCCAGGACACATCCCTCTGTAGCTTCGCAGGAGCATCAGCGCATCGCTGCCCTACAGGTCTGAGCATCAGGCAGGACAAGGCAGCTGCTTTATGACATTTTAACAAGTTTTGAGCTGTGGTGTTGGAATTCCCCCAAGCCCATGTGTTCATCATTATGCCAATACCTTGTTTCTTCTCCAAGTGTTTTCACCCGGGGCTCCCCACTGTGTTTCCATTAGCCAAAAGCTGGTTCCCATGACGCTCCCACAATGCGCAGGACTTGCTGGGGGGCAGCTGGGAGGGTGAAACCCTGCATGGAAACACAGGGTCACCCCGTCTCCTCAATGCCAGGCAGGTGGAAGGAGCACAGTGCTCATGGAAACACCCTCGTTCTTTTTAATCTTGCTTTCAAGCATTCCGATCCTGAAGCGAAGCCTCGGGCTCGCTGAGCTGCATCTTCACACTCCATTTATGCCACCCTGGTACAATGCAGAGGCCACGGGGAAGACAAAATAACCTCACTCACCCATCAGGGATATCTCTTGCAATGGCCTCTTTGTTGTTCCAGCCCAGAGGGCTCTTATTTGTTCCAGGCTATAAGACACAGTGCAACGGGTCAAGGCAAGGCCAGAGATCCCAAGAGAAAGAAATGAAAACAAACTCCTTTAATATAAATTATATGTTTTCTTGTCCCCGCTCAATTTACACATTGCATTTTTGACTCCTCTTGGACGAGCAGTGTTTATCTGGCAGGGGAAAACTCTCATTAACAATGAAGGGCAGCATCAGATTTTTCTGTGCTTTGTTTAAACATCATCTTTCGCTTGTGTTTTCCTTTTAAAACGATTGAGCAAATGGCTCACAAGTGATTGAGGCAGGGTTACAGCAGCCGGCTCCCTTTCCACGTGCCTCCAACTATTTCAAAAGTTTGAGAGAAAATAAAACATTGAGTCAAGTAAAAGACTTCAACTCACTGGTTCAGAAGGGTCAAAGAAAACCCACCTCCAGCAGATAAAAACGAAGCGAGCTTTCAGCTTCTATTGAAACTGCTGGCTGGCACTTATGAAAAATGTTGGATCATGACAACACAGATATCATTTTAATAGTATTTAGAGTAATCTCTGTTTACACAGAAGTCGTGTTTTACATGAAGGTCATTTCTATTAAGTCAGTATCTTTTCCCAGAATAGAACTCTCTCTCTTTGGAAAACCAGAAGAAAAGTGGAAAAGCTGTTATTTATAAAAGACTGACCAGTTCTAGAACTCTTCTCAGCCCCAGGGTGGCTGAGGGCCGGAGGGGCGGCGAGCAGGGCAACCATTGCCCCATTGCACTAACCCATGGCCAGTGCAAATCCCTCCCCTTACCTCCCCACACCAAATAAATACTCTTTTCCCAGATCATTTCCTCTCCCTGCTTCCCTTTGATCATAACCTGGAGCCAAGCATCCTGCCCTGGGCCAGCTAAACCGGAGGAAAGATTTACTTTGTTGGCTTTTGGAAACAATAAGCTGGTTTTGGAGCCAACAGGGCTCCTGGCAGCCCTGGTGTCTCACCCAGGAATCACCGTGGTTGTGCCGCAGGCAGCCCTCTTCCTCAAACCCCATCCCACGCCAAAGTCCCTCCCTGCACACAGGGGACAGCTCTGTCCCAGCTCCATGGGTGATGTCCCCCTGTGCTGGGATGCTCTGGCTCAGCATCATATAGAATCACAGAATTATTTCGGTTGGAAGAGACACTCAAGATCCAACTGTAAACATAACACTGGCACTAAACCATGTCCCTAAGAAGCTCATCTACGTATCTTTTAACCATCTCCAGGGATGGTGACTCAACCACTTCTCTGAGCAACCTGTTCCAATGCCCGTTAACTCTTTCTGTGAATAATTTTTTCCTGATATCCAATCTGAACCTCCCCTGGTACAACTTGAGGCCTTTTCCTGTTGTCCGATAGCTTGTTACTTCACGGATGGGAAGGCACTATCTCATTCAGCAGTCATCATACTCCACGTCTGGGTCCAACCCCGGCGACCTTGATTCAATCTTTGCTGACTTTGGGAGCATCCACCACCCCTATTTTTGGTACCACATCACCATATGCACTTAGAGCACTGAAAAATGTTTAGCAAAGACATTGGCAGTGTTGCAGTGACCAGTGGGCAAGAAAGCCACTTGTGCTGACGAGGTGGTACGCTAATGGCTTGCCACCATTAGACCAAAGGCCCTACAGTGCTGTTCCTCCTGCATTTTCTTCTTCTTCCTCCCTTGGTGCCCCCTGGGTGGGTTGGGAGCTTGACTCCTCCCAAACTCCCAACATCTCTTGCCTCCCACAGCCCTTGTGGCCACTCGCTTTGTGCTGGCCCCGCTGCAATCCCCCCTTCCTGCTCCTCCACAACACACTTCATTGGACCATTTTAATAATTCAGGCAAACGCCAACATGCACTGGTGCTCCTGGACCTGGGGAGATGTGTCTTGAGTGTGAGCTGCCCAGGTAACATTCAGTACCTGCTTCCCACTGTATTTCCTGACCAAAATGGTAAGTCTGGACCAGTGCTATGAGGTGGGTGGATCCTGCCAGGCCAGCTTAGCAGGACACAGCTCACCCCCGGAGGCTGTGCCAGGTGAGGACGTGTGCCTGGGATGCAGGGGGATGGCTGTGTGACCCAGCAGGAGGGTGTCAGGTGCTATGGATGCCACCATTCCAGGGGTTGTCCCTCCCCTACAGCCACATCCCCATCACCAAGCACTCGGGCCAGCTCTCCTCCACAGCACTCCTGGGGCTCACAGGTATTATTGTTAGTTTGACTGGTGTTTTTTAAAAACTTTTATCCAAGTTTCCACCATAAACCTTAACCTGCTGGTCTAGGATTTCCTAGCACAAGACTGAGGAGTGCTGGGTGTCTGAGTGGTGGCTCACAGCCACACATGGGTTCTGGAGAGCATGAGGTCTGCTGGGACAGTGCTGGAGGAGCCTGGCTGTGCCCATCTGCCCTCTGCCTTTTGCACGTGGCCCTTGGACCGTGCCCAGAGCTCCACCCTGGCAGAGCTGGCTGGAGCTCACCATGCTGGAGGGGGCCACTGGGAAAATAGTGCTGTGCTGTGGGCAACCAGAGGTCCAGGCTTTGAGCTTACCCCCCTACCTGTATTTTGGGGGCGGGGCATATAACATCCCAGGTGGGGCTATTTTAGCGTTTGCACCCAGCTGGTTGTTAGGTACCTCCTGCATCTGCTATGGAGGTCTTGGTGGGATGAGGACTCAGTGGGACTAGATTCCCTAGGCTGGGGGACCTGAAACAATAACATTGCTGAGAGTGAAAAGGAGAATCCCAAACCCAGGACCTCTCCAGAGTCCTCCAGCTCCTATTCAAGGATTATTTTTATGGTTCTGTGGGTGAAAAATAAAAGGTTTGTGATTTATGCACAGCCTGAGACAAGCTGAGGGTTGATCCCTACCCCAGCTCCCTGGTGGGCTGGGGAGATGCTTTGGGCCGGTCTCAAGGACAGCAGGTAAATCCACTGAAGTGGTGGGCTTGCTTCCAGCCTTGCTGGCTGCCCCGAGGCCAGGAGCTGTGCTGGCAGAAGCCAGGACCAATTTTGCACCTTCCAGGGGACAACGCAGATCTAAGGGTCTGGCTCTGAGCACTCCACTCCTTAGGGGTGGCAGCTGCCTCTGCCGCCTACACTGGAGAAGTGCTCAGTGATCCTTGGGTGGATTTTTGCTGTGGAAATATTACACATCACGACGCATTTGCAACTCCCTTTTCAATTCTGCTCTGCCAGACAGCAGATTGCGTTGCCATGTTGCCTATAGCAACAACTCCTGGTTGAAAATAAGCAAGCTGAGACAAGTAGATAGGTTTGCTGGTGGATATGCAAGAACAGTTGATGTTAGTATCATTATTATTATTACTATTCTATCACTACCACCACTATTATTTATAGCTTTGGGGGCCTTGCAGCAGCTATTTTTGGTTAGGGATGCAGCAGTGTGCAATTCAAAAGCAGCATCACCCAGACGACACCTCCGCCAGCCTCGGGGTGCAGCAGTCTGGGGCAAAGGGACTGAGATGGCAGCAGACCTGTTTTCTCTCCTCTTGCTTAAACAACCGCTTTTCTTGGCAGGGTTCTGGTGGGAAGAGGTCTGCTGCAGCAGGAGGGCGTCCTTTTTCCTGGAAAATACGTGTGTGTCGGCGTGCTGGGCAGCGCAGCGTGTCACCGATGGTCGGTCTGTGTGACGTGCTGCCCGTCTCCAGGGACGGTGCTGCCTGGTGAGATTCCAGCTCACGGCCATTCCTGCCTGACACACAAATCAGAGGTTTCTGGCAGAAAATGTCTTCGGGTGGGCTGAGCTGTGCAGAAGTGACTCATGGCATTGGATATCTTGGTTTCTGGGTGACTGTGTTTCAGTTATTTCACTATACTCTTGCTTTTCATTGCTTTTTAAGTGTTTCGGGGAGCTCAACAAAGCCCGTGGCTCAGTGCCTCAGGTGTGTGGTGGGAGAGGTGCTTTCTTGTGGGCTCTGTGTCCTGACCACGATGAGCTGCCAAGTAAAAATTAACAATTAATAATTGGTTTCAGAAGATGATATTTTTTGAGGAAGAGTGCCCAGTGATGGGGGGGAGTGCAGATTTTGGCCTCATAAGCTTACATTTTTGATCATTTTCCTGTTGACTGTTGACCTTTAAGCATTTTTTTTTCCCTTTCTGAGGCTGAGGTTACTCATCCTTAAAAGAAGGACATGCCCCACTTGTGGCTCTTGCTCTCCCCTCCCAAATGCTCAGCAGGCTCAGGCTTCCCACGTGGGGTCACCAATCCACAGCTTTCCTGAGATTTCTGATTTGCAGCACATTTTGCCCAAATCCCCTCAGAGCCTTCTGAAAGGAGTCCAGGGAAGCATCCAAATCTTCAAGACACCGTCTCCTGCTCCACCGCCCCGGGACCTGTTGACCACTGCAGTGGAGGGTGGAACCAAGCACCCCAAGGTGTGACCGTTCAACACGTTGTTCAGATCCTGGTTGCTGTGGCAGGGGGTGCTCCTGACCACTTCTGTGCTGGGGAGCAGTGTCAGGGAAGCAGCTCCTCTTACCAGGACTTCCCAGGCTGAGCTGAGCACCACATGGACCAAGCACAGTGCATTCCCAGCATCATCTCAACAGCTTGGGCAGCTTGGCCACGCGAGAAGCACAGCAGAGACCTCGGAGTCCAATTCGGTACAAGGGGGTAGCTGGGGGTGTGCTTCAAGCCCTTGCAGTCTCAAATTTCACACACAACTTGGTTCAGCATCTCTGGGCTTCAGTCCCTGCTACATAACATACAGATGGCAGAATAAACCAGGGCATGGTCTGCTGCTGGGGACAAATCATCCCTGAAGGAGGTGACTTCCCACCCTCATGGAGCAGGCTGGGGTGGGATGTGGGACGATGAAGGAAATGAAACAGCAGCTGTGGAACCCCATGCCAAGGGTGGTTCAGTAGTTCAGCATCTCTGCAACCTTCCCTGGTTATACTCTGATGGAAGGAAGAGCATCCATCCAGCGCCTGTCCTGAAAGCTGAAAATGCCAGGCTGCCCCTTTCTCCTCTCTTTTGGTGTGCTCTGCATCCTTTCACTCAGCCCAGGACTTGTCCCAGTTTAGAGTCATTTTCCCTCAAACGTGGATGTGCTGTGTTCCCCTCCTTCGTGGCTCTCTTCCAAAAGCAGAAGGTTGCTGTTAAGTGCTTGATATGCCTGCGAGGGTATTTGGGTTTTCCAGGACACCATTGTGCCAATGGCTCAGCATCATCTCTATTCAGCATTTGAAACTGAGAGATAAATATGCCAGTCTGCTAGGGGACCTTGCCATTATCCATTAATTCAGGCTTTTTTTCCCATAAAATTTCATCCCATTTCTCCTATTTCACTCCAAAGGGTTGTTCAGTTCCTCCCAAATGACATGCAATTTTATATATATATATATATATATGTGTATATATATATATTTTTTTTTTTTTGTGAAAACTATTATGTGTTTATGTTACCACAAATTCATTAGCACATTATTTCTTGTGCCACTGGCATTGCCAGAAATCCTAATTGATCCCTAAGACTGATCTCTGAGGATACCCAGGAGTTTTCCATCTCCCTATAGCCTGGGAAAAGAGCCTGAGACAGAGCGTTATATCTCCCTTAGTCCCTTTGCTACCCATCTCACAGTTTCCTCCCACCAGGTGTTGTCTTCCCCATTTTAACTAATAATTTCACATGGGACACCATTAAAAAAAAAAAAAACTGCTCAAGTTCAGCAAAATATGAGTCAATGCCTCTCTTTTGCCTAGAAAATCGGTTATTCAGGAAAGCTTGCAGCATTCTCTGGCAAGAACTTCATTTGGCAGACTTACCGGAGACAAGCAGGCCTGTAGTTGCCCAGGGCATCTTTCTTGCCCTTCTTAAATTACTATTTTCCAGCGCTGCTTCTAAACCACCATAGATTAATTTCAAATACTCGCTGCTGAACTTGCAATTTCATGGCCATTTCTTCCTTCTCTCTAAGGTGGAGCTGGTCCAGTTCCTCCGATTTGCATGCACCCAGCTCTTTGAGATTTGTGTCCCCTTCAGATGTGGTCGTTTCCATACCCTGATGTCCATCCATCTTCAGTTTGGAGTGAGCTTTGGCATCCTCTGTATTCCCAATGCCTGACCCAAACAGCCACCTCAGTTGAGGGATGTAGTTTTAGTATCTTTAGACTCCACCACACCCGGGACACGCAGAAGCCACATTTCTTTCTTCTTTTCTCATTTATGACTCATGAACATTTTGCTAGTTGTTTTAATTTCCTTTGCAAGATCTAACACAGCTTGACTTTGGCAATTCTCACATTACCCCTGTACTTCTTGACCTTTAACATAAACCTCTCTTTGCTGGTTAATCCCTTTTTCCATCCATTGCAAGCTTGTGGTTATTCCTAATAGTCTTTTTGTGGTAATTCTTTATCCAGTTAAGGCTTTGGCCTTTTTTTCTGAGAGGTTTCCTCTCTTGCCTGGGATTGCATTCCAGATTGTTGTAAATTCAGTTGATTTCCCTGATTAGTTCCCTTAATTTCTCAAAATTCCCCCTCTGAAACTGCTATCAGCAAGCTAACTTCTTTTCAGTTTAAATTGAAATACTACGAGGGTGTTCAATCCAAGATATTTTCTATGAAAAATTTTGTTGTAATGTCCTTACTTCTTCTCAAAGCCAAGCAACAGAGACTTCCCTCCTGTTTGCCTGATGACACTTCAGCGAAGAAACCAGACTGTTGTGCCCGGGAGTAGCCACATCTCATCATCACCATCAGCATGATGGGAAGTTGAGGTCTTCATTAGAGACACCACTGCCATGCTTGACAGTATCAGCCATGACAACAGCACCGAAATCCGTGTCCACACCCACATATGACCCTCATGATCTGGAAGAACATGTCAGCGCTATTCCCATATGGCATTTTGATGCTCCTGTCTCCTACCTATCACTGCTGACACCTGCCAGACACTTCCTGGCCAGAGCACTGATGGACGCGGTTCCTCTCACCCAGGCTGGTCCTCTCATTAGACCATGTTTCTGCAGAGCCACACTATTGACATTACTCCTCTCCATCCCTGCTGCTGAGTCTGGGTCCCTCTGACGGATTTCCACACGCCTCCCCAGCATGACCCAAATGTTTGTCTGATCTTCTGCAGACTCACCCGGAAAGCTGCCATGAGAAACAGCTGGTTTGCTTGATATAAAATCATAGAATCATAAAATCATAGAATCACAGAATGTCCTGAGTTGGAAGGGACCCACAAGGATCATTGAGTCCAACTCCTGTCCCTGCACAGGACAACCCCACAGTTCACACCGTGTGTCTGAGGGTGTTGTCCAGTCTCTTCTTGAACACTGTCAGGCTTGGGGCCGTGACACCTCCCTGGGGAGCCTGTTCCAGTGCTCCAGCACCCTCTGGGGGAAGAACCTTTTCCTGATGTCCAACCTAAACCCCTCCATGGTAAATCAACCCCTTTGAAAATTACTCTATTGCCTTTCCCTTTCCTTCACCAGGTCTCAGTTAAAACTAAGCTCATTAGATCCCACTTTACCTTAGGCCCCCAATTAAGGTGTCACTTGAAAGTGACTGTAGGTGCTTGGTGGGGAAACTGGGGCCCGTTCTCAACCTCAAGGCCAAGGGTGACTCCTATGTAGATTCTCTCGCCTGTTGTCTTCTGCCTCCTTTGCCTCTTCATGGCTGTCATCTTGTGAAGTTTTGTAATCCTCCTAATCCACAGTAACAGGCTTGTTTTAGGAGCTTTGAGGCTTATGGGTCTTGGTAGGCTGAATTCTTTGGGACCTAGGTACAAATGGGATGTCGAATAGCTACTCCACTGCTGCAACAAGTTAGTATCTCCTGGTAATTTAGGAGGAACTCTATGTGCTGCCAACTTCTCTCCAGTGCTTTTCAGCACCAGGACTGTAAAGCTCGATAAATGACAGAACTAATGTGAACCCTTTAATCTTATTTTCCATATGTTTCTTTAGTACCATCCAAGGACCCAGCCCTGCTCCTTATCTTCTGTTGTTTTTCTGGAGACATGATCAGGTCCTTAGAACATCTCTGTCCCATGTCTTGAGACCTGCAGGAATGTGCTCTGCCTCCACTGCACCGGGGCTGACTCCTCTGACCTTTTTTCCAAACACACAGTTCTCGTTACAGCGAAGTGACACACCGCTAGCTTGAGACCCAAGCAAATATTGGTATGACTGAGGACAATTTGCTTCAGTGGTGTGGAAGGAAAAGTTTGGAAGAGACTTGAGGGGTCTGACAGAGATGTTTCACCAGCTCAAGGGGAAGTGTCTGTGGTGCTCACCCCTTCCAGTTCTCCCTGTTTCTATGATAGGCTGCTAAGGGAAACCTTTGGTGCATACAGCATCCAAAGGAATAGTCTCTGCACACGTTTGATGATGGGTGAAGACTCCACAGTGCTTCCCTGATGGTCCCATGGGCTGGCACAGAGTACACATAGAGCTGGTGGGGTGAGAAGGACATTGACCAGGGGATTCCCAGCTACTGGTTGGTGCCCAAGCAAATTCAGGGTGCTGCAGCCCTCCATGCTACCTCTGCTGGGGTCAGGAGGGACTGGCCATGGGTGATGGTTTTGGCACATGATGATAACACAGCACTGCGGGGGGGCTCAGGGTCCCACCAACAGATGCCCAGCACAGTGCGATGCTGGAGCTGCTCCCAGGACAAGCCTCAGAACGGTGTTTCCCCCTCCCCAGTGAGCTGGGGCTGAGTCCAAAAAGTCTCTTCTACTTAGGACTTCAAGTGTATTTTTCACATGGGAAAAATCTTGCCATTGGTGAAGGATCCAAGGAGAAAGCCGACATGTGCTGGGTGAAGGCTGCCAAGTGCCGGGAAATGTTTGCTCTAAAGAGGTGTATGAAATTCCTCTTTAAAACCAACGTGAACCTGGTCTGTGGTAGCTGATTTGGGTCTGAACAGATCGACTGGATGATGAGGCAAGGAGGACTTACACACCCAGAGGCTGTGTAATAAAATAAAGAGTTTTCAAGTGCAGTCCAGTTCCCACGAGCAAATCATCCTGTTTTCCTCATGCAAACTCAGAGCCCTGTGAGCTTTTTACCTGGAAAGGTCTAAGTTTGAGCTCTCCTGGCCACAGCCAGTGGTCGCATAGGGATAAGAGACAATTCTCCCCCAGCACACTCTGGAATCAAATTATTCACCTTCAAACCCTTCTTTTGCCACCTGTTGTGAACTAATATTCTTATTCTTATTCTCTTATTCATATTCTTACTGCCCTTCTTGTTCCCTATGATAAACTGTTTCTATTATCTTATTTTTATTCTTTTATTCTTATTCCTATTCTTATTTTTATTCCTATCATTCTTATTCCTATTCCTATTCTTTTTTCTATTCTTATTGGTTTTATTTTCTTTTTCCAATTCCAATTCCTGTTGTTATTATTTTTTTTATTCCTATTCCTATTCCTATTCCTATTCCTATTCCTATTCCTATTCCTATTCCTATTCCTATTCCTATTCTTGTTCCTGATCCTATCATAGAATAGTTTGGGTTGGAAGGGACTTTTGAAGGTCAGCTAGTTCCCCCCCCCCACAATGAGCAGGCACATCTTCAACTACATTAGGTTGCTCCTATTCTTAGTCTTATTCCTCTTGCTGTACCTCTTCCTCTACTATTACTATAATTACTATTACCATATCACTATTGACATTAGCACTATTGACCACTACAGGCCAGAGCCACTCTTCAGCCCAAAAACCACTGTGCCTTGTGCTGCACAAACACAAAATCTCCCTGACCCCATCCCGGAGCCTCCCCAGTTCAAGTGCCAGGGAAGAGCAGGCAGGACAGGGCAGTGGAAGAGCCAGCGCTCACCCAGCCATCTGGCTAACACGATAAAGAGCTCCTGGCATCTGAAAATAAAGGTTCGTCCATCTAAAAAAATCCATGTGGTGGGGGTGAGGCATTATTTAACACCTAAGTGAAAGGGCTCTTAGTTCTGTGCCAGATTTAGGATGGGGGAACTTCTTTACTTTGAGCCAGAGCCCTGGAACAGGCTGCCCAGAGAGGTTGTGGAATCTCCTTCTCTGGAGACACCTGGACACATTCCTGTGTGATCTGCTCTGGTGAAGCTGCTTTAGCAGGTGGGTTGGACTGGATGATCTCCAGAGGTCCCTTCCAACCCCTGCAATTCTGTGATTCTGTAATAATAATAAACAACATTATTATTTACAGCTTGAAACAGTGCTTTTGAGGCACAACACAAGACCCCACTGCGCCAGGCACTACACAAACATCTGCATCAGGGCAAACACTCCCCTGGCTGTTCAGTCTTAAGAGGGAAACATGGAAAAATGGTGGCACATGAGGACCTGAGCGCCTGGTTTTCCTCTGTCTGTTTGTGGCAGGGTTGAGTCAGAAAAAGATGTGTGAGACAGCAGCGTGAGAGGGATGGAGCAGAGGGGCATGAGCAGGATAGGTGAGCAGGGTAGGGGACGAGGATGTGTCCTGCAGAGGAGCAGAACATGGATGGAGAGGTGTCCCTGCAGAGGAGCAGGGCACAGATGATGATGTGTCCCTGTGCAGGAACAGGGCATGGATGGGGACAGCTCACTGCAGCCTCCTCTGCTCACCCCGCTCCGCACCGAGGGAGCAGACAGGTTGCTGCTGCCCCAGCATCATGCCCACCCAAGACCTGGTTTTATGCAGGCGATGGCTTCACCTCTTTAACCCCCTTTGGCCCCAAACCTGGCTGGGGCTAAATCCACACAACATGGGCTCCTCACAGGTGTGGGGTGAGCGTGTCCTGTCCACAGGCCCTTCTCTAGCCCCTGTGAGAGGTGACTGGACCCAACGGCATTGGGAGCTCCCCATCCCTGCATCCTCTTTTGCCCAGCAGCAAGGAGGTGAGTGGCTTCCCACAGCCAAGGTCTGCACCTGGGTGGCGGGTTAATCCTGCTCCTCCCACAGTCCTGGGCAGCTGGTTCAGGTGCTGCATGTTCTCCATGTGCTCACCAGGTCCCACCGCTGCTTTGATGGGCTCAGGGTGTAGACAGCGCCGGAGCATACACCTGGTGGCCAGTGGTCCTCTAATAAGAGCAAAAAATCACTGGATTTGGGGCTTGGCCTCCTTGTTTCTGGGTGTGCTGCAAATTCAGGTGGAGTTCATCCCATGAGCAGCACTTTTTTTGTGCACCAAATCACAAAGAAAGGGTCTTCTTAAAAATATTTTGAAAGAAAGGGCCAAGGGAGGGGACCTCCATCTCCTCGTCCCCTGTGACACCCTCCTCCCGCCCAGCGCTTCCTCCCAGTGGGATTTCTCCTGCCCGGGCTGATCAAGTCCCAAGCCAGGAACTGGTGAGGGGATGTCAGCTGCCACCACAGTCCCCTGTCCTCGCCCCAAGCCCAGCTGTCCTGCAGGAAGCTTCGCATGCCTGGAGGGTCATGGGCTGCCCGCCCTGCTTCTGCAGGGGCCCGAGGGTGCTCCCAGGGCACACGGGCATGGGGAGCATGAATGGGGAATCAAAGAGGCCACCGAGCAGCTGGGGGAGCCACCACGACAGCCAGGTGTGGGTACAGCCTCCTAGGAAAGGTGGTGGCACTGCCGTCCCCCAGATTTTAGCTTGCTGATAACTCCGTCGCTGCCTCTCCCAGTGGTACCAGGGAAAACAAGCTCCCGTCCAGCCCTGAGCTTTGCCATGGGTCCCCAGGCCCCTGAAAAGATGAGGGGGTTGATGTGGACCTGTGTCTCATCTCTCATCGCTGCCCAGATTTGCACCAAAGTGGAGGGCACTGGCAAAGGACCGAGCTCTGGGCAGTGGCAGGGCCACGCAGGGTTACTCTGGAAAATATGTGTGCTGATATTTTATTCATCTAAAGCTGAAGTGGTTGGTATGAAAGAAAATAGCTTGTGGTCTTTCATACCTCGAGTCAATGAATTCCTGGGCCTTTTATAGCTCAGGAATGCCGGGCGCTCTCAGTTGATTTTACAATGCTGCGAAGCCACAGCTTAAGGTCTGGATGAGCATTAATCACAGCAGGGACTATGACAGCTGCTCGTGTTTTACTGGGCTTTTAGGCGGGTATCACACTTCTGCACATTGTGCCCCGTTTTCCCCATTTGCTTTGGTCTGTAGAGGGGTGGGTTTGTTACCTTCTGGCTTATGGGACCTCTGGGCCCCCCCAGTTTTAGTACTGGGATTCAAAGGGGGGTCCATGCCTGGCACATTGCTGCAGTGCCAGCACGGGATTGCTTCTCCCCCAGGCTGCCCTTTCAACAGCATTTTCTTGCACCATGGGGACAAAGGGAAGTGTTTCCCGAATTTCCATGATCTCTGTAATAAAAGCTACAGACCTGCAAGAAGATGGTGTTTGGGGTGCACGTGCAGTTGGTCCCTCGAGTCGCCACCATTGCAGGCTGACGGGTGGGAAGGGCAGCCCAGCACAGACACCTCTGGGCACCCCCAACCCCACACTGTGGGTTTTCTGAGCGAGCAGCTCATCTGCCACAAGGTACCCAAAAACCTGACTAAGGGTGGCCCAAGAACACAGCAAGATGCTCAGACCCAGGCTGGTTTGTCAGGTTGCATCCAGACCCCAGACTGGGATCCTGATGGCAGGAGGACACCTGGCAGCATCCCTTGTGCCAGTGAGGGACGCTGGCACTTCACGCATGTTTCACTGCAGCGCACCTCAAGTCCAGCCCCAAGCAATATTTGACGATGTGAGAGATCACAGATTTTTGAGAAATCACAGCTGTGCCAAGGGAGGTTTAGGTTGGACATTAGGAAAAGGTTCTTCACGCAGAGGGTGCTGGAGCACTGGAACAGGCTCCCCAGGGAGGTGTCACGGCCCCAAGCCTGACAGTGTTCAAGAAGAGACTGGACAACACCCTCAGACACACGGTGTGAACTGTGGGGTTGTCCTGTGCAGGGACAGGAGTTGGACTCGATGATCGTTGCGGGTCCCTTCCAACTCAGGACATTCTACGATTCTATGAATTCAAGTGAATCTTGAAAAAGTCTCACCGTTTTGGGGGTGGGACTTGACACGTACTTTTTGAATGCTTGTAAATGGCTTTTTTTTTTCATATTTTTAGCTCTTCTGAGCTCTCTCCCTATCTGTGGCAAGTAAGGAGACCACTGCCCAGTACTTAGTTCTGGGAGCATGCAGTAATCAAGGATCTTAATGTTTAAACAAATTGACTCTGGATGTTTGCTTCTTTGCATGTTTTTTCCTGAGACAAAATTAACCTGGAGACAACATTGCAGTCATGTTCATGTTCGGGTTTCGTTTTCTTTTTTTCTTTTCCTTTCTGAAGCATCCATGCTGAAGACACAATCTAACAACTGGGATAAAACCTCTCCTCGTTGCACCTGAACACGGCAGGCCATGAGGCTTTTCCCACCCTAATACTGGTTTTACCTCTTAGTTTCTTTTCTCCCATGGCCTTGAGAAAACAAGCTAAGCCCCACATTTTACTGTCAAATCTTGAAGAAAGTTGAAAAGCCACAGTCTCGGTAATGCCCAGTATTTTGTTCTTAGTAGTAAAGAGCCAAGGCACTACAAATACTTCCAGCTGCCATGTCTTGAGGATGGAGTAACCAGGTGGGTCAGGCTGACCTGTGCTGGCACAGGGAACACAAGGTGATGGATCTTGGTGAAGCAAACGGCTGCTCGAGTTTCTGCAAAAGCCCTGGGTGTTTGCTGACACACTCCTGCCCAGGGCAGGTTGTTTTTCCCATGTGTGGAGAGGAGGCTGGGACGGGCAGAGGACGGCCCATCGGGGAGAGATGCCCTTAGTGGCTTTCATGCCTTTCGTGCCTGCAGCTCCCTGGGACCTGATTCAGGAATTCTCAAACAGACACTTTAAAGAGCATGTGAGAGCCGGCTGAGCAAACCTCCCTTACTCAAAGCCAGGCACTTGGGTAACTTTCGCTCCCCTCCCCCAGTTTATTTCAGTTGCATAAGCAAACATACGTGCAATGTTTCCACCGGGCCAGAGCGTTCCCCTTGCCTGCACAAGAGCTCGAAATGGGACACGAATCTTCATTCCTTACTAAGGATGTTATAGCAATTAAAAAATACCCAGACCCGCAAGGTATTTACCTACCTCACTCACACTGATCCAACACCTCTCAAGAGGCCCCAGACCTTCAAGAATAAAAAAGAAAAAATAATTGGGACTGCTATTCTTAATGGGAATGCAGGGCTAAAGATCTTCAGATCTTCACCAGAGTGTTTCATTAACTTTCCACCTTCATTTCCTTCAGGTTAAGATAATCTCACTAAAATCCTGCTCTACTTGCTTGGCAAAGCTCTCAGTTAGATCCTCTGCTTTGCAGACCCGCTGATTTTGTGCCCACGTACACCTACCGATGGCACCTGCTGTGGGGCCTTTCATTAACAGCTATGAAAAACAGAGACGCAACCTTAGAGTCCCCGAGGTATCGCTTTTTAGTCTTAGCACGTTGCGTGCAAAGCTGAGAATTGTTTAAGAAGTCCTTTCTTCTCAGGGACTGAATATATTAACACTGGAAAAGTGAGAAAAGAAACATCTCTATACATTTATTATATACAATATTAAGGCACAAGTTTAAACAGCAAAGAATAAGAAATCTTTGGCTGACCAACAATACCAATATTCGCTGTGGGTGACACATAACTTTCATTTTCCCCCCTATGTACAAATAACCCTCCAGCTGTACAACACTGTACACCAACTTCTCTATACAACCAACGACGACAAAAAATGACAGTATTTTACAACTAGTTACCAACATCACCTGGAATGGCTACAGCACAGTTTCCCCAAACACAAAACAGTTCCAAGAGCTGGGAAAACCAGCACGAATGGGAGTTGCGCTGCTCTCCTGAGAGGGGCTGATTTATGGCAGTGATGCTCCACACAAGTCCTGCGAGTGCTCAGGGGAGACCCGCTGGTCCTCCAGACCCTCCCTCCAGGAAAACTGACATCTCTTGAGTTCAACATAATTGAGGAGAATGAACCTTTATTCGAGCTGGGATTCCAAAAGCAAACACGAGTTGCCTACACCGTAGTCTTTAACAAAGTTTCCTATTTGTGACCATGAATCTGAGGCAGCATTGGTTGTAAACAGACCCTGGGATACCAGAAACTGGAGGGACTGTGCTTTCCAGAGGAGGAGGAGGAGGAGGAGTGCTGTGCTCCAGCTGACTTGGAGAAGCTGAGCTGCACCACTACCAAACAGAACTGAAAGCCACATCACACGCGTTGATCCAACACTGTTTCGCTGGACGCCTAGCTGTCTGCCTGTACACAAATTATTAAATACTTTCATCAAAAGAAATAATACAGCTGGTAATAAAATGCTTATGGACTTCCAAGCACCTGGGTATCCTTATTTCTTGGAGAAAAATGATGAAATGAAATATTCACCATCGTTTTACTTGTAGTCCCTTCCTTTGTCTTCCTCCGGCTCCGCTCCAACCACTGACACTCGAGGAAGGGCCACAGAGGTGGGTCAGCGCTGCTGCTGTGCAAGGGCCCAGCTTTTATGCAAACACTTACAACCTTTAAATTAACTTTAGAGAAAAAAATAAAATTATTTTACAAGGCATATATTAAGCCACGTAACATCTTCCAAGGATTTTACACATTTGGTTTCACAATGCAAAGCTGCTAATACTCGAAACACACAGTTTGCTTGCCCACACAACCTATCACTACTTTGTTTAACAAGTGCAAAAATCAGAAAGAGGGCAACACTGACGTACGTCTAATTCTATGTACACACAAAAATAAGTGCATAGATTTAACACAGCAATTTTGTTTGTTTGTTTTTTAAAAAAGAAGGTATCAGCCAGGCAGTATCGAGCGCAGGGCTCTGGCCCCTGAAGGCTTTGAGGTTGCAAGGACTTCAGTTTTCAGCGAAAGCAGAGTTTAAAGTGCCTAGTGTTTCCACAACCAAGGACTCCAATTCCATCCCCACAGGAAGGAGTGACCTTGAGCCAGCTCTGAGCACACAGTTACTTCCAGCACCCATCACTTTTCCACTCTAGGCAGCTTCACTTAAAAGCCCATCACCCTTTTCCACAAAGCCAAGTTCTTCCTAATGTCCTAACAGTGCACCGCAAGGTTCAGGAACTGCAAAGCCAATATAAAAATACCTCAAAGAGAAGAACTTCCCGATCAGCATGTGTAATGCATGAAGCAAACAGTATGCCGTGATTAACACAGCTGATGAGTCGGCTTTCTTACAGGCAGTTGCCACCTCCTACAGAAATCAGGGACTAAGCTGAAAATGGGAAATGTTTCATCCTGGGTAAAACAAGGTGAAAAACTGCAGCTCAGCACAGAAAACAGATGATGCTCATGCTTTGCTCTGCAGTTAAACCCTTCTTGGCTGACCTTACACCCCTTAATGCCCAGTCCCATGTCAGCTTGAATGGCAGGTTTGTATGTTCGAGGGAGGTAGGATTTGGCTGTTGACATTGAAAATAAGGAAAAATCCTGCTCTTGCCACACGCTGATTCTTCCACTACTATGGACCAATGTACAGTTAGAGGCATCTCACACGCAAGCCCAGATTAACTCAGCTGGAAACGCACCTACGCAACCCCTGTGACTGAGCTTTAGCAGGACACGGCCTCTCAGGGAGCTGCTGGGACCCTCCCTTGACTGCCCCTCCCAAAACCTTCCCATCCTTACAAAAGGGATTCCTTCATCAGGGTCCTCCTTCCCCCCTCTGCGTCCATCCTGCATGGGAATTCCAGCCAACAACTGCTCCGACCAAAAAAAGAAGTCTCAGCAAGCTCCGAGGTTGCAAGACACGAATACTTGCATTGTCAATCCAGCTCCAAGAGCAACACTTGTCCAGCCAGGAAAGAGGCACCTGACCTGCCTGCCCAGGAAAACCACACCACAGCACTTCAAACAAATACTTACAAGAACCTGCCGTGTACATCTACGGACCAATTATTCACCAAAATTCAGCAGTGAATAATTTGAGAAATGAATTGATACTGAGGAAGATGCAAGTTTCTCCTGGGTTATTCAGAAACTCCCTATGGCTTCAAAAGAGCCGGGTTTTCACTCCCTGTCCTGGCTGCAGAGAGGCAGGAAAACTGTGCAGTAGTTTGCACGCAGTCTGTAACTTCGCTACCTTCTCTTTACACCAGAAAATGCAGCTTCATTTTCCCTCAACGATCCTCTTCTCATGCCACATTCCATTTTCAACGCCCCTTTCTGCTCAGAAAATCCCAGACGTTCATTTTATTGCTCCTTTTCAGCGCTCTTGACTTCTCGCCTGGTCGAAAGTCCTAACATATCAGATTCAAGCTTTGTTTCAGCTACAAACTTTATCTTTCTTCAAACTCTCAGGGTTAGTTTTTAAGGTTGGCACACCGAGGACCATCTTGGACCTGGCTGTATGCACACAAACCCCAGAGCTGCCGTCCTCTGCTCAGATGAGGACTTCCATCATGTCCGTATCTGGAAACTCGGGCTTGTGGAGCAAGCTGCTCACTCTGCCTTTGCTGTCAGGTGGTTTCCCATGGCTTGAGTTCTCTGCAACGAGAAGAAGGGAAAGTTGGTCTCCAGCACAAATTCAACAGCAAATTGTTCCATGCAAATATAACACCACTTTTTGGGGTGGTGGTGGAGCACATCTTTAACTGCATGTCCTACATACTGAAAACCAAATTTGATCAGGAGGTCAGAACATGTCCTGCTGAATTCCATGCACAATGCAGGTGTGTTGGTTTGCACAGACACCAAGGGCAGGAGTAAAGATGGTATTTAAAAGATACAGACCAAAGTACTTCTTTAGCTGTGGCCCTAGAGAGAAACAGGTCTACATCACTTTACCAAGTAACCACTTGCCATCTGATCCACGGTAGCTCTCCACATTTATGCTCCTATTCTGCATCAGGTACAACATTCAGGACTTTAAAACATCATAAAGGCAGTGGACAAATAATCAGGTAGGTGGTTTAATCTAAAGAGTATAACTTTGCTAGTGGGATGGGCTGAGAGAATGTATGTGGTCTATTATCACAATGTATGACAGATGTTGTTAGATCTTTATCTTCATCATCATAGTTCTCAAAAGTCAAATTCAGGGAGAAGAAGGATTCTAACTGCTTATAAGCAGGAATAGCTTGAAAGGCTATTTTAAGAGTACCTGGAAACAAATTCCAATCTGGATTGCCCAAAACACAGTAATCCACAGTTTCAAGGAATCAGTGATATTCAGCCTTATTAATGATACATGGCATGCTTTTAGAGGGAAGGCAAGATTAATTTGTAAGAAACTGTCTTTTTCAAAATAATGTGTGTAAAATAAATGTCTTGTTTGCTAGGGCTGCAAACCAGCAGGTTCCACCCTTTCAAAATCAATTAAAATTGTATTTCATTAACCCTCCTCCCAATCTTACTTTCTCCTTACTGTTTCTCCAGGTTTCTTTTAAAAATTACAGACCAAATTGTGCCTTTAACCATGGCTTAAGTTGAAAAAAAGAGAAGGGCCTGAGTATGTGAGCAGGTGTGGAGTGTTTTCAAGGTGTGAAACTCTGTAATTTTATCTTTGACAGCATGAATAATTACATTTGTTGGAAACTCTGCCCATCGCAGACAAGCGGAGCTTTATAGAGCCTGCTGAGGGTGAAGCTCTGCAGAGCCAGACCGGGCAACCTTGGAATATTCTCTCCCTACAATTTTAGTTTCCCTGGAGGAACTGTGAAGGCATCACCCCCTCCATCAACACTGGGGTGTCTCTGGGGATCGACCGACAGCCCTTGGGGTGACGGCATTTCACACGGATGTGGGGATCTGGCAGAGCTCACCCAGTTTCTCGCCGGCTGCTCGTGTCCCCGGGGGCCGTGGGGCCGGGCTGTGTGACGGGGTGGCACCCAGCCGCCCACGGCCTGGGAAGGAGGCGGTGGTGGGCCAGAAGAGCTCGGTGCTTTTGTCTGTCTGGGTGCTGCTGTCTTTGCTGCCCGTTTTCGTGTGGGAGGCTGCCGGCACCAGGACAGGCATGCAGGACAAGGCGGGCAGCGGAGGAGGCAACGAGGGGCCCGATGGGACGTCATGGTGCTCCTTCCCCAAGAGCAGCCCTGAAAACACGCAGAGGTCAGTCACATCCCGGCTCAAACGTAAGTGCAGTCCCCTCGTCCGACCCCAGAGCTACAAGACACTGGTCTGGATGTCTCCAGCCCTGTAGTTTGGCTTAGCTTTTCCACTTGATACCATCTGTTGTTGTTTTCCTGACATCCACAAGGTACTTTCCTATAAAAACAGCCTTTTGAGAGCAGCTGCATTTTCCTGCATCCCCTTTTGCACACCCATCCCAGTGGTACCTACACCTGGTGCAGACTTGCATGTCCCCGCTGCCTTCGTCCCCCACGGTCCCACACCACAGTCTGGCACTCACTTCCCATTTAGCTGCCACATCACAGAACCATTTTGGTTGGAAAAGACCCTTAAGATCATTGAGTCCAACCATAATATAAATCTAGCACTGAATCATGTCCATAAGAACCTCATCTATGTGTCTTTTAAACACCTCCAGGGACGGTGACTCAACCACTTCCCTGGGCAGCCTGTTCCAATGGTTCATAACCCTTTCTGTGAAGATTTTTTTCCTAATTTCCAATCTAAACCTCCCCCATCACAACCTGAGACTACTTCCCCTTGTCCTATCACTTGGTACTCAGGAGAAGAGACCAACGCCCTTCATGCTACAACCTCCTTTCAGGTAGTTGTAGACAGTGATAAGGTCTCCCCTCAGCCTGCTTTTCTCCAGGCTGAACAGTTTCATCTCCCTCAGCTGCTCCTCATCAGACTTGTGCTACAGGCCCCTCACCAGTTTCATGCACTTCTATTCAAAGGGATGCTCACCCTCTTCTTTAACAAGGACGTTTTTCTAGCCCAAATTTGTTATTTACTCCCACAAAGTTGCAAAGACCATCTGCATATGTCTGGGAAGATTTGCCCCGATCATAGCTTTCTATAATCAGTACAGAACAATTAAGATGATTAAAAATACAATTAAGATACAATGCAAGATTAAAAATGATTGATTTTTTTTACTTCAGCAGAAGAACAAATCTTCTTCCCATGAAAAGAACTCTGGAAATGAGCCACTGGGGCAATGTGTGCTGTGGCCAGGGCACTTTTGCTAAGCTCAAGCAGAAGGATTAGGATGAAGTGATGGATGAGCCAAAGCTTAACCAAAAACTGAGCTCACCTATGCTTCCCTTCCAGATCTTCTCTTCCTTCTTCTCCTCAGCTATCTGGTTGCTGGTGAGCGAGGTCTGGCGCGAATGCGTGCCTGTAGCAGCGGCAATGGAGGGGACGGACCGAGCCGGTCGCAGGCTGGCGCTGTCGGCTTTCCCAGGGTCTTTCCGCGACCGCTGCTGAAGGACCTTGATCATGGCATCCTTCTCAATTATTTTTGCATGAAGATTCTTTATTCTGCCAAAATATGAATGCTCTGCTTACAGGAGTGGAAAAAGCATTTATACAGGCAGCTGTCCCCACCCTGGGGCAGCAGCCCTGCTGTTCTGTCCCCTCCGGTTTTGAGCGACTCGGACAAGAGCGCTCCTGCCAGTTCCTCTGAGGATAACCATGCACCTTGAAACAGGGCATGTTTCTGGACATTAAGCCAAAAGTGGGAACTATTTTCTGTAAGGTTAGCTACACCCATCTATTGCTGTGGCTTTGCCAACCCAGCAGAAGCAAAGACGGCAGTGTCCTGACGGAGCTGTGTGTTGCTGCCTTCACCTGAACTCCAACATACATGTAATTTCCACCTCTGTAATACATTGGGGCCAAACCTGGAAGCCCTCCCTTGGCAGGCTGAGTTAACCCCGTGATCGGGTCTGCTGTCAGCTGGAGTAAAGACCCGCTGAAGTGAGCAGGAAGGTTCCCTCTGGTTTCTCTACTAGCTGGGCTGGGCTCTTGCTTCTCCCTCACTGCTGCAGAAACGATCAGCACATAGTGTGCAGAGCTGAGCAAAGCTCACTACTTCTCTCATATGGACACCAAAGGCTCTCAAATCACAAAATAATCACAAAATAATAATATGAGACTTTTCTGCAGGAATGATTAACACCAAATAATAAAAAAATAATTGTATATGTACAATAGGACAGCCAGATGACTATAGCTTGACTGTGATGAACAACATATAGTTCACTGCAGCTGGATTTTGTGAAGCAGTTAAAGCTAAAATGCTGCACCTGAAAAACCTCTATGTACAAGGGAGATGGCTAGTGGCTTCACTTGAGCGTTAGTTTTCATAATCAGATGTCTAATTTGCAATGAAAACACAAGATCCTAATCTATCTTTAATGAAGCCAATGGCAAAACTCCATTACTTCACTGGAAGCAGGATTATATTGCACTTGTGAGTCGAAAACAAAAACTAAACCAAATAAAAACAATCACTGATATTTTCCACAAGCAACAAATACACCTTTTTATAAACAGTGTGTGCAGACCGGTGTTTTTGTGGGGAAACCAACACGGAAGAACAGATTTCAAATAGTTGTTCAGTAAAAACCAAGAGAAATACACAAACTTTCTCAAGGGAATTTTACTCATCAAAAGGCCACTTTTCACCAGGAAAAAAATGTCTGGATTAAAAATACTGCCCAGGTCTAATGCTCATTGATCTACATGTCTACATGTCCACTTGTGTGCTGAAAATGAAAACTATCTGCTGAAAATGAAAACAAATGTTACTCTTGCTGACTGCCTGTGCCCAAAATGTTTAGTTTGTATCTTTTTGCTGTTTGTAAATGCATTTTTGTAGTGGTGCCTGTGGTACTACATTTTGCTGGTTTGCTCCCAGCTGCCAATGTGACTGTCAGACAACTTGGATGTGGGAAATCTGGTGTATGTAGGAAGGGCAACAGGCAGTCAAGGAGCCAAGAGCGAGGCGAAGGCAAGCCATCGCGCTGCCGCTGATGTAGGAGTGGGATTACAACTTCAGCTTTTACAACCAGACACGCTTGTTTCCAGAGGGGGATTTTCACTGAGATTAAACAAGCATTCAGCTTCCTCACATGCCAACCTACTTTTAACAGTGGAACAGCCCCTGTTTTCTAAGAAGGTAGTTTTTGGCAAAGAGAAGGTTTAATGGGAACACTATCCAATGACAGCAACTCTTTAATTCCTCTTCTAATGCTGAAGAGCAAAACTAAGCCACACTGAAGCTAAACCCATCCTTTCCAGGCATGCATGAAGGAACAGAAGGGAACCCTGGTTTATCCAAAACCAGCCCAAACCCCACAACAAGCAGGTCTGGCAACGACGGCCCCTTACGTGTACTCCATGTCCTGGCAGCGCCGGTTGGCTTGCACAATCTCCTCCTCCTCCTGCCAGCCCCGCACCTCCAGCGCGCTCTCGCTGTAGCTGCCGTTGCGTGAGTGATTCGGGGCCGAGGTGTCCCTGGCAAAACGGTTCGACACGGTGAGTCGGGCTCCCCAGACCACAGGGGTGGCTTTGCAAGTGAGATTGGCGCTTGCAAAGAAAACCCCAAACCCATGTTAGAAGAGCAAGCTGGTGATGGCTGCCTGTCTAGTAGATGGCTATCTGGCATCGGGTCATCTTGCTACTTTTGGGTTGGGTTCAGTCATTAACACCATTAATTAACTGGGCTGATGGAAGAGCTGGAATTGTGGGTGAGCCCCACAGAGCTAAGAGCCATCCTGAACAACAGGGTCAGACTTCAGAGACACTCACTCACTGCATTTCAAAGGGAAATGTCATTTTAGGATGTTTCAGGGGATTTAGCTTCTAAGAAACGGCGGCGAGAAGTTAATTATCCCGTCCTCTTCATCACTGGAAAGCCTGGCTGCAGTGCCTTGTGTGCTTCTGGGCAACACACTTTTACATGCACAAACTGGAGATAGTCCAGACAAATGCAACAGGAATGGGAAGGGGTTTACACCAGGACATGTGAGGAATTGCTGAAGGAAGTAAGTTAGTTCAGGCCAGGGAGATGCAACAAGGGTTTTCTGTGTCCCAATATTTACAAGGCTGTTACATTGACAGTGATCTGTTGTTTATCATGAACACCTGGGAAGGACAAGAATCAATTGAGGTAATTTGCAGTAAAGAGGTTTAGCTTAGCTATCAGGACAACCTTTTTAACTTGAAGCTTAATGAAATGGGGAAACAGGGGACTTAGGCCACCAAATTTCCCTCATTACAGGTTTTTAAAACTAGGTTAAACAACCACGTTGCATGGTGGGATGGATGCAGGCTCTGCTGGCTCCATCGGTGCGGCAGGGAGGAGGTGTCTTACCTCTGCTGTGCAATTTGGCAGCTCAAGACTTTGCCATTGAGGTAATTGCTTAAGCCTGGTGCCTGGATTTGATAAACTTTTGGACCTAGTCAGAAGGGTAAATCCTGTCTTAACACCCTGTTGTCTCTCACTGGCATGACACCACGGAGAGGTGCGTTAACCCTGGCAGCACAACTCAGCAGGGAAAGGCAAGAAAAATCCAGCCTTAATAAAATATCCGTTCCTTATTACTCCCCCATGCTTTCTGTGGTGAAGAGAGCTGCCCGCTCGCAGCAAAGCCGTCTCACCTCTCAGTTGCAGCTGTGGCTGCAGCGTTCATGGCAAAGTGCCTGATTGTGCTCTCCTCCAGGTACTTCTGCTCCCACTTGGTCATGTCGGCTTCCAGGGCCAGGATCCTCTCCTCCTTCTCCCGCACCAGCTCCATCAGGGCCGGGGCATTGTGCTCCGGGAGGCTGCTGGCCTGGAAGCTGCCCTGTCTCTGCCGGTGGAAACGAGACAGATACTCACCCTCTGCCAAGTACGGGAAGAATACCCTTTTTTCCCACTTCTCTGGAGCACATAAGACATCCCTGTGTCTTTTGACAGTGGAAACCCCTGGCTAAGCCCCTTAGGGTGGAGGAGGACAGGCTGGTTGGCCATGAGTGCAAGCCCAGCACATACTTCTCTGGACCATGCTGACACAAGTAGGGATCCGGCTGCTTTCTTGGATGTGCAGGGATTTTGTGGGATACCCCAAGCCAAGGGAAAAGGCAGGAAAAAAAGCTGGTTGGAAAAAGCAGCAAGGAAGCTTTAAAAGATGTTTTTCTTGCTGGACTTCACCACATATCTGGGTGGTGATCAGTATGGACAGGCAGCTATTACCACAGGATTTATACATAAAAGCAGAGGAAAAAAAAGTTACATGTAACCTAGCTACACGCAACCTATTTAAAACAGCAGCTGGGAAAATACCCTGGACATGGATTTACACCCATTTCTTCTGGCACATTAGTTATCATGTACCCTCAGGAGATGCTTTCTGTGGTGCAGCAGGTAACTTTTCAACTGGAGGGGCAGAAGATCCTCAGGCACTGAGGGGTGGCTCCCATGAGATGCTGACAAGGAGTAACAGGTGTGTAACCCTTTGCATCTACACTGAGGAAAGCACTTATCCAGGCAGGATTTATCCCACTCAGTTACAGGCACTTAATTAAAGCACCTAAGTGGCACAAGTAGCTGCCCCAAGCTCCTCTCACTGCTGGTGGAGAGCGGAGGAGGATGGAGATCTAGCCCTGGGCTCAGCAGAGGGTGGGTGGGATGAGCTCACGCTGGGGAAAGGCACAAAGCTCTGGCAGAAGTCACTAGAAGTAAATGTTTTTTTTCAAATAAAAAATGCAAGAGATTTGTTACACTCCACAGTGCACAGGATTGTGTTAAAGTGGAAATCGTGTCTCAGCAGCACCAGCTTCTCATCTGTGCTACAGCATGAACTTCCACTGGCACAGCAGTTCCTTGGCGCTGCACTAGCACACTGGAGAGAGGGTTGCAGCAGCTGCTTCCATTTTCCAAACCACATTTCCTCCTTCTAGACACTTATCTCCTGCTTATGGGAAACTAGAGATACTAGGGGAAGGCTGCAGCCCTTGCCTTTGGTGCAGTAATGATGTGTTTGGAAGCCATCTTCTGGAAAAGTGCATTACAGAGCAGCCCTTGGGAGCAACGGCTGTGACTCTGCTCCTGCAAAAACCAGCACTTACACTTCAAACATTGTCAAATCCTTGGCAGGAAGGTGATATTTTGGAAGCATGATCCTGGTCTGTAAATGGCATCTTGGGACATCATGACTGCCTGTCATCTTCTCAGTCAAAACCTCTGCCAGCCCTGCACGCTCAGCCTGCAGCGCTCAGTCAAAGGGAGTTTTTTTGTCCTTGCTAACTGAGAGAAGAGAGCTCAGAAGTAAAAAGCTGGGGCATTTTGAAGCAACGTGATTCATGGCAGAGCAATGCATCCACAACCCCATCCAAAGGAAAGGCTTAGGTGTAAAGCTCAACAACCTGAACCAAAAAGCAAGGTGGCACCTGGCAGGACTGCAAGTGACCCTCCCTCTTTAAAAACAACGCCGAAGACCCCGTGCTGGGGTCCCGCACCAACCACCCCGTCCTCACCTGCTGCATCCGCAGCGAGTCCAGCTCCCGCTCCAGACGCGTGCGCAGCCGCCGCTCCATCTGCTCCCTCTTCTCGCAGGCCGCCTGCAGCTGCGTCAGCGCCTGCTGCAGCTTCTCCACCTTCTCCACGTAGGCCTGCTTCCTGCGCAGCTGTGGGGAACGGGGTCAGCACTGCCAGGCACCGCACACCCACCCTGGGCTAACAGGACCCCCGTGCGCTGGCTACAAGCATGGCTTTGGTCATTTGATTCACAGAGTTTCTCCAGGGGAAGGATGGTGCCCCTTTGATGGGCAGGGAAAGGGCACCATGGGCATTGCTAGGGGAGCTCTACCCCTTCCCAATGCTGCCCAGATGTCCTACCCGTCAGGGATCCACTAGCCATGAAACCCCCTGGACATGTCTGAGCAAAAGCCATCATGTTGATGGACACTCTTTGGGCAAGCACACAGGCTGGCCTCAGCTAAGAGGAATCCTGTAGGTTTTATCAACTGGTGACACTCAACACATTGTCTGCACCTGAAGAGTCTCTTTTTTTCAACTTTGTGTATCTGCTCAACACAGGTGGAGCAAGTGGAGTTCCAGCAGAAAGAAATGCTCTACCTGGCTCACGGGCTTGGCCATGCTGATGTGTAGATGTGCTGGGCTAAGGATGACACAAGCATTTTACAATACAGAGTTTTATGGACAGATTGCCTGAGCAGCATACCCCCAAATGAATTTGCAAGTGGATTGCAGATGTTCAGGGTGTTTAGCAGCTGTTCCCACTTCTTCTGGCCTCCTACCATGCCACCGGCACTTGGTGACACCTCAGGGTATTGTGACAGGCAGCCGCTGCACCCTTGAGAGCCCTCAAGGAGAGGAGGCTGCAGACACTGGACATGCTGGGCATCAGCTGCCCCAGGCACTGGGATGGGCATTGAAGCCTGTGCTGAAGTCTGACTCACAGCCAAAATCTGGCACCGAGGAGGGGCAAGCTCACTGGGACCAGGCACACCTGGGTGTCTGCAAGCAGTCCTCGTCCCCAGGGACAAGTGAACACTGACCTGAAAACTGGACCACAGGGCTGTGGCTGCAGGATCTGCCTGCTCTGCCCACCGGCTGAGGTCTCAACCTCAGGAAACCCAGTTCCCCTCTTAACCCCAAAACTTTTGTCATTAATTTTCTCTTAATGAGCATGAATAAATATACCTTTCTAAAAATAACCACCTTGTAATAGAGAAAGCACCAGTGCACACAAACTGAAGCTGTAAACCCCAAAAGGCCTTGACAAACCCCCAAACACCTCAAACCACTTTCAGCTCCCTGCCTCAGAAAGGGGAGGGTGAATCGGTTTGAATGCTGGATCACACTGACTGTGCCAAGCCTCAGTCAGCCGCCACCTGCAGCCTGGGGGTTAATGGGGGCTGCCCGAGGTCATTGCCATGATTACTAACATCATCTTTAGGACTTCTAGTCTCCCTCATTTATTTGTACACTTGCTGTTTGCAACCTGAAGTTTTTAAGAAGTAAACAGAAGGCAGAAAAACGCATTAACCTCAGCTGACACTGGGAAACTAGATAAATAAGAGAGGCTGGAGAGGTGCTGTGAGCTGGCAAGGCCAGGGCTAAAACCATATCCTAGTGACTACCTCGCTCTGAAGTACTTAAATTACTACTGAAATTAACTGCAATGTGGGTTATGATATAGGAGCTATGGCCACAAAATACCTGTGTATAAATATCCAGGGGATGTAGTGAGAAGTTTGCTGCCTTGTTCCTGGGCACACGGAGCAAATAAACACCAGCGCTGGGTCCCTCCAGCTCCGTGGGGCTCTCTTTCACCCACAGTACTAGGGTCAGCCCAGGAGTATCAAGCTGCAAATAAGTTTTTTCTTTTCTTTGTGTGATGCTGATTCAGCTAGGTCCTCACTCACTGATTACAATTATTAAAAAAATCACTTTTTCTTGAAATTGCTCTTCTGCCACCCTAAATCCATCTGTGTCACAGGTGAAGAGAAATATGGGCTTGTTCACAGCAAAAGCAAAGCTTGGCTTAAACAAAGCTCCTCAGCTAGAGCCAATGACTGGCAGCATGAGAGCTCTGCTGTAATCCGGGCTAACGCTTACTGCTCCCAGGGCTTTCCATGAAAACTAACAAGACTATAATCCCCACTGGCCTCTGGCATCAGCATGAAGACTGCATTCCTCGGGGGCTCACAGCTTGGCAAGACAGGCACAGCGGTGGCTTCTTGCTGAATGTGCTATTTTGGCAGTATGAAGGTGCCTGTGCCACCTCCCAGCCGCACCAGTGTGGATCGGAGAGGGGAGGGGAGCTTCCCCAGGGTCCCCCTTGACAGCAGATCTCTGCTCCCCCACATCCTGCCAGATGCTGGAGGGCCCATCTGCATCGCAGCAGCCAGAATTCGGCTTTGCAGCAGCCCTCTGAGCCCCAGTGTTCATGTGCTTGCACACGAGTGCACCTCTGCCGTGTGGGTGAGGCGATGCACACGCATCCACTGTCTTACAAAACAATTTTGTTGAATATTTGCAATGAGACAGTTCCTACATTCATAAATTTACAGGGAGGTTCTTGAGCCAATTCTGACTTCTTTATCAGGCCTGTAGATTCATAAGTGAAAAATTCACCCACACTTTTAAAAAACAAAGTACAAAATGTTGTAATGTAAATTAATGGCCTTGTCAGTGCAATATGCATCTGTAAGGGAGGGGGCCTGCAATCAAAAATACATGATACTAAGCTCCACTACCTCACAGGCACACAGACTCAAACAAAAACCAGCTGGATGGCACCTGGAGAGGGAACCAGTCCATCCTCCCGCTGCAAGGTAGGATCAACTCTTCCTAAAACCTGATGTTTGCCTGTACAATCTGTTTACAGAACCCTTGGGTACTAGGGACTCTACAGCCTCTCCCTGCAAACCACTTCACAGCTTATTTTCCTTTACTGCCAGAAAACTTTTACCCTAATGCCTAATCTGTCTTTCTCTTATGCAATTTAAGCAAATTACTTCTTGTTCTGTTTCCAAATTGTGATCTACTAGAGCAAGAAGCATTTAATGAAACTATTCACAAGATCAGCAAACTTGCCTGAAGACTGCCCTTGTCCCAGGGATTAGGAAAATGAAGATGAAGAAGAGCTAAGGCTAAAAGGGGATGATTGAAGCAAATAAATCTGAGTAAAGATGAGCGGGTCCTGGAAAAATATCTCCAGGAAGAACGTAACTCCAGTGTGAGCTATAGAATATCTTTCTATGTAAATATGAGATTTGAATTAAAGACTGTAAGCGATGGAGAATCCACTATCACCCTAAGTAGGTTCAGTGTTAATTACTCTAACTCTTTATTTCTGGCCTGATTTGCTCAGCTTCAGCTCCAAACACTGCATCTCATTACTTCTTCTTATGTTAAAGAGCAATGTGTAATCTGGCTGACAGCAATCCCTTCTTCACGTTCATGGGCATGGACTGGAGCTCAGCCACCTCTTCACTTCAATTGTTCACACCAAAGAACAGCTTCTGTGCCCCAAATAAATTCTACAGATGTTTTCTGAACCCTCTCCAATTATTCAGTGTCCTAACCAAAGAGTGAACCAGACACACAATTCTAGCAGCAATCTCCTAAATGACATGTGGTGATAATACAACCTACATATTTTTGAATTAAATCCTTCTACTAGCAGGCACTCAGGATAATGTAGATTTACACAGTAAAATCTTATGTTAATTCAACCCCGTAGCTACTGCTTATTTCTCAAGCCTTGACTTAAAAAGCTTTTAAACTTAATTACATTCTGGTGGTAGAAGAAATCTAGGTGGATTTACAAAGCAGCATATGAGGTAGAGCTCTGTTAATAATAATAGTCATGTTTATTTGAGTCATTCTGTGTCTCCTTC
This sequence comes from Streptopelia decaocto, assembly GCF_964273445.1. Lineage (NCBI taxonomy): Eukaryota > Metazoa > Chordata > Aves > Columbiformes > Columbidae > Streptopelia > Streptopelia decaocto. The sequence continues at coordinate 200,212,094 of NC_138663.1, forward strand.
AATACATTCTGAATTATAGTCCCTAGCTTGACATGAAGGTTCAAAACTTCAACAGTATCTGCTGTATACATGTCAAATTGAGCTCCAGAAACACTGGAGACAGTTGATTAGTGATTTAGCGATGGAACAGGCCAAACGCAAGGGAAAGGGAGCACAGGAACTTAGGTGCACCCCGGCAGGCACAGGTTACTGCACTTCGCCCAAGCTGTGTGACACTGCCTCGAACAATTAGAACACAGCAGCTGGGATAAAATTCTTTTTAACTCCCCCTAGAATGAAAAAAACAATTGAACACTACCAGGTCAGTGTGGGTTTGCTCAGGCTGAGGGCTCCAACAGACAAAACTCTGGCAAATACTGTTGCTTGACCCTCATATGTTGTCACTCCTGAGATATACTGTCCCCTATGCAAAAGGTTACCAGCTCTAGAACATCTACCATGTGCCAGTCAGGTGGTTTCCACCTCCATTAAATCTCCCATGCCCTGATCAGGAGGTTACCACCTCCATAATATCTACCATATGCTGGGCAGGTGGTTACCACCTCTGTAACATCTACCATGCTCTGGGCAGGAGGTTACTATCTCTGTAACATCTACCATGCCCTAGGCAGCAGGTTATCGCCTCCATAACATCTACCATACCCTGGGCAGGAGGCTAGGAACTATCTAGATGGGAACATTTGCCCCCTCTGCAGCTCCACCAGTCCACAATCCAGAATCTGAGCTCTGATGCCCAGCAGAGGCACATTTCTGTTGGATGTCTAGATAAGGAACTGGCAGCTGCAAAGCTCTTTGAGACAGAGCCCTAAGTCTGCAAATATATTTACTACAACCCAGCAGGCACAAGGTAGCTTCTGACACAGGGCAGCTTCTTACACCACCTGCCTGGAAATCTGCATTTATGCTTCTGCTGCCTTCACTGGTGTGTGCTGAGCAGGTCCATGTTACCTGCCAATACCACACTGACAGTCTGCAGAGGTAAATGTATTTCCTCCCATCCCCTGCATGATGCCGCAACTGCAGGAGCAGGTGTTGCCAGCTAAAACACTCCTTTATTCAGCCACTTTGTAATGAAATGCAAACAGAAAACCTCTAGTTGCCTTTAAGGCAAACAGTGTCAAGTGAATTATGTACAGATTAAAGGTACACTAGCTCCTGTAGCTACCCCAGAGGGACTGCCCCAAATACACTGGGACAGGCAGCAGGCTTTAGCCTAACTAACAAAGGAGCAGTTAAACTTAATGTGATCCTCTTCTTGCTGCTGGGTTTATCTACCAGAGGTAATGGAATTTTGCTTGTTTGGCTCAGTATTTTTTAACTACACATTTTCTTTATAAGAGGCCCAGTGCAAGGGGACCAGGAAGATCTGCCACACCATGGCTAGAAGAGATTCAGGACTTGGATGAAGCAAGCCCTAACCATAAGCCACCACTAGCCTCAGAGGAGAGAAATGTTGGCCGTGCCTCACCTCTTCTTCCAGTTTGATGACCTTGGCTTGCGCGTTGTTTAGGGCCTGGTCGAGGATTTCGATGTGTCTCCGCTGGTCCTCATTGGCAGAGCGCAGAGCTGCCAGTTCCATCTCCAGCTTCTCCTTCTCCTTCAAGTGCTCTTTGTCTGGAAGAGAGACAAGAACAAGAGCTGCTCCAGGAGGACAGCTCACAGACCCCGGGCCACAAGCCAGAGGCAAGCTGTTCCATCCCCAGAAAAGCAAAAATTATGCGAAGCAGCAGCAAGTGAGGCTGTTACAACACACAGCTGAGACACAACTGGCAAAGAGTTTCTACTACCAAGGCTCAGTCCCTCGATGTCCAGCCTTACATGAGCACCAGCAGCAGCAATGAGCAGCAGCCTGGGCTGCATCTGTACTAGCAGAGCTGTGGACCTCAGCATCATCTCAGAATTGTCCATTCTGCTGAACCACTAGCACGTTCCCCAGCAAAATTTTGGCTTGCACCAGCTACTCCTTTCCCACACAATGCCCAGGCCCTGCCTGAGAACAGGCTACGTCAGGGACCGTTTACAGCTGTCAGCTTGGATGCTGCTGCCCTTCTCTAAGGGACAGGAAACGTCAGCCCCGTAGATGTGGGTTGCGCTGTGCCTGTTCCTTTTTACCTGCAAGGATGGAGATTATGAGATACGGAACATGTGAACAAGCCAAATAATAAACACTGGACAGCCTGAAAAATTGAAACAGGGGAAAGCAGCAAGGAAGAATAAGATAGGAATCATCTGATTGGGCTTCCTCTGGCCATGCAGAGAACAGGAGGCCGTGGGAGGGATTTCAGCCCTGTGGGGGCCCTAGGTGACTTTCCAGTCCTGCACAATCTAAGGGTCCAGAGGTTGGTTCTCCCCCACTATTAAATGCCTTAACACATCAGGAGCAAGACTAAAACATGTAGATAACCTCTTGAGCTGAAAAATCATCCCTTTTTGGGATAAGATTTGAAATGACATTAAAAAAAAAACAAACCAAACACAAGCTGACTATGTTCAATCATGTCTTTTTCTTCAGTAACAAATTGCAGGCCCACCACTGACTTTGCTGGCAAGCTGCCTGGGGAAATGCTTGGCTCCAGCTCCCTCCACGCTGACAGAGCCGAGGAGCCATTTCAGGGAACATGAGCATCGCGGGTCAATCCCTGGATCCCTGACATTGGACTGCAAAGAGTTAATGACTGGAGGAAGCAGGGGACAGAGTTTTCATTCAGTGAAATCTGAGATTTCAAAATCTGGCCTTCGTTCTGAATGACAGCAAAAATAGAACACTTGGAAAGCCTCCAGGAAGGAAAATTTCCTCAAAAAATTAATTTGGCATCAATTAAACGTTGTTTTGACTATTGACTTTTTGAACAGAGCATTACAGAATTTATTGGTTCTTAACTGAAGTAAAAAGTTGCTCCAAAAACATCGATATGTGGAAAATCTGCCCCTAACTTCCAGCCCACCCCACCTAAGCGTGACCACTCAAGCTGGAAGCCACACCATCCACCTCCTCCCAAGGAGGGTCAGAAAACTTTGCGCAGCTAAAGCCAGCCCATTTCAGACCTGAACTACCTCCAGAAGGGCCTTATTCTTCCTTAATTACAGGTGGGATGAGAACAGGTTTAATTTACACACTACTGGTAGGTTCCTACAGCGAGGTGAGATACAGACGAACTGAACCATGTGGAACAAGGTGAGCCCAAACCCACCTGGCCATCTTCCCATTTATCCTAAAAGAAGGAAATCAGCACCTCACAAAAAGAAACCCCAGCAAGCAACACCGGCACGTTGGCCGCTGCAAAGCCCACGAGCAAAGCCCAGCAAGTGCTGCACACATCGTGCCACCGACTGCCACCATGTGTTGCCTCTGTACTATGTGGCCTTAATCTTCCCACCTCAGCAAGAAATTTTGTATTGGACATGCAAATCTCTTCTTTCAATGCAAAGACATCTACTTCAATCAGATTCACCAGAAGGAACATTAATATCTATTGTACAGAAGTGTAAATCCAGGCCAATTATCAAGCAGCTAATTTCATTATAGGGTGAAGAAGCTGGAAGATGAATGTCATTTCAGCCCTGCTTCATGCTGGGGCCACACTTGCTGTCCTGCAGATTTGGAACCCATGTGACAGGAGGACAGAACATATAAAAACAGGACTTGGGACCTTCACTCTCAGTTTTCATCTGAGGAACTTGAAGCACGCAGTTTGCTCCACTGCATGCATTATGTTTTCTATTTCCCCCTGAAAGCAGGACAAGGATATGCTGTACAAAAAATGGCCACTGAACCCACTAGAAAGCTGACAAGAAAATTTTACTTAACAGCTATCAACACTTCTCCATACCAGCTTCTCCCTGCAAAATGCTGGAGGTACATTTTATCAGTACTTTCCTATATTGCATTAACTTTTAGTAAAGGAGGTCTTTGTTGAACATGTCTTAAATTCTCTTCAAGTACATACAGGTATCCCTAAAGTCTAAAAATACTGTTCTACTGTGCTACACTTGCATGCATGTTCTGCCCAGGCATGTGCTTTTTACCCAACAGACCCTAGCTAATAACTGCTTCTATTTTCTGGTGGGTCACTGCTACATCCTGTTACTGAACAGTCCCCAAAAGGCTTCTCTGCTGTAGATTACAGCTGTAATCTCACAGCTTTCCACTCACTGCCTCTTACTGTTGTACCTCACCACACTGAGGACATTACACCGACACTCTGTGGCTGGGTAGCAGAAAGAGGAGAGAAAGCCACAAGCCTGCTTGGGTGCTTTGCAAACAAGCTTTTTGAGTTGTCAAGCTGGGTACATACAACACAGGTAGACCAGTCTTGACCCTGCTTTGAAGCAGAAACATTAGACATTCAATCTCTGGCACACCTCCACTATGCTCAGATGTGACCCCCAGCTTTTCACACAAACCTCATGCTTAACAGAATGTTTTGATCTGATCAGTCTTGAAAGAAAACCAATAAATATGTTTTAAAGGTACCATTTACCTATATCAGTTGAATGTGTGCCCTCAAAGCCACTCACAAGTCAACACTACGTTGTAGATAGCACAGGTCCACCCTGCACGCTTCACAAGGAGCAGCTGCATTAACCCCCACATCCCAGCCAAACACCAACGCAGCTCAGCGCTTTCTGCTCCTCCTGCAGTTCTGCTCACAAACAGCAAATTCTCAATAGCTCTCTGGAGTTCAGACCACACCAGCACCAAGAAAAGGCTGAGAAGCTGCAGGAGGTCATGCTTGAGGTGCCTAAGTCATTTTCTGATGTGGTGATTAAAAGGGATTCTGCACTGGCATTAATAATTCCAATCAATTGTAATGTACTTAATTAATGGTTTGGTACATGGTTACTAGTGGTCACTGACCCAAGCAGGTATGCAGAAAGGTTTGATGCTCTGTTGTCAGAAGTCACTGAATCTCCATCAAAACTCGTGATGGCTTTCCTTACCCTACAAAGTATTGCAGGCAGCTTAAGGATGGTATGACTTACATTTGGGACATTTCCATTTGCGTGTCATGAGGTACAAGTCAGGGGAGAATTTGACCGTCACATGTTGAAAACTGAAATCAGATTTCCCACTCCCTTCCCTTCGAAGGGCAAGGGAAAGTCATGCAGAACAGATGTATTTTTCTATATGACACTATTTATTCAGGATGCTGCTCCCTGCAACTATGTTCTGGGTGCAGCAGGCCCCCACCTCTCTGCATGCAGCTCATGGCTGTGAAATGAGAGGGCAAGAAGCTGCCTTTCACTCACTCCTAAAACTTCTGCCTCTGCCTAATTATTTCCTGTCTTAACACCAAACGGCTCTCAGTCTGCCCAAAACCCCACCCTCAAAAACATCTACTGTGAGCATTTTCTTTGGTTGGATTCACTCGATGGGAATGGTTTTTTGCCTGGGCTATTTGGGACAGAGATATATGCACAAGTCATACGCGGCACATCCACTGCATGTTCCCACAAAGGAAGCGGCTCCACCAACGCGCTGCCAAAACTGTCTGTGCATCCCTACTAATGGGTGTAGAGCTACGTGGGTGGGCACAGAACTCAGTCTGCCCCAAACACCTGAAAAAACAGCCCCTTGGAGGAACCCCTGCTCTGACAGAGTGTCTGTAAAGTTCAGAAATCCCAGAAAAAAATGCAAAATTCTCAGACTCCACAAAAAAAAAAATTTACCCATGATATGCTGTATCATAAGGTTTCTCTCTGCCCTATGCCCCTGAAACCATTCTCAGTCTTCCTGCCCTCTCCCTTTCCACAGCATCTCTCAGCCTCCTCTGCCTGGCTCTTCTTCCGCCTGTAAGGACGCATAAGCCTTCATCGGTCACTGCTTCATGTCTTTCCTTAAAAGAACCTTTTCACTGAAAAAACATCATGAAACTAACAGGCTGTGAGTTCTCTCCCACCCCTGATACAGCAGTAGCATTTTCCTTAGGCACAAATGCCTAGCATTTAATACTTGGAGGCATGCGGCCTGGCTTTGCCTACTCTTATTACAAAACTAAGAGTTTTTGTCACCTCCAGTCTCCATCTGAGAGCACACGACACTCTGCACTGTTGCGCTGCTAATGCAGAGCTCTGTGATGATCTGAGAAATGATCCCTGCACGTCCTGCATGGCCAGACTTCTTTTTCAGGGAGTTTTCCCTGTTATTGGAGTTTTAACATAGTAATAATTCTGCATTTGCAGTATTACTAAGGATGAGCGTTAAGAAAACCTCATGAGTTTTAGCTTTCTTTCTTCATCATGAGACTGGCTTAAAAACGACAACTTTTAGGAACCTGCTGATGTTAGAGTGCTTTTATGTAACTTGGGTTGGGGATGTTAAGGGTCATGTTTTCAGGCTGTTTTTCATGAATGTAGGGACTAGAAATCTGCTTTTGCTTTCCTAATGAAAACTGAGATTTGCATTTACTAATCTGACTTAGTAAGCTACCACCCTTAGGGAAAAAGCAAACCTGAGTTTCACGACAGAATTGCAGCGGCTGATGGGAGCACAGGTAGGCATCATTTTTTCTCTTGTTCTAAATAGACTATTTCAGTCTCAGTAGACAAGCACACACATGGCAGTGAAAACAAGCTGCACCCCTTCTCCTCTCAGTTTTCTGCCTGAGCATCCCATTAAAAGACATGAGGAGGGTACAGATCATCCTTGCAACGCCCCCTGCCCGGGTTGGGCTCTACCCCTGGAGAAGACTCACAAACATTAGCATATAAATGCAGTCACTGACAGAGGAATTCCAAGCAAAACTCTTTATGAGCTCTCAGAGGGGTGTTTTAAGCTGGTACCCTGATATCGAGGTCATTACTGCCTGTGCCCCAGCAGCCCAAAGAACATGATTGAAGAGGATCTGCTCCACATGTGCCCATTTTTCTATTCTTGGAAGCACTCTGCATCGCACTGGTAACATTTAGCTCTCTGGTCTAGCCAGGAGACACTCCAAGCATTCAGCCCATCTTACGTGATAGGATCCCAAAAGCTATATTTGTTCGTAAGCTGCGAATTGATAGCAGTAATATGCTGAGAGCATAGTGCAAAATTTTATTGCCAGATACTTATCAGTGGAAGCACAGAGCATGTTTATGTGCTGGAAAATGACTCAAATTGAGTCTATCCTGCAGATTTAACTCCCCCTTTTATATGGGAACACTACCAGGCTGTCTCTATAAGGAGACAGCAAACCCCAGTCTGCAATTTGCACTGTGAAACTTACCGTGTTTGAACTCTTCCCAAGGTTGATAAGACTCACATAGCAATGCTATTTTCTTAACAGATCATCCCCTTTGACTCACAGAAGTATCTACACACCCCTGTGGCTTCTGCTAATATGGCAAAGCTAACACAGTCACGGAAAAGATCATCAGATTCTCTTCTGGTTTGTGCACGCACGCACCAAATTAGCAGCGAAGCTGCTGTGCTGGCACCATCACTGCTGGTTGGAGCTTGGAGAAGGTTCTTCTACATTTGGGGCAGCCAGTGGATGCTGTGGGGCTGGCAGCACGTCATGCTGAGTGGTGTCAAACACCACACTGCTAAAGGAGGTGGCCAGTTCTCCACCTAAGGATTTGCAATTTCAGCTCAATCTTCCAAGGAAGCTCTTAGTCCAAGAAATAAAAACAGAAGGATAAGATGTACATGGCATTTAGCTTTCATGGGATTTAAGCCCACAAAGCAGTGCACAACTCCTAGGTGGTCAAGCCCTTCTAGAAGCATGCTGATGATGCTCAGGATACATGAGAAGCCACACAGGGTCATTCAGCATCCAGCTGCTCGGGTTTTGGTTTGGCCGGTCACACAGAGCCATCAGCACACGGTATGAAAACACTGCAGCACTGTGCTCATCATTACGGGAGCCTAAAACTTGTTGGGAATGGATGTTTTCCATAGCAGTAGAAGTGGTAAAACCTTTGTCTTTTCCATCCTTTATGAAAAGGAGGGTCCAGTTCTGCTCTCCTACTGTTAAGTCAGCCCCTGACACTGACAACAAGTCAGCAGAGGTTGCTCTGGGCTTTCCCCAGACAAGAGAAGAATCTGCTCTAAAAATCATACATCTCTAGAGATGATCCCCACAAGCAACACTTCACAATTTCAGATAAATATTTATCAAAAATAAGCTAAGTTTTGTCACCATTAACTCCCACTGCCAGGTTCTGGTGCTCAGAAAGAAAAAAACCCACAGAACAACAGCCTGAACAATCCAGTCTGCAGCTTAAATAAGTGACGAATTAGCTGAGTAAAAGCAACCCATAAGGATAATATCAATTACTAGCAAAGTATTCACCTCCACTCCAGGACATATATATGTGTATGTGTATATATGTGCGCCTTCAAAGCAGATTCGCACAGTACTCACTCTGAGTGACATAAAGGCCCTCTGTTGACTTATCCTCATGCCCATCGAAGTCTCTGCTGGCTAGCTGCCTATTGGCCGTCTCCAGTCGTTCTGCAAAAAACAGGAAATACTTTAAGTATAAATATATGTATGTCAAATTGTAGGCCAACCAAGAAAATAAGATGCATGCCAGCAGAGCAGTATAAATAGACTCTCTGAAGGAGGACATTAAAATGGAGGCTGACACATACATAAAAGATGAGGCCCTTGACCTCTTCCATGAAGCTGTGTTGTTCAGATTTACAGAAACTGGGGGAAAAGCCTCTGCCATTAGTGGCTGACGTGCCCAGGCAGCTCATCTCTCACCCTGTCCAAAATGCACAAGGCATTTGCAATCTGAACTACCCACCTTTGCGAGGGGGTGGGGGCCTTTCCGCAGCGGAGTGAGGCTGCTGGTGCAGCGAGATGCCCTGGGGGAAGGCAGCCCCTAGCCCAGTGGCACCGATCCCTGGGGATGCCCTAGGAAAGGATCAGTTTTCTGCAGCAGGGGACAGATTCCCCTGGGAAGGGTCTGCCTTCAGGTGCCCCTCTCCTCCAAAAAGACCATCCAGCCCCCTCACACTGTTGCAAAAAGCATAAGCCAGCTTGCAGAAGGCATCTTACTGCCCAAAGACATATTAAAGGACTCCCGTCAAGCATCTGGACAGGTAATAGCTCAAGGTCATAGTCAAAGGCACTGTCTGAAGCTGACTCTCATATTTAGCCAGAAGGTTTCTTTGCAGCTTGGGGAGGTGACAGCAGCTTTGTCTTATGCCAATAAGCAGGGTCTGATTTCTCAAAAAGTTTATCTAAAACATGTGTGAGCCCACTCCTTTGAAGCCTGCTGCTCTGGAGCTTGTGAGACACACAAGCACCACGTGAGACACCAACACCAACACCACATCAACTAGGGGAAAAAAAAACCCACACAGGCAAGTGTAACATACCACGGAGATCCCTGTTGAAGTCATGAAGTCTCCTAATTTCTCCTTCGAGTTTGTTTCTCATCGCTTTGTCCAGAGACTCCCTCTTAGTGGTGGTCTTGACCAGGCCCTCATAAGCTTCTGAAATCCTCTGAATCTCTATTTCAAACTGAAAGGAGAGAGAGCTCTTGTTGAAGTCCATCAGGAATGCATCCCATCCCAGTGTTTGCCCAGTGCGTTTTGATGGGGTGCAGGAGTGCAGGGCAATGCCCATGCCAAGTGCTGCACCAGCCACCAGCTCTACAATGACCAATCTCCTCGGTGTAGAATGGTGCAAAGCCCCAGTGGTGCTGGAGGTTCCTGCAGTGGGGAGCGATTGCTGAACCCCTGAAAATGGCCTGTGGGGCAGCTCGCCACACCACAACCCCCACACCACCCCCTGGCAGCTCCCAAAGGAGCTTGGGATGGGCTGGGATTGATGTAACTGCTCAGTTGTCTTCGCTCTGTGACCAAAGTGCATCTTTAACACCACCCAGGAGGACATGTGAGGGAAACAGCATATTTGCATGGACTCTATTCTTTCCTATAAAGGATTTTAGGAGGTAAGATTTATTATTCTGCTAGACCCTTGACCCAAAACTTGGCTCTAAGCTCCGCATGCCACAAGAAATGTGTTAGGCTCAGCTCTGACCTCACATCAGTCTTAAACTATTGTGGTCTGCTCCTTTCCATTCTTGACCAAAGACTGCTTTATACAAAAATAAACTATAACAGATCAAACCAATTGTTCGGGTTTCCAATCTTAATTTGATCTCCTTGAAATCTGGCAAGCTGCAGGTAGAACATGCAGAGGAAGCCCTTAGCAGTGAGCTTGCATCTTAAGATACAAACCCAAAAAACTGACAGGATAGTGCCAGGCACCATTATTGCTGTTCAGGACAATCCCATCCAGCTCTTTCAGTAAGCTAATGTCTTGTTAAGTGCTCGGCTGAAATCATCGCTGCAGGAATGATCAACACTGATGTGGGAATCTGCTCCTGCATGCCTAGCCCTTGTGTTTGTGGAGAAAAGCTTGATAATGTGCACAGGCTGGAAAACCAAGAGATATATATAGCCTCCCACATACCTTTCTAAATCTGGTGCTTTTTGAGCCTCTTGAAATCACGGGTGGGATGGATTAAGTGATTTGTGAAGCCAGGGCGCAAGCTCACCTCCACTTGCTGTGGAGACAGATCCCTCTCCAGGGCTCCTTAAGATTTAGGTGTAATTTGCCACCTGCAGCACTTGCAGAATAAAAGCTCCAGGGATGCTGCAGCTGTCACCCCACTGTGTGTGGAGAAACCGGCAGCCTGGACCTGCACTTCTCATGACACCAGGGCCACTCTGTATACGGCCCATGGGCACCCAGTACCTCCCAACCATGCACCGAGCACAGCCCGGCGGAGCCATGATGGGGAAACCCAGTTACCTTTCCCCGTTTCTGCTTTCAGCCAGCTCAGGCACAAAAGCTGAAACAAGTGGCGATACACAAAGCTGCGACACCAGCAGCCTTGGATTAGTACATGGCTGGATAACACATCACCTGTCTCACAACAGTGAGCTATTTCACACACAAACAAGATGCTCTCCCACATGCACGACATTAAAAGGTACCATATATACATTAGTTCTCAGCTGACAGTTCTCCACAGCTCCAAGAAGAAGATGACCTTTTGAACACTCCTTATTGGGTGAACTGCAAACTTAGTCAGATTATTCTGACTTTCCATTTAGGTTTTGTTGTTGTTGTTGAGGTTTTTTTGTTTGGTTGGTTTTAAAGCAGGAGCTCCAGGAAACCCTGTTACATTTTTCTTTAACCACACCTAGAAAAGCAGGTCCTGCTTGCCCACCTTTCTGGTGCATGGCCAGACACCAAGCATGTTCCCACCATGAGGACAGTACACTCAGAGGAACGCTGCATAAATCCAAACCTGTTTGAAAGTCTGACTGAACCTTACTGTGATTTAAAAAAAAGTCAATGAGTTTTATTTTCCCTCATAGGCACAGCAATGCAAGCTTGTACAAAGCCCCACTAAGAAGTCTGAACTCTTTTGAGAAAATCACTGTGTGCAGTTCTGGGCCCCACAACTGAAGAAGAGTGTGAGGTCCCTGAAGGCATCCAGAGGAAGGCAACAAAGCTGGTGACCGGGCTGGAAGGTGCGTCCTGTGGGGAGCTGCTCATGACTTTGGCCTTGTCTAGTTTGGAGAAAAGGAGGCTGAGGGGCAACTTCATTGCCCTCTACAGCTTCCTGAGGGGGAGAGGTGGAGAGAAAGGTGCTGAGCTCTTGTCCCTGGGGTCCAGTGACAGGATGAGCGGGAATAGTTCAAAGCTGCGCCAGGGGAGGTTAAGACTGGACATTAAGAAGCATTTATTAACCAAGAGGGTGGTCAAACACTGGAACAGGCTTCCTAGAGAGGCGGCTGATGCCCAAGCCTGTCAGTGTTTAAGGACATTTGGACAACACCCTTAATAACATACTTTAACTTTTGATCAGTCATGAATTGGTCAGGCAGTTTGACCAGATGATCCTTATAGGTCCCTTCCAACTATCCTTCTCTTCTCTTTCTCCTCTTTCTCTTTTTCTTCTTCTCCCAAAAATCTGTTTCATGTGAGTTTTCCAGAATCAAAATGACATGATTAGTTACTCCAATAACAGCATAGTTTCAGCTACTTGATTCTATTATAGCTTTTTCTTTCAATAAGTGTGACTTCTTCTAGTGAAAGTTTTCTCTTCCTATAAATAGTTAGAGGCTATATTCAAGCCACCTCGCATTGCTCTCCTTGACCACTTAAGCAGATTGAGCTTTTCCCTTCTTGAAATGAAAGTATGGCTTAGCAAAAATCATTTTTAAAGCACTTTCCTGAATCCTTAACTACATTATTCCAACCAGGCACCATGCTCGGTTGGGGCCCTGACACCCGCTGGTTCCCGCGCCTCCCCTCTCCTGGGTGAGTTGTATCTGCAGAAGATGCCTGCTGCAGAGAGCTCCTACCACAGCAAAGCCGATTTTCCAACACAGCAGGGGGTTTCCACAGTCCTGCCCAATGCTGCTGGTTACCACAAGGGCTCTGCTCTGCCCATTATCTGCCATTATTTCCCAAAACACATCACCAAGCAAGTCTCCTGCATTCCTGGAGGCAAAGACTTGCTGCAGGAAGAGAAAGAACCTCCATCAGCACTGAACAAAATTAAATGAGAGCAGAAGAACAGTGATAAATTCTGCTGGTGTTTCTCAGTGGCTCTGGAACTTCCTTCCCCTTCTTTACGACTCTATGAAAAAACAGTTGAGCTTCTTCTCTACCTGGTAGTTCCTGGAGCCAACACACTCAAACAACCTATTCACTGGGAAGGGGAAGAGCCAGCCCAGCCTGGCAATTAAACTTCAGCAAGGTACCACCACCTAAAAATAACTAAATAACTAAATAAAGATAAAGTAATGCTTTGCTTTTGCACAAAGAGCTCAAAATAAAATGCCTACGACCCCTCTTTCTCCCCAATTCTTTTAAGGAAAGAAAACCAGACAACTCGTCAATCAGCACAGGGATTAATCACCACCTTGTACCTCTCTGCAAAAAGTGTGTTCAGACACACGACTGAGAATCTGACAACCCTCAGGGCTGATCTGCATGTATGAACACCCAGGAAGCCCTCCACATCAAGCTGATTTTCTCTAATTTCTTCTCCTATTCTGTATTCAACATAAGTGATGGGAGGGTGGCCCTGCATAGAATAAACTTGTTATGCAGGGCCAAACAAGAAGTGCTCCTCGTGACCCTTCCACTTCCAACAAGAGGAAAGAGTTTTCACACCCAAGTATGTAATTTAACTCACTGTTACATTTTCAGAGGTGATGTTTAGCTGAAACTGTGGGAACAGAGGAGGACCTGCCCTGTCCTTGTGTTCAAACACAGAGAGAACAGCACGGGAGGGATACTGTGTGTTAAGGCTTTGGTTCAGGCCATTTTCCTGAAGAAAGAATGCACTTGAGCATGTGTTTCACTTTAACACTCTGCTTACATTCCCCAAAGTCAATGGGATTCAGTCCACGCTCCATTGACTGAAGTGAGACTTCAGGCCGTGCTTGAATACCTTTCTGTTGGTGCCTGATGCAATCGACCCGCGGGGCATCCAAGATAAAGAGAGAGCCATTTCCAAGGGCGTAAAAGGAAATCGGAACATTTTTAGGCCATCGAACTCAAATACCTTTTACTGAACAACATGGCTTTTGTAAAATTAATAGCTAGAATATTTCTTTTTGCCCCTGAAGGCCACAGGGAAGTCAGTGTTAAAACCTTTGCAGACATCTCCACAAAGAGTTAATGTTGCTGCAAAAAATTCTCAACTAAGTTTAGGAAATTCTGTGAATAAACTCAACTCATTTGGTTGCAGAGGAGGAGGCTTCAAAGATGACAAAAGCTACAAAACAACAGGTCTTTTTTCTAACCTGTTTGAACTTTCTGGTCTCAGACTTTTTCCCAAAGCTGAGGCTGGGACACAGTCTCTCAGAGCTACCCCTCCTCCTAGGAAGGGTGTCTCCAAGAACACCCTGATTCCACACAGCACAGAAGTTGAGCTCCTATATAGAGTCCTAAATTCAGAGAGAAAAGTCCTCCACTGTAAGCCCATCCATGTATAAGCAGTGGGAAGACACAAATGAAAGCAGTGTAGGAACCTGAATAACTCATTTCACAGAATCATGGAATGTTAGTGATTGGAAGAGACCTCGAAAAGATCATCTAGTCCAATCCCCCGCTCGCGACCCAGAGCCAGCAGATGTGGGGAGCATTTCTGCATTGCCTTCAGTGAACTCCCATTTTTAAGCAACTTCCATTTTGTTTGATTTGACCTTTCATCTTATCACCCTGGGCAGTGCAGGAGACATCATCCTTCTCCACTGAAAGCACTTAAGTTGCATACAGAAGAGAGGGTACAGGATCTCTTTGCAAAAGAGTTTTTGAGCAAAATCTTTACCAAATGGTTCTTTCAGATAAGGGGCAGTGCTTTTTGAACCCACATGTTCAAAGGCGGTTATCTAACATCAGCTCTTAGAAAACCACCGAGTAGTCACTGAAAGCCTCTGAGACAACCAAACTAATGCAAGTCCACACAACAGGCAACCCCACTGATGGCTGTTACACTTCCAAGAGTGTGGAGCACCATTCAAACATACTGTGGTGGACAAGACTGTTCAGGACTGATGTGGCTGTGCTCTTCAAATGCTTCTGCTGCCCATGCATATGGTGCAGGACCCTGCTGCCCCAGGAGCAGACTTAGCCCATGGGAGACTTCCACAGAAAGCTCCAGGGAGGCCAGCACAGAAGGATGGAAGGGGAAAATCCCCAACTGAGGGACATGTGATGAGCTGACCCATTTTGCCCTAGATGAAGAGTAGCCCATGGGCCTCAAGGCACAGGATTACACTTTCTGGGAGACCACCATGGAGAGGAAATGGTTAGAGATGGCCACTGGTGCATCCCCATTGCAGTGACATGACTATGCAGAACAGCTTGAGGGGCCCAAATGCAGAAGTACCAAGACGGTTGCCCTGCCCAGGCACCAAACACCCCTCCACATACCTTCTGCAGCTTGTCTGCCTTCTCATAGTAGCCCTCCAGCTCCTGCCGCAGCACGTGGTTCTCCTCAGAGAGCATCTCCACCATCTGCTGCGCCCGCTCCACGATGGCGAAGGCGTCGGGCGTCAGCTGCTGGCCCGGCGGTGTCGGTGTCAGCGGCTGGGCAGTGGCAGGGGCCGGCAGCGGTGGCAAGGTGCCTGGGAGCAGAGGGCCGGCGGCGGCCTGCGAGGACATGGGGCTGTGCTGCTGGGCCGGTGGCGGGAAGGGCGGCTGGCATTGTCGGCTGCGGGGAAGCACACAGGGGAGGTGTTAGAGCCGCATGTCCTCAAAACGCGCCCAGGAGCTTTCGCCTAATGACTGCACGGTTTATTAATAGGGTTATAACTGTACAGTCATGATTTCGATCCTTAGTCACTCCTAAATACCAACAATCACAGCAGGGACCAGGTAAATTGTCTCCTCGTCTGCTTTGGACAGTGATGTATACATCTGGCATGAACGGATAAAGGATGCATTGAGTCGAAAATGTAATTTTTGCCTAGGTGCACAGCTAATATTTCAGCAGCCAGCCAGCCTCTCCCTGCCCCCTCTTGCCACAAACCCCACCACTGAGAAGCGTAAGCCAGCAGGCTCGAAGGAGACACAAGGGATGCATTACTCCTCCCTTGAACACGGCTCCCTGCCTGGAGCGAGATCGGCTGACCAGCTGAATTGGGAGGCGAAAGGAAGCGATGTGAGCCAAGCAGTGTCCCTGAGCGGCTTTAGCAAGCGGCAAAGGGAAGGGTTCCGAGGAGCTGCTGGAGTCACAGCCCAGGTCAGCCACAGCAAGCCACCCAAGTCATCGTCCAGCGCGAGACCTCACTGTGTTACCCCCTGACTACCGGCGTCCATCACCCACCAGGCTTGTATCGGGGAAGGATAAGGAACTCGCTGGCAGCAGACCTGCTTGTGGGCTAGGCTTTCTGATGGCGGGTGGCTCCTAAATCCAGCCCAGTCACAGTTTGCTGGAGGATAACCCCGAAGAACATCTTAGTGGTGAGGGTAATCCTGTGGCTGGTGGCCAGGCAGGACCAGAGTCCCTCGCTTCTGTCTTGCGTTTCAGCCCTGCAAGCGCAGGAAGGGAGACTGTCCCTGTTTCAAAAGGGGAATTCTGGCAGGGAGCAGCTCAAAGCTTATCTGCACAGGACCTATTCCCACCCCACAGGCAGCCTGGAGAGCCGGCCAGGCCAGCTCAGAGCCTCGACCATCTGGCCTCAGAGATCCATGAAGCCTGTTTTTTAGACAGATGACTTTGTGCTATATAAATACATAACAAATATTATTACCATTGTCTTCAGCACCTACATGGCTTCTCAAAGTGGGGTTTTCAAAAGCTCTCAGTGTTGTCCTAATTCTACTGATAGTAAGCCATCACTGCCTTCAGCTGCAGCAGAACAAGATGAAAACTGCTCTGACAAGCTTGTTCCCACCAAGTCAGCAATTCAGCTGTATCTTCTGTCAAAACTAGAGGGAAAGCAAACGGGGCCCTGGGGCCCCCAAATGCAGCACACAGCCCCACGTTCCCATCCCGGCTCTTGTGCTTTGCCCAATGCATACACCATGCACGGAAAGGTGTTGAGATGGAGTGAACACCAGTGCTGAGCCCGTTCCCAAATGCGAGGACACTGCGGACCTGCCTGGCAGCACTGACCCTGGTCCAAGCTGTGTCCTTGGGAGGAAGGTCCTAGCCAAGCTTCATGCAGACAGCACTGGGAAAGCCTGTGCTGAACCAGCCCTGGCCTCCAGACGAGTTTACCTGCACAGCACAGATGCACCCTCAGGCTGTGTCTCCCCCCATAAATTAAACACCCATGGAGGCAGCTCAGAAGGACAGGAGAGCTCCCAGGGCCAGGAGCATTTGTGCTCAGCCCTGGCATGTTACTTCTCTGGCAGAGGTACAGGCTAATGACTAAGGAGCTAAACACCTGCGGAAAGTGGATGACACTTCTCAAAGGACAGTAAGGCACGGAGGTGTTGTATAACACTTCACATCTGGCCGACGAAACATAAAGTAATTCATACGAGTCACGGAACAGTTGGGGTTAGAACAGACTTTCAAAACCCATCTGGTCCAAACCCCTGCCATGGGCAGGGATTCCTTCCACTCGACCAGGTTGCTCAAAACCCCATCCAACCTGTCCTGGAGCACTTCCAGGGATGGGGCATCTACCACATCTCTGGGCAGCCCATTCCAGTGTTTCACCACCCTCACAGAGAAGAATTTCTTCCATACACCTGATCTAAATCTACCATCTTTTAGATTAAAACTGCTGCCCCTTGTCCTATCACCACAGGCCCTGCTAAAAAGTCTCTCTTTCTCATAAGCCCCTTTTAAGTACTAGAAGAGCACAACAAGGTCTCCCCGGAGCCTTCTCCAGGCTGAACAACCCCAGCTCTCTCAGCCTGTCCTCCCAGCAGAGCTGTTCCAGCCTCTGATCATTTCTGTGGCTCCTCTGGCCCCTCTCCAACAGGTCCATGTCTTTCCTGCACTGAGGGCTCCAGAGCTGGACACAGGACTCCAGGTGGGGTCTCACCAGAGCGGAGCAGAGGGGTAGAATCACCTCCCTCCACCCTCTGGCCACGCTCCTCCTGATGCAGCCCAAGATACAATTATTCTTTTGAGCTGCAAGCGCACATTGCCAGCTCATGTCCAATCTTTCATCCACCAGTACCACCAAGTCCTTCTTGTCAGGGCTGCTCTCAATCCCTTCATTCTTCCAGCCTGTATTGATACCAGGTGTTACCCTGACCCAGGTGCAGGACCTTGCACTTGGCCTTGTTGAACCTCATGAGGTTCACATGGGTCCACTTTTCAAGCCTGTCCAGGTCTCTCTGAATGGCGTCCTGTCCCTCAAGCAAACCAGCTGCACCATTCAGCTTGGTGTCATCCACAAACTTGCTGAGGGTGCACTCGATCCCACTATCTATGTCATTCATGAAGATATTAAATAGTACTGGTCCCAGTATGGACCCTTGAGGGACACTGCTTATCACTGGCTTCCACAGGGACACTGAACCATTGACTGTAAGTCTTTGGATGCAGCCATCCAGCCAAGTCCCATCCATCTAACAGTCCATCCATCAAACCCACCTCTCTCCAATTTAGAGGTAAGAATGTTGTCAGGGACTCTATCAAAGGCCTTACAGAAATCTAGGTAGCTCTTCCCTTGTCTACTAATGCAGTCGCCGTATCATAGAAGGCCTTCAGAATAGTCAGGCACTATTTGTCCTTGGTGAACCCATGTTCGCTATCTCTAATCACCTCCCTGTCTTCCAAATGTTTCAGCATAGCTTTCAGGAGGACCTGTTCCATGATCTTACCATTTCTTAAGCAACATTACAAAGTTTTATCTGTTGTTGCTGGTGAAAACTCTGCTCTAGCCCCGCTCACTAATCCCATGTTGCAGCGTGCACCACAACGGCAACGCAACAGCTCAGAGAAGTGGGAGAAAGAAAACTACAGCAGCCACGCAACAACACCCCTCACCAAATGCCAGGCTAACTGGAGCTAAAATCCATCCCACCCCCCAGAGAAGAGGATGCTACAGCAGCTCTTGCTTCTGTACTGACCGCAGTGATTTGCTGCAGTGCTTTAGCAGGATGTGGGACATTCCAATGGGGAGCACATCATTTTGATTCAGGATGTGAGGCTGCCTTGCTCTCCTGCTTTTGTCATCAGAAAGAGAAGGAGTGTGCACCCCTAAGCTGACCTCCTGGCTGGTGTATCTGCACTGTGGCCTTTAGATGCTCTCAGCAAAGCCCAGAGCTGCAAAAGGAAGCATGTCCTGACCTCGAAATCCCTCTGAAGTGGCGGGCCCAAGGTGGTCCCAGAGCTCCTGAACACTGGGACTGGGTTAAGATGCTGCTTCTCCTCATCTGCCTTTGGAGTTTACTGCCTCTTTGCCCTCACCACTCCTGTCTGCTGCTGGGACCTCGTGGCAGGATGCCTGGGGGGCACACTGACCTGAGGGGCTTGTTTTACCTTCCTGAGACCAAAACCATGTCTCCTAGCAGTGCCTGGGGACCCGAGGCCATGCATGCCAGGGAGCCCTGTGCCAAGCTACTCTGCAAATTGTAAGGACAGCCCACCATGGGCACGGCTCTCCTACCATCTTCACAGTGCCCCTTTCCTTCTGGTGCCCCAGCATGTAAAGCCCAGCGAGGGACCCTGCACCTCTCGTGGGACTGGAATACTTTTTTTCTCAAAAATCTGAACAAGAAAGAACATCATGAGCAAGGTACAATGCAAAAGGGATCACCCATGATGCAAAAGATGCTCCACAGTATGTGCAAATACAGCCAAGTGTGTGGCACCTCCTCAGCGCTGCTGACAGCCTGCACTTGCATGTTTTACCATGACAATTAATTCAACTAAACGTTTCACAGAATGGTTTGGGCTGGAAGGGACCTCTGGAGATCATCTTGTCCAACCCACCTGCTAAAGCAGGTTCACCAGAGCAGATCACACAGGAATGTGTCCAGGTGGGTCTGAATGTCTCCAGAGAAGGAGACTCCACAACCTCTCTGGGCAGCCTGTTCCAGGGCTCTGGCACCCTCAAGGTAAAGCAGCTTCTCCTCATATTCAGAAGGAACCTCCTGTGTTTCAGTGTGTGTCCATTGCCCCTCATCCTATTACTGGGCACCACTGAAAAGAGTCTGGTCCCGTCCCGTGACATCCACGTTTGTTTGTCTTTACCACAATAAAGGCCACAGCTGATTTTATGCAAGTAAACACCCAGCTGGACACGGTTATATGACTATAAAGACACAGATTTGCTACAGGTACAGATTTTCTCACTTCTTTACAGAAACAGTTTAAAGCAATATAATAAAATTGATCTTTGAATGTAAACCAGTGGAGATACAGCAATTTTCCTTTTCATAATGAAGTAGTACAATCTTGGGTCATAGATACACCCTTTAAATGCTTGCAGGAACTCCTCATACTGTACTTTAGGCAAATCTCAACCTCCCATCAATTTTGATTTTTTCATGTGCACAACTGTCTGTCCAGCTTTACAAAGGGGGAGAGATCCCTGGGACCCCAATTTTCTTGAACTGCAAACCAGTTATTGAGCTATTAAGGATTTACACCCTGTAGCAGCAGCTGGGCACCGGAGTCTTGACCACCAGGGCCACAGGAGAGAGTCTCCAAAGTGTTTTACAGCTTGGAAACTGAACGGGCACAATTGACATTACACCTTTTGAAATGTGGCTGTTCAACACAATTAACATGTTTCTGACTTTCCTTTTACTTGTTTAATCTGTCCCTATTTAATTCTGACTTTATCAACTGCAAAATCTCTGAGTGTATATGCAATAAAATCAACACAGGAATTCACATTAACAAATCAACATTTGTGGAAATAGGACAGTTATAATATCAGCTTAGTTCACATCCAACCTCTCACATAAAGCTCCAAAGAAACAAAGCAATCAGGATTATCCTGAGCTCCCTCAGGCTTAGTAAAGAACAACATTCTCAAAATGCTTCTACTGCATTTTAAATGTTGATCCTACTCTGCATTAGAGCAGGTTAAAATCTTCCAGCTAAACACATTTTTATAAAAAATTGTCCTTAAAAGCAAGAAACTGTGGAACAAGATGAGTTTCGGGTATCTCTGCAAAACTTCAGCTATGTTTCTATCAGAAACATATTTTTGTGGGCATTATTGTAGGAGTAGGGCTCTTATATACTTCCGCAATGCAGTGTAAAGAAGAAGAAAAAAAAAACAAACTAGGGAAAACAGCTTTTAGAATATGGAGTACTAGGCAGGCAGTGAGCCTTTCAAGGGCTACTATTCAAGGGCCACCAGACTGCACTCTCTCTTTTAAGTGATGTATAGCTTGCAATATACATAATAGCTTACTATACATAGCTTGCAATACAGTGTCTTCAGCAAAATGCTTGACCATAGACTTCACTTCCATGAAAAATTCCTCAGAATTCAACAAGGGCGCCCAAGCCCCCAGATTTAGGCATGGGTTTCACACACCTCTTACACTTGAATGCCTGGGAGCAAGAATGACCAACAGAGAGGAATCTGGGGGGAGGAATTACAGAATCACAGAATCCACTGGGTTGGAAAAGACCTCAGAGATCTTCAAGTCCAACCCTTGGTCCAACTCCAGTCCATTGGCTAGATCATGGCACTAAGTGCCATGTCCAATCTCAGTTTAAAAACCTCCAGGGACGGCGAGTCCACCACCTCCCTGGACAGCCATTCCAATGCCTGACCACTCTCTCTGGAAACAATTTCTTTCTAATATCCAGCCTAAATTTCCCCTGGCAGAGCTGAAGCCCATGCCCCCTTGTCCTATTGCTGACTGCCTGGGAGAAGAGACCAATCCCCACCTGGCTAGAACTTCCCTTCAGGTAGTTCTAGAGAGTGATGAGCTCACCTCTAAGCCTCCTCTTCTCCAGACTAAACAACCCCAGCTCCCTCAGCCTCTCCCCATAGGTCTTGTGTTCAAATCCCTTCACCAGTCTTGTTGCTCTTCTCTGGACCCGCTCCAGCACTTCAATATCTTTCCTGAACTGAGGTGCCCAGAACTGAACACAATAAGTAGTTGTATGTAGGAATAAGAAACCCTGAAATTACAATTAATGATAAAGTCCACTTGCCATTGACAACTAGGAAATTGTAAATACAGAAGCGCTATTGCTTGATAAAGCAAGGCAGTATTAGGAAGCAATGAAATAAAAATGCTTGTAAATGTTCTGGAAAGCGAAGCCCATCTCTCCCCTGCTAGAGGTACAATGCAGCTCTCCTGTATGTAGGGATGAAGAGTGGCCAGCGGAGGAAGAACTTTGTTTCCAACATACCATGGCATTTACATTCATAATTAAAACAGTCTCCTTTAACCTATTTAGCTCCTCTTTCTCCAAATGCTCTGCCTTCCTTTGCCTCCCAGGTAGACTGGCCTACTTCATCTCTATAAGACTCTCCCAAGGGACTTAATCTCACAACTTCACACACCTGCTGTGGATGCTCCAGCTGAGTCAGCAAATAGAAAGAGGTGTTTCTGGGGTGCAGATCTTGAAAGCTGCCTTAGGCTTTTTTACCTTATAATGTGAGTAAAAAGTGCGTGAAAGGTGCTTATTTCTGCCCATTGAGTCTGGCTACTAAACTCAGACCCAGGGATCTACCTGACTTCAACTATGATTTCTGTAGTCACGAAGCAGACTCCAAATGCTGTTCTTTGTAGCTGTGGATAATGTAGAGGAATCAGTGTTGTCACTGTATGGGAAAAAGACAGGATCTTGGAGGAGTCTGTAAGCCCAGTCTGATGGTCATGGTGCAAGGAAACACAGTTATAAACCTAGTATTAAATGCCAATAAAGCCAGAAATGAGATAAGATTTTCAATAGCCAAGACGTAGCCCCTGTGGTATCCTCTGGCTTGCAGAATCAGCAACAGTTGCAGCACCTTGTAGACACAAAGTTTTATTTCAAAACCATTCTGCAGACTTGGACTCGCATCTCCAGAATTCACTATTTTGTTAAAGTTTGTTAACGCTGGGAAGACTTGGCCTGGCTTCTTTGGGGGATGATTACATGAAGATTTGCTTGGCAAAACTGTCACCTGAAAAGACACACACCATATTAAACATATCCTCTGCAGTTAAGAGAGGGACAAGACGTATTTCTTCACAGGGATCCACACTCAGAATAGATATTTCTTCTAAAGCCCAGCTGATTTTCAGGAAGGGAAAAGGTGCCTTCCTCAACCTCTGTGCTCCTAGAGGAACCAACCAGGATAACAACATGGAAGGGTAAAGAGAAATTATACGGGCATCACCCAAGCTGTGGGAACAGCTTCGTTTCTCTTTTATTTATTTTCATGAGAGGCAGATTAGACCTGAAGGAGGGGATACAAAGCTCACGCTTGTGCCTGGGCTGTCCTCGCAGGGAAACACCAGCAGGACTCAGCTTGGGCCAGACATCCCTGGGCTCAAATCCAGACACCCCTGGGCTCAGCCCCACTGGCAGCACACCCCCAGCCTGGGGGGTCTCGGGGAGGAAAAGTAGCTCCTTGTTGTCCCCTCAGCAGCCACAGACATGTGGTTGAATGAGTAAATATCAACATGTTGTCAGAAAACAGCAGTAATGTGGGGGGGTGGTTAATACACAAATAACTGGAGAAGCCACATACTATTCTGGCAGTTAAATATAGGCTTCTACATCCAGGCAGGATGGAATTTTATGAGGCACATAAAAAAATTGGATATCTCTAAAAACAGACCAGATTTATTCTTCAGTTGCATGCCACCTTTTAGAATGCATGGATTAAATCAGAATTAAAAGGTGCCTGCACGATTGACTTCTGCAGGTAGCCACGAATGAAGTCATCTCACCAAGCAGTGGTGTTTGCAGTTCAGGGCTTCATGTGCATTATAAACACTTTTTATTAACAGTGTAGAGAAAAAAAATCATTCAGGATAAAAGATACCAGGATCTGACAAGGGCCACTGGGAGCAATGAAGAGGATTCATTGCATTGAGTGATCTGGATCACTGCTTAAGCATGGCAGGGAGAAACAGTATGGACTCGGGCAGGTTCAAGTTCATCTTCCCAGGAATAAACACAACAAGGTACAGCAACAGGGTGAGAAAATCTGTTCTGGGCTGTGACTACACCCACATGCCTGACCAGATAACAAGCTGGATGGGGAGCTCCTGGGGTGCAAACGTCTGAAACGGCAAGTGTTAATAAGCAACATAAATGAGGAACATTGAGTCGCATTGCAGAGGTGATATTATATCTGATTAACCTTTTTTTTCGGCTGGTACTGCAATGGTGTCCAGGTCACTTTCCACAGTGAAAAAAGGGGGTTTGACAACAGTGAAATAATTACAGGGCTCCATCTGTTAAGTGCATTAAAGGACCCAAAGCACAGGGCTCCTCACTGTATCTGACAAAGATATTGCAAAATCCCAGCTGGTAACCAGAAATCACAGGCTAAAACTAAGATGCAGATCTGTGCCAGAGATGGCAATTAGCTAGTGGAACAAGTCTGTAAAGGCCGTGATGGATTCTCCAGACAGAGAGTTTTATAGTCACCAGGACTGGATGTTTCATAAACTGCAATTAATTCACAGCATCGTGCAAAATAACAACTTTGATTATGTCAAAACCCTTTAACCTGACAAGCTCTGACTCTGAACACGCACCTAAGAGAAGTCAGCAAAGACACCATTCAGGAACTGCTGCCCATCTAGGAAAGGACGAGTTTCTAAAAACTGTTATGCTTGGCCAACTTAAAGCATTCAGAAGTCGTGAGTCACGGCTCCAAGCATCATGCAACTGGCTTAAAAATACTGATACTTTAAAACAAGAATAAATATTGGTTCATCTCTATTTGCCTTCTAGGTATGGGATTTTTTTGCCTTTTAATCTTCAGGCTTCAAGCTCTGCAACTGTGATGTCCATAAAGCAGTGGTCACTAAGCCTAATTTATATAAATGCTGAGATTAACACAGTATCTTACGACTCTAGAAGATCTTCAGAATAATACCAAATACCTTGAGATTTACTATAAAGTTGTGAGATTTCACCATGGTGATTATAAAGGCAATGTTCCTTTTAAAACCTGTGAGTTTAAAAAAAACAAAGAGCCAAACCAAAAAAGCAAGTCCAGCAGCAGCTGCAGTTATCCCATCTTCTGCAACAGCTCCCTGCCAGCATTTGTGGGTTTCCAGCCCCATTTCCCTCATCACACGAGGACGTAGCGGAGGGAAGTAGGGGATCTGTGACCCTACATGTTTTTTCCATCCCTGGTATCTGTGGGCGCTTCTTCTGGACAAAGGCAGCTCTGTGCTTCTCCCCTCTCTTTCCTCGAAGGCAGAAGCCCTTTGCATAGTCCCTGTCCTGAGGACGCCAGGATGGAAGGGCTGGAGAACAGATACAGCCAGGACAGAGAAAAGATGATGCTAGGTTATATGAGATTCCCATCTGACCACAGGCAAAACTGTGTTTCCATTAGGTTCTTTCCCAGGCCCACCTGGTGAGATGAAAGCTGCAATTTCTCACCTCGCTTGCTCCTCTAACAGAAGAAAAAACAAAAACAAAACAGCCTCTCCAAATCCTACTCTTCCATTAACCTTATGAAACTGAGTAGTACTTGACCTCTCTTATCAAGGTCCTTCACCCCAGCCAGAGAGCTGGCTGTGAGCCTCCCCAGGGCCCAGGTAAAGGGGGAAGCAGTGAGCAAAACTGGAGGCATGAGCAAGTTTGTGCTTGGGAGCAACCCAGCGGTGTAACAGCCCCTGGGCTCTCCTCCAGCAGCACTTGGGGGCTGCCGCCCAGATGAGTCCTGTAGCAGACATGGGGCTGATGTCTCTGAGCAGGTAACCTGCCTTTACCCTCTCCACATAGAGGAATATCTGGGGCAGAGGCCATTTTATAGAATTGCATATTAACCACGCTCATTCTAGACCTGAGCGAGCCCACCCTGCGACACAGCTCCAGATGTGGCAGGGATGCACCGCAGCACCACTGCTGCACACCAAGAAATGGCAAGTGATGAGCACACTGGGATTGCTGCCACTTCCTACAGCCTTTTACCACCCAAATATTTCCAGGTGGCAAGGCCACCTGGTGGCAAGGCAGCCTGTGAGGCCACTTATAAAGTGGGATATGGTACAGGAGAAGAAACCAAGCCAGTTCACACCAATGAAGAACAGGTAATGTCAGCGGTGAATATGTCAGCACTCCCAAGCAAAGTGAAAGGCTGACATCCATGCATCAAAAATATACTAGAAAAAAGCACGAGACAGAATGAAGACCACTGCTTTGTGGAGGCCACAAGGCTCACTGTCTGACATCTTCTGCACAGCCAAACGTCCCCCCAGCCACTGGCACTGTGCAAGCAAAAGCACGAGATACAGTCTGCGAGCAAGCAAATGTCCTGCTAGTGCTAATCACTGCCTCACACATAGCTGGCAGGAACATGTAGGCAGGAAACATCCTCCAAAATCTAGGCACCTCATGAAAGGAGCTAAGAGGGACCTGAAAATCCCTGTCTGTGCACCAGGACCTGGACCCACCTTAGAGAAAGCACAAGAGAGAGCACACACCTTAGACCACACCTAGCTTTGATGAAACGCCCTCCAGCCATGCCAACCTCCTCAGCTACCCCTGGAAAGGCCAGCAGGGATACATACAGATCAGGAGCTATTCAGGCCCTGAGCTTGAGAAAGCTATTCAGGCTTGCTAAGCTGCAAGAAAGACACCATTTGAGGTTTTTTTAAAAGTCTGCAAACTGCAGCGGCTCTGCTCGGTTGCACTGCTGCACAACACATTCCCCACTGCCCCTCAACCTGCCAGCAGGGACATTTCTCCACCATCATGCAAAGCAAACAGCACACAGGGGTAGCAGGCAAACCCTCTGTACTGTGATTTGGGGATTAAACCGTGGTTCCTTAATGAGAATGAGCAGTAGTCATCATCATGAACCAGGGGCTTCTCCCCCACAGCTGCTGGGGTGATCAAGCTGTGCCTTGGCATAAGGCTTGGGCAGGCCCTTGCTGTCAGTGTGGAAAGCTGCACTGAAATCAAGGGGTTTCTCAGTATTAACCTTGCTGATCAGGCATCGGGACAAGGTTTTAAACTGGTCCCAAAGGGTTTCCCACTCAACACCAGTGCTGTTCCCAGTCAGCTGCAGCAGTGCATGCAGTGCCCGGGTCTGCTCGCTCACACGGACTCAGCAGAACAGACTCTGTGGGTACTGAATCAGCATTTTTCAAGAGTAATAAAACAACCCAAACCAGCTCCTTTTCTGTGGGGATAAATCTGCTTGGTGCCAGAGATGTTTGTTAGCTCTGCAAATGGCTGCAGCAGAGCATGGCCCCAGCTCAACCCTGCTGCACTAAAGTTCATATAGCTGTTTTTTAGCATAAACAGAGATTTTCGCTGAGCTTTTAAAAATATCGTCTTCCTTTGAAATAACTGCACAAACTCCACACAGTGGTGGGCTGGTAATCAAAACACAAGTGTAGCTGGAGGAAGGCCAGCGGTTCTCAGTGCGGGTCCTCTGCCTGTTGCAACTGCCCTGCAACGTTCACCAAAGACGCGCGCTCCGAGTTCCTCCCCGTCTTGACACAAAACCTGTCACTTCTGCAAAGATGGAAAGGAAGAGCATTCACTCCCTGATTTCATGCCTTACAAATTTTGGAAAGGAAGAGCTGGGTCAGCTGTGTCACCTTTTCTCTGTGCCTGCACTGTGGCAAAATAAGCGTCTGCAACTTGAGTCAACACCAACAAAACTTTTGGGGATTTTGGGGTCAGTAAAGACTTAATGGGGCAGCTTGCAACATGAAAACCACTCACATCCATACCACAAAATTCCAGCCTCCCAAATACAGCAAAACACCATCCGGGAGGTCAAAGAGACAGGTCTGAGACAGGGAAACACTTGCCTTTAGGTACAACAAGCAAAAGGGAGGCAGCAACTCTGC
Organism: Streptopelia decaocto; assembly: GCF_964273445.1. Classification (NCBI taxonomy): domain Eukaryota; kingdom Metazoa; phylum Chordata; class Aves; order Columbiformes; family Columbidae; genus Streptopelia; species Streptopelia decaocto. The sequence goes on from NC_138663.1 coordinate 200,239,495, forward strand.
CCAGGCACTGGCCAGGACCGCGCTGCTCACAGGGATCAGCACACAGCGAGCGAACACTCTGGATTATTTCTAATGCGCTTGGAATAAACCCGTGCTCGCGGGGAGGCCTGGCACGAGGGGCTCGGCACCGTGAAAGCCCTGCGTGAGCTCTGTTGGGAAGATTTAAATAGGACATAAGCAGTGTATACACTTCATATAGCACTCCTGGGGATGCAGGTGCCTTCACCAGCCATCCTAGCCGCAGCGGTGTGATGTCCCCACCGCATGCCCGAGGCTGAAGCTCACAGGGACCACGTCTACCCAAGACCCAAGCCCTGCAGACAATTAATCTTTCAGCAAGAGCAGGACCAGGCCCCTCCAGTGACCCACCCCCGGCGGCCATTACCTGCTGACCCCGTACTCCGGAGGCGGCTGGTAGCGGACCAGGGCCATCTCTGCCCGGGCGGGCTGGGGGGCAGCATAGGAGGCCTTGAGGACGTCCTGTGCTGGCTGCTCGCTGTAGAAGAGCCCATGCTCCTGCGCCTTGCTGCTGGGGGCCGCCGCTTTGCCTTTGTAGGGGTACTCGGGTGGTGGCCCACGTGGGTCCGTGGCCTTGCTGGGCGGTGGGGCCGCCTTGAAGCCCTTCCCACCCGCTGGGGCTGGGGGGTGCTGCTTGGCCCCGTTCCTCTCCAGTGAGAGCTGCATGATCCTTTCGCTCAGTGAGCGCACATGGCCCTGCTTCAGCTCCTTCAGCGCCTCGTCCTTGTGCGCCTGCCCGCTGTTGGCCCGGTTCACTGTCGGCCTCCCCTCCGTCCTGGACTTCTGGCTGGACGTGCCATAAAATCCCGCGGTGGCAGCGGGTGGCTGGGCTCGGAAAAACTGAGACTGCGCCTTGGCCTCCTCATAGGTGGGGAGCTCCTCGGTGCCGTGCGGGGGCTGTGGCGCCCGGGGCTGCTTCTCCATGGCAGCACCGTCCCCCTGGTGCTCCTGCCCCTGCGGTTCCTGCCGCCCCGATGGCTGGACCATTGGCGGCTCTTCGGGCGCGAGGTTTTCTGCGGAAGAGAGAGTGCTGGCAGTGCTGTTGGAGGGGCCGGCGCTGCCCGTCGCCTGGTGCTGTATGGCCAGCAGGTTCATGTTCTCGCTGGGGTTGCCATACCTCAGCCGCTCCTGGATCAGGCGCTGCAGGACGGTGCCGGCTGCCACCTCCTCCGCCCCTCGCATCTCCACCTCAGGCACCCGGCGGCAGCTGGGGGGGCGCAGGGTGCAGAGGGCCTCCTCAGCTGGGCAGGGAGAGAGAGAGGTGGCCATTAGCTCTGCTGCCTGGGAGGTCTGGTCCCCTCACCTTTTTTCCCCATCCTACACCCCACACCTGTGACTCCATACCCAGGATGCACCCCCATGCAACGCCCTGCCAGGGTCACCCTGGGATGTGGCTGCAAGCAGACGAAGGACGGAGGGCACCGCTCCCTACGCATCCCCCACCCCAGCTCATCCCTAATTCTGTTTGCAGTGACCCCTAAAATCATACTCCTATCCCCTCCCCTGCCATCCCCTCCGTAATATTCCATGCATCCCATAACCATGGCTCTGAACCCCCTCCCAAGTCAATGGAAGCATAAGAAAGGGGAAGGGAAGGGAAGGGAAGGGAAGGGAAGGGAAGGGAAGGGAAGGGAAGGGAAGGGAAGGGAAGGGAAGGGAAGGGAAGGGAAGGGAAGGGAAGGGAAGGGAAGGGAAGGGAAGGGAAGGGAAGGGAAGGGAAGGGAAGGGAAGGGAAGGGAAGGGAAGGGAAGGGAAGGGAAGGGAAGGGAAGGGAAGGGAAGGGAAGGGAAGGGAAGGGAAGGGAAGGGAAGGGAAGGGAAGGGAAGGGAAGGGAAGGGAAGGGAAGGGAAGGGAAGGGAAGGGAAGGGAAGGGAAGGGAAGGGAAGGGAAGGGAAGGGAAGGGAAGGGAAGGGAAGGGAAGGGAAGGGAAGGGAAGGGAAGGGAAGGGAAGGGAAGGGAAGGGAAGGGAAGGGAAGGGAAGGGAGGATTTCATTTGAAAGGGACCTACAACGATCATCTAGTCCAACTGCCTGACCAATTCTGGGCTGAACAAGTTAAAGCTTGTTATTAAGGGCATTGTCCAAATGTCTCTTAAACACTGACAGGCTTGGGGCACCAACCACTTCTCTAGAAAGCCTGTGGCAGTGTTTGACCTCCACCCAGAGATGCCTTGCACAGCTTAGAGAGGCAGCTCACATAGCAATACTAAAAGAGGTGCTGCATTTTTGATGGCCAAAGTGAGATGAGTCAAATGCCCTCCTAAGCACGCTGCCTGCCACAATAAAATAAACTGCAGAATGTGTCACAGGAAAACTGTGAAATTACACTAAAAATAAAAAGGTCCCAAAAGTGTAATTAAAGAGTAATCTGTGCTCTGTCATCTTCCCCTAAAACTGAAATTTCCCATCTGGCCAATAACACTATTTCTAAGGGAGTCAATACTAACTGTTGTAATTTTGCTGGATGAGTACAAGAAAGGCATTATGGTCACAGATGTAATACCAGAATTTTAAAAAGAGCACAGATGGATCAGCTACACAACCCTAACACAGGCTACTGAAGTTATCCAGAGGCAACAGTACCAATTTTGCACCATATACTCAGTGGAGCTTGCCCGGAGCCAGACATCTAATGGCATATAACCATGGGTGGGACATTGGGATCCCTCCCTCCACACCCATCCCAAAAGTGGTCTCAGACATCTGCCCAAACAGTGCCTAAGCCCAGAGGGGTGCTCCTGCAAAATCTCGGTGTGGACAAAAGTGAGAACAAGCCCACAGCTCTGGACCGAGTCCTCCCATGCCTCTAGGCAAGAAGGAGGTGCTGTTTTGAGTTCAGTTTTTTTGAGGTCATCCTTGGCAACTTTCTCTCCTGCTGTTTCCAGTTCTCAGAGGAGTTCGTCAGAAGGACTTACATTTGTTTTTTGGCATTTGAAAGCAGTTAGAAAGCAAACTTTCTCTTGAGGTCGGGTATTTCCCAGAGGTTTCATCAGTTACTGCACATGCTGTGGGATAACTTATACACAACCCAGATGCCAGAGGGGGAAGAAAAGCCTTTAAGAGAACAGGTCATTTCCACTAACTTTTCTGTGGCAAAGCCTTAAAGATGATTGTGAGAGAAGATTCCCAGGTGTAAAACACCCCACGCCTGCTCCATGAGATACACATCTCCTGCTTTCCCTGAGATGATGTTATCTGCCTGCCAGCCTGACTTTTGGGGGTTGCAGCCTGTCCACCAGCTTTCAGTGGGTCTCTCAGCTCCCTGGGCTGGTGTTTGAGGCAACAAGATGCACAGACATACACACACCCGTCCATCCAACTGCCTGCACAGCAGCCAAGTGCCCATCTACTTTAGATGCCTGTGAAGCTCTTGCTGCTTTACTCATGTTACTGCAGTGCAAAGAAGCCTCATCATACTGGCCATTTCTGTAGACATGAAACAAAAATCTCCCCAACATTCCAGAAAGCTCATTCTAACATACCAGAAAGCTCAGTCTGGGTTGTTAGACTATACCTGAGGTAAGCCTGATGAAAGGCAAAAAAGTCAACTCTACATGGTCAAGGCAGCTCTTAATAATACACCAGGAAGATTTTTACCCCTGTACTAGTCATCTGTTACCATCCTCATATCTGGGAGATGTACTTTAGTTGCCTATTTTTAAGGTCCAAGAGTACTGACCATAGTGCACCTGCGGTCCTGCTCCACCAGCAAAAAGCTATGGGCAGTGGTCCAGTGGTGCAGTGAAGAGCAACCATGCCCTTAAACGTTGCATCCTCCACAAGCATAAGTGAGAGATGATGGTGGGTTGTAACATTCAAGTCAAAGGCAACTCCCCTTTGACTCTACAGAGGATGAGAAGCTGGCCTTTAACTCTATAATTATTATTTGTAAATGGTCTAAACTGCTCAATTTATGCTTCAGAAAAAACCTGGAAGTAAATGTGGTGGATTCGTATGGAAGTGTGGCCACCTACTCACCAGCTTTTTCTTTGGCACTGATTGCTTCAGCTGTTAGTGGAGAAACGTCATGCCTGCCAGCAAACAACTGGTGATCCTGGTAAAGAAAGCCAGTATCTTCCAGTAGCTGGACTGGGCTGGTAGGCTTGTAACAAACAGATGTGGAGCCTGCAAGAAGGAAAAACAAAATGTCAGTAAAGAAATCACTTGAATGACAAAATATAAAGCAATGACTTATGGTGGAACTTTTATTAAGCATGGTTAGGTGCCTGAGAAGCCCTGACCCAACCACCTCTGCTGTCCACACCACCCAAATGACACATTAGCTCTGAGAAACAAGAGGCAGCCACCCAGTCAATCCTGCTGGTTTATGTACTGACACAGCTTGTCCTCTGAGGCCCCCAGACTAGGTACAAAGTAAGGCTGGCACAGCCTGGCTCGTAAGAGCTGACAGTGACAAACTCACAAATCAAGGCACAGCCCTGGGACATGAGGCCAAGAGAGCCAGCCTAAAACTGAGAGAGGGAGTGGGTAAAAAGAAGGACAGAATGATAGGTGAGGACCCGGCCGTACATTCAATTGGGCTAAAGTCTGTGAGAGGCTTTGCCACAAAATCCACTCATGAATAATAGCTCAGCAATACAGAAAATTGCTGAGGCATAAAATACAGCCAACGCTATCATGGGAGAGAGTTTATAAATCACTTTGTCGAGATGTTCTTAACATGGCAAGGAGAGGATGTAGCTGGAGAACTATGGGAATGTGTCCGGCAGACCGACCGCGCAGGAGCCGCACGCCTGAACCCTGGCATCCCACAGACGTCAACAGCCCCTTTTACAACCAGTGAGCAAGAACAAGTTCTCCTGGCCAGCAACAAGGCTCATCCTAAATCTGCTCTCAGGGGTGGCTTTCTCTGGCGGTGCTTGGTTTAACAAGCTCATGCAAAAAAACAGTGTCAAGATAGGAATGATATTGGCTTGACCCCACAATTTCAGAAAGACACAGATGGACTAGAGAGGGTCCAAATGAGGACCACAAAGGTGATCAAATGGCTGGAGAACCTGCCCTATGAGGAAAGGCTGAAGGAGTTAGGTCTTCTATCCCTGGAAAAGAGATGCCTTGGGGAGGGATCTCATCACAGTGTGCCAGTACTTAAAGGGTGGTTACCAAGAGGACAGAGGCTCTCTTATCACAAGGACCTACATAGAGAAGACACAGGGCAATGGGTACAAGTTGCAGCAGGAGTGGTTTTATCTTGACATGAAAATACATTTTCACAGTGAGAACAATCATTCACTGGAACAACCTCCTCAGTGACATGGTGGAGTACCTATCATGGGAGGTTTTCCAGATGTGATTGGACAAGGTGCTGGACAATCTCATCTAGGCTCCCTCTCCCACAGAAGACTGGACCAGATGATCTTTTGAGGTCACCTCCAACCCAGGCTGTTCCATGATTTTCCACTTCCGATTTATTTTTGTGTGCACTACCTCATTTTTGTGAAGAGAAGGCTCTTTGAGGTCCAAACCTCAGAGGTGAGTATCCCCCATCCCTGAGTTCCCTGGTGCAATGGGGACACAGCAGAATCACTGTCCATTTACACCACCCACTAGCAGTCATTTTAGACTAAGAGGTGACCATTGATCTCCAGCACTGACCACTGCCAAGGGACAAGCCCAGGTGGGATGTGGAGGGCTCTCAGTGGCACCGGTGGGATGTCCATCAGTCACAGTGGGCCATCTGTCCATACTGGTGGGGCAGAAAGCCCAGGAGAACAGGGACACACAGAACCTGCTCTGCAGGAAGAACTATCAGCCATGAATGACCTTCCAATCCCTAACATTCTGTGATTCTGTGACCTGGACTTACTAATCCTGAGTGCTTGGTTTGCACTCAGCTGCATGCTCACTGGCATATATCACATGGGGAGGTTGCTTTGCTCTCCTCCTTACATACAGGTCACCACCAACCCCATGCCCCTGCAAGGAACAGGGAAGCAGAGGGTGACATGGGACAGGATCCAGCCCGTCCTCTCTACAAGCATGAAGATGCAGATGCTATTTTCTTACACACCCAGAGGAGAGGAAATAGGCATTTCTGCAAAATGTTAATGAATTCATCACTTTACCATTCACATTATGCATGAATGTGTATGGCAGTTCTCTATATTTAGAGAGCAAGAGGCATAGACTGCTCACTTGAGTAGATCTACACCTAACATGTTTGTGAAAATGAGCATGGTAGACTAGTCTGGAATCTCAAGAGCCCTAATTTCCAACATTATTACCCTATTCTGGTACAGAATAACATCAAAGACACCCTCCACTGCCCCTCTACACATGGTCCTGCCTTGGAATCAGGAACCCTGTATGAAACAAGGGATTTTTGAGCCTGGACTTGTTTTACAAATAAAAAGTGATTGGAGTAAAACAAACAAGATCCGCACACCCAAGGAAGTCAAATGGTTTCAAGCATTACAGGCGACCTGAACAGCCAAAAACTACCGGCTTGGCCTCAGCACTCACCAAATAGAATTTAAAAGAAATAAACAGTTACTAAAACTGTACTGTTGCCTCCTGTGTTTTGAGTCTGTAGGAATCCTCGGGTTGTGGTTTCAAATTTTCTGAGATGCAAAATGGAGAATAAAGACTTGAGGTTTTTTTCTGTAATAAGAGCAGAAATTCTCACCTAAACACTCGTCTTTGGGGGCTGTGGCCATGGCAAAGCAATAATGTACTAAAATCAGGACTGACAAATGCCAGTATCTGCCAAAATGCTCAGTTTCTGATCTCTTGTTATACCAGAGTCAAAACCAAGGAGCTCCAACCCAGGCAGAAACCATTGCACTTTGCTGTACCCATGCTCATGTTTTATCATCGTAAAATGATGTAATGGTGCTTTATGATGTTGAAAATGATGTAATGAAGTTTTATGTACATTCAAATTAAGTTTAAATAAAATGTCACCTGTAACTGGCACAGAAAGCCTGTTTATGTGTAAAACAGATAACAGTTGCAGAAAGATCAGTGTTCGGCATGCAGCCGCAATCCAGATCACGGGCAAGAACGCACCACTTGAAAGCTCACTGAAGCCTCTCAAGCTATTTGGAGCAAGGCATGAGCCTTTTTTCTTCCCCTCCTGCCATCATTGGAGCCTCCCAAATTCCAGCTCCTCTCGCCAGAGGAAAAGGGTTTGCTACACCCAGCTCTGCTGGGGTGCAAGGTGCTCAGGGACTTGTTCCTTCGCCAAACCCCCCCATTCTTCTATGATGCTCACCAATAAAGCAATTTTCATCCCTATAACTGAATCCTGGTGCCAGGGCAGCCTAGGATGGAGACCACCATCCTCCAAGGATGTGTCCCTGGGGAAGGGCTTTCTACCCACATCCAGCCCAAGCCACAAACCATGGCTGCTGCCCCATGTTTTGTCACTGTTGCTGCAAAGAGTCAACCCCATCACCTCTGCAGGTGCCCACAGGCAGCTGTCAGCTGTGCTGTGCCCCCTCCTCTCCCCCTTCCAAAGACAGCCCAGCAAGCCAGGATACAGCCTGGGCCATAGACATCATCTCTTCATGTGCCATACATCTGATGTCTCTTATAGCCAACCCTATAAGACATGACCACAATTCTGGGCTGGTTCAGTCCTTGCTGAATTAGGCAGCTGCTCCAGTCCTTGATTGCTGCATCCATACCAACTCTCACACATCGAAGTGATTGCCTGACACCAATTCAGTTGGTTTTTCCTCCTTGACATCTTTTTTTTTTTTTTTTTTCCAAGATAAACATGCATTATGCTATACAGAAGAAGACACACTATCCTGGAGGGTTACTACACAGCAGCAGAGTTCATTTGAAGATTCAGAACTATTTCAACAAATCATCAGACAGACAGCAAGGACCCAGAGACAGAGGAGCAACACTTAAATATTTCATGTTTCTGATGTGGCTTCAGTCTGGTTTTGAAAAGGATCTAAAGCAAAACCTCATAGGAAGCTCATTGCTGCGACATTTCAGGAAAGCCACATTTTTAGAGGAATAACAGCATCCTCAAAACACAGATTTCCTCCAAAAAAAAATACTTGGAAGGATGGTTTTCTTACAGCCAAACTGCACTATTACTCTCACCTTCAGTAAAACACCAAAAAAAGCCTGTCATGCAAAGGCAGTTTGCTGCTATTTAGAGGCAACACCTCAAGGCAACACCTGGGTGATGAGTTTCGGCATCGCACCCCGCTGCCCGCCCGGGTACCGCTCCGCAGCTGCCTGCAGCTCAACCCGCGCTGCCGGCACGATGGCTCCTCCTCCGCCACCCCAAAGCCACCCAGCCAAACAAAAACACGCTTGTCCTCCAAAAATCCTCTCCCCGTTTGTATCCTACTGACCGAGCAGCTTGAAAGAGACCAAGGCGTTTCAAAAACCATCCAAAGCAATCATCCAAAATTAAAAAGTGAGGCAGCTTTACACTTTCCTATAAACTCTGCTGCGGTTTGTAAGGAAAGTCCAAAAATGACGGAACAAAAATGACATCGTTTCCAAGCCCACATCTGTCCTTCTGTCTCATAGCCAAGCCAGAAAGGAGTATAAATACCTTATTCCACATTTAAAACACTTTCTCTGACATGTCACTGCATAAAGGGCAACAAGAAAGGAAAATAATTATTTAAGGGAAAAAATGAGAGTTGAAGCGTTCCAGTGTCCCAGGGGCTGCCTGAAGGCTGCACCATGAATTCTTCGGGGTAGATCCATCAGTCCCTCCAAAGGGTTGCAAGGACACTCCATCGAGGCTGGTCTCCCCTCCAGGTGCTTGCTGGCCCGCAAACCTTCCTTTCTCTCCTAAACACCAGCCCAGTTTCAAGAGTAGGGATTGCTGTACCCCAGCCACAAAGCCGTGACACTCTCACAAGGCTGGGAGGCAGATCTGAGTTTCCTTTGGCTCAGAAAAAATTAACTCATGTGTCCCTTTTCTTGTTTTACCTACAAAAAGGAGACGCCGCTTCCAACAGCACTGCAAAGGAAGCTCTTGGTACCGCTGGCAGCTCTTCTCCGGCAGTGCTGGGAGTTCTCCGCAGCCCCAGCTCCAAGGGAGAGCAGGGGCTCAGACACATGTTGGTGACTGTTTCCCACCAGCAGCTCCCCCGTTGATGTGCAGGTTTTCTAGATCTCTTCTGGGGTGGCTGGCTCACTCCCACACCCGTAATTCTGCTTGGGAACCCCACATCTGCTGTCAGGGCTCCCGAGCCCTGCAAGGACTGAACAAGCATCACTAATACTATTTTCACAAGAGCAAAGCAACATCTTGCAGGACAGAAATCCAGCCCACATAACACACACCAGATGTGAGCGAGCAGTACCTCTCCTTTTCCCACATGAAAGCCGGGGATCTACCACATCTGAGCTGGGAGAAGCCTCATCCCTGTGGCTGGCATGGTTCACCAGACCGAGCCCCAGCTCCGGGGAAATAAATCCTCATCCCAGTATTAGCTCCGGATCCATGTTGTGCTATTCCTTTGCTCAGTAAGAGCTCCTGGAGTCTCCCAGCTCGGGTACCATCATTTCACTTTCCAAAAAGTGCCTTGTCCAAGAAAGCACTAGCAAGACTAATGAGAAGAGGTGATGGAGGCAGCCAAATCCCATCTCACCCAAGGAATCGTGCCAACACATCCAAATTCAGCTGCCTACAAGGATCAACGCTTTCTGTGAAACTTCTGCCTCACACGCTTATTTTCATATATGCTTCCCCTCAGCAAAAAAAATTAAGCGGACGAGCACAAAAGCTACAAGTGAAGCAAAGCGAAGGTGCCTTGCAAGCAGCTCCCAAACCTGGCACGAGATCAGATGGATACAGGGAAGAGCGGAGCCAAGCCTGCCTGCCCGGGAGATCCCCCACGGATGCCCGCGCCGCCCCAATGGAAATCAGGTGCGCGGGCGTGTGGGGGCAAACAGTGCCCATCACAGCTCTTTCATCTCAGAGGGTTGCAGGTTTTATAACATTAGAATAATGTTATAATCTTCCTCCCTGTCCCAGGCTCACCCCCAGAGGATGCAGGCAGAGTATTTTCATCGCAGCTCCAGGTGCTCCAGTCACCTAGGCATCAACCCGACAGAGGAAGGGATGCATATTCCTTAGGTGGCTGCACTAGGCTTTCCACAAATATGTGCATTTTTAACGTCTCTGCAGCTATAACATTGAGCCTACAATATGCACACAGCCTAAATTTATTCAAAGAACTGAATCAATAATTGAAATTTCCACTTTGATCAAAGTGCCAGTGGCACGGTGACGATTCATGTCAGCGTTGCTGCTCTGAGATAAAAGGGTAAGTATTATTCAGAGCTGTAAGTGAGGGAAGAAACTCTCTATAAAAGAGTGAAATACAAAGGCTGACATGGAGCTCGCAAGTGAGACAAGGCTTCTGCTGCAGCCGTGATGCTTGTCAGCACAGTGAAGAGTCTGCAGATATTTTCACTAAGCTGTAAATTCTGATTTCCAAGACATAAAAAAAACCTCCAAGATAAAAATTAATTACGCAAATTCTTACGGAAGGAAATTTTTTCCACTCAGGGGAAAAAGATAATCATAAATCATCCAGCTACAACATACAGACAAGACACCCACAAAGAAGGAGTTTAAGCTATGATTAACTTTGCTGTACTTACTGCTTTTAAAAATGCTCACATTACAGAAAAGCACTGGCATGATCTGTGTCGCCTGGATATTTAAACCCTTCCATTAATTAACCAGAAGTGAAACAGGACCTAGGACTGTGGATCATTCAGTCTAGTTCCTCGTTACTTTAAGCAACCATATAAAACTCCCTTCTTGAACTGAATAAACAGTATCTGAAGAAGAAACTTTTTTCGCCCCATTTGGAGGAGGTTTCAGGATCCTCTTCCTCAGACACACACAAATGTTCTTCCCGGTTCCCACTCGCAGCCACTGACATCGCTCTTTATCCATCTATTTTTTTGCCAGTGGTGTCCTTTAGGTTAAATAGCTTTCTCCCTGAGTCATTCCCACAAACTTGCAGCATACAAAGGAGCCTGGGATAAGGACAGAACAAAAATAGTACAAAGACTGTACAGTACTCTCAAACTGAAAATGCAGGCATTGAACTCTATCGTATGGATATTCAGATTTCTAGAGCTTTTCCTTTTTTTTTTCTTTTTAAACACAGACAACAAGCCATAGACTAAGGATCCACAGTGCTTCATTTGATCTGTGTGAAGAACTGCTCCTGATAACCCTACAATCAGCAGAGGCTTTGCATTATTCTTATCTTAAGTGTCAGGTCTAAAGGAAAAAAACTAAACCACCTTCCCACCCGAATATATATTAAAATTATGAGCCTTCCGTTATTAAATCATTACACGCAATTTATATTCAGTCACATTTAAAATGCAGACATTTAATAAAGGCATTATACACAGAAGTGCTAACAAGATAATTGCCTTTAGTCCCTGCTCCCAGATGGCTGAGCTCAGATTTAGAACAGGCAAAATCATGGTAACGGCTCAGGGTGTGGAGCCAGCACCTCCAAAACGACTCGCAAATGGCCCAAAAACAATGCTCACCACAGGGATGGGGACATGTCCCAGGGGATGGGCTATGTCACTTCCAGGGACCCCCTGCCCACCCTAGGGAGCCGTCCTGGGGGGAGTCCCCCCGAGAAGCGCCTCCCCACCCCTGCGTGATGCGGGAGCCCAGACCAGGTCCCTGGGGCAAGACCAGGTGCCTCCTGCCCTCCAGGCACCTCAGGGGACATGGGTTCTGCCCCATTGCCCAGCAGGGACGTCATTGAAATGTCTGCCCCCAACATACACATTGAGGAGAGAAGGCGAAGGAGTGACAGTCTCTTAATGACTTCAGGTGGGTTAGGTCTTGAATGGAGACTGAATTTCACTAAAAGCATTTTAATTGACAAAATTCTTCATGAAATTAAATTAATAAAATTATTTTGTTATTCTTCCAGCCTGAGCATTGATCACTGGCATTACTGTTGTCTAAAGCACACTTATACTTGTGCCAACCCAATACGGTCAGAGCAGATAATCCCAAATCTTGTTCAATTTTTTAATCTCGGGCTGTTTTCCTGAGATGTGGCATCCCCTTGTAGATCACCCCGCTCCTCAAAAGGCGCTGCCTCGACACGTGCTGGCTGTCATCACCTGGCTCGCTCAATACGGACCTGCTACAACTTCAAGACACGAACGAGTCAGACACACGTGGGGAAAGTCACAGCCATGCACCAGGGCTGTGACAAGGACACTGAGAGGCAGGGACAAACACACACACCAGCAAATGGTGCAGGACCTGCTGCTGCACACAGGATACACCTTACTGCGAGGAAAAACTCAGCTTTCACCCGTGCTTATCCAAACCCAGGGTGGTTTCACCAGCTTGTACAGATTTACTCCAGATTTCATAGAATCACAGAATGTCAGGGATTGGAAGGGACCTCAGAAGCTCATCCAGTCCAATCCCCCTGCCGGAGCAGGAACACCCAGATGAGGTTACACAGGAAGGTGTCCAGGTGGGTTTTGAATGTCTCCAGAGAAGGAGACTCCACAACCCCCCTGGGCAGCCTGTTCCAGTGTCTGTCACCCTCACTGAGAAGAAGTTTCTTCTCAAATTTAAGTGGAACCTCTTGTGTTCCAGTTTGAACTCATTACCCCTTGTCCTACCATTGGTTGTCACCGAGAAGAGCCTGGCTCCATCCTCGTGACACTCACCCTTTACATATTTGTAAACATTAATGAGGTCACCCCTCAGTCTCCTCTTCTCCAAGCTAAAGAGCCCCAGCTCCCTCAGCCTTTCCACATAAGGGAGATGCTTCACTCCCTTAATCATCTTTGTTGCCCTGTGCTGGACTCTCTCCAGCAGATTTACACCCACAGCAGCATCCTGCCTACTGAAAAAGTCACTTAAAGGACCAATAAAGAACAGATACACTTAATAAATGAAACATTTCAACAGAAACGTTGCCCTAACAAATTATTTATAGAAGTGACATTGTTCTTGTTATTATTACTACTATTTTCTATCTACTTCCATCTATTTCTCCTTCTGCCCTGAACCAAAGGCAGGCTGTTCCATTTAAAAATTCAGGACAGAAATGGGAACCAGATTACATCTGTCCCAAAGCTGCCAAAAAGCAATTGCTGTACGAAACCAAAAATCCTCCTGGGATTCTTCCCAAATCCGCAAAAATATTCCCAACCACTAAAGTTTCCACTGGGACTGTTACATTAGCAGATAGTCTCTGTGCGAAAACCTGAGTATGCAGCCGTCCTCCTAATGGTTTCCAGGACAAGGAGGCTGTGCAAGGCACGTCATCCCACCTTAGCACCAAATAACATTTATACCAGATCTGGCCTTTAAAGCCACTTATATACCTACCAATGTTAAAAAAAAAAAAAAAAAAACGGCACTGGGGACCATCAGGCTTTTGTTTCCTGAAGAAAAGCTGCAATGGTCAGAAGTAACATCTCCACATCATCCTGAAACCTCTACCTGCGTCCCAAGAGTCTGGCTGAGCCTGACCCTGGGGCAGCCCTGTGCACATCCCTCCCGGCACTGCTGCTGGGATCCTACAAAGCCCCTTTGGTGTCTCTTTGCTGAGGATGTGCAATGCCTTTAGCTCTGTGATGGCATTTTATCACAGAGGAGCTCTTAGGAAGAGCACTGGAGCTGTCTCCGTGCATCAGTCCCTCCAGCCAGGATCCTGATGTGCAGAGGGTCTGGTCCAGACCACTGTACGCGGTCAGGACCTCAAGAACGGCCCCTACGCTTGTCCACAGTGTCACAGGTGCACAGAAATGTAAAGTGAGAGCAACCACCAGTCCTGTGGGCATCAGGACTTGGGAGAAGCAGGATGTGGCCCCTCCACGTGGGGCCAGGGCACAGCGTGCAGCCACCCGGCAGCTGGGAGATGTGGCTCAGCCCCAGGGGGGTTTATCACAGGCTTTCACCCACCCATTCCCTGCCCTCACCCCTCGGGCATTTATTGATAAAATATTTATAGGACCCTTTTAAGAGCTTTTCTAGCCACTAGTAATGACTACATATATAGATATATTTAGCATATATATATATAAAATAAATATATTTAGTATATATTTATATAGATATATATGTAGTCATATATCCCTATATTTTCTTAATCTCTGCACATATATAAATATTTTAAAACATATCTCTACATATATTTTTATATAGAACTCTATGTATATGTAAGTATATACATAAATATATATCTCCATGCATACCTGTAAGCAAGAACAGTGCTGCCAGGTAGCCGTACGCAATAAGAAAAAGAACAGGGGACGACTCATCTTCAAGTCCACCCCTCCCTCAGAAAGCTTTTTAGGCTTATTTTTGTACAAAAAAAAGACAAAACCTCAGCTCGGGGGATGCCCGATAAGGGCCTTGCAGATGCCTCAGCAGGCAGATGTCGGTCTCCAGCCCGGCGCCGCTCCACAGGCAGCTGCTCAGCGCTCCCGGGACGTTCACACAGCACCAGGAAAGAGAAAAAAACCCAACTCTTTCCATCGAAAGAGGAAAAGGACCAAGCAGCGACCTTCCTGTGTTTAATACTATGAATCACAAAACCTGGCAGGAGGATTCGGGTTAAATTCACGTGGGGTTTTTTCCCCTCCTCTTTCAATGTTTAAAAAAAAAAATAGGCAAAAACAAAACAGGAGTTTAGCTTTGTTCTCCCTGCGGGGGTTGGAAGGTTAAATATAAAAGTTCCCTCTCACCATCCCCCTACAACAACAACGTGAGGAACCGCTCTCCAGGCGTGGGAGGCCCTTCCTGCACCCCCGCCCTGCCCTCCCCACGCTCCCGCAGCGGGACGCGGCCACGCTCGTCCCGACCCGGCGGAGCAGCGGGATGGGACCCGCCGTCACCCGCGGGGGTGCTCCCGGGGGCCCCTCCGCCCCACCGGGCCGCAGGGCTGGGACGAGCGGTGACCGCCTGGCGCCGGGGGACCCACGGGGACGCTCCGATCGCGGCTTCGGAAACACCAGCGGCCGCTCCGGCTCCAGCGGGAAATATTCCCCCGGCCGTCCCGGCCGCTCGCTTCGCTCTGCCCAGGGAAGCTGGAAGCTGCTCCCCTTTCAACGCCCGGCACATTCTTCCTTCAAAACACACCGCAAACATCCCGATGCGACCAGTGGTTGCTCTGGGGCTCGCACACCCGGCGGGTTTTGCCTTTCCGGAGCGGAGAAAATTCGCAGAAGAACTTAGGGAGGGTTCAGGGCGCGGAGAAACATGGAGTAGCCCGCGGCCGGCCCGGCTGAGCTGGGCTGCTCGGCCCTAACGGTGCGGCGGGGGAAGGATAAACTCGTCCCCCACACCGGGTGGGGTTTCCACGCAGCCCAGGGGCAGCCGGGTGTACCGGGTCTGCTGAGGATTGCCCAGGCCTCCCCGGGGCGCAGCGGGGCCGGTCCGAGGGAGCAGCGCGGCACCGCTCCGAGGGAGCGGCGGATCGGCTCCTGCGGGAGCTGCGGGTCCGCTCCTGGGACAGCGGCGGGCAAGTCCCGGGGGAGTGACGGGACAGGTCCCGGGGGAGCTGCAAGCTCGGCCCGGCACCCCACGCAGCGCCCGCTCCACACACGGGTGGGTATGAGAAGGGACAGCCGGCCCCGGCCCTCCCGCACACACCGGTACCCCCCCCCGGGGCACTCCCCGGTACACACGTGGACAAAGGCACACGCACTCCCACGCACACGGGCGCACACAGACACACGTGTGCACACACACGTATGCACGGACACGCACTTGTGCGGTGACATACGGACACACGACACCGCCCACACGCTCATAGACACCGCTGCCGCCGTTACCTCCGGCTCCGCGCCCCGCCGCCCCCGGCAGCACCTTGGCCATCCGCGCCGCTCCCGCCGCCCCCGGGCGCGCACCGCGGGCCGGGCCGGGGCGGGCGGCGCGACGGGGGCGGGGCAGCAGCCGGGGCGGGGCAGAAACCGGGGCGGGGCAGAAACCGGGGCGGGGCGAGAGGTGGGGCCGGGGCGGGGCCGGGGGTGGAGCCGCCCGTCGCAGCATGGTCCCGCTGCCGGACCTGGTCCCGCTGCCGGACATGGTCCTGGTGCCGATCCGGCACAGCCCGCAGCAGCCTCCCGGCGCGCAGGCCTGGAGCGTTCCCCCTCCCGCAGGCCCGCACCGTGCAGCGGTGAGATGAGAGGTGAGCCCGCGGGGGGGACCCGCCACCGCGGCGGGGGAACGCGGGTCCTGACCTCCCGAAGGAGGGAGGTGGCTCCTGAGCACCGCCCGGGCAGCATCCAGGGGTGACATCGCCGCGACATCACCGGTGACATTCCCACCAAGGCTACCGGGACGGTAGGCTCGGGGGGAGCCCGAGCGCCCCATGCTGCGCCATGGGCTCTGCTGGAGCATCGCAGCCCCGAACGGAGCCACCGAAGCCAGCTGGATGCTCCCAGGGGTGAGCCTCTGGGGCAGCGCGGCCTCTTCTCCACGTGCTTGGGGTTGCTTGGGACCTACATCACACCCTAGAAACCAACACAGGCTCCCTGAGTTCCACCCCAAGCCTCGCAGAACAGTTGATAGGAGGTACCCCAAGTCCCAAACCCCTGCATTAACCCCAGGGCTCCAGCTGCACCCCCTGCACCTGGAGGAGCTGGTAACTGTTTCGGGAGCACATGAGCAGTGTGGAGCTGGGGCAGCCCCGTGTTCTCAAACACAGTTCCCTATTCCTAAATGTGGCCCCTTTCCCCTGCTGTCCACCCGCTTTGTCATGCATTTTCACATGAGCCGCAGATGCTTGATGTCAAGGGATTTATGGCTGATGCCAGAAACAAACACTGAGGTAACAGGAATACAGGACATTAGTCAGCTCGAGGTTTCTTTGCAGCTCAGCACACCAGCTCCATGGGATGTATTTTCATTAGGGTTTCATCTCCCCACACCACCCTGGCCCTGCTGCCAAGGGTCTGGCACAGGGACAGCATGGTGGGTCAGACCTGTCACCTGAAAAGGCTCAAGCAGGAAAGCAGAGACTTGCAAATACTCTGCTGTTCCAGGGACAGGCACGGGAACCGTCACATCCTTGGCACGCAATTTAGCCTGCTCAGGGGAGAAAACACAGGCTAGTGGTTGAGTTCCAGACTTGGACAAAAGAGGGATATTCAGTTCCATTGCCTCTTGAAGATGCTCTGAGTATTTCAGAGAAAGTCAGGCCCAAATTAAGGTTTTAAAATGCTAAATCCTCTGCAAAAACATGGGGAACCTTGGCACTAGAGCTAGACACCCTCGTCCCCTGGAGGAACTGGCCTTTGGTGTCTCAGATTATATAGCTGCCCCCTTCTACTTTCCCCAGAGATAAATGTTGACTTTGCTTATAGAAACAGGTGAACTGCTGACCTGCTCAGCTGTAAATGAAGGTGAAATTTTGCCCTTGGCTTGTTAAGTCCCTGTTCAGAGTGGTGGATGAAGTTGCATGAGGGAACTGCTGGCCTAGACCAGTTCAAAATGACAATTCAAACTCTACTTTTTGTCATGCTCTGACTTTATCATTTGGTTGGGCAAACAGGACACTCTGCTTCACAGTCTTTCATGGGGAATGGGGTGCACTCTGGCTGTACTGTCTTCGGCCAGACAGATCCAGCCTGTCCAAGGGCTTATTTTATTTCTCATTCTGGTCCCACAGTCTATACTCCACTTTTACCTAATGCTGAATGATGATCAGTGATGATTTCAGTGCTAGAGGAACAAATACATTGAGAAAAAGGGTTATCTATTGTCTTGTCTTCCAGTAGCATTGCAAGGAGCTCATGAAGCATGCTGTTACATTTCCAAGAAAAAGAGGTGGTTTGGTTTTTTTATACTGAGATTTCTCTTTTCCCCCACATTATTAATTTTCTGGTGTGTGTTTACATGTGATTTTCAAAATCTTTTTCCTGTTTGGCTCCATTTCGATTTGATAAACTGAGTGACCACAAAGGATGGTGAGTTGGAGGGGGAGTTCCCTAATCCGTCTGTGTTTTGACACATCTGATAACCACTGGGGAGCTGTGTCTGGCCAGGAGGACAAGGCAACTGCCACTCAAGCTTCTCCCCTTTGCAGCTCCACTATTTTTATATGTTTTTTTTGTGCTTATTTATTCATTTGTATTTTAAAATATATTGTTCTCCCACTGTTTTTATATTTTTGTTTGTTTACTTATTTATTGTTGTTAGTCCAATGAATTTGGGGAAGGAAAGAAGTTAATCTTTCTACCCCTTTTGGTCCTAACCTTCTGAGCCAGGGCCAAGTGCCACCACAACTCCAGCTGTATGGTCAGCAGAGCAGAGCTGAAGATGCCATCTCGCTTCACTGCCCCCCTCCTGCTTCTCCCAGGTGAGTACAGATCCAGGAGACACATATCATCCATGGGCTGGAAGCACATGTCTGTTATGCCCCACTGTGGAAGATAAACACCTCTCATGGATTTCCCAAGCGTTCCAGCAAGCTACATGGGAAGGAAGAAGCATTTCCAGGTGCCTCCCCGGCTCGGCCATTAGCTGTCCCTCTGCTCCGCTCTGGTGAGACCCCACCTGGAGTCCTGTGTCCAGCTCTGGAGCCCTCAGTGCAGGAAAGACATGGACCTGTTGGAGAGGGGCCAGAGGAGCCACAGAAATGATCAGAGGCTGGAACAGCTCTGCTGGGAGGACAGGCTGAGAGAGCTGGGTTGTTCAGCCTGGAGAAGAGAAGGCTCCAGGGAGAGCTTATTGCAGCCTTTCAGTGCTTAAAAGAGGCCTATAGGAAAGATGGGGACAGGCTTTTTAGCAGGGCCTGTTGTGACAGGAGAAGGCGTAATGGCTTTAAACTAAAAGAGGGGAGATTTATACTAGATACAAGGAAGACATGTTTTACACTGAGGGTGGTGAAACCCTGGCCCAAGTTGCCCAGAGAGGTGGTAGATGCCCCAACCCTGGAGACATTCAAGGCCAGGCTAGACAGGGCTCTGAGCAACCTGATCTCTGTGAAGATGTGTCTGCTCATTGCAGGGGGTTGGATTAGATGAGCTTTAAAGGTTCCTTCCAACCCAAACTACTCTGTGGTTCTATGATCACTCAGCATCTCTGCTCCATCCCGAATCCCCAGTGGCTGGTAGCTGTTGCTACCACCAGACCCAGGGCTGGATCACCGACGCCCTATGGAAGGGATGTGGCCTTCCTAACCTGCAAGCACAACCATGTTTTGATGCTCATTGTGTTTGCACCCACCCATGCGTGTAATCCCACAGCTTCCTAACGCTGCAAGCAAACAAATCGTCTCGCTCCACCTGACACTGCGGCAGCCCCAAATGCCTGCACGCAGCTTCAGTTCTTGCTGTCGCTGCTGCTTTTGATGACAGCTGATGGGCAACCGGAGGGTCACAGCCCCATTAATGCCACTGCCTGTGACACCAGAGCCCACCATCACTGGGGATGGCACAAATAACTGCCGTGTGGTGCTGAGACCACAGCAACAGCTGAATCAAGAAATCAGAATACACTGTGTAGAAAGCTTCACCCAAGGAAGTTTAGTAAATAAAAGCCACAAAGCCTTTGACATGAAAGATGCCCTTATCATTTCCTCGGGTGGAGAAAACCCTACCTCTTTTTGACACTCACAGGCTTCACCTGCCCCACAGAGACCCTTTTACCCATCCTCAGCATCCCTGAAGCATCTCTAACTACTGAGCAGAGGCAGATCTTGCAGCACTGGACCAGCATTTTCTAAACCACATCTGCAGAAGGTTTTTAAGCAATCTTGCTACCAGGCAGTGAGCTCAGCGTCTCAGGGAGCCCCAAAGAAACTCGTCTTGCTAAATTAATAGCCACTGTTAAAGATTTTCACAGTGACAACTGTGTATATTTATCAGGTCCCCTCTGATACACACTTAACAGGCAGCATTGTATTTAGAGGCAGCAGAAATATCTCCACACATCTGTTTTTCCAGTTCTGCCAAAGAGCTTTCATTTTTCCCTAATAACTTGACCTGTTTGGTTTCTGGCAGAAGACAGCTAAGCAGAGCACTTGCTCTCTGGATTCGCTCCAGTACGAGATGAGGTCAGGACAACGAAAAAGGAGAAACAGCTGGATGGCTATGAAGCAGTGGGAACAAACAGGGCAGGGACCAGGGCTTTTTCTTTCCTTCCCTTTTTATTTCTCCAATGGGATTTCATTCCTGGGCGTATTTATTCCCCTGGCAGACAGTATCACAAAAGCAGTGTTTCCTGCAAGCCTCCGTTGTGGGAAGCCTCCTCCAGCAGACTGAAGATACACAGGGTGCAGGTATAAATAGCACAGCCAGCAAATCCCTCTTCTGGTCGGCTATGAGGAAATGTGAGGCACAGGTTCCAGGGGCTTCCACTGAGATATTGCATCTCCTACACAAGCATTTTCATCTTGATTTTGGCAAGGTGGAGTTCATACTTCCCACTCCCACTTTATTTTTCCATTTCATCACATTCTCATTATTCAACTCAAGGCTTTGTGGGCTGGGGGCTTTCAACATGCATTTTTCAGTCAGTCTTTTTTTTTTTTTTATAGTCAGCTAAATCACCTTAAAGCAGCAAGCAGAAAAGCCAGTGGAGCAGGAGGGAGATGGGAAAGAGGGGAGGGATGAGGGAATGGAAGACAGGGAGAAGACATGCAGGCACAGGGGAGAAACAGCAAAGCAATCTGCACATGTTCCCCTGTTGGGAGAGTTTATCTCTCCCTGACCTCACTTTCTCCATGGCCAGAAGTTCCACCTCAGGACTTGCCAAGGAGACAATGCAGCATTCCTCTGCTGGGCCACAAAGCAAGTGTGAAATGTTCTGTTTTAATCATTTACAGAAGAAAAGGAACACAACAGTCACCGTCTGATTCATATCTGCTGAAATCCAGCAGCCAAAGCTGTGGGAGAGGAGAGACGGATGAAGAAAGGAAAAGAAGAGGAGGTGTGGGTTTGGTTTGTTTTTTCCTTCTGGTTAGTCACTGTGGACCTAAGGGAAGACAAGAAGGACCACATTGGTTTATGGCAAAATTTAAGAGCCCCTGGTGTCCTCTCTCTGACATGGTCTCTGGTAGATGACTGCAGAGAAAATACAAGGAACAGTACAAGTATAATACAAATGCTGTTTTCACTAGTACGTGATCCCATTTCCCTTCCCTAATCAGACATCATAGCTGCCTCATCAGGTTTGAGAGCCCTTCATAGACCTTTCTTCCATGTTTTCTAAGCACTTTTTGAGCCCATTCATACTTTTGGCACCCTGGACATTCTGTGTCAGCAAGTTGCACAATGTAATTGTGCACTGTGTGAAGACAGACTTCCTTTGGGTTGTTTTAAGCCTTTCCTCATTTCACAGAGTCTCAGACTGGTTGAGGTCAGAAGAGAGGTCATCTGGTCCGACCCCCCTGCTCAGGCAGGGCCATCTAGAGCTGGTTGCCTGGGAACACACCCAGATGGCTTTTGAATATTTCCAGGGACCGAGAATCCACAACTTCCCTGGCCAACTGTGCTTGGTCACCTTCACAGTAAAAGAGTTTCCTGATGTTTCAGTGAGAACCTTCTGTGTTTCAGTTTGTGCACCGCTGAAAAGGGCTTGATTCCAACTTCTTTACAACCTCTCTGCAGGTATTTATAGACATTGATTAGATCCCCCTGAGGTTTCTCTTCTCCAGGTTGATGAGACCCAGCTCTCTCAGCTTTTCCTCACAGGAGAGATGCTCCAGTACCCTCATCATCCTTGTGGCTCTGGACTGTCCAGTATGTCCATATCTCTCTTGTACTTTTAAGTTCTATGCCATTTATAATTCTTGCACTTTTACTGTATCCTCCTTCCAGCATCTCCTTTCCTCATCATCGAGTTGTAGTTTACTCAGTGTCTGCTCTCATAGGACCTGCTCTGTCCCTTGGTCACCTTTGCCTCCCTAGCCTGGTACTTCTCCAGGGAACCTCAGAAATGTGCTCACTGCTCAAGGTACAGGTGAGCCATGCCCTGACTTACACAGCATGAGACCAGAGGTTTCCAAAGGTTGGACATGGCAAGCAGAGCACCAGTCTTTAAGACAAGGTGAGAAAGAAGAGTTAGGAAATTATTTCCCAGACATTGTTAATTCCATCCTTGGAAGCACTGGAACAACCAAAGGCTTTGTAAACATGTAAAAAGGAGGATATGAGTAATAGCCAGCACAGATTCAACAAGAACAGAGCTGGTCAGACTCATCTAATCTTCTGCAATGAGGTAATAAACCTTGTGGATGAGGGGGAAAGTGCAGATGCCGTATATGTTGGCATATAAATAAGGCTTGTGATACTGTGTCATATGGTATTGCTATAGAGAAGAGAGAGACACCTGGGCTAGAAGGAAGTATGAAAAGATGGATGCATGACTGGTCAAACCTTTTCTCAGAGGTTAGTTACTCATGGCATAAGGCAACACAAAAAGTCTTGTAAATCTGGTACTGATCAGCATTTCCACAGATGGCTCAAAATCCAGGCATGGCTTTTTACATTTGCAGTTGACAGCAGGCTGAGACAAGCTGCCAGAAAGCTGGATGCAGGCATAGAGGTCAAAGCAGAGTTGATGAGCAGGAAAAAAAGCGATGTGATCCTCTACTGGGATCCTTCTCCGGCCCCCATACAGAGGACAAGAAACTCTCAGTCTGACCCATGGGAGGCCTTTTCCCTGCTTGTGCCTGCCTTCAGCAGCACAACGTGTAATGGGCTTAAATTACAGAAATTTAATTAGACACCAGAGAAAACCCTTCCAGTGCAGTGAAGCACTGGGTGGATTGTCTGGGAAAGCTGCCAGGACAGGCTGGTCCTCCATGTGGGGTGATGGGTGACCGGGAGACACGAGCCCAGCGTTCGGGCAGGAGGGAGTTGTAGCCGACCTCTTGAAGTCCCGCTCAGACCTGCGTTTCTGTGATTTTTATGGTGATGATGCTTTGTTATGATATTGATGTTTTGTCTCAGGATGTTGTTATTATATCGCTGCTTTATTCTCTGCTCCTCTACTAATAACTCCTGCGGTTCAGGTGACCTGGTATGCCCAGGCTCTGGTTACGCAGTTACTTCAACACAGCAGAAATCCAAGCTGCTACTGGGATGGTCTTGTCCTCTCCCACTCCAACGTGTGCTTACTCTTACCCCCTCGCTTGCCTTGCAATGCAGACCATGTATCTCCAGACTCAGGTCAGGAGACTGATCCAGCTGAAAACCCACCAGCTGGGAGGGAGGCAAGAGGATAGATCAGTTTTCCTTTACTTGTTCTGCAATCTCACAGCCTTTGTATGTCTTGTCTACCTTGGATGGAACAATCCCATCTTGTGCTGTGTTTGGAAGGCAGAGTGGAAATGTAAGGGGATACAAGCACTGGTTTGAATAATCTTTTCCAGACTGAGGGATGTCTGATACTGCTGTGCAGACGAAAGCGATGTCTAAGGAGATCCTGCTGCCCCTCAGATGGGAGCGGGGCTGACCAGAAGCACTGGGAGATGCCACCCACCACCTCAGGAGGCAATGGACCACACTGGACCGCATGGACTGTTTCCCCATTAACAGGAGGAGGATACCAGGAAGCCGTTTGTCCTGTGTTTCAGCTCTGATCTCTGCCCCTCCAGGGTCCTGCCCCTTGACCAGGGGTCACCATGAGCCTCATTTTGCACATCTAAAACATCTGTTTAGCTGCTAATGCATTTCTTTGCTATTCAACTGAAACCAACTAAATCTTGTTGTTTGGGAGAGGGAGCTTGTTCTTTGTCACGGAATGCGTTTGCTGAAACTCGCAGGGTTTGCCAAGGTTAGGAGAAACAGGCATGTGTCACTGAGCGAAGGCACTGCTCAAGGGATAAGTTGAGAAAGATCAAGAACAAAAGGAGCTAGTGGAAGCTGTGTCACAGAAAATGCACTTTAAAGTTACTTGACTAATTTTAACTGCAAATAGGTAGTGAATGAGGCAGCCAAGGGAAGGCTCTTGGCTTTATTCACACTCCCTGTTAGACAGTCCTCTGGGTGAATGCATGTCAGAGCAGTCTCTATCCTGACACCAAGTGGAGAGCACTCACAAGGACTCCTTTAAAATATGACCAAGTGTATGACACTGCCAGAGGACAGCCGCCAGCCCCACAACCCCTTCTAGTGCTAGCGAGGCATCATACGGTTCATAAACAATTTTTGTGTTTATAGGATTTTTTTCAAGAACCCAAGAACCTGGCTTTTAGCAGCAGAGTTCTACAGCAGAGATAGTTACACATGACACAAATCAGCATTCTAGGCTCCTGCAGTTTTACCCTCCTACCCCAAGTTTCCACCAGTGCCACATGTGGTGATCAGTCTGGTGGCTGCACATGCACCATCCTTACTGGGGGCAAAGTGTGTTTCAGGATCAGAGGGGAAGTCACAGAATCACAGACTTGTTGAGGCTGGCAGGGTTCTCTGGAGATCCAGAGATCCAACCCTGTGCTCAAACAGGGCCACCTAGACCTACTCACCCAGAACCATGTCCAGACAGCTTTCGAATGTCTCCAAAGATGGAGAATTCGTTGCCCTGAAAGTGGAGGGTGCCTTTTCCCTGGCAGGAAGGGCTGGTGCTCGACTGTGTGAGGTGATGGGCATTGTAGAGTGCTGGAGTGGTCCCACCATGCTGCCGTAGAGCAAGGCAGGGTGCACAGACCTGAGCCCAGCATCTCTCCTGACACATCCAGTTCCAGGTTTCCAGTATGCTCCATCTCCAGCCTTCACGCCTTTCTCAGGAGGGGCTGGGGTCTTGATTTCTTCCCTGCACATCAGAACTCCAGGGCTGGGTGGCCAGATGCCTTCCTGCAGAAGCTTCCCATCAGGCTGCTCAATTTCTTAACCCCACCTTACCTTCAGCACCTCTAACTCATCCAGAGAAACACATCTTTTTAGACCTTGGCCCTGAGATTGAGGGGAGATTGCTCCCAGATAAGGTTCCCCTATGGATTCAACCTCTGAAACCTTCAGCTTCACATGCCCATTTGAGGCTGTTTTCTCTCTGGGTATCTGACTCTTCACTCTCACTTTACACACCTCTGGTTCTGCCTCCTGGGAGATAAAACACCTCATCATGTTGCAGAGCACCAGAAAGTCACAGAAGCTCCAATATCAGTCGCAGACTAAGCCTCACACTCCCAGGCAAGAAGCAGCAGCATCCGAGAGCGCTCTGCACCAGGAGGGTGACAGCTTCTCCCCCAGGGAAAAGAAATCTGCATCATTTTAACAGAGAAATGTACTAAACACTCAAGCGTCAAGCTGTCCCATCCCTCAGATGGGTGGCATTCAAAAGCAGCACAGAAAGGAGGAACTGGTGATGATAAATTTATGCAGCGGAAAGCATTCAGCAGTTGCCCCCTGTTTTAAGCCATCTCCTAACTACTCTACCTAGGAAAAAAGGAGAAAAATGTATCACACGTGGACTTACCCAGCTGATCCAGAGCAAAGAGGGCTGGGGCACCTTCGGATTGCTCATTGTCTGAGGGAAGAAGAAGAAATGCTCAGAAAGGTCAGCTGGAGAGGGGGGTGTGGAGAACTGGGCTGATAATGCTGTGTTAATCACACTGCAGACAAGTCCCTGCTCAGCTTGTTTCCCTTTCATCCCTGACAACCTTTATATGTGTGTAGTGGTTTTGTTTGTTTGCGGTGGTTTTTTTTTGTGGTGGTGGTGGTGGTGTTTTTAATCTAGCTGTTATTGAAAAACCTGGGAATCAGCTCAAGTCTGACACTTGGCAGGATGACCACTTATCCCCTCTCCAGCATCACTGCAGAGCAAGAGCTCTGCCACCCTGTCCCTGCCTGTGCTGGGATCCGCCACCGCCGTGCTCTCCTTTTCAGCTGTGCCACAGCTCTCCGCTTCCTTTCTCCCTCTCACCCGGTGCTCAGGAGCATCCTACCCACAGCAAAGCTTCCCTGTGTGCCAGAGTTTCCTCCGACAACAGCAGCTGGAGTCAGTTTAATTAGCAGGAGTGGGAAGATGCTCTGGTCGAGATTTTTCAGGGGCTGAGCAAACTCTTGAGTCATCTGACAATATTGCAGGAGCTCAGTGCCTGTGGCAGGTTGGACCACGGGCTCTGGAAACCCCTGAGCTGCTGGCATCTCTCACCGAAAGCTTGTGGGAGATTATTTTGGATCCCAAGTCCAACCCCACCATGAGCCCACCTATTCTTGTCTGCTCCCAGCTGCAGAGCACAGCACACATGGATCACTCACTGCCAGAAAGACCCGCAACCACAGAAAAGCATGTGGCCAGGTGGTAAATGCCATTTGTGCCTTGGAGCTGGTGGGGATTTTGTTATTTTTCAGACATTTCTTGAAATACCAAAATGATGCAGAATTGCAAAAAACTCAATTCAACACAAAAATAATGTAGAGGGCGGGGGGGTCTTTATGTTGGTTTGGGGAGTCTTTTTGGTGTTCGTTTGTTTGTTTTTCTTTCAGGTTCACAGCATTTGTTCAATGCACGGGTTAGACTAAAAAGCTTTTTCATCTGGAATCTGTGGACTGTTTCTAGGGAGTTCAAGGAGGATGTTTAAGAAGGACATGTGCATGACACTATACAGTAATCCATACCTGTGACATTTCTAAGACATCTTGCCCCCCACTATAAAATGCTGTTAGGCCCAGCAGTTAGAAAAAGCTGTGAGACACTAGTTTAGGATAGCAATGGGCAGCATACAAAACCCAGTGTATACCCACATTTAACTGTTTTGGATTTTTATGACCTCCTGACAGCAGCAACTCTGCCCTCCTGTGCTTTACAGACCGAAGCACAGTGGGATCCTGAACTCCACAGGCATCTGACTACTACACCTATAAACAGTAACACAGATCACACACATGGTGAAGATTAAAAAAAAAAAAAAAAATAACAGAAGCAGAGTCTGTTCTAATGGGGAAAAAGGTTGGACTGCAGCAGGTGTCCCTGTGCTTGTCCCTTGGAGCCACCCTGGGCTGGGCACTGCAGAAGCAGCAGACGTGCTATCATGAGGATGCCACCCAGTGGCGCTGGGCTGGGGACACGGAACCCAGGGCTGCTGGGCTCAAAAGTGTGAACCTCCTTATCTAATTCAGCTCTTGTGGAAAAGGAGATGATGCCACATCTCAGGCTGTCTCCTTCCCCAGGCATCAGGGTTATCAGCAGGAAGCTGAGGGAAACAGATGGAGATAAGCGAAGCATTTTACCAGAGCAAAATGTTTCCGTTCCCAAGGTGCTGTCATCTGGAGGGCTGTGGGTTTGTTTTCATTTTAGTCTGGGGCACAGCTTGTCCCAGGCATACAAACAGCTTTGCCCAAGGAGGGGCAGCTTGTGCTGAGCTGGAGTATGGGGACCTTCTGTGACAGGGAGCTGGGGCTGAGCAGGGAGCACATGTGCCTGCCTCTGCCAAATTTTCGAACAGGGATTAAGAAACAAATTACAGCAGCTGGTTGGAAATTACGTAGAGATGAACTAATAGAGGAAATACATCTGCTGGCTGTTTCCCACCGTATCTGCCCCGAGTGCTTTCCTGAGACTGGCAGTTTATGGAGAGCTATGGACCCCCTTGGGCTGCGAGATCTTGTGTCATGCCAAGGTGGGCTGAAACCCTGACTGGTCCTGCACAGGGAGCCCTGGCTGGGGCAGCCATGGGCCCTCCTGTCACAGCTGGGACAGCATGTTTCTCTAGAGCCATCCTAAATTGTCCCACGCAAATATGATTGAAGAGAGAAGGGGATGTTTTACCAGGTCTCCTCCTCACTCCTCCCCTGGCCACTGTCATCTGCAGGGTCCTGCTTGTGGAGAATGAGAGTGGTCACACCTAGCACAAGTGGCATACCAGCTTGGCAAAAGACGGGTATTGTATTTTTGAGTATTTTTGGCAAAAGGCCACTCCAGAGGGGGAAGTCAAGCCACAGATTACTTGCCTGTGTCAGTGTGCCAGCTCCTGGCAAGCCACTGCAGTTTGGGTCAGATCTTTCCCACCTCCATACCGAGTGCTGCCTTGCTCTGGACACAGCCCAGCAACACCCCTGGGACCACTGCAAGCACAGTGGAGGCAGCAGCACATCAGGAAGGTTCCCAACACATTCACTGGATGGATTAAAAACCAGCAGTCATGTCCTACCTCCTTTCATACTGGCAAAGGGATGGATTCCACCATGAGACAACCAGTTGGTTTCATCCAGCTTCCAGTTTTCACCAGGGTCCATCTCTGATCTGCAGCATCAAAGATCTGCTTGCAATGCCTCCTGCCGCTCTCTCTGGGGAATAACCAGAAGATACTCTGAGTGCTTGTAGTGGTCTGTACCATGGCCTGCTGCTGAGAAGTTTCCCTCAGGAGAGGAAAATTTGTTGTCAAATTTCAGGGAAAAAGAAAGAAAAAAGATCTCATAGCTCACAGGGGACTACTGGGCCAAGAAGTAGCTGACTCTGCCAAGCCTTGACTTATCACATCAAGTCTCCGTGCTGTGTCAAAAGGCCACCGATACTTGGACCTCTTCCGTTTTCTGCTGTCAGCCTGACCAATGTTGAGAAATTCCTATTTGCAGAGATGGGATTTTATTTCTGAGCAGGGTGATGTGCCTCGAGGGTGTCCATTGGGGACGAGTGTCTCAGCTCCACGTGCCCAGCCTGACTGAGCGCTGGGGTCCCGGCTGGTGAGGGGAACGGGCAGGTCTGCTGGCCCTTGTTCCCAGTCCCACATATGCCATGAGCAGGAGCTACAGGCTGGGAGTTACCAGTTGCACATCACAAGCCGATGCTACCACTGGCCACTTGGCTCTTGCAGCATCCCTGGCCCTGGCCAGGGAAGCATGGAGATTACCAAGCAGTTAAAGATGGAGCTTCTGTCTCCAAAAACTCCCTTTCTGGTGTAGACACTGAATTATTTTCCTGTTTATTGGCCATTTGGTGCTACCTACAGGTTTGCTGCAGCTGGGAGTCCATGGGAGGCATTTTCCCTCCCTGATCACTTGGACCTGTGCATCCCTAGCAGGGTAAGCACACAGGGGTATTTCAGCTGTCCCTACATTTTCAGGATTGCATGTATTTGGGAGGGAATAGAGTATTTTGAGCATTGCCAACCTCTAATTTATCAAGAAAGCACACACCAGTGTTCAGATGCAGTAAGAAGTTACTGCAGAGCTTTTTTGCCTCTTCAGGAAGATCGTAGAGTCATGGAATCACTTTGGTTGGAAGAGACCCTCAAGATCACTGACTCCAACCATTAACCTAACCCAGGCACTAAACCAAGTCCCTAAGAACCTCATCTACACATCTTTAAACACCTCCAGGGATGGTGACTCAACCACTTCCCTGGGCAGCCTGTTCCAATGCATGGTGCTGAAGAGGAGGTGACAACAAAGACTTTCCCTAACATTCTCTGAGCCAAACCTGGACCCCAAGTGGCACTGATGGAGCTGGTTTCATGGCGAGGTGAGTCCCCTGGGACCCACCACACTGGAAGCCCCTGATTCTCACCATCACACCAACACCATTTCCTTAGGAAATGAGGCAGAGAAAGAGATGGATGCACCTTGTCTCCATGAGGAAGTGAAACCTGGCTGAGCCACACCATTGCGTTTCCCAAGCACTAGCACACCCCAACCACCATCCCATCGAGGGGAGATGCCAGATCTGGGGGGTCTGCAGGAAGGGTCAGCCCCAGATCCCCCATGTGGATGTATCACCCCACTGGCTCCCGGCCCCAACCACTGCTCCAGTGTGCTGGTCTCACCAGGGTGAATCATGGCAGTGCCGGTGCTTCTCTGGCCAGACAGACCTGCAAAAGGTCATTTCACCCGGTCTCTTGTCCAACACCTAAATTACATAGAATTAAATACTTGTGTGAATACGTTTGCTGTGCAGCAAACAGGACCGGTCAGTGCCGCAAGCAGGTGGAGCTTGCCTGGCATTTTTTGGTGTAGTAATTTCACCCAAAGGGCAATTAATAGGTCCCAAGACTCTGGGTGAATTTGGGTTGAATATGTAATGAGTTTTAGCTGAATGAGAAGGAAAAAAGTTCTGAGAAAAGCTGCAAGGTTCCAATTTGACATTTTAGAAATGAAACATTTCTTCTTGTTCTTTCAAATGATGTTTTTAGTTTGAAAGTGACCTAGTTTGATTTTCTTTTATTTTTCTTCCTTTTCTCAGTAATGAAAAGCACTAAATAATCTCAAACCAGAATGTCTCATGCAGTGCTTATGAAAAGAAATCAAAGAAGAAAAGAAACATACTCCTTTAGGGAGTGACCCAAACCAAAAAGTATTTCCAGTTTTTCCATTCAGGCACTGAAACGAAAAATCTATTATTTGTAGAGCTCCACTATTGAAAGGCATCTCATCAGTGTGTACTGCTGGCAATTTATTCTTTCCACCTGCCAAGGGAGAGGTTTGTCTGCAAGTTCAATAAAAGTATAAGAGAGAAAGAACAAAAGGGCAATTTGTGAGCATAGTGTAGGAGATAAAATGGCTTTTCCATCTTCACTGATTTCTATGAAAGATGAAAAAAGCAAACGTCCAGACCTCAGTTCTTTGCCCACTGTCCCCCTCTGTTCGGAATCATATAGACATGAGGTCATGTAGAGACAAGTCCTGAGCTCCCATCACGAAGGAGATTAATTGCAAATGTAAAACTTCTGACTTTACCAACATGTAAGGTCCAACCAATATTAGAGAAAGCAAAGGCCAAAATTTATTGAGGGCAATAATACTGGCAATGAGAAACACCTGAAAGATCCTAAACCTCTGTCATTGCTGTAGCTTTGGGGCATCCACCTCTTCCTGCCACAGCAGAGCTTGGTGCCTGCAGAGGCTGGTGGTGTCAGGTTCATCACAGGATCAGGGGTGGGTTTGTGGTCCCTGTCTCACCATCTGCCATGCCACTCTCCACTGTGGCCAGGAGGATGGGACAGGAGGGAAAGGGATGGGTACGAGTACAACCAGGACCCATTGGCTACATTAACGTTCACCCATTAGACTTCTCCCTAAAATGCAAAGCTGAAGAAACCACTCAGCCTGGTGTCTCATGAGGGCTGGGATTTATGCTCCAGATGCTTGAAGCATTCAACCTTGTTGCAATCAACACCTATTGCCTCCATCTTTTAAGAAGAAAATCAAACATCAGATTTTCCAAAGAGCCTGCACTCAGATCCTGTGTTCAGTCCTCACCTAGGGCAGAGCAAGCTCATTTTACACACCTCCAGCTTCCACCAGTCCTCTAAGAAAAACAAGATGAGAAAAGACTTGACTCACATTCCTGCTGTATGTCATATCCTGTTACAATATAAAAAATAATGGGGGCTGAATGAACTAAGACCCCTTTCACTTCACAGCTTTCACTATACCTCAGTAACACCCACACAGATCACAAACCACTGTTCATTTTTGGCCTAACCTGCAAATCTCTTCCAAACTGCAGAATAAAATAGCTTAATATTGGAATGACCATTTCATCAATATTTTACAACCCCTCTAATTTGCAAGAAGTGGCTGTCAGTGGACAAGCCCCAGTTAAGCTCCTCTTCTGGAGGATTTCCAGTTTAAGACAATCTCTCAGGGCACTCAACAGCTGCACAGGGATTATTTCTTTTTTAGTACCATAAACTGCAGAATTCACATGGCCAGAACAGCAGGAAAAGAAAAATTAATGACCTGAGACTAACACATACAGACAAGAGATTAAAGCATCAAACCCTAAATGCTCCAGCACACAGGGGCTCAATCTGGAGGACAAGAAGTCATCAGTGTTTGCCCAAGCATGGCCCTCAAAACTGGTTCTATCCACATGGCTCACCAAAACCAGGCACTGCTGAGCAGAGATGCAGAGGCTGTACAAAGGATCTCCCATTTTTCTGAGCTATCATGTCTCCTTGCATATGCTTCAACTTCAGAGCTCTAGCTGCATCCATCTACTTGACTGGGGGTAAAAATCGGCTGCATCTTCCAGAGGGCACAGACTCAGCTACTTCTCCTCTCCTCTGCAAGGAATGAAAGAGGGCACGGTTTCATGAGATGCTCAGTCCAATCTGACCCAGGCATTGCTAATGCTGGTGACCACCTAGAGCTGGTGATAACCACACATTGCCTGCTGGTCTGAGCACCCAAAACAGCAAACATGAGCCCTTTGCGCTTAATGATTTGTAATAATGGTTTGGGTTGGAAGGGATCCTAAAGATCACATAGTTACAACCATCCTGCCATGGGCAGGGACACTTTCCACTAGACTCGGTTGCTCAAAGCCTCATTCAACCTGGCCTTGAGCACTTCCAGGAATGGAGCATCCACAGCTTCTCTGGGCAACCTGTGCCAGTGTTTCACTACCCACAGAGTAAAGAATTCCTTCCTTATACCTAATCTAAATCTACCCTCTTTCAATTTAAAGCCATTACCCCATGTCTTGTCACTACATACCCTGGTAAACAATCCCTCTCCATCTTTCTTGTAAGCCACCTTTAGGCTGTTCTAAGGTCTCCCTGGCACCTTCTCTTCTCCAGGCTGAACAAACCCAACTATCAGCCTGTCTTCACAGGAGAGGTGCTCCATCCCTCTGATCATCTTTGTAGCCCCCCTCCAGAGGTGCTCCAACAGGTCCGTGTCCCTATTATGTTTGGGGTCACAGAGCTGGACACAGGACTCCAGGTGGGGTCTCACCAAAGCAGAGTAGAGAGGCAGAATCACCTCCCTTAACCTACTGGTCACACTTCTTTTGATGCAGCCCAAGGTATGGTTGGCTTTCTGGGCTGCAAGCAGACATTGCTGGGTCATGTTGAACTTCTCATCCAACAACGTGCCCAAGTCTCTCTTCCTCAGGGCTGTTCTCAATCCATTCTCCACCCAGCCTGTATTTGTGCTGGGATTAGAATCATAGAATTGTAGAATCATAGAATCATTTTGGTTGAAAAAGACCCTCAAGATCATAGAGTCCAACCATTAACCTAACACTGGCACTAAACCACGTTTCTAAGACCCTCATCAATACCTCTTTTAAACACCTCCAGGGATGGTGACTCCACCATTTCCCTGGGCAGCCTGTTCCAATGCCTGACAACCCTTTCCATGAAGAAATTTTTCCTAATATCCAACCTAAACCCCCCCTGGTGCAACTTGAGGCTATTTCCTCTTGTTCTATAATTTTTTACTTGGGAGAAGAGACCAACACCCTCCATGCTACAACATCCTTTCAGGTAGCTGTAGACAGCAATAAGGTCTCCCTTCAGCCTCTTTTCTCCAGTCTAAGCAGCCCCAGTTCCCTCAGCCGCTCCTCATCAGATTTGTGCTCCAGTCCCCTCACCAGCTTCGTTGCCCCATCCCATGTGCAGGACCTTGCACTTGGCCTTGTTGAACTTCATGAGGTTTGCATGGGCCCATCTCTTGAGCCTGTCAAGGTCCATCTGGATGGCATCCCTTCCCTCTAGTGTATCAGCTGCACCACACAGCTTGGTGTCATCAACAGCTTGCTGAGGGTGCACTCAGTCCCACTGTCCATGTCACTAACAAAGATGTTAAACAGCCCTTGTCCCAATATGAATCCCTGAGGAACACCACTTGTCACTTGTCTCCACTTGGACGTTGAGTCATTGACTGCAACTCTTTGAGTGTGATGATCCAGCCAATTCCTTGTCCAACAAGTGGTCTGTCTATCAATTGCATGTCTCTCCAATTTAGAGACCAGGGTATCATGTGGGACAGTGTCAGATACTTTGCATAAGTCCAGGCAGATGACATCAGTTGCTCTTCCCTTATCCACCAACACTGTAAGCCCGTTGTAGAAGGCCACCAAATTTGTCAGGCATGATTTACCCTTCATGAAGTCATGTTAGCTGTCACAAATCACCTCCTTATTTTCCATGTGCCTTAGCATAGTTTTCAGGAGGATCTGCTCCATGATCTTGCTGGGTACAGAGGTGATACTGACTGGCCTGTATTTCCCTAGGTCTTCCTTTTTTCCCGTTTTAAAATAGGAGGTTATGTTTCCCCTTGTCCAGTCAGTGGGACCTTCACTGGAGTACTACGACTTCTCAAATATGATGGATAATGGTTTAGCAACTTCATCTGCCAATACCCTCAGAACCCGCAGATACATCTCCTCAGGTCCCATAGACTTGTGCACCTTGAGGTTCCTTAGATAGTCTTGAACATGTTCTCCTGCAGTGGGCAATTCTTCATTCTCCCAGTCCCTGCCTTTGCCTTCTGTGACTTGGGTGGTGTGGCTAGAGCACTTGCTGGTGAAGACTGTGACAAAACAGTCATTGAGTACCTCAGCCTTCTCCATATCCTGGGTAACCAGGTCTCCTGTTTCATTCCGGAGAGAGCCCACATTTTCCCTAGTTTCCCCTTTATCACCGATGTACCTATAGAAGCTTTTCTTGTTGCCCTTGACATCTCTGGCCAGATTTAATTTTTTAGTCTTTTAGCTTTCCTAATCTGACCCATGGCTGCTCAGATAATTTATCTGTATTTCTCCCGGGCTACCTGTCCTTGCTCCCAGCCTCTGTAGGCTTTCTTTTTGTATCTGAGTTTGTCCAGGAGCTCCCTGTTCACCCATGCAGGCCTCCTGGCCTTTTTACCTGACTTCCTCTTTGTCGGGTTGCATCACTCCTGAGCTTGGAGGAGTGACCCTTGAATATTAACGTGCTCCCTTGAGCCCTCTTCCCTCCAGATCTTTTTCCCATGGTACTCTACCGAGCAGATCCATGAAGAGGCTTAAGTCCACTCGTTGAAGCCCAGGGTAGTGATCTTTCTGTGAGCCCTCCTCGCTGCCCTAAGGATCCTGAACTCCACCATTTCATGGTCACTGCAGCCAAGGCTGCCCTTGAACTTCACATTCCCCACCCACCCCTCCTCGTCAGTGAGAATGTTTGTGAATGTGAGGCTCATCCTATCTGTCTATAGAGGGCCTCATCTGCTTCTTCTTCCTGGTTGGGCGGCCTGTAGCAGACCCCCACTGTAATGTCACCTGTCCCTACCCTCCTTTAATCCTGACCTATGAGCTCTCGGTCGGCTCCTTATCCATCCTCAGGCAGAGCCCCCTGCACTCCAGCTGGTGACTGACACAGAGAGTGACACCCCTCCTCATCTCCCCTGCCTGTTTTTCCTAAAAGGTCTGGTTCCTTTCATTCCAACACTCCAGACATAGGAGCCATCCCACCACATCTCCATGATACCAATAAGATCACAGCCCTGCAGGCATGTGTACATCTCTGACTCCTCTAGTTCATTCCCCATGCTACATGTGTTTGCACAGAGGCATTTAAGTTGGGCCCCCAATGAAGCTGACTTATTGGCTAAAGTGGCTGGATTTTTTTTGTGCTGCTCTTCAGGTGCTTTCCTGCTGACTGTGGTCCTTCTCCAGGCTATGGGCATCTATTGATGGCACTGACATCAAATTGGTAGGAGTGGGATGAACTGAGGTTCCCTTCCCCCAGCAACTTTAGTTTAAAGCCCTCTATCTTTGTTTAGATTAACAACCTTTCCAACCCCTTGTAGCACCTAAAAAGAGCTCATGTGTAAACCCTTCTGAGCAGGATCTGGCCTGGGGGAATTAAGCAGCATAGAGAGTGCACAGCTTATACCTGGAGAGCAGAGCAGCC
Organism: Streptopelia decaocto; assembly: GCF_964273445.1. NCBI lineage: Eukaryota > Metazoa > Chordata > Aves > Columbiformes > Columbidae > Streptopelia > Streptopelia decaocto. Next base: position 200,275,049 of record NC_138663.1, read on the forward strand.
CTGAGACACACCATCACAGAGCTTGGTGACAACGTCAGGGTGGGTGAATCTGCAGAGCCACCAGCAGCATGTTGCAGCCCAGTGTAAAGGAGGAGTGAGCATTGGCAAGAGAAAGGGCTGCACAACAGCTAAGGTGGCCATCAGTGATGGGAGGTCTGGTAGATGAGGCAGTAGGGAGGACACCAGGGAGAGTAGGGCTGGGTATCAGTTTGGCAAGGGAGGGTGGGACAGAGGAGACAAATCTCTGTTTCTACTCATGTTGCCAGCCCTACAGTGAGGGTTGGACATTGCCAGTGTGTTTTCCAGCAAAAGAGAGCACTGACCCTGACCTGTGCCTCCAAAAATCTTGTGGGGTTTGGGATTGAAGTCCAGTACACCAAAGGGATGAGGTGGGCAGCCAAGGCAGGACTGAGGATGAGGCAAGAAGAAGGGAGATTGGTCCAGCTGGAGAAGAGGGAGAGAGCTTGGGCAGACTGTGGGAGAAGGTATCAGGCAGCAAGTGTTGCAGTAGTCACACATGGGTTTAAATCCTGTGAGCGAGATCCCTTTCTCTGGGATGTTTCCCAGTGCTGTGCAAAAATACTGGGATAATGACAGAGCATTCTTCCCATCAGACATGGGCTGGGAATGTCCAGGCTTATGCTTACCAAAATGGTATATACATCCTTATAGTGCTTGTTCCAGCCCAGTCCTCACCAAAACGGTATATACTTCCTTGCAGTGCCTACACTGTAACCCAGATTCTTTTCACTCCAAATTAGTCCAGAGAAGTTACACTATCCCCTGACCCTCAGTTTTCCTCTGAGCAAAACTTTTATGTGACGAAAAGGCCATGCATGCCAAATGTGGGAGCAGTTTTGAGGTGAAGTGACATCACTTGGGCAAGCAGGGGCTGCTCTTGGGCAGGTACCGCTGCCCTGCAAAGGCATCGTCTTCACACCCACCTCTCAGCAGCTGTTCATCTGCCCAAGGGCAAGGTGAGAAGGGATGATAAGGTCTGACCGAGCCTTACAGAGCTGAGCAGGGCAGGACTGGACATCACAAACCCATGTAACCGGGAGCACGATGGCCACAGCGAGGGGCACAAGGTGATTAAGTGCTTCTCCTGTACCACAGAGCTCAGCCTGATGGCTGCCTTTAATCATCCACTGCTGTTCGTTATTGCCTTGGATGTAGTCTCCCTTAATTAGCCCAAAAGGTGACTAATGAGCTGTTCGTTAATGCCATTATTCAGAAAACTCTATTTGTAGCTGGTCTGAAAGAGGTTTTCTTAAAAACAGTGAGTTTCAGTCAACTGGCACGGAATACGGTTACAAGTTAATTACATGATCTCATGGCAGTTATCTCAAACTAATTAATACATCATTAATCTGATCTTACGACAGCTAGTGGAGAAGCCCAGAGCCAAGAAACACTTGAAGGTTCCACAGTCCCCAGGACAAGAACCCTTTTTATAAAAGCTGCGGGTTTACGCACAGCAGGCACATGTCAGGACATGCTGCAAGTTGCATTGCTCGCCTCACCCTGATGAATAAAAATATTTGGGAGTCAGGAAACACACAGCATCCTCCAAAGGGACCCTTCCCAAAAGCACAGCCGCTGTTCCCCTGCCTTGGTTCAGGGCTGTGAGGGTGGCCAGAGCGGGAAGTGGCTCAGGGCCAGGATCCTAGCATTGCTCAGGTACTGGTAAGCCCTCTGTATGATGAAGCCCTTTTGGAGGACCTGTCCCATTCTGGTCTCAGAGGAGATACCAGCAGGTGGGTAGTTTCGGGTCACCCGCACTGATGGGAACAGATGTGAGAAGCTTCTCTATATCCCCTTGGATATAAAGGTAGGAGGCAAATCAATAAATACATCCCTATTTATGTGCCATGATCTCATTTGAATAGCTCACCCCTAGCTAGGGACACACATCTGCACAGATACCCAGGAATCAGAACAAAAACTTGAAAAGCCTTGAAAGTATTAGCTTCTATTTCAGCCAAGCTCTTACTCTCACTGCTGAGCAAGGGTGCTCCCCAAAACAGTCCCAAAGGAGCTCACAAGCCTGTCTCAGCCATTCCACAGGCACAGCAGGACACCAAGAGCCACCTCGCAGCACTCCAGAATCACCGATCTCATGACAAAGTACATGAGATGCTGGGTGCACATGTTGACCCAGATTTGGGGTGTTTTCAAATCTATAAGGTCCTCCTATTTATCACATAAATAAAACTTCTCTTTCTTACTCCTCTGGTTTTATTCCAAAATCAGCAAATTGAATTGCAACTCAACAGTTCGGATGTTGAAGCACTTGAAGCAAAGCCTGTGTATTCCTTTGTGTCTGTCACACGGTTTCTGTGCTAAACTAGCGATACCAAACACCACCGCAACTCATTTCTGCCAGTTATCTTCACAGGCAATTAGCTGCCAGGTTATTTTAGCCATAACAACCACTTATCTATTTAAGAGAGGATAATTTCTCTGCTCTGTTTCTTTGACTTCTCAGAAAACACATGACTGCTTATTTTTTTTCTTCTTTTTCATTCACATTAGAAAATGTTCCTGTTCCACCCTCAGTTTGAACAAGATCTTTCAAAACCCAGTAAAATAGAAATGGTAAATCTTACCTGACAAAACCCCTATGATTTCTCTGGCGACAAAATGTGTCCGTGCCTTGGTGCTGCAAGACCAAAGTTTTCTTGGGGAGAGGTTTGTCCTCTGTTGGGTAAGGGCTCCACAAAAACTATGCAGCCGTTGCCTGGACTTGCTTTGGTTTGGGTAGGTAAGTCTCGGGAATTCAGCTGTTCTTTTGTTCAAAGAGCTTCAAAATGCTCTACACCACCTATCGGCATTATGGTTCCCGAAGGTATGTGAGGTATGTGTTTGTCTTCCTGAGTCATATAATTATCTTTGGGAAAGTAACCTGCAGAAGCACAGCAAAGGAAGAAAACAAAACAAAACAAAAATATCTGGCCATGTAAATCCCTCAATGGCCAGAAGTAGCCCTGCAAGGAGATCACCTTGAACAAAGTCTTTGCTAATTCATTTGTTCCACATGCTAGTGGAGATGCTGGGCTGTCCTCTTTTGTTCCTGCCTTCCCTGGCAGTTTGCAACAGCATATGTGGGGAGGGCCGAGGAGAAGGAGCAGCACAGTCTCAAAGCAGCCACAGCACTGGAAGAGCTGAAGCTTGGTGGGTTGCACAGGTTATGGGGTGGCCTCTGGCCAGGAGGAAAGGTAGGGTGAAGTAGTCCCTGATGACTGCTGTGTATGGAGGTTGAGTCATCGGTGATACAGGTTGAAAAATGCCATGATGCAGCACTGTCTGGGCTAGTTATATCTTGATAAGGATGGCAGATGTCTTTCTGGGTTTTCCGTTGAGTCAGAACCACCTGGGGAAAAGTAACACCAGGAAAGGGATTTCTGCCATGATCAAATGCCACCTCAGGCAGTCTCAGAAGAGGAATAGATGCCATGAGAGAATGGGACACCACATAAGTGAGGTTCCCCGAGAAGCCCCTTCTGCCAAGCATAAGGGAAGAGAGAAGGCTGAGAATGGAGAACAAACAGTGAAGGGGTCCTTGGTGACACCATCCTCTCACAAGGAAGAATATAGGCTTACCATGGAGCAAACAGCTCCAGCAGGTGTTCACACCCGGCAAAGTCCTGTCAGAGTTGCCAGTTTTCCCCAATGACTTATAAGAAGGACGTCTCAGAAGTGAAGCTCCAATTCAGGCACGACAGCAGCAAGCTCACTTGAGCGTAGGCAGTCCACACACCTCAGGCAGATGTGAGTGGATTTTGCTCCATCTCCCAAAAGACCAGCTCCATCCATCATATCTCTTGACAGCTTACAGTACTCAGGATGTGATTTAAAAATTATGAACTCAGCTGTGAAGGACTTCCAGCCAACAGGTTAGACAGAAAACCTCATACCTGGGAGGCAAACAGCTGCCATTCCCAGGACCAGGAGGGTTTCACCCACGTGCGCTGAATGACAAAGAGAAATGTGCTGTGCAGCCTTCGAGCCAACTCTGACTGGTGGCCTTTACTCTTTCCAGCTGGTGCTGTTTTATCACCCCATCCCAGCTTTGGCCAGCACTGCTTGTTGCCTCTGATGGTATCTGGCTGTGTTTGGCACCTTTGTGTAGTGTGAGCAGGTTGGGATGCTGCCAGGTGTGAGATGGGTTGCACGCTGCCTATGTATTTAGGAAGCCAGCAGGTCCAGGAGCAGCAGACATCATCTGGGGAGCAAAGACCCTCAAAGACCCTGCATTCCCATGGCTCCTCCAGAGGCATGTCTCAGCTCTGGCCACAAGTGAAGAAGCATCCAAGCTCTTATCAAAGAGGTGTTTTGGGGACTGATAGCATGGTGTCAACTGGTGCCAGATGTGGTAGAAGCTGGTGTGTGGGGCAATAAAAGATTCAGGTTGTGCCACTGCCTGTGCACATACGAGGAGCTGAGAGGAGCCCTGGCTGTGCTGGGATGTCCCAAGGCCATCCTCACATTCACCAGAGCTGCAAAGCAACAGGAGCAGTCCCAGCAGTGTTGAAGGTCTCCTACCAAACCCCTGGGGTGCTGGTGCCACAACACCCACCCTGAGGATGAGAATGCCCCAAGGCTTCTACTCTGGAGTGGGAGACACTTGGAGAAACCACTCGTCTTGGACAGAAGTCAACTGACAGACATATGTGCAATGAAGGCTTTGGATTAAGTTTAGGGGTTTTTTTTAAAAAAAACCTTACATAGTAGGCTTATAATTTCAATGTCACTGAGACCTGATGACTTTTCCAGGCCTCCTGACATGGGGCACACTCTTACCCTCTTCCCAGCACGTCCATGCAGGGCTGTGGTCGCCCCGTCGTGGCACAGGCTCATTTGTTCCTGCACAGACATCCCAGGGAGCCAAAACCACCTTCAGAGAGGTGAGCAGGCAGTGCTCCACAGCTCTCACACTGTGAGTCATGATCTCCCAGCAGATTTACCGCCAGCAGCACTGATCTGCCTCCGAGACAAATGGAGTGGATGGTTGCAGCTCAAGCCAAGCTCCCAGGTGAGACAGGGCGAGGCGGCGACAAGCACAGTGTTGAATCTGCTGCAGAAGGATTTACACACAAAGGGGAGGTCTCTCATCTCTTCCCACCCCGTGCTGGGGACAGGGGTCAGAGCTGGATGTCACCAATCTCCTGTCCCTTCTCTAGCCACGTTACCTGAGCCTTGCACCTGGGTGTCCATGTCAAAACTGTCGCTCTCAGCTCATCCTGCTCTCCATTTTTTCTGAACTGGTGTGGGAAAGGTCTTCACATTGGGGCCTGTCTTCTGCTAAACATCTGCCCACCTGCAAGTGCTGTACTCCTCCAAATGAGTGGGGTGAATGGAGACAGGGGTTCATACCAGGCAATGGGGTGAGAAAGTCCATGCTGCTGTGGTTGGCAAACACTTTTTCCAAGGAAAACCTTCCTGGGGGCCACCTTGCAGGGCAGCTCAGGGAGGAGCTGGGTGGGAGTTTGTCCACATCCCAAACACTGGCAGGGTGTTTCACCGCTGCCTCTGGAGCAGCAGCAGAACCTCATGGCTGAGGGATGGTTTGTCCCCCATCCCCATGCCCTGCACACATCATGCTCTCTCATTTAGTAATGCTGCTTAGTTACCTGTGCTGAGGAAGGGAGAGGAGGGAAGGGTGGCTGGTGGGAGAAAGGAGATAAGTCCTGGGCCAGCTGCAGGCGATGGGAGCCTCAGGTCACTTGTGGGGCAGGCAGAGATGGGCAGCAGTGCTTGGGTAACTCAGTAGTGGAGGCTCAAAGCGGAGCTCTGTCTCATTAAGACCCTGACAGACAGCACAGGCTGAGGAGGCTCCTTTCTCAAGAACCCAGGTATATCATTCACTGCAATTGAGGCTCAGGATCTCTGCTGGCAGATGGGAAACACTTCATCTTTCCATTTAAGTTGCAGTACTGAGTTAGACATAAAATATCTACCACTCTCTCTTCAGAGGAAGCTGCTTTTGGGGATGTCATTCTGTGCTAAACAAAATCAGAATTCTGCGGAGAAAAATAAAGAGGGAATCCAACTGACCTCTCATCGAATGGCTTCCCCAGAATCAGACAAGAGCAGAAAGGGGTTGATGAGGCAGTGGTGGTGTTGGTGACTGTGAGATGAGTTACATGGCAAAACCAGACCTCAGTGGGCCATGCAAAGGATGTTTTGTCCTTCCCTCCTTATCTGGCTGCATACAGGGGATATGGCATCCCACAGCTGGTCTGTCTCCTAATCCATCCTCCCTCATTTCAGGGCTAACCCAGCACCTTTCCTCCCTGCAGCTCACCCGCACATGCCTCTGACCTCCCCAGTCCTGTATTTCACCATCCAAGGGCAAGCCCATGCTCGCTCAGCCGGTACCTGATGTTCCTCTGCCTGTGCTGTGGGAGCGGGGCCACCCCAGCCCCAGCTCCCAGTGAAAGACACTGGTGCTCAGGAAAGCTGATGTGGGGCCCCCAGGTCCCAGCCCACCATCTGGCTGCCCTTGTGGTACGCTTGTTGGACAGACGCACAGACAGATGATCATTGGTTGTTTGGAAGAGGAAAGACTCATGTCTTGCTTGGGTAGGCTGGGATATTTAAGCAAACCAGGTGTGATCTCTGCCTCCAGGGTCAGTCGTGGCACAGACAACTAATATCTTGCCACTGGGATCAAAGAAACACATCCATCAGCCACTTTCTCCTAATTTTCTCCTGGCTGCCCGCCCTTCTCTGAGAACTGAGCAGTGGGGTGCTGTGGTCACCCCCCACCCCACATCCTCTGTGAATCCAGGGCTCAGTCCCTCCTGACACACGGTCCCCTCTGCCCGCTGGCACAGGGGGAGCCGGGGCTGCTCACTGGACATGAGGATGACACAATTATAAGTCCTCACCACTAATTACACTGAGCAAGGGTTTGGCCACCAGTCTGAGATGTGACATGCTGGAGGGCAAGTCCCTGTCACCAAGCCCCTGCCTCACTTTCTTCTGTTCTTGTGAAAAATTAGATAAGACCTTGGTTTTGCTCCTCATCAGAACAAACCCCAAAGCTGAAACTTCTAAATAGCTCATAAAAGAGAAATGTTGTTTTCCAGCTAGGTCTACTTGCTGGTAAAGAAACCAAAACTATCTCCACCATAAAAATATCAGCATTACAGTGGCATTTGTTCCAGCTGAAATGTGAAGCATGCCAGCTCTGCTTCTCCTTTCACGTTACTGTTTGCGTATTCTTTACGCTTGAGTTTTGTAGCAATAAGGGGCTTTTGATTTGTGCATGTTATTTAAACTCTCAGCAAGGAACCAATGTAACAATTATCCACCTCATTATCTGGTGATTCATGAGAGACTCTGACAAACACAGTGATGCCGTATAACCAGTATGAGCTATCGGTGAGGAACAACCATGAAGAACATCTGCTCAGGTCAGTTATGGAAGAACAGCATCTAACAGGATGTGTCCAGCTGCATCCTGGAGACTGAGACACCGGATGATTTAATCACCCCTTGAGGTAATACACAGCCAATTATTACTTTCACATGCACATTACTGAAAAATTAATCAGCAATCCAATGTTAGCGGGTAGCACTTCTCAAATGGAAACAGGTCCAGGTGTGAGGCAAAAGAGAGACCTCCTCAGGTCAGTGATGTTCTACCTGTTAACTTCAAAAGATGATGGGCCCCCAGTTGCAACAAAGTGAGTGGATGTGGATAGCTCTCTCTTTTTACTGTATGATACACAATAATTGCCCTACATTTCTTAATAGCCAAGAAGACGCCTCCTTTAACACTGACATGTTTGTCATGCTGCCAATAAACTAAAAAACCTTCCTGTGGCTTTACCAGGCAGTTCAGCATAACAGTCAATCCTATCCATGTTCATCACTATAATTCTCTAATCAGAGATATCGTAGATATGAACTCTTTTCAGAGGGTTATTTAGGGTTTTTTTGCTACCGCTCATAAATGAAGAATAAGCTTTAAATTCCATTAAATATTTTTTGCCTGACTCTCTCTCATCCAAAGAAAGTAACTGCTCTTAAGCCCTTTTTTGTTCTTGCTGTGACCTGCACACTGTAAACATGCCCATTGGGTCTGAGCAAATTGGAGGCACCTTCTGGGGCACTGAGGAATCACGTTGTTCTTCCCCAAAAGATGGTGGGACAGAGGGTGCCATTTCCCTTTTGCCTCCTTCCAGTAACCACTTATCCCAAGCTCCCCTCAAAAAAATGACAGCACTCCTTGATTCCCTCCGTATCCCAGTCTCCACAGAGCAGGCACAGTCCCCTGCAAAGCCACCTCCTGCTCTCCTGTGGGGTCAGTGGGTGTACAGCTTGGGTTATTTGAAGAGCCAAGAGTCACACTTTTCCTCCAAGACCTTTCATGAGAAAGGAAAACTTGCCTGTGTACTCTGGATGGGAATAGGAGACCAAATCTACCTCTTTTCTCCCATGAGGAAGCTATAACAACTCATTCTTGGCCATCTGCAGTTTGGACTGTGCTGGTGGGATTTCCACTGCTGTTTTTTCCCAGGCACTGAATCCTTCATGCTGGCCTCCATAGTTCTCTGAAGGGCTGTCATTTGTGTCAGCAGTGGCCAGGACACAGGGAGGCCCCAGGGATGAGCCTGGTCCACCCAAAGCTTGCATGCAAGGGGCTCAGTAGTGGCTGCCTGAGCCCCTGCTCCTACCCCACCGCCTCCCAATTGCCAGGGAAATTGATACTTCCTTGGAAAATACAAACTAATTCTTTTTCTCTCCCTCTTTTTGGAAATGTACAACTTTCAACAAAACTTCTGCCAGGAAAAGTTTCTCAGGCTGGAAATTTTTGCCCATGTGTGGAAAAGCCACCTGGAAGGCACCAGCAGCTAGCGGTTAGGGCAGGGTGGTGGTGGGACCTCAGATGGCCTGTTTCAAATGTGGATCTCAGACCTGAGCTTCCCACATCCTTAACCCCTTGGTTACATTATAAAGATGAGATTTGGTCCTTCTGCAAAGTTGGGGAAAAAGGATAAAGCTGGAAAAGCATTTCTTCCCCGCCACAGCTCAGGCTGTTGTCCTCCCAGGGAATGGTATCCACATGTTTCCCATGATCCCTGCGTGTCCTGAGCCAAGACTGCACCATCCATGCTGTGGCTCCTCTCTGCCACTCGGGTCTGGGAGACAAGAAGTGCTACAGCAGGTGTGTGACAGCCTGCAGCTAGACCGAAATGCTGAGGTGATGGTGGTCCTGTGCTGGCCTATCTCAAGCCTTTCTGCCTACCCATGCCCTGCCCAGGCAGTAAAACACCCTGCGTGGCTGTGACTGCTTTTCCCTAACAGCATCAAATGACTCCATTCCCTTGACAAACCCCCAACCAAACACGTTAATGTTAAAAATCCCGTCTGTCTCAGCTTGTTCTGCTCACCAGTTCTTCTGAAATGGTGCGGGAAAGGTCTTCACACCAGCGCCTGTCTTCTGCTAAACATCTGCACAGCTGCAAGCTCTGCGCTCCCCCAAATGAGCGGGGTGAATGGAGACATAGGGTCACACCGGGCAATGGGATGAGAAAGGCCACCCCCCTGTGGTGTGCAAATTCTGTCTGAAAACAGACACTTTTTCCTAGGAAAGCCTTTCTGGGCACCACCTCACAGGGCAGGTCGGGGAGGAGCAGGGTGGGAGCTTGTCCACATCCCAAACACTGGTGGGTGCTGCACCCCTGGCTTTTGGGATCAGGAAGGGAGAGAGGGGGTGGACAGGAAGCTGGCAGGGGGGGCTGCCACCTCCCCAGTATTTTGGTGAATAGAGCCCTTTGTTTCCATTGTTTTCCTTTACCAGCACCCAAAGTGGAAGCAGTCATTTCCAGCTCCATCCAACGTTTTGTTTTGAACAGAACTTTAATTCTTCCCTTTGCAATTTTAATGACAAAAACAAGAACAACAAAAGTAACATATATTTAAATCCACACCAGAGTGCGTTTTCTTTTCCCCTCTAGTTTGTCAGTTCAGCAGCCAAACCAAACATAGCCATCCCCACGCCTGCTCTCCAGGCACCACTGGATAAATAAATAACACTGCTCTCTTTCCAGCTTACCTTAAGGGGTTTCTCCTTACACTGCCGGCCGTATCCAGCTCTCCTGTGGTGAGTTTGCCCAGCACCAGCATCTCCTTCCCCCCCAGCTCTGGTGCTGCTCCACCTGCACAGCCATGGCTCAGGGGTCTGTGTTACAAAAACGAGCATCGAGTGGCATCTCTTGGGATGAGTTTCAAATCTACGTGGTGGTGGAGTTATTCCTGGCTCCTGTCGGCATGTGTGGGTGCAGGACTCGGTGCAAAGAGCTAACATGAGCCTTTGACATCACTGGTTAAATTTAGGGGATTAGCACAGTCCTAAAATGGTCTGGAGGAAAGCTGGGCAGGCAGGAGAGAGACAGCACCCTGCCACTGCCTCCTACCCCAGCACAAAACAGGAGGTGGAGCCAGCAGTTTCTGCACCAGCCCCACTGCTATGCCACGTCACCCCTTCAAAAATAGCCCCCCAGCAAGGTGCACGGTCTTCTGCTACAGCACAAAAGCAGACAGTGTCCTTGTCCTTGCCCATGGCTGGGCTGTAGGGCCCCTCCTGAAGTCACATAGCCCCATGGAGCTCTGCTGGTCAAGGTGGAAGGTTGTGGGGTGACAGAGGCACTGGTGATGTGGGAGGAGAGGTAATGCCGAGCAGCTCCCAGCCCACAGACTCCAACATGAACCTCCTGCAGCCACCGTGTCTGCTCTCCAGGAGATGCTGCAGCTCTCACCAACCAGCCCAGCTCCAAGGGGAGTATACCTCTGAAGGAAAGGAATGGGGAACAGTCACAAAAGAGGCAACTCCCCCCAAAAGATGAAAAGGAAACTCTAAAATCCAAGAAGAGTCTATGAATCCCAAGTCTGTTTGCCACTTGTAGAGGTGGGCAAGAAGCTGTAGCTGTGTAATTGCAATTAAGGTTGGTTGTGGCACCCTCAGTACTTACAGAAGATTGTTTCTACAGTTTATAGTCTCTTTCATGAACAGGTTACTTTTTTTCTCTTGATTCCTTGTTGATTCTTGCAAAGGCCTCTCTATTCCTTGTGTGAAGAACATCCCAGGAAGCTATTGTAATACCCTTGAGTTTTCACATACCTTCCATATGGAGATCGTGGGGCACCCACATTTGACTTGACCAGAAGAAACATCTCTCCACTTCTGAGCATGCCATCTTGCAAGAGCAACTGCCTTGTCTCACTGCAGTCATGTGGCACCTGAATAACAGAAACTGGAGCATTTTGGGTGTGAGGAAGGAGCCACCTGTTTGCCTTCCTCAAGGAATAACTTTGCAGCCACCAAACAGCCAGTGAAATGGCAGCTGTGGGAAGAAACTAATTCCAAGCCAGACCATGAGAAACAAGATAATCCTTAATTGCTTTCTCAGTACTTGTCCTCAGGGCCTGCTAATACAAAAAGGCAGTGGAGCCGAGCAGGCTGATGGCCCTCAAGTCCAGCCTCTTGTTTCTGACATTAATGATGCCTAAGAGTACACTAATGCAATCTGCCCGACAAGTTGTAGAGCTTATTAGTAGTATAATGATTTATTTTTTTTCAGATTTTAGTCAAAGTTATTTGATATGTGGAAGGGCTGCTGACAGAATTTCCATATTTCTTGAGGAAAATCGTCACCATAGGTTCATCCTGTGAAGGTCCTTCATGCCCATGGGATGTGGAAGGCTCAAATTCAGGGTATTCCCCAAACAGCAGAGCCCAGATGAGCCCTTATCAGCACTTCACAGGTGAATATGTTCACCACATCAGGGGATGATGTGTTTGTCAAAAATCTGGAATAATTCTGATTGCAAAATTCAGATACTTTCCACAGAAAAGCCCATGTTTCACTCTTGGGGCAGAAACACCTGAAATACTTAAGGATCAAGTAACATCACTTTCATTTTCCTTCCAACATTGCTACTTGTGCATCTAGACATTAATTTACCTGTTTCACAACCACCTTTCACCGTGCATCATCCCCTAGGCTTTCACTGTCTGTGACTGCTGAGGACATTTGCTGCAATTTGACTCTCCAGCTAATGAGCAAAACATGGTGTTGTTGTCAGATCAGTCATTCTTCTGCCCTCTTTTGTTCTTCCTTTGATCAATGTGTTCTCTTTGATGCCACTCATGCTCAGGGACATGCTGCGATCACCTTCATCTTCCCACCTGCCGCTGCAGACACTGAAGGCTGTCAGCCATTTCCACCGGCCCAATTATCTCTGCCAAAGAGGACCTGATTCTACCTTAAAGCTTTCATGTTGACGTGCTTGAACATAATGAGCTGGATGGTGATTAGTGGAGATTCAAGAACTCATTGTAAAGAACCATGGAGGTTATTTACACAAAATACTCATATTATACTAGACCCAGAAGATGGCTGGAACAGAGCTCCTGGGTCATTACACTGCATTGCTGTCATGAGATTGTGCTAGACCAGCCAAGGTGTCTCTCACAGATGGTTTCATCCTCCATATCCATTTTTCCTGTCAGAAGGATGTTCTCACCTTCTGATGGTTCAAGAGGTTCTTCTCCTTTCCAATCTAAGTACATTCATGGCCAGTTTATGTCCATTTGTTCTTAAGTCTATGTTCTCTTTTGGTTCAAATAGTTCAGTTGCATCCCCTTTTCTAACCCAGGAATCTATTTTTAAAAGAGCAGTCATAACCGGTATATACAACACTCTGTTGTATTATACAGTTTGGCTGATATATGCTGGCTCCCTAAGGCTGTGACATGCAAACACTCATCTGTTTAATTTTATTCTAACATGTAGGCCTGTTAAAATTAAAGGGACCACTCAGAAAAAAAATGAAGCATAACTTTGCACGAAAATTGGTTGTGTAATTTACAGCATCTATGTATGTATTCTGCATCTAAAAATTTTGAAAGGATTATAATATGCATTTTTCTGTACACAGAAACAAATATCTTTTAATTTGTCTTCTTTCATTATGAAATTACAGAGCTCTATGGCAATCTAATACAATCACTTAGGTTTAAAAAATGTTACAAGTGTATGTAAAGAAGTAGCGCTGTCTCAATAATCTTGTGTTAAGAGTAATACAAAAGCAAAACCTAAACCCCTCATCCAGCAAAACCCTTCATCCGGGAAGATGCAGAAGAGGGCAAAGGATACGCAGCTTTAATGATGACAGTTCCTAGTTGTTCAGCATCTCTGATTGCTGTATATGGAATTTGCGTGTAATTTAATAATAAAAAGCTAGGAAGACTTTGGCCAAGTTAACACAACATCATACATAAAATTACAGAATACACTATTTTTACCTACACATGGGTTAGCATGAAGCTAACAAAAATGCATTTATTGAGTGATAGGGCAACCCAGACTTCCCACCACCTTCACCTACTCAGTACCTGGGCACAAAACTAAATTGTTATGCCCAATGCCAATGAACTTTTGATACAGAAATACCCAGTTCAGATAAAACTGCTTTGCTGTTCATACCAATATAAATTCCTAATTCTGAGTGCACAAGCACAGACTCATCCTGTAGTAACTGGCAATATGGATCATAAATGGTTCAGCACAGCAGCTTCTGCTCCCATTGACCAACCCAGGGCTTTACTGAGCTCTTTGCGCTTTTAACCGGTGTGCTGGGGCACAAAGTGAGCTTCAGCAACTCCTTCCATGTCAGTCCATTTTAATTGTCTCTGTCTGTATGTATGTACATGCAGATCTATATACATACGTGGGGCTAGACAGCCAGCTGCTGGGTAGACGCCTTGGCTGAGGTGTCAGCCCTGTGAAGCTGCATCCAACACGGCACGAATTGCCCGATAGAACAGGGTTTTAAGTCCCATCCTCAGAGGCTACTCTGGGAGTCACACTCCTTATTTTGTCTGAGATCAGAGAAATTGTGGGATTTTATTTGTCTGGCACATGTGTAAGTAGCTTTGGGAAGTGCCCCCCTTCAGTTCTGTCCAGTGCCTTCAGCAGTGCACCTGCAAATACTGAACCAGTCCCAGGTTCTCCACTTGTTAGCAAACCCCTGCATCTCCATCTCACAAAATATTTTCTCCAAAACATCTTTTTCTTATTTTTAAGCATTTTTTGTTAACAGTGACCTGCCTTAACAGAAGGCAGTGATCATTGCCAGGGGATGATTCAGCCAACCAGCCTATCAACTCTCATAAAACAGATGAATCTTTCTCCGGAGTTGCCCATTCTTCTCCGGCGATGACAAAGAAAGCCTAAAGCAACTACTTCAGACTTGGATATCTCCTTTCTGAATGGCATAAAGAGAGATTATTCCCACCCAAAATGGATCTACAACTGCAGACTACTTTCACAGCTTTCTAACCTGGAAGGGGTACAAAGATGGCATTAGCTTCACCCAATTTAGGCTATAAAATTCATCCCACATGAGCGGAGGTGCCTGCTTTCAGGATGAGATGAATCACACCAAATTCCTGACTTGGGATGGGCTGGTTTACCCTCAAAAGCCACATCTGTCTCTCACTCCACTGGCACCACCACTCAGGTGATCCATTCAGGAGCCACCCCCTGCAGTCCCTGTGTGCCAGGAGGGCTGGGGCACCCATAGTCAGCTTTGGTTTATGTTTCTTGCATTTAAAAGTTGGGATCTTCTTCACCCTTTCAGTTTCTTAAATTTTAGGTAGATTTCCATCCCATGCCCGCTGACACATTTGCAAAGCTAAATTAGGCATGTGCATACCCCCCTGCTGCCCTGTGCCCGCTGGGTGAAGCAGGCTGGTGAGTTATGAGGGTTTTCCTAGGAATGGACAGTGTTCTGAAGAATTCGTTTTCTCCTTGCATTTTAAATGATCTATGTTTTCCCTTGGGGTATTTTCTCAGTCTGTTTTCATCGCTGGTGTGTTCAGGCAGACCGATGTGCTGGCGAGCGTGGCAGCGGGATGCTCCATGCGGTAGCTGCATCTGCACAAGGCAGCAGCTGGCTCCAGAGAGAAATGTTTCCCTGTAGGCTGGTGTGATAGAAGAATTATGTTCCTTTGCCTGCCATTAAATCAAAATATCATATTTCAATTGAGTTATCCACAAACCTCTAAAGAATCAAGCAGGAGACTGTGGCTATTCTCTGGACTGCAATTAGCAGATAATAGTAATAAACCTGAAGTCATCTGCTGCTGATGGATCGGGTGGAAGACAGCATTTCTTTCTGTAGCACAGCTATGACTCTGTCTCTCTGATAAACACACACATGCATTTTGTCTTCTTTCTCCAGTTCTTTTCATTTTCCTCTTTTCCTTATACTTTGCAGTGATTGACCTCATTAATGTTTATAAATACATAAAGGGTGTCATGAGGATGGAGACAGGCTTTTCTTGGTGGCAATCAATGGTAAGACAAGGGGCAATGGATACAAACTGGAACACAAAAGGTTCCACTTAAATTTGAGAAGAAACTTTTTCTCAGTGAGGGTGACAGACACTGGAACAGGCTGCCCAGGGGGGTTGTGGAGTCTCCTTCTCTGGAGACATTCAAAACCCACCTGGACACCTTCCTGTGTAACCTCATCTGGGTGTTCCTGCTCCGGCAGGGGGATTGGACTGGATGAGCTTTTGAGCTCCCTTCCAATCCCTGACATTCTGTGATTCTGTGATTTCACTTTAAGTTCAGAGACACTTCACGTTCTCTCAGCTTCAGAGTTGACTTTTTCTTTACAACTCCATAACTGCAGGGACCATACCAGTTTTTCTTGCCACTTTACTCCAGAGCTTCGTTAACTACTGCTTCAAACACAGAACCTGTGGATTTGCAGCTCGGCTGCAAACAGATGACTGACCTCCTCTGGAGAGACCCCGCGGTGAGCGCCTTGCGCTGAGCGTGGCCTCCTGCACCTGCCGACTGCAACCTGCATGCAGATGTCCTCCAAAAGAGGTCAGATCAGCAAAGTTCTGCTATCAGACCCATTTAAATCTGAATAAACTAAAAATTCTTGTGGACCCTCAAATTATATTACAGCCACTCTTGTCAGAGTTGCACCAGTTCAGTTAAACCAGTGCAATGCTGCATGTTTAAGCAGATCTATAATAACATAATCTATTTAATAGAAGTTTATTATCTAATTATATAATAATATAATCTATAGATTAAATTAATCTTTTAGTTTAGTACTAAACCTTTCACATGATGTAGCTGGGTCCATGCTCGGTTTAAAGAGTCAAGACCAGACCACTCTTGTAACATTTAGAATAAATATCATGGACCTCTTTCTTTTCTGGCTTACTCTGGTAGATATACCTCAGGCACTACTCCATTAACTTCAGGCATGCTTCTTCTAAACCTGATGGGGAAGAGAGAAGGACTGGCACAAGTTTTGTTTCTTGTCTGGTTGAAGTTATGATTGCTGAAGTAAATTGGTTCGTGTTTTGATTTCCCAGAACTCATAAAAACGAAGTGAGCAGCTGAGATCAATGTGATGAGTTAGAAAGGAAAATTGTTTGGGAATGGTGTTGAACATGAAGAATAATTTTTGTGTAATTATGATATTCATTGGTCTCTGGAGAATCTGAGAGGGAAACCTGAAGAAATCAGCCCAAATTCTTCTACCCTGCTGCTCTATAGAGAGAGGAAAAATTCTTGCTGACCAGAAACGGGCACGAAGAAAACGTTCTTTTATTAAGTGTCTGTACACTTGCTGCTTTTGGAAGTAGAAAACATTTTACCTTAAGCGCTCATACGTGCAAAAAAAACACAAGCAGAAAGCCAACACAGCATGTTCTAATACAAAATGAAATGTGACCTTTTAAGGAACTTTAAGCTTCTGAAGAGTAAATGTTAAATCTATATATAATTCAAAGTATATTGCCTAAATTATATGCTGGATTCAAACCTGTCCTGAATAAAACTATCCTCCTGTTCCATTTTTTTGCTTTGTTTTTTTAGTCTGTGGTTTAAAAAAAAGAAAAACCAAGCTTTTGAAATTTTGAAATGTTGGAAAAAAGGCAGCTCCAAGGGCTGGAGGGCCCAATCCTGGCAGGAGTGAGGGTCCCCAGAAGCCAGATGCTGCTGGATCCAGGTCTTGTCCTGGGGTTGCCAGGGCAGAATCAAGAGACACACATGGGTCTTCAGGCCATGGATAAAATGCAAGGCAAGGTATTGCAAGGTAACATTCATCTCCTGTTTCTCACCACCCCTGTGAGCTAGCCGTTTGCTGAAAAAGTAGGTTCTTTCAAAAAAAAAAGTATTGGATACCGATGTTTGAAGATCCCATGGCTTTCCTTGATCCACAAATTATTATGCTGCAATGTCACCAGCGAATGAAAACATTGAGTCAAACCCAGTTTTATCCTGTTAGAACTCCCACTCACTCTGACTTTGAAATTAATTTACTTATTTTGAAAGGAATTCTCTTGAAAAGAATTTGAAAATAAATAATACGACTGCAAGTATCACCTTTGCATGAAGTGTACATGTTTAATAGCCCCACCATATTGATTTAAAGACCTTCTGATCCAACTGGATATGGTAAGATAGATACTAAGAACTGAGATAAATTTGTATATTGCCACATATCTTACTGATATACTAATAAAGACAGGTATACCTTGGCCTTGACAGTTGTCCCTGCCCTCAAATAAATAAACTCATGCCATCCTTTTCTCTTCACTCTTCCTTGAAAATAATTTCCAGAAAGTTGCCTTATTGTTTAAGAGCATGTTGGCTGTTCATGTGTTCATCTAAACTCACAGTCACATATGGCTCAGTTCTCCTATAACCACCTTGTGGATAAGAGCTGGGGAATGAGCTTGGCCTGGCATGTAGAAATAACAGAGGGAGATATTGTCAAATACAGGAAAGGGCTACTGCAAAAACAGCAGGGGTGGGCAAATACTGGATGCCAGAATCAGCCAAAACATCTATAAATGAAATGACCAAATTGTTAGCCTCCTAATATTAGAAATATAAACAGGAAATCCACAAAATACTGCCATTTGAAATGTGTGACCTGATCTTTTTTGCTCCTTGGGCTCAATACTTGAATAACAACACTTATAGTACATAAAATTCAAACCACAGCAGGAGTGTTGCCTAGAGCCACATTTGCACGGCCACGCGCTGTGCCTTCGGTGTGGAAATAGTTTGCACAGAAAATCACTGGTGTCCAGTGAGCCTGGACTGGAAATGCACAAACTCCCTGCAAAAAAGCAGCTTAGTCCTAGTTCACCCTTACAAATTACATCTTTCGGAAGCCAGATCTGCACTGCAGCCACCGCCTCAGCACAGTTCTTCAAGTAACTATGGCAGGGAGACAGCAAGAATATAATGACCCTCTTGAGTTGTACAAGCCGAGCCCAGAGCAAGGCCTGGAGTGTTTCTTCCATTTCCAGCCCATGTGTTAGTATGTTTTAATGTATTCATTTGTTCCTACACTGCGCTGTATCGACATGAGGCTTCATTTTCCAAACCGTTGGTGCCAATGCCTATTTCCTTACCAGGATTACCTCTGTATCAAGATTAACAATAGAATGAGCTCAGAAAAAAAGTTCAGCATCATATATTTTTAGTAACTCAACATTCATACTATGTAGCAAAAATACTTCTGTATTTCTTAAAGAACCGTTTGAAATGTCTTGTAAACAGACAGTAAAAAAAAATCTGTAAATGAAGAAGTGACCTTGAAAAAGAACTCAGAAGTTAAATGTGTGTGCCTGCGAAGACATGGCTAACTTATGTCCCATTTCTTAGGGCAATAGTGAAGGGTTTGCTCCTGGACACCAGAATGTGAATTTAAATATGATAATTCCTCATGCTGTGCTACTCCAAGCAAATGAAGTCCTCAGCTGTCCTAATTCAGAGAACATATTATTCCTCATTTTAAATAGAAACCCAAATATTTTCCCCTGTCTAACACAAGAGAGTGTTGGAGCAAGATTATATTGGCAGCCTTGAGATTCCAGCAAGATTTCTGAAAACCATTTTTACAATATGAGGTTATTCCCTTCACTAGACAGAGAAGCCGGTCGGGCATCTCCAGGCTCAGCTCCCCGTGGCTGCTCCTTCCCCCGGCTCGTGGGCATGATCTGCTCACAAGCCAAACAGATTCTGTGAAAGAAGCATCTGAGAACAGGAAATGGTCATGTCTTATCTGCACCACTGCTTTTTTCTTTTTTTTAATTTTTTTTATTTTTTTTCCTGAGAGATACAAGCCCCAGGGAAACACCATTCCTGTACACAATGCTGTCACAGGATTGCGCTTCCCATTGCTGGTGGGCTGCCCAACATCATGTTCTGCATGTCCAGCCGGAGGCCAAATTTCACTGTGAAAACTGTAATTTTTGGGACATTATATATATATATATATATATATATATATATATATATAGTCAATGGAAGGAAAGCCATTTTTTACCATTTTGGACTAAATATGCATACAGCTCCTTAGAAGTCAGCTGAGGAGCAGACACAACACCTTCAGAACTCTTCTTTCCACCAAACCAACAATCGGATGCTCTTGGATTCTGCTGCTTCTCCTTTCCTGAGCCTGGAGTGATGTCTGGTGAGGTGCCTGCACTGATGCTTGTGTGCTGCCTACTGGGGAGATAACCTGGTGGGGTGTCTGCTGTGATGTGCATTGAGACCATGGTGGGGTGCCTGCTGTGATGCCTTCTCCATTTAGTCATCTTTCAAGTCAAGTGAGACCAAGTGTTTAAAGCTTTGTCATTTTTTTTTCTTTCATCATAGTGCTTGTGTGTGTGTGCAGATATGCAAACATATTTAAATAATTGTTTTTACAGACTCTGTCTTGTTCCAGAAGGAATAGTCTCAAATGGCCCGTGGTCCAAAGCCATGCTTCCAGCCAGTCTTCACCGAGACTTTCAGTCTTCTCTGAATGCTAACACAGAAAGAGCAGATGTTATAGAATCATAGAATGTCCTGAGTTGGAAGGGACCCACAAGGATCATGGAGTCCAACTCCTGTCCCTGCACAGGACAACCCCACAGTTCAGTTCACACCGTGTGTCTGAGGGTGTTGTCCAGTCTCTTCTTGAACACTGTCAGGCTTGGGGCCGTGACACCTCCCTGGGGAGCCTGTTCCAGTGTCCAGCACCCTCTGAGGGAAGAACCTTTTCCTAATGTCCAACCTGAACCTCCCCTGGCACATCTTCTTGCCATTCCCTTGGGTTCTGTCACAAGTAACCAGAAAGATCAGTGCCTGCCCCTCCTCCTCCCCTTGTGAGGAAGCTGTAGCCACCGTGAGGTCTCCTCTCAGTCTCCTCTAGGCTGAGCAAACCAAGTGACTTCAGCCGCTCCTCATATGGCTTCCCCTTCAAACCCTTCACCAACTTCTTAACCCTCTTCTGGACACTCTCCAGCAGCTTTTTATCCTGTTTATCCTGTGGTGCCCAGACCTGCACACAGTGCTCCAGGTGAGGCCGCTCCAGTGCAGAGCAGAGCGGGACTAACACCTCCTTCAAGTGGCTGTTAGCTGTTAGCCCCTCTTGTGTGACTACCAGAGATGCTCTTCACAGACAGAAGCCACAACACACACACACACTAACAACAGGTTCAGACCACAAGCACGTCGAGCAGTTTTTCAGTAACCACAAGCTTTTGGGGAAGACTTTGCAGTACCTGGCAATGCCCCACATGGCCCTGACGACCTCCAGGGAGCACAAGCCAGGAAAAGGCTGCTGTGTGCCCAACGCCGGCCCAGGCAGAGCCTCCCAATCTGCACCCCAAACGTACCCTTCTGTTCACCAGGAACCACATAGAGAACGTGGCATCTTGCTCAGCTCCTCCAAGGCTCCCCTGGACCTCTTGGGCATCAGAAAGGAGCTTCTGCACAGGCTGCAATGCTCGTGCCCACTGAACCCTCACTGCAGGAGGTGGAAGAGCATTTCATGTATTTGAGCATTAAACCCTATTGTTTATATTCTAGGAAAACCTTTCTTACCCAGAACACCTTCAATTCTGATTTTGAATGTTATGAAATATGCAAATGCAGACTTCTTCCATGTATGATTTCAGAATATATTACCTGTTGCAATGCCTATTTAATATAGTTTCTTGGACATTAAAGTTTTTACTGCACTTCACTCTAAAGTTGCATTGGCAGCAACACAGGAAGTAAAGGGAATAAGATTTATGTGAATTCTTTCAAGATAAATTCTACAGGTGTATCTTTCTCTTCTAGGAGGGACGTATATTAGGAATTACATTTAAAATCTAAGACTACACCAGTGAAATCGGACTATATGCAATGTCTTCTATTTTTAATGAACTGCAATCACCCTAAAGCAATAAAAACCTTAACACAGATTGCTATGCACCCTTTGCAATGTAACAAATGACTTTTTCAGCAAGTTCTATATTGGAATTTTAATATACAGCTCTAATTTTAAAAATATGAGAATTTCTGTAAAATAGTTAAGGCAAGGCAAGTTTTATGAGACGAAGAATTGCTAAAAATAGTCATGCACTTCTTTATTTGGTCCACGTATATGGTCTGTTTTTGAATTGAACACTTTCTCATAAAATTGAGTGATGGCAGATACTTTCTGAACAACGTTACTCCCCCTTAGCTTGGCTCTCTCCACTGGGCTCTGTGCGGATGCCAAACTTTTGCTCAGCATGATGTAAATCTCTCCTTGCCATTCAAGGTGTATGCAAGGAACCAAGGGACGCATTTCTCCCAGGCCACAGCTGTGACACTTTGGGTCTTGAAACAATGGAGAAGACAAAAGCACACATATCCAGGTGCTTACATATATTATATTTCCTAAATATAAGTGAATCTCATCTCACATTTATTCACCTAAGGATGCACTTGAAGCAGCTAAGTGCTAAAATCCTGTCCTGCCTTCAAATCCCTATGTAGTCACTGCATGAGCTGAGCATCACTGAAGATGGGCTCAGTCCTTGTAGGATCTGGTTACCTTCCTGGGGCTGCATGGTCTTCTTCACTGCCTAACGGTGGAGCCTACAGCAACCACCCATCTCATATAGGCATCTGAGCAAGGTGTCAGGATTTGGGGAGGTGAACGAGGCACCAACATCAGGGGTAGACCCACTCTGAGGTGTGTGACAATGTGACCCTCCACATCTAAGCAATTTGTTGGACTCAGGAGGGGAAAGACATCCAGTGATATAAAACTAGGCAGTTTCTCTCTAGATCCAACTTCCTTATAGAAATCAGAAACATTAAAGATTTAAAGTTTTTGTATATATATTTTCAGGGGCGGCGGGGAGGGAGCCCTCACAGACCAGGTAAGTGCTGAACCTGCTCAGGCTCCAAGAGTGTGAAAAGGACAAGAAGAAATCTCAGAAACCTGTCCCTGTGCTGAATCCTGCAGTGACATTTACCAACTGGGGAACCACAACACCTGTGGCCATCTCTGGCTGATTTTACTGCCAGGATGACAAACAGAATGGGTATATAACATATGTGTGATTATCCACTATTACATAGGACATTTAAGACATTCTCATCATTTAAGGTGATGCCGTGCTCTCAGTTTATTAGAAATCACTTCTCTGTGCTCAGCAACAGTGATGGGACTTGTTTGTGGACTGAAAGAATAAAACCTCTTGACATTTCTCTGTCAGCATGGAAGGTGGTAATATGTAACATGAAGAACGGGTGGCCTGGGAAGTCTGATTCCCAGCTGGGACTCTGTGCCTGGCTCCCTCAGCTTCCAGATGAGTCATTTCTCATGACTCTGCTCATCCATCTGTGCTTCTCAATACCCATTCACACCTCAGCTGGCAGCACCCTGACAACGGTTAGCTGACAATTATTGTGACAATAGACAAGATTAGGTTGATTACAGTACCACAGTATCACAGTACCACAGTATGTTTGGGATTGGAAGGGACCTCAAAAGATCATCTAGTCCAATCCCCCTGCTGGAGCAGGAACGCCTAGGTGAGGTCGCACAGCAACATGTCCAGGTGGGTTTTGAATGTCTCCAGAGAAGGAGACTCCACAACCCCCCTGGGCAGCCTGTTCCAGTGTCTGTCACCCTCACTGAGAAGAATTTTTTTCTCAAATTTAAGTGGAACCTCTTGTGTTCCAGATTGATCCCATTACCCCTTGTCCTATCATTGTTTGCCACCGAGAAGAGCCTGTCTCCATCCTTGTGGCACTCACCCTTTATATATTTATAAACATTAATAAGGTCACCTCTCAGTCTCCTCTTCTCCAAACTAAAATTTAAATACATTTTTCTAAATAAAAAACCTCTTGAAGAGAGAGTGCCCAGGGCTGCAGACACCAGTGTTAGCATCAGGAATTATGCTCAGTGTACCGCTGGTCCTCAGCACATGCTCTTAAAATCAAAACATTACCTTACTATTACTCTTCCTTCTCATAAAAAGGTTGGACAGTCAATTAGTTAATATTTGAATGTATTTAATGCTTTCTAAGGAGAGTACACTGTGGGTGCTGGTTAAATATGCAGAGCAAACAGTGTGTGCATTTTCTATTGTGAGCTCACATTAAGTTTGAATTATTTGAAATATAGGTTGTCTGTGACTGTCAATTAGTAGCAACACAGTAATGTTCGTTCCTATGTGGCTTTCATCAAAATTGCTTCACATTTTGTGAATTATAGAGATGAAGGATGAAATGCTGCATTTTAGTGAGTCATTATCTGTATCTGACAGATATAGAAAGCGAAGCATGGGCAGCTAGATGGTCCATGTGACCAAGTCGTGGTAACTAAGTGTAATTTAGCCTGGTTTTTTATGATGGAAGTATTTACACTTTTACAGAAAACCTGAGTATTTTAGTCCAAGTGACTAAACAGAGCATCAGAGACAAAGCTGCGGTTTTGTGCCAGGCTCCTGAGCTCAGCTTTGTGAGTCTTCCCTGTGTCACAATGGTCCAGGGGACAAGTCCAGCACTGGCTGCTCAGGTTCACCCTTTTGACCACATCAGCTTGCATCATGTGGGGCAAAGGACTCTCACAAATGCATTCTCCTTTAGGGCAGACCATATTTGTCAAATAAATATTTGATTTAAAAGCAGTTCATGGTGGAGGACTGATCATGACCCACAGTATTCTTTTTCCAAAAATCAATAATCTTACTAAAATGATTTATTATTTATTAATAATGACCTCTTCCCTGAATTCATCTAGCTTTGACTTCAGCCACTGGATTTTGCTGTGACTTTATCTGATACACTGAAAAGTCCATAATCAAATTTGTTCCTCAAATAAACAGCTACAGGGATTGAAGCTGACTCTCAATCTTCACTTCATTAAGCTCATTAGGAGTCTGACAACAAAGGCACTTTCCCCAATACTTCATTAAATCTGTGACTCACGCCTAAACTGTCTCGGCGTTAAATTGTGACCAAAACCATCACAGCTCAAGGATTGTGACAACGCTGCCAAATGAGCAGGTACAGTAACTCATTTACACCACTCAATATTCTCCTGCCTGCTTGCTTTTCCATAGCACAAGGGAAAAATTCAAGCTGGAAGGAACCTCAGGAGTTCAGCTCCCACATCAGCCCAGGCTGCTCAGAGCTTCATTCAGGTGGGTGCTGAGAGCCCCCAAGAAGAGAGGCTGCAGAGCCTCTATGGGCAGCTGGCGTGGGTGTCCTCATGGGGAGAAATCTTCTGTCTGAAACTCTCATGTTTAAGCTTGTGTCTGTTGCCCCTCATCCTCCTGCCCTCCACCACTCTGCAGAGCCTGGCTCCGGCTCCTCCGTGCCCTCCTTGTAGGCACTGGGACTGCCCATGGGGCCCCCAAAACCACATGTCTTGGGCAGGAGAGAAGCTCCATGCTGTGTAACCAGCCTCACTACTTGATAAGTCACCACCTCCTGCTCTTCAGCAAGAATTCAGCCATGGCTGGAGGTAATTTGGGCCACTCAGCATCTGCAGGCTGTCCTTCCTCCTCTTTTACCCATTACCTGAAGCTGTGAGTGTTACCAGTAAGGATTTTGCTGTCTTCCAGTTCAGTGATGATCTGATTTGTCTGAGGCAGTCCAAGTAGAAATCAAACCTCAGACTGCCCTAATAAGGAAGGCAGACATGGCAATAATAGCGGCAGTGTTAGCAAAGCCTTACCTCATGATGCTGGAATTAGGGTGGGCCACCAACCCCATTACCCAGCCTTCTGTGTTGACATGGTCTTTACCGGCATCAGTCACCAGGAGTGACGTGAACTGTGAAATAACATATTTAAATTTGGAGTGATTTAGTGATAAACTGTTTTTTATGAGCTGCTAATGCATTATTACATATTATACCTTGTGATTTTTATAATGCCTAATGCCACTTCCTGCACCTTGCACAATCCCTGTCTGCTGTTAAAGGGTTTGGAGAAAATAATTGACTTCATGGCTGTAATCAAGGTGGGAATCTGTCCCATACTGGAGTTGGCCCCTGACATCCCCATGCACAGAAGTCAAATCAAATGGACAGATTTCAATAATGAGGCTTCACAGTGATGGGTCACTTCAAATCAAATGATGTGACCCAATTATACTGGTGATAAAACTTCTACAGTGCTGACAATCCTTTTTTTAATACTGAAGATGAGGGGAAAAACAGTAAAGGACGATTTGATGTTATTGTGTCAATAACACAGGGGCAAACTTTTCCTACTACTAAGACAGTGACAAAATGCACAAGCATTGTCCAAATAGCTAAGCACCCACTTACTTTTGAAGACCAAGAAACATTTTAATGTAATGAGGCTGATCCACCCTCAGATGACCAATAGCTAGAATTAATCTCTAGTTTATTACTGAATGGAAAAGTCTAATTAGTTTGATATTATTCTCTCATGTCAGCTACTCCATGTGACCCAGGTAAAACACCCCACGCGCAGCCCCTTCTGGCTTCAAGCTCTGCAGTGTCCAAGTACCAGGGGGACACATCGTGATCCCCAGGGGACAGGCACCTCACGCTGGTTATGGTACTGCACCAGGATCAAGTCTACTTTTTAAAGCTTCCCACATCACCTGGCAGATCACCATGTCCCTGGGACCTACATGAAGAAAAGGCTAAAAGATTTCCAGCATCCCATTTGCAGAGGAAGAGGTTGTCTCCGACTTGGACTTCCAACTTTCTCAACAGGACAGTGCCCCTGGACAGTTAGTCCTGAGGGCAAAACTCCTGCTGTCTGCCTTGGCCGCCGGCACATGCCCCTTCATGGCACATACTCCCCTTCACACTGGTAGTCTCAGATGCCTTCAGTTTTATAATTCAAATGATGTTATAAGAAATCCACATATAAATTTCACAGCACCCATGTTCCTTCCCAGGAGGCACAGAGATGATGGAGCAGCATTGCACTTCCATACATCTCCTCATACTTAAGGGTTTTCTACTTTTTAAAAAATGTACATAGTCTTCCCCATGAAACAGGAAGAATTTATGAAGCTGAACTAACTTAGTTGTCCTGCAAATTTCTTTTTCATACAAGATGACAGCTAGAAAATGGGATCCATATAACAGGGCTGAAGATATTTGCCTAAATGGACCCTGTTGAATGAACCAGTGACTCAGCTCCAGCCCAAATCTTGCCAGGATCAAACGAGCTCAAGCACTGGAGGGTGAGATCCCAGTTATGGCAACACTATCAGATTGGGGAGCACATGCAGGACATTTAATTTAGCCCAGTTTTGGGGAAGGAAAAAAAAATAATACATCATTAGAGGATGCGCAGCAGGACGTGGTGTTCCCCAACCTGCCATCCCTGCACCTACTGCACTTTCACTCAGTTCCCTCCACAGCCTCTTCACACCTACATTAACAAATAAAGAAATGATTGCATCTCACACAAATATGCCTTATATGACTTTCAACCAGCTTGTCCAAATACCAGTCACAGCCTAAGTATGGGAGCAAAGCCTTCAGTGCAGGTTGCAGGGCAAAACGCAGCCCCCCGCCCCTGCAGTGATGCCACTTCCAGTACCCAAACTAACTGCTTGAAGGCTTCTCATCTCTGAGCTGCCAACACTTGCTTCCTTCTCCGTCTCTCCTCCCTAAGGGCCAGAAGTCAGGCTGCATCTTCTTCAAATGCAGCACAAATGGATGCCCGAGCCAAGAAAAGGCAGTAACCCCAGCTGTGCATTGAAATTCATGTGCTGCTGCCTTGCCCGTGGGAATGCCACCCGGTGCTCAGGCTCTTCTCATCTGAGCAAAAACATGTGCAGTGAGCACGTTCAGCTGTGCACTGACTGCAAATATCAGTTTGTGGCTCATCTTCCAAGACAAGGACCAGTCACCAGTGTGATACCACATCTACAAATATAATACTCAAAAACCTCTCTCTCTTTTTTTTTAGACTTGATTTTTGTGAGTAACTAGTTCTTAAAAGGAATTAATTGCTTCCTGAATGAGCATATAAAGGATGCTGCAGCAATATCTACATGCTGCAGTGTGCCCGACAGCAGATTCTTGAGGTGTCAGCAGTCCCTTGGACAACTCTGACCCTGGAAACTGAGGCTCTGCAGACATACACACCTTATTCAAGCATAGACCTGCTTGAGTGAGTCCAGAGAAGAGCCACAAAGGTGATCAGAGCACATTTCCTATGAGGACAGGCTGAAAGAGTTGGGCTCATTCAGCCTGGAGAAGGGAGACCTTATAGCAACCTTCCAGTACTTAAAGGACGCCTACAGGAAAGCTGGGGTGGGACTCTTTACCAGGGAGTATAGTAATAGGACAAGAGATAATGGTTTTAAAATACAAGAGGATAGATCCAGATTGCATATTAGGAAGAAATTCTTCACTGTGTGGGTAGTGAGACACTGGCACAAGTTGTCCAGAGGAGCTGTGGATGCTCCATCCCTGGAAGTGTTCAAGACCAGGTTGGATGGGGCTTTGAGCAACCTGGTCTAGTGGAAGCTGTCCCTGCCCATGGCAAGGGGGTTGGACTAGGTGACATTTGAAGGTCCCTTCCAACCCAAACCATTCCATGTTTCTAGGATTCTGTCACTCCATGATAACCTCAACCCCATGTCTGGAATGAGTAGCAAGAAGCTGACAGGTACACAGATTTGACAGAGATGTCATGTTTACTAAGAGCTTAGGAACAATTTTCCTATAGCTGTGTGAGTAACTAATATTAAATTATAGAAAGAAAGCCCCTCCTTCCAAATAAAAGCTAAAATACATGAGTAATATGTGGGAAAGGCAGGAAAAAGAGACGGTTTTCATATCAAGGTGGGAGTGTGGCCTGCAGTGGGGTTGGGAAGCGTGAATGGGGAGGGCTTTGGCAGTGCAGGGGGTGCTCTGATGGCACCAATTCAGTACCTTCCCACCTCATCTAGATCCTCTGCCTGCAGATGGGGACCACAAGATTTCCTCAGACATAAACTTGACAGCCTGTGCCAGCTCACCGTGGCATTTGAGCCAGTCTGGCTCTGACAGGAGCTACTTACATGGAATTTGGTTTCAAGCCTTTCTTCCTTTCTTCTTATTAAGTCACAGAGTGACTCTTTCACATCATCAGCTTACAATGAAATTTCCCACTATGGATCAATCATTTCTCCTTAAAAATTGCAGCATTTCCTAGGCACAATGTTGATAGCTGAACACCTGCATGGAGAGATCACCTCCTGCAGCCAAGGAACTTCTATTTATAAGAACTTATGCTTCAGATACAAACTGTATAACATTAATCATAATGCCCTATGGCTGCTGAAAGACCATCCATTTTTCTTTATAACTGAAACAAGGTTTTATCTGGCGTTTCTCCAATAGCAGACTTTCCTGCCTGGGGTTTGAAAGTTATCACAAAGAGCACTGGATGGGCAGTCCCAAACTGTGGAGGTACAGAGAAATACACAATTCATGGTGAAAATTAGGTTTGCAAAGTTACTCTCTTCTCTTCTATTAAGATTTCTCTGCTGGAAGAGCTTGTCCATTCAAAGAAATTTGGCACACAAGCTGTATGACCAGATCTCCAATATAAACAAGCCTCTGTTTCCTCAGAAGCATTTTATTTGCTATAAAAGACAAAAATTTAAGTACACACTAACAAAATTGAGAAACGGCTATAAAAAAAAAAGGTAAAGGTTAGATTTCAAAGAATCTGGTTGTATTTCACACTATTACTTGAGAAAAGCAACACAATACCAGGCGATTAGATTGGGTGGCCTCTGCCAACATGCTGTGACTCCTTCAAGAAAAGACATTCTTAGGATATTGCCCATTTTATCAGCTAGTCACTTGAAAGTGCGGAGCGAACTCTGAGAGCTAACCAAGAATTACAGTGCTCTAACACCATCTAGGGGACTTGGTCACTTTTCTGCTCATGAGGGAGGCATTTGCAGCTGGCAGCCCAGCGCTAGGTGAGGAGGGCACTGCTTTTAAATAAAATAACACTGTTCCAGCCCCAAACTCCCACTTCCCCTGCCTTTTCCCTGCAACTAATTTGTGACACAGCTCTTAAACCCTCCTATTTTTACCTGCACTCTAGCCATTTTTTCAGTTTTCATCTAGTTTTACCACTTATTGTGCTAGTCTAATCTTCATTTTCCCTGCCTGTTTCCATCAATAACTACTGATTACATATAAACCTAAGTATGTGCTATACAAAATCATATATTCTAAGAGGGATTAAACTGGTTAAACACAATCGAAACAAAAATTATTTTTAAAAGCCGGTAAACCCATGAATGCAGAACAATTTGCTACACAGAAAAAAAAAAAAAAAATCAAACCTGACTTTGGAAAATGAATGTTGAGCTTCTGCTCACATGATCACTGAGGAGCACAGTGCAAGTCCCTCTTCTTGCTGTTCATCCCAGACTTCACTGAGTGCAGTTGCAGCCCACGTCCTCGGTGTGGGCAGTCTGGGTCTCACTATTTCTGAAAAATGTAGAATCATAGAATACTTTGGGTTGGAAGGAACTTTTAAAGATAGTCTAGTCCAACCCCCCTTTCATAGGCAGAGACATCCTCCACTAGATCAGTTCGCTCAAAGCCTCAAGGCTCGTCCAGTGATGGGACATCCACAGTTACTCTGAGCAACCTGTGCCAGTGTTTCATCACCCCCAGCATAAAAAAACTCTTCCTTACATCCAATCTAAATCGACCCTCTTTTATCTGAATACTGCTGCCTCTTCTTCTGTGACTACAGGCCCTGGTTAATAGCCTCTCTTCATCTTTCTCATAAGACCGCTTTGAACATTGAACAGCTTCCTGGAGCCTTCTCTTCTCCAGGCTGAACAACCCCAACTCTCTCAGCCTGTCCTCCCAGCAGAGCTGTTCCAGCCTTGATCATTTCTGTGGCTCCTCTGGCCCCTCTCCAACAGGTCCATGTCTTTCCTGCACTGAGGGCTCCAGAGCTGGACACAGGACTCCAGGTGGGGTCTCACCAGAGCGGAGCAGAGGGGCAGAATCACCTCCCTCCACCTGCTGGCCACGCTCCTTCTGATACAGCCCAAGATACAATTGGCCTTCTGGGCTGCAAGTGCACATTGCCAGCTCATGTCCAATCTTTCATCCACCAGTACTCCCAAGTCCTTCTTGGCAGGGCTGATCTCAATCCCTTCATCCCCAGCTTGTATTGATACTGGAAGTTGACCCAAACTGGTGCAGGACATTGCACTTGGCCTCATTGAACGTTATGAGGTTCATTTTTAGAAGTGTAATAGTTTGTACACAGACTGCAGGTAACGGTTCACTTTCCTGCAAGGAGAGTTTAACACTATCTTCTACTTTGTGAATCCCTAAGATATAAGATTATACTTCATTAGTGTAAATGATGACAGCACCATGCTTATTGGCATTTAAGTAGCTCTGTGGAAGAAAAAACTGTGACTACCCAATCTTGATCCAACAGGATGATCAACCTGATGTGCACCAAACCCTTACTGGAAAAACATCAGGGAATCCTACAGAGGCACATGCCAAGAGTCACGTAGCAACTCTGCAGTCTGAAATCCGGTATCAGGCACATACAAATTTATAGGTATTGTTATCATTTGAATGTTACCAACAAAAAATGACCCTTGAAACACATCATACAGGAAGCTGTTTCAATTTATACAACTATTTTGTGTGCATGTAGAAGTTTTCGTTTTTAGGCACCACAGCATGACTTTGGTCACAGACTAAAGGGACTGGGACTGGGCAGGGACTGGGGTTTCCTGCCCTACACCCGCCCCCTTGCATAGCAGCTTCTTAGATGTCCACAGGCTGAAGCCCATCCATTTTGTAGATGTTATAGCTGGAAGGGAACACTCTTTGGCCATCACAAATAGTACAAAGCATTCATGTCATGCTCTGACTCCAATGTGTTTGCTTAGACTAGAGCACTTGCATCCTCAGGAGGATTTTTATCATGTAATCTCTACCCTACTACTTTTTCTGACACTTTTTATATGTTTGTAGGAATGTGGTCTTTTAGTACTGGGGATGATAAACCTAAGTGCGCTCAGAGTTGCCTGCTTTATGTTTGTCACAGTCTATGGAAACAGGCATACGAGTTAGTCCAAGTCTACGTGCAGCTGGGGAGTACCACCTTCTGTTTTACTACAAACACAAAGCTAGAGAAGCATCTTCACCGGTGCCTCACTAAGTTTTATGCAAAAAATTAACTCCTGACTTGTTAGAAAGAGGTGCAATATGATCTTGCCATGTACCAGAAGGGGATTTCCCCATGTTGTTATCAACTACAATTTCTGAATACTTGGCAGCAGCTCTGTAGCTGTTGGGAGGTAACCATCCAGCAGCCCTCAACAAGAAAGCTGAAGGTAGCCAAAAAGAAAAGAAAAGAAAAAGTTTTTCTGTATTTTACACAGGTGCATCAGAGGTGAGGCTGTACTTCCTCAGAAAAAGATCTGGCGGTTGGCAACAGATGCTTAACGATTCCTATATTTAGCTTCTAAGGATGGAAAATGACTCACTTCGAGGCACTGGGAGAACTGTGAGCTGTTTTTGTCAGCATGCGGCTGGCCCTCACTTTCCCTGTGTTTACAGGTATTTGCTTATGTGTCAGAAGCAAGAGTTTAATTCACTATCTCCTCAAAAAACCTCATTATACAGAAAAAAACTTCACTGAAAATTAATATATGGGTTTATTCCTGGTGACATAAGCAAATATCTCTTATTAGCCAGCTGTATTTTATGCACATGAGAATTATCAGAGATTAACAGGATTCTGATCTATCAGTGTAAGTTAGAGGAAAGGACAGAGTACTTCGATTCTGCTTTAGCTGTTACTCATCAAGAGTTTGCATTCTAATGTCTTGAGACGGGGAAGATTTTTGAGTCCTGCTTGACTACATCAATGATCTAACACAATACAAAATGTTCATAATATTTCATACAGATATATTTTTCATCTTCAAATTGTTTACAAACACTAGTCCTAAAGTATGATGTTTTATTAACTGTTACTAAAAGTAATCTCAAACATAGTAGTTATGTGGTGTAGAGAAGAATCACAAA
This sequence comes from Streptopelia decaocto, assembly GCF_964273445.1. NCBI lineage: Eukaryota > Metazoa > Chordata > Aves > Columbiformes > Columbidae > Streptopelia > Streptopelia decaocto. Next base: position 200,307,455 of record NC_138663.1, read on the forward strand.
ATCCAGAATCAATTAATAGTTTGGGTTGGAAAGAACCTTCAAAGGTCATCTGGTCCAACCCCCCTGCAATGAGCAGGGACAGCTTCAACACCCACAGAACAGTTGTACTGACAGTTTTTTCCCTACATTTCTTTCCCTTTGTTAGAAGTACTGCTGGTGGAAACAAGAATTTCTGTAAAGAATCTGGAATATCCAAAACACCATAACAAAATGTTGGAGTTTGGTATCATGGTGGGGATTCTGTTTTCAAACAAAACTCAGCAATAAAACTGATTTGCAGTAAGAAATACTGAGCAATGTCTTTTGAAACTTTAAAGTTTCATTAAAATTATCAAACGCCTGGATAACAAGAGCAAGAGGGGAAAAAAAGGAAAGACAGGAATGCATTTGTGCTAGAGAATTGCCACCAGCTCTGAGGGTGGAGAATTCCTCTTCAATCTACTATTTGGAGAATTTCTTCAAAGCCTTTCCACATAACACACAGCAGAAGAATAATTATCAAAAGATATTGAAAACAGGAAAACCACTGGTCAGAATGATGGCAACGCATGAAGCACTAATGTGTAGCTCAGCTCAGAAACTGAGGTGGGATAGCTAAATTATCTTAAAGAGAAATTCCTTTGGTGTAAAAGAGATTAATTTGGGACTAGATTTAAAATGCCTCTATGAAGTCACATAATGTGTTTTAGGGCCCTCCCCAAAAAATCACAAATCAAGGTCATTGATGAGTGGGTTTCTTCAGTTCTGTTTACTGAACTACTCTGGCCATGTCCTGAGGATGAGTGGGGAAGCAAAGCATCTCAGAAACCTCAGCAAGCCCACGTGCAAGCAGGAGGACCAGTGGGCTGCTGGAAACATGGTGTGTGACCAGTTCCTCTGCACCAGAACCCAGCCCATGCTGTGTCAGGGAGCCTTGCACCATGGCTTTGGGGCAGCTGTCTTCTATGGAGGTGAGTCCACCCGAGCAAAGTGCCTGCAAGCTGCCAAAAAAAGCCACGCACCATAACAATATCAATGTGGTATAGTGGCACCATCATAAGGTATGAGGTAGAGGTCTGATTTATCACAGTGCTGCAGGTTTTTAATTAAAAAAAAATAATCCTGAGATATGGTCAATTGTATAAAAACAGAAGACAGGAAGTTCTGACAATTAAAGATTATATGCCTTATAACATAAACAGGAAAAAAGTTAATTGAATGAAGCACATTCAAAATTTGCCTTTGTTTTATGAAACACAGACAGCTTTGGAGAGGAGAAAAACAGCTGTGAAAAACTGCCACTTCATAAATTTCAGTAGGACAGGAGATGGTGCACAGGGGCATTTTGGCCAATAGCCTCATGACAAACTCAGGGCCAGAAAGTGTAATTTTCAAGGCGTTCACAAAGCAGATAAGTCATGATGTTTTTATTTTTCTTGCAAAATATGCATGCAAGATCACATCCCTATTATCTCAGCAGGGATTAAAGTTTCTAGCCTTTGTGACAGAAAAAGGGCAGCACCACCAGATGCTTCAGTTTTGCCCTGAAATTCTTCAAGGTTGTAAAGCCAAGCATCAGGCACCTTGAATCTAATTTTGAGTCTATCATTACGTGGTGTTGATACAACTGCAGCACTCTCAGTAAACCTTAACTATAGAGGCTTGTGTCCGCTTCCCCTGCAATTCCACTACAGAAGTCAGCTTCAAAATAAAAGTTCTATTTTAAAGCACCGTTGATAGTAATATCTTAGTTCTTATTGATTTGTGATGACAGAGTCTTCTCTGGTGAAGCATAAGAGAATATAAGAAGCCTGAAGTGAGAACAAAAAAATAAATATATATAATTTTCCACTATCAGCTTGTATTTCCTTACAGAAATCAAGAAGATAGCAAAAATATGGTGAGAAATGGAAAAAACAAAACTGTAAGTAACATGGACACTGACCAAACCTTCAGGGGTCTTCTGAAGGACCATGGAAACAGGATTCAGAATCAGAAAACAGCTGCACTGAAAGCAAATGCAGAGAGCCCAGCAACTGCAAATCTCTGTCACAGGAGGCAGATGCCTGTAAAATGCTTATTGTCACATTGTTAAAGTATGACAGAGAAATGAGGCTGAACTGTTCAATACAAAACTCAAATTCCAGCTGATGCACATTGTACTGAACAGCACATTGTGAACACTGCACTGTTTTTCCACAGTCTCAAACATAATGGGCCTGCTGCAGCATAACAGCATCTTTTGAGCAAAAATACTGCTTTGTGTTTTGGCTTCATCCTGCAGCAAATCTCCCACATAGGAGGGATTACGTCGGCCAATACCCCGCACACAGCGCGATGCCATAATCCCCTCAGCAGGGATTAGGACAGGCGCAGAGGGGCCATTCCACCCAAATAACTCACTCAGGGCAGCAAACAGCCCAATGTGCTTCCTCACAACATCCCACTTCACCCTACAGTGATTTTTAGAGATGTCTTCCTGCGAAGATCTAAACCAACATGCCATTCAGCTAATTGCTGGTGGTTGCAATGGGCCTTACATTTACCTCCTGCATGATACCGATATGAAAAAAGGTCGTAATATTTCTAAAAATTACCAAATAATTTGAGTAGATTTAAAACTTGTTACAGGAGTGCTGAGATGAAGAAAAGCTGGAGGAAAGGAAGGAAAGCAGCAGAGAGGGAGCGTGATGCTGTGCCTGCCAGCAGCACAGGAAAGTCTCCTCATTTCGAATCATAGAACAGTTTGGGTTGGAAGGGACCTTCAAAGCTCACCTCGTCCAACCCCTGCCCTGAGCAGGGACATATTCACCCAGATCAGGTTGCTCAGAGCCCTGTCCAGCCTGGCCTGGGGTGTCACCAGGGATGGGGCATCCACCACCTCTCTGGGCAACCTGGGCCAGGGTTTCATCACCCTCATTGTAAAAAATTTCTTCCTCATGTCTGGCCTGAATCTCCCCTCATTTATTTTAAAACCATCACCCCTTGTCCCACCGTAACAGGCCCTGCTAAAAACTCTGTCCCCATCTTTCTTATAGGCCCCTTTTAAGTACTGAAAGGCCACAACTAGGTCTCCCCGGAGCCTTCTGTTCTCCAGGCTGAACAACCCCAGCTCTCTCAGCCTTTATCTTGGGTTTTATATTCTAGTAGGAAGCCAAACTCAAATCCAGGCATTATAGTCAATCCAAACTGTACACATCTTTTCTTTCCATCACCCACGCAATTTTTTTCATGGCATTTGTGAGCTTAAGTGTGAAACCAAATGAAAAGAAATTCTGATGTACTAAATCTCTCTGGAAGCTGAAGTCTCTTTCCTGTAGGAAGCTGTATCGATACAGTACAATCACACACAGATCCATGGCCATGTCTCCAGTGTCTTCCTTGCCGGAGTTTAATGTAAAAAAAATCTTCTTCACGTCTACCCTGAATCTCCCCTCTTAGTTTAAAACCATCACCCCTTGTCCTGTTGTAACAGGCCCTGCTAGAAGTCTGTCCACATCTTTCTCATAGGCCCCTTTTAAGCACTGAAAGGCCACAACAAGGTCTCACTGTAGCCTTCTCTTCGCCAGGCTGAACAACCCCAACCCTCTCAGCCTAAGCGCTGCCTTCAGATCTTCTCTAAAGACCTCTTTCTCATCCCCTCTTCCCTGTGCTGGTGTAAAAGATGGGTACAAATGGCAGCAAGCATCTGCTTTTAAGGAGCATATAGGTTGCTGAGGGACTAACAGTGTCAGGGCACCTGATTAATTTGGGAAGGGCTTGGTGTTTGCCAGGGGAGATGGGTGATGCACAGGGGACCACCTTGGCGCTGTGCATCCAAATAATCCTGGTACCTTCTTAATTCTGAGCAATGCTAGGAGACAGCCGAGACAACATGAGGTTGTGAGCTCTTTAAAAAATTGTGTTTAAATTTGTATTTAAAATTTTTATTTTAAAAATACAAATAATATTTACTCCAAAAAAATAGAAAGCCTTCTCTACTATTTTTTTTGAGCAGGATTTGACCCTAGTTTGACTCAGTAATCCCTTGAATAAAAAATATTGCAAACACGTGACAGAACTGTCTCATCAGGAAGTGAAGCCAAGGAGTTGAAGCATGCAAAGAAAGTGGGGTTGTCAAAAGCCAGACATCGCGAAACATTATTTTGGCAGAGGAAAACTCCTACACATGTTCTGAGTAGCCTCTCAAAGGTAATGAGTACCTAAAACCAGAGATGAGCACTTTGCACAAGCATGCTTTTGTGTTTCCAAATGCTGACTTGAAGCTTCAGCCTTATGAGCCACTCACAGCAAAACTGGTGAGGTCTCTTCCTTCCAGTGCTCAGCCACTGTCCAAATCAAATCTCAGAAAAGCACAGTAATGCAGTGTAAAAAGCCATTATTCTGCCTGGTTTATGATCTCCGACATCTGATATTGTCTTTCTAGTATTTATTTCTCAATCCTGAACCTTACAGTGAGCCTTCCTCCCCCTCTCTGACATTGTGAATCTGGTCTCTCCTGGAGTATGGAAATAGTGCATGGAGAAAATGGAAATACACAGAAAAGCCTAAAATTATTCATTCTGAATGGGTCCAGTGGGATCAATGAAGTTTAGGTGCTGATATTATTGCATTCTTCTCTTTTTCCTTTTTTTGCAAAATGAACAGCAAATCTGAAGGTTCATTATACTTAATTGCTTTCCATTTGGCTGGACCAGCACTCAACATCAGAATGCAAAATTAATGTTATTAAACTTGTCCCAATCAGCTTAATGACTAGTATGGCATTATAATATGTTAATTCTTTTTTTCAAAAATGTAAAAGATAAGTTATTTTGCAAAATATTACACAATTATTAACAAAATTTTACAAAATGATAAACAATAATAAATTATTTTATAAAACAAAGATAAATTATTTTACAAAATAAAACCAGTGGTTTTTTTTTTTACATGTTGAAATGAATTTATTTGCAGCCTTCTGTGTCTGATGTTCATAAATACCTATACCTTTGGTCAGAAAATGATACATTACACCAACCCTGTAATATATTTTAATGACAGCATTATTATCTCTAGTATGACAGTATCAGAAAAAAAAAAAGCAGAGAACATGGCAGAGAACATGACAAAGACCAAAATCATGGTCCCTTCCCAATGAGCTTAGAATGTAATTGACCACTAATTTCTTCAAGCAGAGCAGGGTGGCTGGTTGCATGCTGACATTTTGGAGTTGGATTTGATGCTCCCCTGTGGTTGGCCCTGGTGGAAGGTCCTTCCTCAGGTTGCAAAGCCACTGGTTCAGCATGCCTGCAGTTGATCTTGTGAGATGCTGTCGATCCATCCATGAAACCACAAACAGCGATTTCTGTGCTGTATGGTGAGCGCCCGTCTGCCAGCACCATCCCAGCACATTTCACCTCATGTTCCTCCCACGTGAGCTCCTTCAGGATGCAGCTTTGCTGGGGACTCACCTGTCCCATGCACCCTCTGGCCAGGTCCATCATGCTGCAGAGCGATGCTGATGAGGACACCTCACCCCTGCAGTGGTCCCCAGCTGCGAAGGGAGCCCACTGGGATGGAAACAAGCCCTCCAAGCAGCTTCAACTCACTTTGGCATAGATGTCTAAAACAGATCAGAAGAAGAGAGTTTGAGAAATGTTGTTTCCTCTGCTGGGGGTGGGAAGGCTGACCGCTGGTAATATGATGGGTAAGGAGAGCCTTGGTACCCACACAGCACCCACAAGAGCTGCCAGAGAACCCACCTCAGGAAATCACAGCTCTGGAGATCTTTGAGAGGGTTGCTTTATCACCTAAAAATTTTCGTACTCTCCAGATCATATTTTGTTATACAAAATAAATTAATTTTGTGATTAGTCTTAGCATAACAGATCTGATGCCTTCTGGTTTACGAACAGGTTTTTCTACCCAATTGTAACTGTGAAACTAAATTAAGGAAGAGTAGTACAAAAAAAATATGGTTACAAAAGACACCTGCATCTGAGATGGTTGTTTTAGGCTCCTTTTATAGTCACTGAGTAGAAACAGGCTATGATTCATCTCATCCTAAAAATAACTGGCTAGAGAGGCACGGCCAAATTATGCTAAAGGATGATAAATACCCATTCTTCGTACATATTTTTTGTGCAGCATAGACAAAACACAGCATTCGTTGTATGTGCAATACAGTAATGCCTTTCAAGAGTTACAAGAAAGGGAGTCTCCCCCAGATTAACACAGCTATTTTCATTTTTTGTGGTTAGAGGAACGTAGACTGGACCTTTTCATAATGTCATTGTCTAAAACAAGAGAGAGAATTAAGAGTCTCATTTTTCTTTATAAACACTATTCTAATTCATATTGGTTTTGCTTTATCTGTCTGGATCTGGCTTCTGCTGTAGCAGGAAGAAGCAGGGGAGCAGAACTGGCTCTGCTGTCACATTCTGCTAATACACCTGAGTCCCGATTTCTTTCTCCCATCTGGACTTTCACACTCTAACTATAGAAAGGGGACACTAAATAAACAATGCACAAGAAGAACCCAGCTTTACCTTGGTCTTCACTGAAAGCTTTAATGTCCCAAACCCAAGAGAGTGTGAAAGCAGTGACATGAAAGAGGCACTACAACCGATGTTCAGTACATGATGCTTCAGCTAAACCAGCAAGATCAAAGAGGGGAAATCAATAAAGAAAGGGGAGAGGCCAAAATCTCTTCCCCTGCCTGTCCTCAGCTACATACAGACATTAATTACTACTTGCAAGATGCCAAGCTGTTATACCCTCCCTTCTGCACTTGCAAAAGCCTGCTGAACCTGAATCATAGAATCATAGAGCAGTTTGGGTTGGAAGGGACCTTCAAAGCTCATCCAGTCCAACCTACTGCCATGAGCAGGGACATCTTCACCCAGATCAGGTTGCTCAGAACCCCTTCCAGCCTGGCCTGGGATGTCTCCAGGGATGGGGCATCTACCACCTCTCCGGGCAACCTTGGCCAGGGTTTCACCACCCCTTGTTTAGTTTAAAACCATTACCCCTTGTCCTGTCGTAAATCCCTTACCCAATCCCATCCACTCCTCATACCCACGATATCATGGGCTTCATTATGAGTAGCAATTTTAGCACTCTGCTACCTGCAGCCTGGTGACTGTGCCTCCACAGGGTCCTACAGATACACTTGTAGGCACACAAGACACCTGCTGGACCACAGGAATGTACATCATTGTGCTGTATGAAACCCCAGGTCCCACACTCCGTACTAACAGTGGGCATGTTAGGGGACTGAGTTTGAGCTGTTTTCTGCTAAATCTAAAAGGCCTGAAATCTGAGATCGAGTTTTCCTGGCACGGTTACGGCAGGGAACGTGGTCTTGCAGCAGCTCTGGCAGCAGAGTGGATTTTACAGTCAGTTGTTTCCTCGCCTCCTGAAACCAAATTGACTCAAATCTGATAACATCCACAGCCTGTTGCCATGCTCATCTCTGCTGTTGGACTTTTAAGGACAACTGAACAAGCTGAGCTTAGAAATGAAAGCCTGCTGCTAATATGACATTTTCTGTCTTATTTTAGGTTTCAGGAAGTCTGGATGGCTTCTTGTTTGACACATGCAATCATTATGTTGTTAACACAGGTGAGAGGCAGCCCTAGATGAGTCCTTCATTCTTTTTATAACTCTTAACACAAATAACATAAAGGGCTTCAAATTACAACGTATGAGCTATGCCGTTAGAGAACTGATAAGCAAGTTAAGTGCAGTTATTGATGCCCAATTGGGTTAGACAGGGAGCAAATAATCAGATTGCTGTTCATTGATGACTTGTTTTCCTTAGATCATGCCCCAAGAGACTGAGATCAAAAGATCTGACAACTGTTTGGGGGCTTGGGGGGCCAAATCTTCATCTACCCTCCAATATTTTTGATGTAATTAAAGTGCCAAGCTCTTGAATGGAGACAACCATACATGCAGTTAACTGCATGAGTGTTCCACCCAAGTGCAGAAGGGAGGGTATAACAGCTTGGCATCTTGCACGTAGTAATTAATGTCTGTATGTAGCTGAGGACAGGCAGGGGAAGAGATTTTGGCCTCTCCCCTTTCTTTATTGATTTCCCCTCTTTGATCTTGCTGGTTTAGCTGAAGCATCATGTACTGAACATCGGTTGTAGTGCCTCTTTCATGTCACTGCTTTCACACTCTCTTGGGTTTGGGACATTAAAGCTTTCAGTGAAGACCAAGGTAAAGCTGGGTTCTTCTTGTGCATTGTTTATTTAGTGTCCCCTTTCTATAGTTAGAGTGTGAAAGTCCAGATGGGAGAAAGAAATCGGGACTCAGGTGTATTAGCAGAATGTGACAGCAGAGCCAGTTCTGCTCCCCTGCTTCTTCCTGCTACAGCAGAAACCAGATCCAGACAGATAAAGCAAAACCAAACAAACTAAACTAAACAAAGCAAATGAGCTATATTGTTTGCCTTTTAATAGGAACCATTCAGTGTTCAAGAGTATGCACACTCCAGCTGTCCTCATCGGTGTGAAACTGAGAAGAAAAGCAATTCTGCTGCTAATCCGCAAGCAAAATAAGGCGTTTTTCAAACACAGGCAATCAATATTTCTGTGTTTCTACCCATAAACATACACCCTCTTTAGAGTAAAACACTCATGCAGTTAACTGCATGTATGGTTGTCTCCATTCAAGAGCTTGGCACTTTAATTACATCAAAAATATTGGAGGGTAGATGAAGATTTGGCCCCCCAAGCCCCCAAACAGTTGTCAGATCTTTTGATCTCAGTCTCTTTGGGCATGTTCTAAGGAAAACAAGTCGTCAGTGAACAGCAATCTGATTATTTGCTCCCTGTCTAACCCAAGGAAGGGCAGTGGAACAAAGAATCCAGTGTTCAGGTGAGTCCTGGCCTTGGGTGAAAGCCACCTGGCAATGCCTTGGTGCAGCGAGAACTGAGATAACCTCCCTCATTCCTCAAAAGCGGCCAGAAGTAAAAGTGACAATTATATCCATGTACCTGACTGATGGGGCTCAGCTGCCACTTGTAATATAAGTACATAACAAAACAGAAGTATTATGATAGCCTGACCTGTTCCTGGAGAAAGAAGAGGATCTGGTGTACCCAGGCATTTTTCCAAACGTGCCTTTTTCTGTGTGGGCTTTGTCTCACTTACCTGTGCTTATCTTACATTAGGACTGGGTCACAGTAACAGGAGGTAATACATACCCAGGCCAGAAAGCTGCTCTCAAATAAGGCAAATGGTATGAAAACTGAGCCAGCTGATATCTAGGGTGGTCTCTAAACTTTTCCCAAGGTGAACCCATGGGTCTGAATTTCACTTCTGTAATTGAATTTCACCTGTGTCTTTGTCCCCTCTGTTCTAGGAGACACTGACCATTTCAAGTCATGGATAAAATCCAAGATGCCAATTTTAACTCAAAATGTCCAGAATGGTCTTTGAAACCTGGTATGGCCTAACAAAAAGTCTGTGATTCTTCTTGATCAATTCTGTCTTATTTAAAATTGGTAGCAGCTTTTGAGTTAGAAGCCCACTCCTATAAAATAATGACATTGCCAGCAGTGAGTTTCATTAGCAAGTACATGTACTGCTCTTCAGGGAACTTCTATCTCCAAAGATGGGCTGAGGATTAGGGGAAATTGTTCTTTTACTTTATAGGTTAAGTTTCTTCTGTTCATTTTAACCCACTATTTTGAGGTTTTACTCTTCATGGGGGAGCAAATCAATTTCCTACTAAACTTCAAAGATATTAGGGAGCACCGTCTTCAGAGATGAAGGAAATCACTTCATTTTACATGAAATATGTAGTATCCTGGCCAAGGATGGGTGGTGATGGCTGCCACCAGCACCAAGCTGCTCACTGTGTTGCTATTCGCTCCAAGAGGCAACAGTCCAATCCAGCACCTCCTCTACCCCATGGCCCTGGAGATCATACGTGCTTCGCTGTGTGAGACACAATCACATTCTCCATTGCCAGAGCATGTCCCCAGGGTGGCAAACAAAATGTAGCAGACGATGGGTAGAGCATCAGGTCATTGAAAATCTTGGTGTGTCCCCTGAAATGCAGAACATGATGAGACATGACCAGCTGATACCTCTCCTTTATACAGGGTGTATCTAAGTGATGAAGAACAGAAATTTGTCTTCTGCTCTGGGGCTATGGGCTTCTTTGCTTCACTAGTTTGAAGGAAAATTCCCTGAATTTTGCTAAGAATCTATGCTGAAATATATTACTCATGTTAAGAATCAGCTTGAGGTATTGAAGAAAAGCTGCCTTTTATGGGCAGGACAAAGCTTGTTTTACAGTCTAGAATCCCACCACCTTGTATGCATTATGTTAAGCACTTTGACTACATTTCTCGTCTGATTCAAAGTTTACCTAAAATACCTTGCCACATGTCCCTTGCAGGACATTCCACCAGAAAACAGCAGAGCAAGTGGTTTTACTGTTTTTTATTCTGCACTACCTGTTTCTTGATACAGCCAAGGTTCTTGTGTTGCACACCTTCCAAAATGCAATCCAGGAGGTCATGTTCACTGCAGACAAAGGCACACAACACAGTATTATTTCCTGCAGACCTTGTTCTGTTTGTGCTGTAGCTTGTGTGATTGCAAAGATCAAAGAGATGCAAAGCACAGGAGTATATAAACATATTACTAAATTAATACAGTGTAAACAGTGCACATGGAAAGAACAGTGTGACCTTATTTCACTTTCTGCTACTTTCAGAACAAACACCACACCAGTGCTGTCACTCTGGTTGGTATTGCAGCAGTCCTATTGTTGTGTCCTTCACAATAATTTCTGTGGCCACATAGGCAAATACAGCCATTATATGTAGGTGATACACCAAGGAAGTCTCTGCAGGGATTTCCCTTGTGCTTTGGGGAGACTTAGGTGGACAGGCACCTTTAACTGAACCAGGTCAGTCTTACAAGGAAGTGCTGGCACGAGGGAAACGTTCTCATCTCCATTGTACCACCAGGTTCCCCTCAAAGGCAAAATGCAGGGGATGGGGATGAGAATGGGGATGAGGATCAGGATGGGGATGGGGATGAGGATGAGCATGGTAGCATGCACTGTGCTGCTGAGGGAGAAGTAACAACTCCTGCCAGATCCTCAGCTTAACAAGGATGCATGTGACATCCTGGCAGAGGTCGCAGATCCAGGCTGCTTTCATACAGCACTCTTTTCTGTTTGACTACCATGCAAGTCCTGCAGGCCCTAGCATCAGCTCCTTCATACCATCGCTGTAGTTTTTTCTTTGTAGATCTCAAAGCAGTTTATGAACGGGGGAAAATATCTCACAATCCTCCTAGGAAAAAGGGTTAATATTAGGTCCCTTTACAGAGTGCTTCTTTGTGGCTTCTTGTGATAAAAGTGAGGGGAAAATAAGAACAAGGAAAGGTCTGGGCAGGTCCTGTCTTACTCCACTGTGGTATTCCTGGGGGAAGGAGCCAGCTTTCCCAAACCCACTATCACCCCATCACCATTAATTACTACCATTTCTGAGCCCAGATAAGAACTGATAATGAGATATATCTATCTATTTCTAGTACAGTTTGGTGTGAAGGACAGTCGTGAACATGCACATGGATCTGCAGCATAAGGCTCCCTCCCCACATGCTGGGTCACTGACTGAAGGAGGAGGTTAAGTGCAGGGAGGGTATCTATCCCAGAAACCAGCACTGCCATCTCCAGGAAAGTCAAACAAGAATGACTTCCAGTGAGTTAGAAATATGTAAGACTTCTGAAAAATATTAAATCTACTTGTGCATCCTGGACTATTCCTTACAAGAGACTCTCCTTGCAGTTAGCTTGCCTTCAGCGCTGCTGCTTCTATGCTTTTTGTGACTTGAACAAATATGCTGCCTTAACACTTTAAATAATGTTTTAAACTAATAGGCACTTGACTTGCATTCTACCTCAGTATGGCTTGGGATTTCTAGGTTACTAGCTAACGATGAGGCACTTTTCACACAAATCATGGTGAATCTGTATCCCACTTGACACCTGAACAAAAGCCCTAGTTCCAAGCACTTTCTCCAGCAGAGCAAAAGGACAAAAAAAGACTGCCTTATATAAATTGCAGAGACCAGTTGGAGAGCTGTTATCATAAGATAAGAGCAGAAAGAAAAAAAAGCTCGTAACTGGCAATGATAGAGGATCACACCTGGGTCCTGTGACTTCCCAAGGAGCTTGTCACACCCAGGGAGGCAGCAAACAGATCTGCCTTGTTGCACTGGGAAGGGCAGGCGACACAGATGAAACTCCTTCCACTCCATTGGGCATCTGGAATAACTCCAAGGATCAAATTAAGTAGTTTCAAGAAGATGGTGTCCCCTTCTGCACCAGCTGTGTGTAGATAGCATGTCCCTATACCTTCATAGCTCAAAGAAAATTCATTCCTGTTAATATCAACAAAGAGCACACAGCATAAGTTACCTTTTCAGGAGAAAATGAAATATATAGGGTGGATGTCAAGAGGATGGGACCAGACGCTTTTCAGTGGTGCCCGACAATAGGATGAGGGGCAACCGGCACAGACTGAAGCACAGGAGGTTCCATCTAAACATGAGGAGAAACTTCTTTACTTTGAGGGTTTCAGAGCCCTGGAACAGGCTGCCCAGAGAGGCTGTGGAGTCTCCTTCTCTGGAGACATTCAAACCCACCTGGACACATTCCTGTGTGATCTGCCCTGGCAAACCTGCTTTAGCAGGTGGGTGGCACAAGAGGTCCCATCCAACCCCAACCATTCTGTGATTCTGCATCTAGAATATGGTCCTAAGAGTCAGGAAAGACGCCATGGCTGGTCACAGGACTTTGAAACCACTCAGATACCTCTCTCATGTTTTACATCAGACTTTGTGGAGGATGAAGCAAAAAAAAATTCGGTGACATTTTCACCAATCTCATACATTCTTTTAGTTTAATGTTAATGCTGAGTTCTCATCACATAAAACAAGTAACCTGAGATGTAATTGAATTTATTTCCTTTTAGGGGAATGGAGAAATACCTGTAATATCAGATGATTGACAGCCCTGGAAATTAAATAGAGTAGACTGCCTTGCTGACGTTTCTTATCCTGCTCAGGTAAAACCAGACAGATGAGATGCCACTGAAACAAATGCATACTTTTCCTTTGGTCCAGCAGTAGCATTCCAGAGGATCAATACAAAAGGTTTTAATGTACTGTGAACACCATGAGAAAGAAGAGGGACCCAGGAGGCACAATGTGCTCAGAGCCTGCAGTGAAGACAAAGCCGGTGTTCCTTGCGGTGAGGTCTTGGGCCCAGTTCAGGCTCCAAATGTCCAACCAGATACTTTTTGTTCTGTTACGGACCTGTCAGTTACCCAGGTGTATTCCTTCAGCGTTTGGAAGCAGACAGGTATCTCTAGATTGCAAGTCCAAGGGAGGACTTCAGTCTTCCTAAGAACACCCTGGTGAATGGCGTATGGATGCACAGAGACATGACTCAAAGTAGGTCCTTCCAATCTAAATATAGATTCCTATAGACATCCAAAGCAAGTTTAATTTCAGTATAAAGTGAAATGTCCTAGTCCTTCTGGATCCAAGTCTTAATGGTATGACAGTCTGCTTTGCCTGTGGGATCTCAGATGCTGAAGCATCTTGCAGCAAACTCACACATTTGTAAAACACAGAAATTATATCTATGTTGCTCTTTCATGACAACCTTCAAACTAAAGCCTGAATTTAGGCTGTAGGGAATCAACATGTGCAGCCATATGACACATTAAAGCTGTCAATAAATAAGCACTAGTTAAGATCTCCGGCTTCACCTGAAGAGCAGCAAAAATGAGCTTGCAAGCACAAGAGTTCATAACCTCCACTTCACCAGAGATGAATCTGCCATCCAGCCTAAAAAGTGATGACCAGCCATGGGTAACCACAGGGTGGTGATGAAATTAATTGTCCACTTCTCACTTGTATTCTGTCAGGCAAGCCCTGCCTTAGCATATGGGCTTTCATTCAGTCTGTCTTGAAGATGAAAGGGTCAGATTTAAACTTCTAAGCAGCAGTGAAAGTAGAATGACCTGAACACCAGACATAATGTTCTCAGCCTCAAAGTTGCCTTTTATTTATGTAACTTTAGATAAACCATTTGAAGTTATCCTCTTCATGCTTAGGTTTTAACTTAAGGGTTATGAGGGAACAATTTAATCTGAACTGATGAAATCTGTTTTATTTCTTCGCTCATTTGTACATATTTTTGTGGCAGCCTTAAAGTGGCTAGACCATGCCAGATATGCAAAAGCAGCAGAGCATGGTACACCAGTGCAGCGATTGTGCCCTCCCACCACAGTCTAAAACACTGATTCCGATCTAGGGAAGAGAGATGGACACGACACATAGAAAAGTTTATCTGTCTTTAAAAGTGATGCTCAAATCTCCAGTTCCCTAGAATATAGTGTGGTCTAGACTGATAACAATCGGCCATCAGACTTACAAAACACTTACAAAATCCATGGGATCAGTGTATGTTGACAGAACAATACAAGCAACCTGTGGCTGATCAATATCCCAAGCAGACAGATTTTTTTTTGGCAGCCCGCACATATTCCAGCAGTTAACATCAGGAAAAAAAGCAAAATACTTTATCTTCAGACAATGTAATCCTTTGCATTCTTAAAGTAGCTTTTGTAAAATAAATGAGGTCATTCATGAGCAAGCAAACAGGAGATGGCCTAAATGACAGAGGGTGTATCTACAGATACCTGTGCTAATTTGTGGTTTTGGCTTGTGGGCTTGATGAAGTATGTGGGGCCAAGATATGATCTGCCATTGTACTTACCACGTTTCTGTGCAGAGGCAGTGTAGCCACAAGTAACACTGCCCAGGGATTTGGACAAGGGACAAGATGCAGGTGCACAGGGACGCCTGGGAGGAGCAGACATCTCACAGAGCTGAATGGTGCGGTCGGGTCTGTCTCTACATCCCCTGCGTAGATATAAGGACAGGATCTGAGCCGCCACTGTTCCCACACAGAGGTTGCTGCCCCCTCCAGGCCCTACATGTCTGCTAGAGGAAAGCAGGTGGTCTCAAGGGCAGGTTGGAACAGTCCAGATCCCCTGGCAGTTAAACAGGATAAAGCAGGTGAACAAGTCATGGGAAGAGGCGCAAGATGAGGGAGTGCACTGAGGCAGTCCAGGATCAAACCTAAATTTGCGGAGAAGCAGGGGTTCAGAAAACAAAAATGGAGATTTCTCCACTCCTGTTTCTGCTACTGTCACAGGGAACATTATAGTGCAAATACAGAGAGTTTCTTCAATTTGCCGCTTATGGACACTTGCCTTCTAGAAGCTCTTCTGTTCTTTGACTGTCATTAGCTTTGGTTAAGGCAAGGAGCTACATCATTCAGTTCTCCATCATGCTCTCCTTCTCTTCCCAGCCACTTGCTAACTCCTCAGCCTGGCTCTCCACAATCCCAAAAGGCCACCAAAATAGAAAATCACACACATACCCTGTTGTTTCATGACACTACTTTTCTGTTGAGTATCACAACCCTCCAGACCAGACTAACCTGCCCATGTGGCTGAGCTGGTGAGCAACCATCGAGAGGGAAATGAGAGCAAGATTGTCCACAGCACAAATATAACAGATAAGTGCACAGGGAAGCACATCAATCAGTAGAGCAACAGGAACAGGGAAAACATTTAAAATTGTAAAAAATCTGTCCAAGTACCTAAACAGTGTATCTAGCTGTCCCACAGCCAGCAGACACAGTTTAAAGAGTCCATAGCTCAGCCAGCCGGAGAGGCCAGACAGCTGTGGAGAGCTTGTGGATTTGTAAGACCCTCTGCTTTATAAAAAGGTTGGTTGGAATCACTTCAGCCCTTGAAGTGATGCTGAGAAGAGGATTTTCCCCACAAAGCATCACAAGTCAGTAATCAGTGTGAGGAAAGTGGCCTGTGCCTTTGTGCCTCAAGCATCTACAAAAGGGTTGAACAAGATTGATCTTTCTTCTGAAACACTGGAGATGAACCATAACTTGTTTTTCAGCACCCTGGTGGTCCTACTGATGGTAGCCAACCTAGAGGCTAAATGGATCACCCATCCTGCTTGTATGCTCAGGGTGAAATGACTCCCAGATGTGAGATCAAAAAGAAAACCCTCCAGGCCCTGCCCTGGTCAGGTCACCAGGGCCACTCATCAGCCTCCCAGGCCCCTGCAAGCTTTTCATCTAACAGATTTCCTTCACTGCTTTTGTGATGTCCTTGCTTTCTCCTGCTCTCATCTAGTTGCTGCACATGGGAAAAAGCTTATGGGACTTTTCCAGCTTGCTTCTGCAGGTTTTAGGCATGGGAACATTCTGAGGCTATGGAAAAGTCTGTATCTCTGACCAAAAGGGTCTCTTTGCTTGTTTTATTGTGAAGTTCCTTGCATTCCTCAAACGCTTTTGACAATGGAGTTCAAAGTACTTCAGCAACTTGAAAAAATATTCTCTGGTGACGTTTGTTTATCTTCTCCATCTCACACATGGAGTCACTCTAGCTGCAGTGCTGGTGCTCTTGGGGGCTTCTCCAGAATGACCTAAGTCAGTGGTCCAGAAGATGCCCCAAGCTTCAGCGTCTGCCCATGTACGGTGTGGTCAGAGACATGGACCAGAATCCTCCCAACACCGTCCCACTTGTCCTGGTACTGTCACCCAGCACAGAGCACGCGCAGGTACAGCTCCAAAGCCCCATATGACATTTCTGCAAGGGCTGGGCTGGACTTGTCAGTAAAGTGAATGGGGTAAGAAAACAGAGTTTTGGGGTGTGTGTTGGGCTCCAGACCGCTCCTGACAAACCAGTTGTTAATGGTATCCCACTATTGCTTCTCAGTGATTCGTGAACTACCATGAAGCAGAGCTGTAAGAAGAACACAGGTCTTCCTCGCTCCTTGGCTCTGAGCAGGAGGCCAGATTTCCTGTCCTCTCTATCTGCAGGCACAGAACAATGTTGTTTACTAAGCACTCACCAGCTCCTGTGGATTACTCCTCACTTTGGTAGAATCACAGAATGTCCTCAGTTGGAAGGGACCCACAGGATCTTCGAGTCCGACTCCTGTCCTTGCATATGACAGCCCCACAGTTCACACCATGAGCTTTCTAATCTCTAACTTTTCTAACTAGTAGAAACAGAAATTACTAAACTGTCATGACAAACTACAATACAACTTCAGGGAAAGAACCTGAAGGGAAAACTAAATACTAAACCCAAAGGAACAATATATCTATAAACCTAAAGTTATTTCTTTAACATGGCTTTCTGAAGACGTAAGTAATTGGTACCCAATATTCCAAGAGTGAAACGAAGCACCTCAGGAGGTCAAGGTGGGTGTGCTGGTTTCCATCAGTTGAGATCTTGACCTTGTATTTCTAGTTATGTGTCAAATCCGAAGCAGAAAGACACCTCCTACAAGAGAGGTTACTCACAAAGGCACTGCTCAAACCAACGGAGGCCCAGGAGGTGTCTTTCCCTCTAGGGATAGTAAGGGGAATAAAACAAAAGAAACAAAACAGGCGCTTTTTTGTTGCTGGTGGGTTGCGTTTGCTTTTGTTTTGTTCTGGAGGTTTTGGTTGGTTGGTTGGTTTCATTTGTTTGGTGGGGTTTTTTTCATATGAATTGAGGCTCTCCAAGTGAACATTCCAGTTGCTACCGCTGCCCCAGCTAACCTTTCCTTTTCTGGTTTTATTGATGTGAATTGATTCTTTTCTTTTGCTACTGATATGCAACCTGCATCTCACTGTGCTGAGCATGGCCACCTCTAGAGCAGGTTTGACAAGATATAATGGGTGTTTGACTGAATATTCAGTACCAATGTCAAGAATCAAGAAAACAGTCAAATCTTGTAGGATTGTTTTTCCATTAATATGCCTGAAGGTGCTTTATCAGAGCCTGAAAACAGCACAAATTCTGCTCTCATTAACTTAACTCATTTTTTCACAGCACTGACATAATGAATCTTTGTGTTCATTGTCCATGTCTGTGATTCTATGATTGTGAGATGATACAGCAGTGGCAATCTTCAGGGATACCTGATAAAATAATCTTCACCAATAAAAAGCTCACAGTATAAAGACTCGGCCTTAAAATCTTATGTTTCACTCCAGGCTGGAGTCCTGGATAAAATACTACCATAAAAACATGCTGCTTTATTTTGCCTTCAGCCTCTACTGCTTACTTGCATTTATCCCAGGACTACTGCAAAATCTGACCAAAATTCTCAGCAAACATCCATATATTAACTTGTCTCTTCTCAGGTCTGCTTTTCCAAAGTGAGAAGCCCATCTCTCCAAAGCAAGAAGCCACCAGAGCCACAGGCCTGTGCACATTTGACAAGCAAAGTGTGAGTGACAGTGAAGAGAAACCAGCATTAAACCAAGCAAAATGTAGGCTTGAGACTGGAGGATAAGAAAAACATTCAGAGCTCTGTCCTAATCTCAGGAGGCCACTCTTATTCAGAAACAGATGTAAGCATGAGCACAAGCATGGCTCTGAATCTGTGTTCCCTGTTTTAACTGGGGCTAGAGTCAACATTTCCAAGAAAATTCTCTTTGTTCACAGTTAAGTATTTAAAATGTATATCCAAGCTTTCCTGCAATTGCAAGCCATTCAATTTTTTTTTTTTTTAAATTTCTGTATCATTTTTTCCATTTTAAATCCAACTTTGAATTTAGGACATTTCTTTTCCTGCATCTCATGTAGCCCTGTTGTGCTTGCTCCAAATAAATCAATCATATTTAGCACAGTAGAAAATTATATGGCAGCATTGCAAACGCACTAAAATGTGTTCACAGTATGATAATCTACGCTTCGTGTTTGTAATCATCTTTCTGCCTTCTGCTCAGAAACAAGATGACCAGTTTCCAGTCATGGGCACTCTCGTGATGGGGATCTCGGAGCCGCAGGTGCCGCGGCTTGGGCATCGCTGCTGTTCTGTTTCTTCCTGCACTTCGCTGCCCCACATCCCAAAAACATAGAGAATCTTCTACTCCTGTGGGAAATTGGAGGATATAAATCCAGAATTGTCTTCCATAATGCACACAACCAACCTGTGGGCTGGCTGACTTCAAAAGATGGTTTAATAAATAGAGAGAAGTGCAAGTTTCAAATTCTGGACTATGTTTTGGTAACTATTCACAGAATATTATTAAAATATTGAGTGCTACTGAAATAAAGTCCAATTGTAATTCTGTTTGCAAAACCCGTGCAATTATGTAATTCCAAGGACCTGAAACTGTGTAAGAACGTCACTGGTTTAGAGAAATATTTACTCTTTAAATTTTCTAATTAAAAGAGGCTGGTAATTTCAGGCTGCTTCCTGAGCACAGTGAGCGCCTCACCGCAGCGGTGCCAAATCCCTGCAGCTCCCAAAGCGCTCCTGAAAACCAGGCTTTGTCTTACTCCTCTCAGACATTCTTTGGAGTGAGATCCTCAGGAACAGTAGCTCAAGATCATACAGAAAACATCTGCAGAACTTAGAGCAGACAGATACTGTGGCCTCAGTGTTGTTTTTAAGCTGACCACACAGAAGAAAATACAGAATTATACAGATCATAATTGTTAAACAGTTGGTTACAAGCGATACCTGAGTTATTCAAATAATGACTTTTTTTTTCTGATTAGAAATAGGCTTTTATGTTTGGATCTCGGTTTATCTTTAGTTAAATACCACTTCGATCCACTTTAAGTCATTGTGTTCTCATCAACAGAGTTTAGATTGAACAAGCTTTATGCTTCTACAAAGGACTGTTTACACTCTTAAATCAAATACCATTTTATACGATTGTTGGCTAGAAAGCTGTACAAGTGAGTTTAAAACTAATCAGGCATAAGTCACTTCTTAAGAGTCACCAAACAAGCTTGAACAAACTGTACTAAACATTTGGCAGAAAAATATTTCCACCGGTTTCCACAACCCAGACTTCAACTGTACCTGGAAAAAATAGCAAAACCACCTCCCGTCTGGGGCACAAGTAAACAAGCAGTAAAGTTAAGCTCTACTTTAAAAAGTCAAATGTGATGGTGATAACAACATCCACCACCTGAGCGGAGGGAAAATGAGGGCAGTAGCACTTTCCCCATCCATCACCTTTTGTAACAAAGTGTGGTGGATTCATTTTTTCAAGAATAATTGCAATTTATAATTGCTTAGTGATGTTTTCAGGTAGGAAATCTGAATCTCTCACATTGATGTTAGATGATCCACGCATAGCTTTTATTATTTCTTTCAAGAAACAAAGAGCACCATGATGTCAACGTTCACCCTCAGTCTCCCTGAGTCCTGGTAATCCTCTGCCTATTTATTTCAGTTAGTTAACTGGGATGAATGGAGTTAAGCATTTACAGGTTATTTTAATAACTCGTTTTGCACAACATAAACTAATGGAGAGATGTTTTGGAGCATTTTGCTGACAATTAAACCAAGAAAAAGTAGTTTCCCCTCTGCAATAAAGTCTTAGAAGTTATGGAGACTAATGAATGCAGCCCTACAAGATCAGAACAGATTAAGGCCAGGCTGGAAGTTTCAGAAATGGTGAAATTTCTCAGTTCTACGCACCAGGCAGTCCAGAAGATGAGCGAAGAGAGAGGTAAGTAATCATCTGTGCTGCAGTCTGTGGTAACAAACGCTGAGGGAAAGAGCTTTGGGCTCCTTGTCTTTTGTTGCTCAGTTGAAGACAACGATGAACAAGCATGAAAAAAGCTGCAGCTAAAAATGGAGCCATAGCACTACCTGCCCAATATCAAAATAAACACAGTCTCCCTTTCATTTTTAAATTTAAGGGAGGGAAAAATTCCAACCACATCCAAATTCTCTGTAGGTCAAGAGAAAGTTTGCGTTTTGGTTTTATTTGAAATGATGTATTTTCAGCAGACATCCAACTTCAATAAATGCTCTTTTTCATGAGGAAAATAACTCAGCACAGCCTCTCCTATGAAAATATTTTTCTCTTGGCACAAGCAGGTTTTGTTCCTAACCTCGGATGGTCTGACCACTTTCAGAACAATCAGCCACTTCTATTGATTAAACAAACAGGAACATAAATTAATTATCTTTAAAAAGCAGTTTTCTACAGCTTTCATAACACAGAAGATGAAATGAAAAATAGGGTCATTTTGTGCTACTTCCTTTAATTTTATTGTCAATCTAAATATTATAATTAATACAAATAAAGTTACTGCATTCTATGAAGATTAAGACGCTTTACAGTATAAAATTCCCTGAGGTACAATCTGTAACTTAAAGAATCACATCATTCTCTATTCCATTTATACCATAATCAAAAAATAATATTATTACTTCTCCTTATAAAAAACAGAAGGCAATGATCTTCCTTTCCTTCCACTCCAATTTTTTTAAGGCATGGAATAAAACACTTTTTCAAAATGTATTTAAAAATACTTTTCTACTTAAAATAAATTTGCTTAATTTTTACAAGTGGATTTTACACATCACCTGCAATCTGTTGTGGAGTCTGGTACCTGATCTACAATCTAATTTGCACAGACAAGCTTTTTATTCATCATTGAGCTTGCCGTCTGCAAATTGAATTACAAAAGACAGTTACAATTAGCTTATAATGGTGCACTGACTATTAGCCTGTGGAGTGGATGAGCCAAAAACCAAAGTAGATGTCGTGTTACTGACTTCAGCAGCTGTAGATCGGGCTGAATTTCCTCCCAAATCCAAAGGGAAAAGTGTGTAATGTTCACGTAAGAACTATGAAACTAGAAGAGGCTTCTTTTTTCTCCCAAAGCCAGCGCTCTGCAATAATTATTACAAGACTGCAGTTTTCATCATACAACTCTTGAAAATACTCAAAGCATAACTTGCAAATAAAGCACAACTGTATCATGAATGGGTGATTGATGTCTTATTCAAACATGATGCTATAATTAATGCATAGTTCTTTTCTGAGTTTTACAGAACTCTAGCTTATCAAAGATTTCAACCGTTTTTCTTAGAGATGCTGAGGGAAAAAAGTATCAGTTGTAACCTTTGGAAATTCCCATGCTCCCATAGTCTGATCTCCTGCCTGTGCCACCACTAATGATCACCCAGGATGGTGTGCCTGGAAACTTCCAGAAAATGCTAAAAAATGTAGAAGGACTGAAGAAAAAATGCATTCGTTTCAGCAGACTGATAAAAAGTAATGCAATCTTAAATATTAGTTTTTAAAGATTGCTCATTGCTTTTAGGAATAGGGGTTTATATAGATTTCTGTGAACTGTGATAAAAACTAAACAGAAAAATGGCAACTCAAAGGGAAACACAGTCTGCTTTTCTGACACTTTGCTATTAATACTATACTTAAATTCAATTTTTAAAATTATCAAAACCAATTTTATGGGAGCAGTAGCCACTGGCAGAGAAACAGATGAGCATGCAATGAGGAACATGCTTTTGCTTTAAACAATCACTTAAGACCTGCTCAAGTGAAAATGCAGAATTAGGGACCATCCCTACTATATTCTGTACAGCTTTGACTCTCCTTTTGCCATGAAAGTTTGACAGCAGCTCTGGCATTAGCAACAGAAATGAAGTACCTTTAGCTGTCTTTCATTGGGCAAAAGCAGAAGGGAATAAATGTAGCAGCCAGTACAATATGACCTGGTAAATTTGTGACCATCGTTAATGAGCTTCATAATTACAGATTTGCTTCAGTAATCTTAAGTTCCATGCTTACCTAATCATGATGATCATCTAACTTAAAATAAATTACTGCAGGCTGTCACTCATAGATCTAAAGAGCACCTGCCCAATGTCCCTTATTGCTCAAGTCAAATTCAATCCTATTCTAGCCCAAATACAGCTCCTACTGCCAGTAAACTCAACTGTTCTGATGCCCAGCTTTTATTTGCAACTGACTTTCTTCTTTCCCCACCTGTTCTGTGCCCATGTTCTTATTCCATGTGAATTCTCTGCATATTTCTATGGATTATTCAGCCCCTTAAACAGGAGCTGGATGAATCCCTTCATCATTTGTGCAGGACCTTTGTGGGTTATTGTTTCTTGCCATCAAATCTCAGAGTCGCAAAGGGCAGGGAGGGCTCAGCTTCATGAGGACAAGTAATTGCAATTGAAGTTTCTAGATTTCCTGGTGCAAGATTACGAGTAACCAAAAAGTAACCACACGCTGACTACTAGGAAGATCTTACTCCAGCCAAACAGCAGAATGAAAGGGAATAACTATCTTAAAAGTTCCCGGTAGGCACTGTGAGAATGAAGTTTTATCTTAGGAACCAATTTATTGATTAAAAAAACGAGCTTAAAAAAAAACCTCAAAACCAAAAGGAAAAATAAAAAATCCCTTTTCATATCCTTTCCTCACACAATCAGTATTTTACCAACAGTCTGGACCTTCTTCTCTGCAGTAATTTGCTTTTTGAAAGGCAGTGGTTTGGGACTTGAGTTTCTGGGGGGGGGTTTTTTGGTAGTTTTATTTTACAAACAGTAAAGCCCTGTTCTGAGTAGTCTGGCACCCAGCAGGATTGTTTTAAAAGTGTGCCATAAACCAAACCAATCGCTACACAACAGGACAGTCTAATGATACTAGAGAAATCAGTTAGCCTTTCTGTATACATATTCAATATAGTAATAAAAACCCTGTAGTTCTCTGAGCCTTTCCCTGCTTTTTCCTGTATGGTAGTAATTTTGCAGAGAAAAACGCAGAGACTCCTGTAAACATTTTCTAATTCCTGAATAAAGGAAGGGTGGAAATGCTATGACTTTTTTTCCCTGTAATCTGTCTTTTCCTGTACTTAAAGCTTTTCTCCACTTTTGTACAGGATAAAGGTGCCTATGGTTCTGGTAGGCAGTGGAATAAACACTCTGCATCATCTGAGCTGTTTGTTCCACTCGGATCCAGTCTCTTCCGTACACATTTCCTAAAGGGAATTACTATTGGGCTCCAAGAATTATTAGTTGGCTGCTGCAATTTCAAACATTGCTAAAAAGTGCCACTGCATCATTACATTCTTATGTTCAACACTTACAGCTCAGAATTTGTCTGCAAGTAGCTTTCACACACATAATAATCACTGTTAAAAATATAAGCTTCAGTCTTCAGCATACAGAAAACCAGCACAGATCATGTAAGCCCTGTAAGCAGAAGAAAGTTTCACGGTCCAGGAAGCTGTCATAGCCGACAAAATTGGTTTCAGCTGTTTGGCTGAAGAACTTGACACTGGATTTTATGTCGAGCTATGCACATCTGTAAATGTTTCAGAGCTGCACAACTTCTGGAAATTTAACTTCGCTGTTGAAGAATCACCTTGCCTGATGTTCCTTTGTACTTCCATAATTCTGCAGCTTAATAAAAATCTTACTTTCATAGGTTTTTCACAGTTTGTTTACCTGTACCTGTATACTTCTCTCGCTGACGACAGCCTTCCGCGTACCCCCTCACTAACGAGCTCTGCAAGACCCAGTCCCCCCTCTGCCTCGGCACCATCCGCTGCTGGACGGGCTGGCCAGGAAGCCTCACCCCCAGGAACATCAGCTTTCAAACCAGCTGGCCAGGTTTTGTACAGTCTTGATCTGATTCCCGGCTGCACGCACGGCCTCGCAAACCTTGCAGAAATGCTCGTCCCAGAACGAGGTGATGTGGACCTCATACTTCTTCCTCCAGGCAAAATACTTCTTGTAGTTGGCTTTGTTTTTATCAAGGAATTTCAGGTAGATGGCCAGCAGCCGGGGGCTGGGGAAGTCATCGACATGGATGAAGGAGTCGGGGGGGATGAAGCGCTCGTAGTTGGCCCTGTCAGGGCCGAGGACGATGGGCACAGCACTGGCAGCCAAGGCGTTTCTCCAGAGCTTCTCGGTGATGTAGTCGGTGTGCTGGGAGTTCTCGAAGGCCAGGTAGAACTTGTAGGCTGAGACGGTCTCCACCACATTGCCCTTGGGCAGCGCCAGCCCCCGTGCCCCGTACACGTCGATGGCAATGTGCTCCTTCAGCTGCCGGTAGTAGCGCACCCGGGCGTGCTCCTCGTTCCAGTTACTGATGACCCAGGCCACCAGCCGTGTCTTGCGGGGCAGGACGAAGGGCCGGGGCGCCGGCAGGGCGTAGAGGTACCCGTAGGGCACGAAGATGTCCGAGTCCCGCCGGTAGGACATGGTCCAGTTGAAGATGCTGGCGAGTGCCCACAGGTCGGGCGAGTGCGAGGGCGACTCGAAGTTCATCCACACCCAGAGCTGCCGCGGGGGCCGCGGCGGGGGCGGCTGGGGCAGCTCCTGGTCGTGCAGCACCAGGTCGCGGTGGTGGAAAAGCACCGCCTGCGCCTCGCCGTACAGGCTGCGGTTGGAGCTGAGGCGGCAGCCCGTGATGTTGTAGCGCCGCCGGCAGTCGGCCGTGCCCCGCGGGCGGCCGAAGGGCTCCCACCACAGCAGCACGTTCACCTCGCCGCTCCCCGCCGCGGCCCGCGGCTCCGCCGCCGGCTCGGGCAGCCCGGCGTAGAGGGCGAGGGCGGCGGCGGCGCCCAGCAGCCCGGCCGCCAGCGCCCAGCGCCGCCAGCGCAGCCGCCGGCAGCACCGCCGCGGGCAGCCGGGCCGCCCGGCGGGGCAGCGCCGCGGGGCCGGCTCCATCCAGGCCGCCCGCTGCCGCCGCTCTGCCCTTGGCGGCCGCCGCGGGGCAGCCGCGGGGCCGGGGCCGGCCAGCTCATGCTGCGGCTGGGGCTGCGGCCGCCGCCGCCTCTCAGCCCCCACGCCCTGCCCCGGCGGCGGGGAGGTGCCGGTGCCGCCGCCCCTCCCGGCCATGCCCGGTCCGTCCTCCCCGGGCGGCCGGCGGCGCCGCCGCCTCCTGGCCCCGCGGCCGCCCGCCCACCGCCGCGGCCCGGCCCTGGCTGCCGCCCGCCCCCCCGCGCTGGGCCGCGGGGACAGCGGCGCTCAGGCTCCCGGCGGGGCTCCGGGGCCTCGTCCCTTCCCCTCCGTGCGGCAGGTGCCGCGATGGCAGCCCCGCCGCTCGCCGAGGTGGCCGCGGCAGCTGCAGGCGGTGGCAGCTCTTGCTGCCAGGACCGCTCGGTTGCTCATCCCCGGCTCGGGGCCGCAAAGGGAATTTGTGTCTCGGCACTCGGGGAGGGCTCCCCTGCCCCAAGCCCAGACCCGGGCACAACCAGAAAGGGGTGCGGGGGCGGCTGGCAGGGAGCTTCGGGGTACCCGCACCCTGGGACGGCAGGTGGGAGCACGGGCCAGAGGACCCGTGTGTACCCCATGAAGGCAAACGCAGTCTCCCCTCTCCGTGCCATCTCGCCCAGGAGACAGCAGGACTGCTCCGCTGCTTCCCATGCGCCTTCTCGCTTGTGTCTCCCAGTCCGCACCTGATACAGCGAGAGATTTTAAACTCCTGCAAAAGTTTTTCACCACACCAGCTGAGCTACGGTTTACATGCAGTATCGGGAGCCCTTGCAGAGATACTGTGGAAGCGGCAAGGGATTTTCCTTTGAAACAGTTGCGATTTAGAGAGTGAAGTTGAGACAAGCTTTAAATAAACCACTTATTTAAGAAAAAAGAAGTTAGAGCAGCCACAGTAGCTTTGAATGCCTGTCAAATTCAACCAGTTTCAAGCACCTCTAAAAGGATGAACAATTTGAAAAACTAAAGGAAAAGAAATTAAAGAAGAGGATTTTTTTGTCCTTTTAAAACTTTCTTAGAAACATGGATGTTTATATTAAAATTGTTAAATCTCACGGCTGTTTAAAAACTACAAAACCTCATGGTTACCAGAAAATTACTTTTTCCAGAGCTGGTCTGTGAAAGTATATCAGGCTTGAAACTTTTTTCCCCAAGTCATTTGCTTCAGTGATCTAAGGGGTCATTGATTCCCACAGTTCAGAGACTGTTTGAACACATCTGGGGAATTTCCAGCTCTGACACTGCACATATTCATATCGAAGAGCTATAGATCCAAGGTCATCTCTTATACATCTACTGAAAGCAGTGGAGTTACACCAAGCATAAGTTCTCACTGATCATTTGGATTGCAGCACAGCTTTTACATAACACATAGGTCGAGGCCCTGTGACTTGTCTCTAAATTAGTAAAAAGAGTGATTCAAGCCTGTTTACACCCCAAAATAAAGAACAGTTGTGTGTGAGTTTGGTGCTAGGCTAGTAAGTGGGTCAAGTGCATCCGTAAACTTATTAAATGTACTTAAAGAATTAAAGATTGGACATGAACCACTTGCACTTGCAGCCCAGAAGGCCAATTGTATCCTGGGCTGCATCAGAAGGAGCGTGGCCAGAGGGTGGAGGGAGGTGATTCTGCCCCTCTGCTCCGCTCTGGTGAGACCCCACCCGCAGTCCTGTGTCCAGCTCTGGAGCCCTCAGTGCAGGAAAGACATGGACCTGTTGGAGAGGGGCCAGAGGAGCCACAGAAATGATCAGAGGCTGGAACAGCTCTGCTGGGAAGAGAGACAGAGAGAGTTGGGTTGTTCAGCCTGGAGAAGAGAAGGCTCTGGGGAGACGTTATTGCGGCCTTTCCAGTACTTGAAAGGGGCCGATAAGAAAGATGGGGACAGAATTTTTAGCAGGGCCTATCACAACAGGACAAGCAGTGATGGTTTTAAACTGAAAGAGGGGAAATTCAGGCCAGACATGAGGAAGAAATTTTTTACAATCAAAGTAGTAAAACGCTGGCCCAGGTTGCCCAGAGAGGTGGTGGATGCTCCATCCCCAGAGACATTCAAGGCCAGGCTGGATGGGGCTCTGAGCAACCTGATCTGGGTGATCTGTCCCTGCTCATGGCAGGGGGTTGGACTACATGAGATCTGAATGCCCCTTCCAACCCAAACTGTTCTATGATTCTGTGATTCTATGAAAAGCGCTTGCAGACTTCCGTTGTCCATGTTATAAGTACTAATAGAATATAAGAAACGCCAACGGCTGTGGTGATAGTTGGTACCTTACTGCCTCTGCTCCAATGTGCTGTTTTGGCTGGAAGGGATCTCTGGGGGTCACTAATCCACCCTCCCACTCAGAGGAGCACCATTGCCAGCCCTAGCCGTGCTGGACGTACTTCTGACATTGCCCAGCACATGGCTTGCTTTATTTTTGAGGAGAGCTCACATTCAGCTTGATGTTCATCTAGTCCCCAGGTCCTTTCCAGCACGCTTGTTAATCAGCCAGCCAGTTCCCTGTGTGTACCAGTGCATGGGAATTTTCTGTTCCACATGCAGAACTTGCTCTTTCTCCTTCCTGAACTTTCCAAGTTTTCTTCTGGCTCACTCCATGTTTCTCAAGGCCTCTCTGAAGTTGTACAAGCCAAGATGTCAACCCTGCTTTCTAATTCAGTATTGTCTGAAAAATAGTGTGCTAGCCAACAGTAGCAAAACCACATCTCTTAGTGCAATAAACATGGAACCGAGCTTGACAAGTAACACTGATTTTAGTCACAAAATGGGAGTCTGGGAAAATTATTTTACCCCATTAGAAAACTGCAAACAAATGTAGAAATACAAGGCTAAAGGAAAGCCAGATCCTCTGAGGACATGAGCTGTACCTAGAATCAATCCAGAACCCATCCACTATGATGAACACTACCCTAGTCTGCCTTAATTAAGGATTCAGAGTGGTCCAAAAGCTCTGTTGTTAGTAATTTTACCTATTTTTACAGATAATGTGAGAAATTTCAGACCCATGACTGTCAGTGGGAGACCTCAATTGACTTCTGTGGAATTCTGATTAATTCAATAAACTTGACAGTATCAGCTGCAATGGCAATTCTTATTTTGCTTCAGGAAAGTAAATTTCAGCATTGATATATGACCTTGGAGGAGTCTTTGTCTAGGTAAGTTTTCGTTTCCATTGCTTGCAGTTTGATGCTGAGCCATTCCAGTTCCAAAGCCTAGCTAATTACATTGACAATGCCAGGGCTTATCCTACAACAGTAGGATAGCACAGTAGAGCCAACAAAAATGTTGGCATTAATTCAGGGTTTATGTAATGTTTCAGGACAACTCAACATGGAAGCCAGGTAGTGACAAAATATATATATATATACATATATAAATATTTATAAATATTTATATGCTTTCCCTGTGGAAATTACTAGCAAGAGTTGGCTAGTTACTTTAGATTTTTTGCAGTCCCATAGTAAAACTTCAGCACGATGTTCAGCTGCACTGCAATGGCATCCACTTTGAGACTATTGTCATACGGGAACAAATCTGTTGAATTATTTAGCATGAGATCAAAATCAGGATTTCTATATTTGTCAGCTCACCTAGAGCTAAAGCTCTGCACTACATATTGAAGAAAGCTATTGCTGAAATCCACAGTAAGTTCCAATGGTATATACAGCATGGAAATCCAATATTATTTCCTATTTGTCTTATTATGGCAAATAAGAATTAGCTCAATTTAGATGAGAGGACAGTAGCCTAAAATGTTTATGTGAGTAATACTGTCACCATAAGTTCCTTTTCACGTTACATCTGCCTCTGTGGAGACTAAATACATAGATACATGTTGTGAGGCGTCCTCTAGTTCAGAAGTCTTTATAGAATTTGTATCTGCAGCATGATTAAAACAATTTTCAAGGCATATTTTTGAATTTTTACAAATGACAGATCCAATTGTTTTGCTATCGCTACGTGTTCTTCAAACTCCTCACAATGTGGGAGATGATAGCACAGAAATATATTTTAGTTTGATATTCATCTTAGTCACTAATGAAAGTAACAATAGGTGTGTCTTCAACTAATAGTCCAGCAGCCTCCTAGAAATTTTGGTGTAGTAAACTTACAAGCAAGTTGTGGTGTGTTGCTGTAGAATGAGAGACACAGGGAGCGGCCTCACTGTCAGGACCAGGGTTGGAAGTCAGGTGTCCTCAGACCTGTGTGTACACGAGGGATTTATCTCTCCTTTGTCATGTCTCATTTCTCTTCATGAGAAGAAACATCACCATGGCAGCAC
This sequence comes from Streptopelia decaocto, assembly GCF_964273445.1. NCBI lineage: Eukaryota > Metazoa > Chordata > Aves > Columbiformes > Columbidae > Streptopelia > Streptopelia decaocto. The sequence continues at coordinate 200,337,343 of NC_138663.1, forward strand.
GTCAGTGGCATGATTGTGATCAGCTACTGGGCACTGGTAGGGTTTTGTCAAGCAGTTTTGTTCACTCTGATTTGGGAAACACTCCGCAGATGCCACTGGGAAGTACAACATGATGAAGGTTGAGTAGCGTTACCAGAGGAAACACACCTGATTTGCCTGCTTTGGGGGTAAACCATCCCAGCAGAAAGCTCCACGGACTGAGAACCACACCGACTTCTTGGCGCTGTATACACAACCCAGGGAACTGTGGGTTAGCTACTCTGTTGCTGATAGTCAGGAACTTAAACCAAAATGCTGGCCATTAGTAATGAAGCTGTTGCAAAATGGAAAATATTTTGCTTACTTGAGGGTTAAATGTTTGCCTTTTCTAACAGCAGTAAATATTTTTGCCTAGAGCTTCCCAGCTGGCTTCCTCTTCTACTCTGACTCACTCTGTTTTGTCACACTTGAGAAGAATTTAAGCCTAGAAAAGTCTTTGAAGTTATTTGTCTTGCAAATACAGTTTTCAAGGTGCTGCAAGATGTGGCTGTACTTTCAGCTATCAAGCCAGATATTCTGTCAACCAGGAAAGCCCTGTAGAGTTTTTTATCCTAAGAAAACATGATCAGCTTCAAAGAGCAGCAGGCTACTGTCTGCCACCAAGATGACACTAGAACGACTTTGAAATCTCTTTTTCATAAATAGTCTCCATGGTTTTAACTCAAGTTTTTGCTAAGTAAGAACCTAAATGCTGTATGAAAAAGAGTTATAAAAGTTCTGTTCTGTATAAATTGCATACTGTATTTTAGCAAAAAGTTTAAATGCCTGTAATTTGATTAGCTAGTGTTTCATATTCAGGATTAAGATGTTTCTGCTTGGAAGTTTAAAATTCTGAAATACAATGAGAGATAAAAGAACCAGTTGAAAGTTGATGCCTGCTGTGTTGGATGAACAGCTTCTCGACAGACAAGCCCACGTTATGGCACAAGCGGTAAATGCAATGTTAAAATACCCTGCCTGGCTACAGTTCTGCTTGTGACTGTGAGCTGGGCTGGATTAAAACTACGTAAAGTTGATGTTTCCAGGTCAAGGCACAGGCATGAGCAAAAGCGCTGCGACACTGTGGTTGGAGGATTCTGTCACAGAACACTCTTCAACCTTCCATTGCAGCTCATATGTTTGTTGTTCACCAGTGTAGACCAGAGCCAAAATCAGAGGCAAAAATTTTGCCACCAAAACCACACAATCCCTGGATACTTTGACATGTGCGTGTGTACCAGCAAGTCTGAATTTGGCTCTCCGTGGATATTTGTTGGCAGTTATTATGGATTTCAGTCTTCCTTGGTTTTTGGAGCACTGGACTGCATATGATGCCCCCTTTTTTTACCCCGTGAGCATCCCCCAGGCCAGAGGGCAAGGGTTTGTGGTAGAGTTTGTCTTCAAACATCTTTGAACTCCAAGCATTGAGGTGATGTTTCAGTCCAGGATATAAGATTAGCTCTAGTTTGAAGTAAATCTCCTAAACCACATGTAGTCTAGTGGTGGGGCTCTCAACACCAGTTGCCTTAATCACTTGACGCCCTCCTATTGTGCTTCATTGCTTGATAATGTAGATGTAGACTTTGAACACTATTATTAATACATGGAAGCAATGATAACATTTCTCTTTCAAAACAGCACTATTTAGTTTGGAAATGAAATAACATTAAAAAACTAAGAGAAAAGGGTAGCTGAACAGTTAGTAAAAGATTGCTATGTTAAAATTTGAGCACAATTAATTTAAATAACCTGAAACCCCATTTAATAAAATATTGTAAATATATTATAAACATAGTAATATTAATACCATTACTATAATACTATGCAATGTTATAATATTTAAACAAATTGCTTAGTTTTATTCAAATGAAAGATGAGACACATAAAAAGGTCATGAACATGAGTACTTCAAACTAGCTAAGGATTACCCAAGCCTCATAACTGAAATAAAATATTCAGTAGAAAAGATCTAAAAGACGTTTCTCTGTTGTACAAGGTTGCTCAACAAGAAAGAAGGGGCAAAGGCACAAATGAGATTCACAAATCTGCCTTTGTTGCAGCAAAACTGAGCTAGTGAAGGAATCCAGGACAGACCCAGAAAATATTTTCATTTGGAAATTTTTAAAACAAGATCATGAAAAAAAAAAACTACTACGGATGAGAAAACAGAGGAAGAGTAGAATAAAAATAAAGCAAGGAGCAGAAGCGAGATGCAACAAACTTAATCAAAGGCTCTATCTGAAAACCCAGTGTTTTTTCAAACATTATTGTGTGGTTCATGATCAAATTTGCATTTTAAAAGTGAGAATAATGTTTTCAAAAGCAGCTACTCCTCCAGTGCCTCAGGTGCAGTTTTCAGTGCCAATAATTATTTTTTCTTTTAGAAGTCAAATGGAAATGCTGAAAAGTGTTGGCTTGGAGCCAACTAAGGTGTTGTGGGTTTGGTTTTTTTTCCCTTCTCACTGATACAAAAATAAAACCAAACTGACGGTGTCAGAGAAGAGTTCCAGACAATCAAAAACTGAACATTTCATTCACAGATAATCATAAAAAAATCAAAGGTAAACAAAGTCTAGCTTTACAAAGTTGTCACTGAGACTGTTCCTTCTTTAACAATATTCAGTGTAGTTTAAATACTTCCTTAAGATCTGAGAGCCCCAGAGGCAAATCACATCTCCACCTCTTCAGATCACACCTCAGGAAAGATGTGAATTACCAGGCTGAGTTAGCACTGGGAATAAGGAACTCTTCAACTCTGATTTTAAATTATCCATCAGTGCTAGATAATTTTTTCACTATACAATTCCCTCATTTTAAAAAAAAGTGACATTTGTTCATCTCACAGATATGCTGGAGAGATGTTTGGGAAGAATTCTGGCAATGAAAACTGCAGGATAAGTGCTAAGTGTTATTAAGTTGGAAAAGAATGTGTTACAATTATTCTAGAAATATGGCAAAGATTGATCATTAAGTTAGATTGTTAAACACGATGACAGGAATGCCTGGTCCACTACTTCCTCACCTGATCATGGGTTGTCATCTCCCTCCCGTGACTCCTACTTACAGTTCTGCTCCCCGGGCCAGCCAGGCAAAGATCACTACTCTGTATTTCTTGCATTACTGCAGCACTCCTGAAACAATCATGGATACTTCTAGACATGGCACTAACACAGCTTTTGCCCCACTTTTTGAGGTGAATCTCATCTCTTCCCAGTAGTTCTTTGTCCTCCAAGAGGGGACACATCAGAGTCATAAAAGTCAGTTCCCCATTTTCTGTGCCAGCTGTGCAAATAAGAGTTGACCTACAGGTTTCATCCATTCCTCAAGCCCTACCTTCTCAGCAGTAGGACTGAGAAGAAACCACCTGGGAACCTAAGTCTTTGCCTCACCCTACAGCAACATAGTTATGCTTGATACACCCCATGTCTCCCCTGGAAGTACTGTTGGAGTCCACATGGAAGAGCAGCATGGAATAGAAGTCCAACGTCCAGACAAGACTCAGCACGATCTTTACATTGTCCCAGCTCTCAGCCCCACAACAAACCTCCCCAGATTGCACTTTGGGGCAGCAAAGAGGCACTTCCACCTCCCTGAGCTGGGACTTTCCAACTATTGCTCTTCACTTCCTCCCACAAGGCTCAGGCTCCGCCAGCTCAGACATTTTGCTAGAAAGAACTTCCAGCCTCTCCTCTGCTACCAGAGTGGACGCTGTTCTGTAATTGCAGATGTCACTAACTTCTCTGGTACCTCCTCCAGTCATCCAAGACCATCCAAAGCTGGGTTTATACAGTACCTAGAAGGATCCACATTTGTTTCCCAAGTGTTGTGGTGACACAAACCAAACTAATGATCATTTGGTATTACTTCCCTGTAATAACGGTTAAGAGTAGATAATAAAGTGACAGGTTATTTCAGGTTTCATGCTGTTTCTGTGGTTCTTTGACGCTGTGATAACTCTTATACAGACAGAGACATCACAGGCTTATTTAGGTTAAACTTTTACTACATCACGCTAGATACTGAATCACAAACTCTTGGCTTATGAACTGCTCAGTTTAATGAATGGACTAGGCCTAAGGTATTTTAAGGCACGTACATTACAATCTTTTGCTGAACTTAGAATGACGTTAGAACAGAGAAGCCTAAGACAATGTCAAGTTTCACAGTAGCACATCTTTGTCAGAAGAACATTTTGTAATCTTTGGATTGTGACATCTTCAGCACTGGCTGAGATATGGATCAGATTTGGTTACTACAACATCTGACAAAAAAGCAGTACAAGGATATGAATAGAATAACGACAAAGAGGAAATAGCTCCCTATCCAAGAACAACTTTCTTCAAAACCTTAGAAATACTAATCTACATTTCCAAAGGCAGACAGTCATTTTGATGTTTGATTTGAAGCAACAAAACAGGCTTGGGTCTTCACGGCACAAAAGTTCAGCAATCTAGAAAAAAACAAGACCCACGGTAAGGATGGATGCAACACCACACAGTGAGCCCCCAAAACCACCAGTCACTTTTAGGAAAAGGCAATGAATGGGAGGAACAATAATAAATGCATTAACTTCAGTAAATTAAGCAACACAGCTACATATTTTTTTCTTTTTGTCTCCTCTACTTATTTCTCCTACATATTTTTTCCTTCATTTCTTTCAGTTTGTACCCCTGTGTTGCTGAACTGTGTTCTCCTCTCTCCAGTTCCCTTGAGGAATTCCCAACCTTCTGTCCTACATCTCCTCTTTCATTCCCCTAGTCTGTGCTTCTTCCTTTTCTCTTTGGTGGTGCCTTTTCTTCTGGCACTAAACACAGGAGGCTCTTCCTTTTAGTCCATTTCCACAGCCTGTATCTACTCTATCTCCCAACTATTACTACTTCATTTCTTCGCCAGATCCTTACACAGAAGAAGGGGTGTGAATGGAAATGGGCTGGTGAGTACAGGAGCCAAAGCCAGATTGCTTCCAGTGTTTCTCTTGTCTTGTTTCTTTTCTGCCAGCCCTTCTCTCATGTCACCTGCCTATTCTGCTGCAAACCAGGCATTATAGCTAGTGAGGAGAGCACCACTTCTCTCTAACAGCAGCACTTAGGAATAAAGATACATCTAAGGTCCCAAAGAAAACCAACAGATACCATAAATTTCAGCACCTAAATCGATTTGAAGAAACTGCTTTGTTTTAAGGCTGTGCTTCTCTGACAGATCTTAACATACAATGGAGTAGATCAGGATCTTTGAAAACTCGGTGTGACTTCACTAGAAACCTCAGGTATCTGAGTTCAGGCAACATCTGCAAACCCTGAGGCATTCTTTGGTTGTATTTTCTATGGTGTGGCTAGAATTTTCTTGGTTTATAACCACAAATGACTTCAGTTAATACATAGCATAGATTAGGCCTGGTTGTATAATCAAAATATTCCTACAAGCACTACTTCTAGAGTAAAGGCAGCCATGGCAGAGGACTGCACAGCCGCAGAGGCCTAAATGCTTCTTACACTAGCAATAACTTAATTCATGCTGCTATTGTAACTAAGATCCCACTATCTCCAGAGCTCACAAGATCAAGAGAGGAAGGAAGGTGTTAGTCAAGCAGCTAGTTGTATTTTTAAACCACTAGCCCCTGAGAACATAAGAAGCAGCTTCATTTAATAGAAAAATATGGTGAGTTCACATACTCTGCAAGCTCATTGAACTAACAATATTCCTCTTACAAAGCTAATGGACTTGGTGTTTCCTTAGGGTTCAAAGCTCTCACCTTCCACTACAATGTTAATACATTTGACTGAAAACCAGAAAGTGGGCACACTGAGAAGACTACACTAAAATCTACCAGCTCATAAGGAACTGATCTGCTCCATAAAAGCCACACTCCGCTGACTGTAAAGAAAGAAATACATGCCCAGAGCACCAGCTGACCATTGCAGGCAAATGCTAAAATGCCTGAAATGTTACCTGGATCAAGTGGTTTTTAGGAGGTGTGTTGGACCAAGGGCTTTTCCAACCATTTGAATTGGTTAAAGTTGGATGTTAAGAAAGGCAAGTAAGGTTCACTATGCACAGAAAACCAACACTTGCCAGTCATCAGTAGGCAACAAGTGATTATTCCATGCTTAGTAGAGGTTTCAGCATATGAAATAAGGTCACTCAACATAGCAGTCCTAAACAAGTTCCTTATGGAACTATTTCAAGTCTGTTGGCTACTTAAAGGAAGAGGTGGGTTAGCTCTGCAAAAAGATGTGAAGAGGTGAGAAAGACTATATAGGTAATCTGATGAAAAATAACATTGAAAAAAGCAGATCTACAGTCCTATGAGTTATCTATGAATTATAAAATAATATTACCCTGCAATTTTAAGATGAGGTGTTACAGTGACAGTTTCTTATTATTGACTCTTACTTTTCATTCCTCCATGCCTTGAGTAGAACTGAGGCTGTAAAAGTAAACTGTTCTTGTTCCGTGACACTGGTTTCAGGCTTCCGAGGGAGAAATTCTTTTTCACACTCCAAATTCCATCCAGAGCCACTGTTAAGAATTTGTCAAAATAATACCGTTATAACTGATGACTTCAACTTGTTCTAGAATTAATGTAAGTTTAAAAAGACAGTCCTTTTGGTCTATACAGTAATTAGAAGTAGTTAAGCAGAGCTGAAAAGAGACTGACATTTCAGAGAGCAATTCACATTGCTAAAGGTATATAATGCTCTCTACTGTCTGTAGAACAGCTTAGGACTGCCAGGCTGCTAACTGAAGCAGGAGGCCCCTGATCTTTTATGTATAAGAAACTGCAGTAATACCATTGATGCATCCAGCATGATGTATTGGTCATACTGGAATGTCAAATGCCTTTATAAAAAGATAGCAGAGCAATACCCTCCCCCAAAAACCCCAAACCAACCCCACCAAAACAAAAAAGCTAATTTATTTTGTGGAAAAGTTACAATTTACTAACCATTCAATTTATGTAAAACAATAAACTTACTAATCATCTAAACTGTGTAAATCAGTAACCATCCAACCTGACAATTGTTTATCAGGACCCAGGCCACTTAAGGAGCATCTTTAATTCTCCAGATGTATAAAGATGAAAAAAGGAACTAGGTACTTGCTGAATAATCTGTATACCAACACGTTTGACCTTATTATACGTAGCATTGTTATGCTATGCATATAGCATATTATGCTATACATAAGATTTATACATTGAGCTTGTCATACATCCATATTACATATTCCTGTAATTAATTTTTTATAGTGTTTCTATATTACCTTTAGCACTTTAAGCCTTTGTAACATACATTTCATTGGAGGACCCCCCCATAAATCATGAGAACCTATATGGCAACATCCATTCATACAAGAAACTGAAATATTCTAGACAATTTTGATCTATTGGCAAATAAACACTGTGAAATACAGCTGGGTTCAGCTCTTAGTAACACTAAATGCATGAGCAGATTGTGCAGACTGATGTTAACATCTGCAATTCTGCTACTTGTCCAGAACCCCATTACAGTCAATGGGAAAAGAACAGGCACTTACAGAGCTGGTACCTAGGAGAAGACAGAAGAACTATGTTTTCAAAGTGCCTTTTCTTTCTCTCCACTTACTGTAAACAGAGCTAACATAAGTATAATAGTTAATTTGCAGGTGTGTGCTATAATTGCCTAAGGAGCCTAATCACAGTAATGGAGTTGCAGGTTCAAATGGTCTTTACAGGATATTGACTACATCACCTAGCTTAGGTACATTTTTGGCTGTGAATCCAACTGTTTTACATTAATTTTCAGTGACGTTAGTCCTGGGTCTCAATGCTACATAAGAGCAAACATAAGATTCAAAATTTTCAAAATTTGGAAACAAAGGCAAAAATGCCCTTATTACATTTGTGGAGGAGGTAATGACTAGGAGATGTAGTAGTGCACTTATTCCGACAAAATGCAGCTTCATATAACTAAGGAAGAGCTATACCCTATGGAAGGGAATGTGGGGTTACAGAAGAGGAACTGTGTATTGTGGAGCAAAAGCAAAATGAATTTAGGAGTAACAGACAAAAACCAGTTCAAGGTCCTAGTCCTAATGTTAACTCTAATTCATATTCTAATGTAGCTCTAGAATAAGTAAATTATTCCCTCTCCATAGGCCACCAGTGATACAAATACTGAAATATCATGATCAGATTTAGTATTCACATTTTAAAAGAGGAGGCAAAACAATGGTGAGAGTACCTAAAGAGGCAAACCCAAATATATATGTATAAACCTTCTCTGGGAGAAAATCCTGGATGCTAAAAAAGGCACTGTTACATATCCAAGAAAGGCTGAATCATGAAAATCCAAATTATTAATGAGGCTTTTGGTTTGTTTTTCAATACACCAACCACTAGAACAAACTAATGAGAGAAGCTGTGGAATAACCAGCATTACTCAGTGAACTATACAGAGAGGTACCTAACAAAATACAACAGCTTGGCTGATAAAGGTAGTAAGACCTTGTAGTCAACCAGATAAGATGACCTATCCTTAAACATTACAAACTTCTCAAAACTGATTTTCTACAATTAGATTAATAGATCTTATGGCTGCAAGCAACCACCAGCATGATGTAAGTTTTGTCTTACATGAATCACATGGCCTCAGGCTCCTTGCACAAAGACTAGCAAATGAGCCTCGGCCAAGGCTACCAGTTTAAGTACAAAATATTTAAAGTGTGCATTAAAAAGGGTATATCTAAGTGGTTTTTGTTAAATTGTCCCAACATTAAGTTCTTTTCTTCTTAAAAAACACTAATTATGTCTACTTTGATCTTACCTCATTTTTATCTCCAGTTCTCAGAACTTTCAATAGTTTAGCTAGACCGACCCCACCTTGTTCCCTCTTAGACACCCATTTGTAATGTCATTTGCCTACTGTAATCAAGTCTCTCCATAACCTTTACACTGCCTAAACAGACTGATCTTCTAATTGTTTTCACTGTTTTCCTGTCCTTTATTTATCCTTATCATTCTTACTTCAACTTGTTCTTGTCAACGCCAACTTCAGTTTTGAACAGCAGAAGGGGACAAAGTATTCTAATAACTGCAGCACTTCTTTTAAAGAAAAAGGTAATAAAACCTCCCTATTGCCTGGCATTCGTTTACATTTTATTAAACTGATCATATAGAATTATCCTCGTTGTCTATGCTCCTGTAATTTCAGACTAAAACCAAAGAAGTAATAGAGACAATAAGGAATTCTTCTGTTTCTAAATGTTCCCCATGGATGTTTCTAAATACTCCAGGATTTTTTTTGTAAATAGTAACTTTGCCACAGTTCCGCAGAACAATGTACATTTTATTCACCCTGAAAAATGCTTGCTATTTGCTGATGAGGATTACCTGCAGCTGGGTGTTTAACTTGGCATGCTTCTTTCCAAAACCAAAGCTCTTCTTCTAGTATTTCTTTGACCCTCCTAGATGGCTCAACATATGCAAGTTTCTTCCCTGTTAGTAAAACATATTACAAAAGAAACAGTTATTTTAACCCCCCGATTGCTAATATGCTTTGCCAATTGTAATGTCACTTTAGAATAGAATCATAGAGTCACTTCAGTTGGAAGAGACCCTCAAGATCACAGAGTCCAACCTTTAACCTAACTCTAACACTAAACCATGCACCCAAGAACCTTGTCTAAATGCCTTTTAAACACCTCCAGGGATGGTGACTCCACCACTGCCCTGGGCAGCCTGTTCCAATGCCTGATAACCCCTTCTGTGAATAATTTTTTCCTGATATCCAATCTAAACATCCCCCGGTGCAACTTGAGGCTGTTTCCTCTTGTCCTATCACTTGCTACTTGAGAGAAGAGACCAACACCCTCCATGCTACAACCTCCTTTCAGGTAGTTGTAGACAGTGATAAGGTCTCCCCCCAGCCTCCTTTTCTCCAGGCTAAACAGCCCCCGTTCCATCAGCTGCTCCTCATAAGACTGTTATGCTACTCTGCTTCTGTTTTTAATACTGTTGAAAGCAAATAATTTACAAATACGTGGCAGGGTTCAGCCAGGCCTTGCTGCCCAGCATGGTGCGATTCCCAAGGGCAGGAGCGAGGTGGGCAGGTCGCAGAGGGGAGTGCTGGTGGGCTGTGGTGTGGTGAGGAGGGAGCCAAGGCCACCCCGGGCACTGGAAAGACATGGCTGCTGTGTCTCTCCAGGGCGAACAATCTAAGGCAGGGCGAGATCTCCAAGGAGACGTGCTCACTGAAGATCTCCAAGGAGGTGAAGAGGGATTAGGGCGGCTCATGGGGCAGGGGAGTCCCCCTCTGACAGGGCACCGCTTTGGTGAGGTGCGGGGGGCTGCGGGAGGTGAGGGGCACCAGGCGCGGTGCCCGCGGGGACCAGCGGGGGAAAGGCCCGGCAGCCCCGAGGGGACACGGCGGCGGGGCCGGGCGGGGGCCGGGTAACGGCAGCCGCAGGGGGCGGTGAGGCGGCCCCGCCGCCGGGCCGGGGGATCGCGGCGCTCACAGGGCTGCCCGCCGGCCGCCGCCTCGCCGCGCACGCCGCTGCCCGACTCCTCGACCGCCACCGTCGACAGCTCCTCGCTCGCCGCCCTCATGGCCGCCGCCGCGCCCTGGCAGGTAGGAGCCGGACGGGCCGGTTGCCCCAGCAGCGGGGGCGGGCGCAGGCGGTCCGGCCCTGCCCCGCCGGCAGCAGGGAGGGCAGCGGCAGGGCCCGGAGCCCCCGCGGGACAGCCCTGCCCGCCCTCCGCCATGTTAGGGCTGCGTGTCGGCGGGGCGCGAGTGCCGCGGGACGGAGCCGGCTGTTGCCGTGTGCCCCCCGGACAGCCCGGGGTCGCCATCGCACGTCACAGTTGGGGCCTTTTCCCCCTTCCACAGCCCGGGGTTTAACAGAGGGAGCACCTCCGAGGCGGGGTGCGGGCAGGCCCCGTCCCCAGGGGACTGCAGGCCGTGCCCACCTCATGCCCACCTGGGGCACAGGGTGTGTGACAGCCTGAGTTACCGTTAACGGCTCTGCTCTCGGTATCAGCGGCTCCTCCTTTGTGTCCCTCAGTGTCACCACACTCAGCAGCAGGCGTGAATGTCTTGTACCCTGTGGGGTGTTTCCACTGTCCTCATCTGAGGCAATGACGACTGATGGAAATAAAGATGAGTCCATTTTCACTGGATGGATGATGTAAATCTACTAATGCTTAACAATACTATCTTGGTTTTAATAATGCTTTTAATAAAATGAGGCCTCTTGAGATGCTGTTTGTAGGAAACAAATTACCTTTCTAATATAATAGGCCCAGGCAGGTTCTCTCAGCAAAGCATATTTTATTAAAGGTTTTGCAAGACTGGGTGTGCTGCCTGATAGTAGGCACACAGAATAGGGCAAAAAGCCCCTGCCTCTATCCATCCCAAATCTGGGCCGCGAATTCCCTCCCCTGTTCCCCATTAGTGGAATATTAAAGGGTTTACAAACTACCCGACACCTGCCTTAGTTTGCCTATCTCATTCATCTAATTCTAACAATCTTATTGATTTATTTAAAACATGGATTCCTGGCTCTTTGGTTTCCCTTCCCCTTAGCTTAACTTTTTAAATACAGCAACCAGTTTGCATTCCGAGATTGGTTCAAAGAGACTTTGTTTTACATTAAAGATTCATAGTCTGATGTCTCTCAGTCTTTTCCCTCCCGCTGGGGTCAGGTGCCAGGTCCCCAGTTTTGTAAAAACAACATTCCTCCTTCAATGGCTCCTTGCACTGTTTATTGGACTGAAGTGGACTTGACTCTCCTTGTTTTGCCACTGTTGAAGTTTTGAGAAAGAAGAGCAGCTGGCAGTTGATTAGTCACTGGATAACACAGCTGGCGGGCACAGGGGAAGCTGTCCTGCTTGCCTGGCAAGAAGGTTTGCCCCACGGTAGCTTCCTTGAAATCTAGACTTTGCAAACAGTAGTGAAAACTTACAAGGCACAAACCAAGTCTAGTTACACAAATGCATGATATAATCAATTTCTTTAGTTTTCCTATTTTTCAAGGCATATTCGTCTTCCAGAAATGTCCTCTTGACAGTCAATAGGCATTAAAAATCATCTTGTACCATTCATAGTTATGTTTTCTAACAGATGTGCCGAACAGAGCTTCTACAAAGGCGGGTGGGAGAGACACTCTAGAGGTGCTTGATCAGAGCACCAAATGTGGGCCAACATACCCCAGCGCTGCTGCTGTTAGATATGTGCTTCAGCTCTGTTAGTGGTGTCTGGAAGGAGTCTGAGATCACTCAGGAAGGCATCTGCACAGGACAACAAAGAGTTTTGTTACAACTCTCATGCTGATTGACAATACTTCAGGTTTTATCTTCAATTTTCACTTCAGTTTTGTTAACATAGAGAAGCAAGTTCCTCCACTCTAAAGTCGATGGGAAAGCTGAAACTCAAAATCATGCAGCATGCCATTACCATGGGAAAATCCTTAGTGTACTGATTCCCATGCAATATAGATCGTGTGCTGGGCTGACAGCATTGCTGAAGTTCTACCAGTATTAAACCACTTGATCAAAAAGATCTACCTGCTCAGAGTAGTTGTTTTGAGATTACTGGTACTTAAAAGCACTCACTCATTAAATACTTGCATTTAGTATTGATTTTTATCTGAAACTTACACTTGAACCAAGGTGGGGAAAAGAAAAAAAAAAAGATGGTAGCTAAATGATCCAGAGAGGTTGATACTCCAGAAGAAGTTTAAAGACTGAGACATACAGATTGAGACAGCTGATGTGAACAGTAACACAGGTAAATTAAACTCTCAAACTAATTCTAAAAATCATACAATTTTTCACTTGCTGGCAGAAAAGCTGACTGGCAAATGGAAGCAAGAATTTAAGATATCTCTTGAGAAAATTTATAGCATTAGTTAACATTTTTCTTTTAAGTAGACCAAGTAGTACTCAGTGCTAGGACTTGCTAAGAATGCTTCAGATGAAGGGTTCCTGTCTTATCTGCAAACCAGTGAGGTTCTGGCTGGCAGGACTGCAGAGAGAAGCTGCGCTCAGGTGCACACCAAAGGCCTCAAAATCTAAAGGAACCAACCAACCCACTCACCCACCCCCACCAACGCCCTGAGTTTGGTTAAATGGTGGCAGCCAAATTTGTCAGAACTTTTGGAAACCCAACTCAGATGCGAATGCCCAGGATCAGCAACACAAGGTATCCCAAATTTAAAAAAGGTATAAAATAAGACAATAAACGGTCTGGAAATTAAGGAATTTTGAGGAAAAAATACCAGTGAAGTTCTCAAACTATGCTGATGTCCTAATATTTGAGTTGGAATGAGAAATTCTCATTGGGGATTCAAAGGTGGAAGAGAAACACTGTTGAGTGTGTCCTGAACTAAATTAGCTGTAACTAAATCTGACACAACAGTATGGTGGCTGTTTATCCTCATACAGTTGAAGTTTACTTGTTCTAACTAATGCTGTATCCACGACATTAAAACTTGACTCCTCAGCTTAGTTTGTAAGGCAAAAGTAAACAGGATCATTACAGAAAGTAATTTCTTTGAAAAGTACCATAAAAAAAAAAAAATAGTTTCAGTTTATCATCCTATGAATAACGCTTTTAATTGATGAACAGGCAACTGCACTGATAATTGAGCTTTCAATTAAAAATGACAACAAAGTACTTAGGGTTGAATATTTTATTTTATAATAAGCCTTACACCAGGATCACTAAACATGTTGTGTATCACCCAAATAAGTTACATTCATTCTGAGCTTTCATGCAGTTTTGAAAAAGTTACATTTCTTAGAAAATAATTTTCAAGTGAGCTGTAATAAACTGCAAAACCAAGGCAGAATTTTCTCACGTCAAGTCAATATTTGTTTTCCCTCCCACTGTGACCGTACAGACGAATTACAAAAGCCCCTCCAAATTCGCACTAATTAAACAGAGACTGGCTGAGATTACTGAGACTTTGTGTATACCATCAATAACAGTAGTAACACTTCAAAGTCTGAGCAAGACCACTGAGCTGAGTTGCAAGAAGTGATGTTTTGCCTGAGAATACCAAAATATCTTACACGAAAACTTCATCGCAAAGAGACAGACCACCATGGATGAGTGTGCAGAACACAAAGAAGAGGCAGCAAACCTCACATTCACAAGTGTAACCACAGCTTTTAGGGGGACACAGCATTTATGCAGTCCTCTACTATTTCAAAAAGGTAGTGATATATATCAGTCCTGCGAGCAATGTCGAGGGCAGTTTCATCCAGGTTGTTTTTCAGGTCTGCCTTCACGTAGCGGTTCATCAGCAAGAGTTCAAGGGTTTCTCTGCTGTTTTTGTTCCCCGCAGCGATATGCAACGGTGTCAGCAAACCATTCGTCTGGGCGTTGATGTCTGCGCCCTGCTGAAGCAGGAACGCGGCCACTTTGGTGTTGTTCCACTTGCAGGCGCTGTGCAGAGGCGTCCAGCCGTCCACCGTCTGCGCATGAACGTCGGCCCCTTGGGCGACCAGCTCGTGTGCCACCTCCAGGTGCCCGCTGTAGGCAGCTCGGTGCAGAGGAGTGTACTGGTCTTCATCGCGAGCGTTCACTGGAGCCAGCTTTTCAGAAAGGAGCCTTCTCACTGTACTCAGCTAGTTAAAGAAAACAGGTGATTTAATCTGAAACTCTGCAAACAAGGCATGTGGCTTTTACTGTTCTGGAGTTTTATGGAACAGCAATTACCATCAGTCTCAAAAAGGCTTAAGTGCAACAAGAAATTTTAAAATTAAAGCAGTTATTGTTACTGGGGTGTTTTTTTGTTTGTTGTTTTTTGTTTGTTTGTTTTAATAGGTTTGTGTTTGATTTGGGTGGGTTGTTTTGTTTTCTTTTTAAAGAGATAGAACATGAAACCTACTTGCAATGCCTTAGGAATACCTTTCCCTTACACCTAATCCCCATTCACTGTGAAGACAAATACCTCCACAGAACGGTAGATGGAGCTGGTGTGTGTAAGAAAGACAACTAATTAAAATAAATGTACACAAGGGTGTAATAAGCTGCGGAAAAGGAATCTTGCTTGTTTGTCCCTCACTTCCAAGAACAAAAAGGGTTGGTTTTTTTCCATAAAAATATAGGAAAACTGTCACCCATTATCTGCATATGGAGCTTTTGAGAAAATAACATTTCAACTACACCCCGTCCACCCAGTGCAAAGGTTTACTTGCCAGGAATAAAAAAAAAAAAAGCCTGGCATGCTTTCAGTATACAGAAGTTTAAGAAGAGTGCTGTTTCTCGAATTTTGAACTACAGTCACAGAAAGCTAATGAATCCAGAGATATTTTAGTGTGGGGGCTACAAAGGGAGACGTTTTACATACAGTTGCTTTGCAAAACTGGATCAAAATAGTTCAGAGAGGGAAGAGAAAGTGTAGTGTTGATGAAACTGTAGATGTCTGCACAAAATACCATTCACGCCAGTGATACATATGAACAGAATAAATACCTTACCCGATTGTTTTCAGCTGCCCAGAGCAGCAGTTTCTCTGGATTTTTTTCCATTTTCTTTTCTTGCATTTCATACCATTCCTCACTTCTTTCTTGTTCATCATCATCATCATCAGACTGTCCTGACCAGCAGCTCTGAGTTCCTACAGGAATCAAATGCCTGTGCGTCTCCAGCAGTTCCAGTTGGTTAAAATTCTCCAGGAAGTCTTCAAACTGGTCACTGTCATCATCTTCGTCATCAATTTTTTTGTCCTTATTCATTTTCACTTAGCACCTGTAAGTGGCAGATACAGAATGATATTTATGAGAGCTTTTACTGTCTTCTGTGCACTAATTGTCGAGAAAACTGATGGATGATGCAGATATCAGCAACACCACAAACAGCGAAACTCAAGAACAAACTCCATGTTCCTCCACTAAGCCGGGCTCTGCCAGGTTCCCCAGTTAAAACCCGTGCAACACAACCACTGTGATATCGCGACATGCACACGGCATCGCCGCCCGGCGCTCCTCACTATGCTCCCTCTCCCTTCAGGCCCCGAGCGAGGGCCGGGAAGCGACCGTCCGCGGGGTCCGCAGCGCCCGGGAGGGCCTCAGCGCCGCCGGCGGCAGCCCGCCCCCTGCAGGCTGCCGGCCCCAGCACCGGCCGCCGCTCCGGTGTCCCGGCCCGGCCCCGCTGCGCTGCCGGGAACGCACCTGCCGCGCGCGACCGCCGCGCTCCAGGGGCGGGGCCACCCGCGGGGCGGGGCCACGCACTGCCGGGTGCAGGGCCCCGCCCCGCAGAGCCGTCCTTCCGGTCCGCGCCCGCCAGCGGACGTGACGGCAGCGGGAGGCGGGCTCGGCTGAGCCAACCGTGGCGGCCCCGCGGGAGAGGCGCGGGGCGAGCGCGCGCGCTTTGAGCGGGACGGCTCTCGCGAGAGCGGCGCGCGGGCCCCCGCGCCGGGCCCCGCCCTTCTCGGCGCCATGGAGACGGCGCGCGGCGGCAGGTGGCCGCGCTGAGGGCGCGGGCCCGGGCTCTGGGGGATCGCGGCCTCCCCGCACCCTCCGTGCCGCCCCGCGCTCCCCGGGTGCAGCGGGCCGCTTGCCACCGCCCTTGTTGAACCCGGTGTCGGCCGTGTTCGTCCCGCTGCCTCCTGCCCGGCCGCGTATTGCGGTCGTTCGTGGGAAGTCGGCTGTTCCCTGTGTTCTTCCCGGTAGCTTTGCCGGGAGGGAGGCGCCGGGGGCGGCGCTGGGTTGCTGGGCGGCCGGTGTGGGAGGGCCGGCGGCGCCGGGCGGGCAGCCGTGTGTCCTGTGAATGGTTAAACCAAGCACGGGTCTCTCCTTAGCCTGAGGTTTTTTTGCAAGCGAGGATTACCACAAAAAGGCTGGGTGACATAACTGATCGCCCGGCTCCCTGTGCCCTTCTTTCTAATTCGTTTGTATTTTTGTCTGCTGGACTTCACACAGCGTCTGTGAAGATAGAAACTGACTTCCTGACTTTCCAGGCTGTGTCCAGAGCCTTTTTGTGAGGGGTCCCGGCGCGAAGATGAGCACCGTCAGCTCACAGTAAGCTCCTCTTGGCTGCAGCTCTGTGCACTTCTGTCTTTTGTATCTTTGCAATAAGTTAAGAACTCAGAACAGCATTTATGTTTTTCCTCAGGTCCTTATGATCATTGTACTTTCATATATGTGTAGACTGGCGCTGGAAAGAGAGAAACTGAATGGTTGTTCACCGAGTCTTTTTAAAGGCATAAAACATACAAAGGGTTCTTTTAGTTTCTCTTTCAATATTTCTGAGAGATGGTTGCAGCCTTTGTAGGATGGTTGGGGTAACCAAATCTTCAAACTGGTTTGGTGAAGTGCTATTTGCAATAGAAGTCATGAAAAATTTTGAGAATATTACAGGAATGATATTTTGATAGAGTTTAATAACCTCTTTTGTCTTTAACGACTTTGGACAGAACAGCTTACCTCGCTAAAATCTGTGTTGAAGGTCTAAAGTATATTGCTCTCTAACACAAATTTTCCTGTCTTGTTCAGGGATGATGAAGATACCTTTAAAATACTTATTGCTACTGATATTCATCTTGGCTATTTGGAGAAGGATCCTGTTCGTGGAAATGATACATTTGTAACTCTAAATGAAATTCTGGACCATGCTCAAAAAAAGGAGGTAAGTACCACTTTTTGGAAAGTGAAGGAGTGAGACTGTGGAAAATACATTCCAACCTGCCAGAAGCTATAAAGCTTGGGCCTGCTGCAATCCTTATTAACATCAAATTAAATGACTAAACTATTTATTGCAAACAGTTATGTTTCTGTTTTAGCAAAAGGAAGGCCTATTCCTTTGTGAGAGCATTCTTATTAAATTATGCCCCTGGTTTCATTAACGGTGTTTTCAGATTGCCTGCACCAGTTCCAGTGGTATTTAGAGACTGTTTGTCACTGCAAGAAGGGGAAAAAATTGGGAAGACTGAGGGTAATAATACAAAGTCTTCAGACAATTCAGAAAGTAGAAAAAATGCTACAAACTTTTAAAGTGTTGATTCTGGTATTAAGGATTGAATGTTTCTTAGTCAAATTATTTGTAATTTTGATGAAGATGTTTTTTTTTTCTAATGCTTTCAGAAACTGAAACTAGTACCCCCTTAAAGTAAATGTGGTGATAGATATTGATTTATTCTCTGCATGTGCTACAGCAATGAAAAGATCACGTACCTCTTCAGGCCTGTCAAAGAAAATGTTCAGGAGCCACTCTGGAAACCTTTATTAAAACACTTTTTTTTGCAGCACTATCAGTTGTTTTCTCCTGTAGATGTTGATAAATGGATCTTTTGGGGTTTGTTTTTTTTTAAGATGAATAACTTAATTAATGTTTATTTCATGAAGAAATTAAAAACTGTTTGCAACTACCAACTCATTTTACCTAGAAGTCCAGATATGAGGAGATATGTGCAAGTCCTTAGAAAAAATAATTTAAACTATTTGTTTAGAAGTCTTTCAAGGTAATACAAAATGTTGTATTAAAATAATAGAGCTTTTTGTTACATACAGGTGGACTTTGTTTTATTAGGTGGGGACCTTTTTCATGAAAACAAACCTTCCAGAAAAACAATACACTCTTGTTTGGAGTCCCTAAGAAAATACTGCATGGGTGATCGTCCTATTCAGTTTGAAATTTTGAGTGATCAGGCAGTTAATTTTCAGTACAGCAAGTAAGTATGTTTCTATAAATCATGGTGTAAGGGTGAATATATTGTGATTTTTATGATTTATATCCTCTGTGACTGGAACCTTGAAGTTTTAGGCCTGTTTGTGTGGGACAGTTTACAGGATGACTTCATGTGTCATCTTTTATAATCGAAGCCTGTCAAGGCACGCACACAATTTTTCGAGAAATTTCTGAATGTGTTGTGACATGTAATACACTTACGTAATGTATAGTTTCTATCCTGCAAGTACAATGCAAGTAAACCAATTTACATGAGTTGCTGCGGTAAAATCAGCAGAGTTCTGAGTGTGTAAACAAAGTTTGCATGGCCCAGGCTGCTGCTTTTGCATGTACCACACAACATGTTGTACAATTCTTTTCACAGGCTTGCTCTGAAAAAATAGGATCTCTTTGCTACCCTCTTCCCAGTGGGAAGAGCCATTCCAGTCCACGATTAAGAGTCTCCTTATGCTGTGCAGCTTAAGCTTGTTCACAGCCACTTAGTTCTCGCTTGTGCTGCTGCCATGATTTGTTTGTGATTATGTCGATTTGAAGAGAATATTGGGAATTGTCCACAAATTTGCAGATATAGCTTGACCTTTTTTTCCTCTTCTTGTTCAGGTTTCCATGGGTGAATTATCAAGATCGAAATCTCAACATTTCTATTCCAATTTTTAGTATTCATGGCAATCATGATGATCCCACAGGGGTAATTATTATCGTAATTGTACTATACTGTTATGTTAGAAAAATAATACTATGCAAATAGAGACTTGTATAGAAATACAGTTCTTGGAGAACAGGCTATTTTTAGTTATTCCACTCTTCATGTAGATATTTTGTGTATCTTTAGGAATTCTGCTAATTAGTGACACTAAAAAAGAGAAAGTAAAGAAGGGATCCATCTGAACTATGTTTAAATTCTTAATTTACATAGATTTCTTTCATTGAGAACAGAATAACTTTTCATGCCAAGTAATGGCAGCATCTCAGAAAGTTTCTAAACCAAATTCTATCTGTATAGACTGAAAGCTTTTTTTTTCTTAAAGAAGGGAAATTTTGATATTTGTGTATGTATAATTGACATGCATCTTCTATTTTCACGGAAGATAGTCTAATAATGATGAAATACTGGTTTAAAAATCAACAACTAAAAGTAAGGAGGAAAAGGACATTCAGAAAGCAGTGAAATGTGTGTGTTGAATTAATAATTTTGCATTTCATATCAAATAACAGTGTATGGTGGAAATGAGTGTTTTAACAGTGGTAGTTTAACTTTGGACCTACTGTGAAGCAGTTTGCTTAACCAGATAATTTTCTGTAGTAGTTTTGCATACTTGGGTTTGGTTTTGTTTTTCTGAATGATTTAATGTTTGATTTCTTGTTTGAAGCAGGACTTGTAAGGAAAAGGGATTTGCTTCTGTACCCATAATTACTTAAAAAAAAAAAAAAAGCTAATATATGTGGTGGGTTTTTTCAACTGCAGAAGTTACTTAAGGAAAGATATTCTCTCTCCCTTTTTAGACTGTTTCACTCAGACTTAAAAGACTAAATGTTCTGTTCAGGGTTTTTATATTTGTTTCTTAATATTTTCTATAGGCAGATGCACTGTGTGCATTGGATATTTTAAGCTGTGCAGGATTGTTGAATCACTTTGGACGTTCAACTTCTGTGGAGAAAATAGATATTAGTCCCATTTTATTGCGTAAGGGTAGAACAAAAATTGCTCTGTATGGTTTGGGTGAGTATTAGTCTACCAGACTGACTGGACTGTTCGTGTATTACTGAACCTCAGTAGGTCTGCATTAAGTTGGAACAAGCATATAGTGCTGCAGCAAACATGAAGGTCTAAATAATGCTAAATCAAAGTGCATCAATTCTGTAAGTGTCAGGTTTCTCCTCCTACTTTGTTGTCACTAGCTGACGGGTTTTTTCTTTGCTGTTGGTTTTTTTTTTTAATGTTATTTTAAAATAAATCTTTCAATAACTTTCTTCTTATACTTTTATTAAGTGAACACTGCTTAAGTGAGCCATAGATAGTGCCTGTGTATCGAGTCAGGGCAATCACATTCTTAAATTCTCACTGTTTTGTATTAAGCTTACTTCCTCCTTAAACACTCTCTGTTCACCTGCCATTTTCGTTATGTTTAAAACCATAAACTGAGCAGAAACCTAATGTCTGACTTGTCTGCCTGAAGTAGTTTAGAAGTAACATCTGTCACAGGTAACCTTAGTTTCTTTAAAGAGCCTTATGAAGAGTTTCATATTTTAAAGGCAGTCTCTGGTGGGTTTTCCGCTCCAGTTTGTCCCTTTCTTTTTTCTCTTCCACCTTCCTCCTATTTAAAATGGTCATGTTTGACTGCATTCTACCTAGAGAAGTTAACTATTAAGATCTTCATTTTTTACCTCTGGTTTTATATCCAGTCAGGAGTGCTTAAACACTTGCTTTCGAGTAACTTTTATAGCTATAACTTAAGTCCTAGTTGTCCATGATTTCATGTGTTTAATGAGATACTTAAAAAGCTTGCTTGATGTTCTAAGGGTTAGTGGTGAGGGTTCTAACGCTACAATATAAAAGTCTTCAAAAAGCATTTGAATTTTTAATACCCAAAATCATTACTAGGAAATGCAACAACTGTCTAAAGTACAGGTGTTTCTGCACGAAAATGTATATGAGATGTTTCTTTGAGCTTCTGCCAGGATTATATACCCTCTTGACTTTCTCTGATTCAGACATCACTTGTTCTTTTATAAAATATGTAAACTCCATATGGAATTTATTGAAATGCATCATGAACCCTGGGTATGGATGGTTTGTTAGTGTTTGTTTCCTTGATTGTTTTCCCTTGTTAAAAACATCAAGGAAATAATCAGTGACAAACACTTCAGAAGTACTGCAGGCTTTTTCCTGCCGTGTTGGAAAGCACAGACTTTGCAGAATTCGTGGTTTATTTTTTGTTCTGTAGAGAATTTCAAAGTATGTTCAAGAACTCCATCTCTACTCAGTTGTATCTGTTTGTAGACTCCACTGTACAGCAAAATATACTCCTTATTCTGTCAACAAGAAACAAAACACCTTTTCTGATATTTTAAATTCTGCCCATAGGCAGTTGTTTGGCACAGAAAAGTGGCACGAGGTCTCAAACTAGTTGTAGTTAACGAAGCTGCTTTTAGCAGTTATTTAAAGGTAGATTTCACATTAAAATGGCTTGTTTTCAGATGTCTGTCTAGTAAAATAGCGGATTTATACTTTGATCGGTTCAAATTTGTAATCACGCCTTGGACTTCTTGGGTCACGAAGATGATCATCTGATCTTGTCACAAAATTGTGTTCTTCTTCCTCTTTTTAATAGAGTTGCTAATAAAAGTGCTATAAAAAAGAGTTGGTTTACCACACAGAAATGATTTAATGCTTTGTTTTGTCTCCTCCAGGAGCTATTCCAGATGAGAGGCTGTATCGTATGTTTGTCAATAAACAAGTAACCATGCTGAGGCCAAGGGAAGATGAAGATAGTTGGTTTAACTTGTTTGTGATTCATCAAAATAGGTAACAGTATTGAATGAATTACAGTAACTTGTAAACTTATTGTGTTGTTTAATTGAACTGCCTTGAAAAGGGTAGGTGAGAAAACCAGCCGTATTAGTTGGCGCTTCTTGCGAGTATCTGGTTTCTTAAGATTTTCCCAAATGAAAACATTGTTCCACAGCTCTTCTTACAGAAGCATCATAAAGGAAGAGTTCAAATCAGTGAGTTGGGAATGTTGCGAAATAGCTTCCTAAACTCATATAGTTAAGGACAGGGAAGGGCTTGTAGTGTAAGATGCATATAGTTAAGTCTTGTCTGCTTGTTAGAGCTGAAAAAGCATTAAACTTCATATTGTGTTTTCTATCCTTGTTTAAACCATTATTTGACAAGTACTGTATCTTCACTTACGCTGCTCTGCTTTACGGTTTCTCTTGAACAGAGGAGAGGTAGCGTGTGTTCCATCTGCCTGCACACTTCTTCCAGCAGCGGTAGCAGAAACAGGCAGAGTTCTTTTCCAAATCCTTTGGTATAATTTTTCCTGAGTAAGAGCACAATCCTCATGTGCAAGTAAGGGTCAGGCAGAAGTAAACAAATATATAACAGCTCAGATAACCCTGTGTACTGGTCTCTGTACTGTAAGCTGAAGGAGCTCTTCCTCCTCCATCTCCTCTGTCTTCTGGAAAGAAATGGGGGGTGGTATGTGCCATGTCTGTTTAATTCAGTGGTTTTTGTCCCACCATTTAAAAAAATAAAATAAAAGGCCATGAGGTGCTATAAAAGCATTCAAATGGAAAAAAAACCCTGAAGTCTTGCAAGCCAAGTAAGAATAAAAGGGAGATCCAAATAAAAGGAGGGGAGCATTAAAGAATGAGCTGTGTAAGTTGCATTTTTGTTTAACCAAACACTTTAAACAATTGCATAAAGAACACATGTGATGAGTACTTGGTGTGAAATTTACGTCAGGTATTTTTCCTGGAGTTTCTGTATCACTTCAAATCACACTGATGTTTTTCTTCTCCTTCACTCCCCCCCTGCCCACCTGTGACTGTTAACATTCTAACTATTTTTTCTGTTTTCTTTAACAGGAGCAAACATGGAGCTACCAACTACATTCCAGAGCAGTTTTTAGATGACTTTATTAATCTTGTTGTGTGGGGTCATGAACATGAGTGCAAAATAGCTCCCTGCCAAAATGAACAGCAAGGTTTCTATGTTTCTCAGCCAGGAAGTTCAGTGGTGACATCTCTGTCCCCTGGAGAAGCTGTAAAGAAGTATGTGATTTTTTTTTTTTTTTTCTTTTTGCTCTTGTTTATCCCTTGCCTTATGTCTGTAATGTGTTGTGTTGAGAAAGGAAAAATTCTTCTACTAAGTATGAAAAGTTTGTTTTATAGTGTGGATTAGTTTCAGAGTATGACATAACTGGGGGTCCTGGTGGACAACAGGATGCCCATGAGCCAGCACTGTGCCCTTGTGGCCAGGAAGGCCAATGGCATCCTGGGGTGTATTAGAAGGGGGGTGGTTAGTAGATTGAGAGAGGTCCCCCTTCCCCTCTACTCTGCCCTGGTGAGACCCCATCTGGAATATTGTGTCCAGTTCTGGGCCCCTCAGTTCAGGAAGGACAGGGAACTGCTGGAGAGGGTCCAGCACAGGGCAACGAAGATGATTAAGGGAGTGGAGCACCTCCCTTATGAAGAAAGGCTGAGGGAGCTGGGGCTCTTTAGTTTGGAGAAGAGGAGACTGAGGGGTGACCTTATTAATGTTTATAAATATATAAAGGGTGAGTGCCACGAGGATGGAGCCAGGCTCTTCTCGGTGGCAAACAATGATAGGACAAGGGGTAATGGGATCAAGCTGGAACACAAGAGGTTCCACTTAAATTTGAGAAGAAAATTCTTCTCAGTGAGGGTGACAGACACTGGAACAGGCTGCCCAGGGAGGTTGTGGAGTCTCCTTCTCTGGAGACATTGAAAGCCTGCCTGGACATGTTCCTGTGCGACCTCACCTAGGCGTTCCTGCTCCAGCAGGGGGATTGGACTAGATGATCTTTTGAGGTCCCTTCCAATCCCAAACATACTGTGATATTGTGATACTGTGATAACAAACGGAGTAGATGCAATCAGTGCTTGTAATAACTTTTACCTTATTTAGGGTTAAACGTAACATTTGAAGCAAATGTAACTTTTCTAGGAGGAGTTGCACCTGATAAAGAGGATTATAAAGAACTGTGTGCATGTGCTGGTGTATGGAACAAGCACAACCAAAATATAACAGAACTGAAGTTTGGAAGGGCCAGCCCTGAAGTACAGATCCAAGAACTTCCTATAGCTTTTAAACTTTTGTCCCTGAAAAGTAAACATGAATTTAAAACATTTTTATACCATTATTTTCTTTAGTTTGTCTTTTAGTAAGTTAATTGTTGTTCTTCCAGACACATTGGTTTGCTGCATGTTAAAGGGAAAAAAATGAAAATGGAGAAGATTATGCTAGAGACAGTGCGAACTTTCTACATGGAGGATATTGTTCTAGCTGATCATCCAGATCTTTTTAATCCTGACAATCCTAAAGTAACTCAGTCGATACAAGCATTCTGCATGGAAAAGGTAACCTGTAATGCTAACAGCGTATGGAC
Organism: Streptopelia decaocto; assembly: GCF_964273445.1. Classification (NCBI taxonomy): domain Eukaryota; kingdom Metazoa; phylum Chordata; class Aves; order Columbiformes; family Columbidae; genus Streptopelia; species Streptopelia decaocto. Next base: position 200,362,166 of record NC_138663.1, read on the forward strand.
AGGGACTGTGACTGGTTTTGAGTCTGGAAGTTGAGAAATCTTATGTTTTGCCCTGTGTTAGTGTGACAGGCAATGTTTCCATAGGAGGCTTCATTCCATGACATTCACTGCAGCCTTGGCTTCCAGATACCTTGACTGGGATGACCTGTTGAAGTAGGCTGCAACTGCTTTATGGGGGTGTCCATATTATCTTTGTACAAAAGCTGTTGCCTGAGAGTGGGGCAGCGTTGGATGTGCACTTTGGAACCAGCATAGGTACATGTACCTAAACCCGGAGAGCTGGGAAGTGGCACAAAGTGTACCTAAACCCGGAGAGTGGGAAGTGGCACAAATAACTTAACAGGTTTATTAATTGCTCTCGGTTCTCAGCTCTGTATAAGTCTCTTCTTGCTTTTCCCTGTAACTAGAAATTTGGCAAAAGATAATAGCTATACAGTAAAACAGTGTGAATCATCAGTGATGTAGATATTGCTGGACTGTGCTGTATCTGAAAGATGAGCCTTTCGTTATGAATTTTTTCTCATTCATTCTTATGACTTTTGACTGGATACTGGTACATATGTGTGTTCAGGAATGAGATCACATCCTCTATTTATTTAATTTCATAGCTGCCCCCTGCAGATGATGTGTTTTAAGTTACACTTAAAGGGTTCAGGCATCTGTAAGAGAATGAAGTGGAACTGAATTTCTAATTCTGCTTCATAGGTTGAATTTATGCTGGACAATGCAGAAAGGGAACGCGTAGGAAATCCACGCCGACCAGAGAAGCCTCTCATAAGATTACGAGTAAGAAATTTTTCAGTTTGGATTGCTTTGCTTTGGAAGGTTACTGTGAAAATTTTCAAAGCAAACTCGTGCGTTTTGTATAAAGACAATATATACAATTTCTTACTGTATACAGGTGAATATAAATTGCCTTCATGCAATGATTCTATTTGCCTGTGGTACAGCTAGTCACTGCTGGTCTGAATAAGGGGATCAAAAGTGGCTCTTTACAGAGAAGTTTTGCTTAAGCCATGTTATCCTATGTTTGTTCCTAACCTTATTTATGGAAGCTTTCCTGAAGACTAGTAAATGAAACAAATTAGGAACAAGTTGTTAATCTGGGCTGTTATTAGCTATTCTGCTATTATTACATATTAGCTATTCTTATTAATTAACTATTCTGCATAGTTTGGCAAAGCATTAATTTTAGGTTGACTTGGTTTTTACTTTAATTTTTCCTTTGAAGAATAATAAAAGTGATTTGTGTGGCTTCTCTATTTCTGCTCGTTTCATATTAAAATTTTTCCTTTCCTCTCTTAGGTTGATTATACAGGTGGCTTTGAACCATTCAGTGTCCATCGTTTTAGCCAGAAGTACATGGATAGGGTAGCTAACCCAAAAGACATCATACACTTTTTCAGGCATCGTGAACAAAAAGAGAAAAATGGTAAGGAATGCAAGGAATCATTGGCTTGCCTTGCTTTTCATTTTTCTTCCTTTTATTTTATTACCCAGAGCTTGCAAAGCTTGGTATCTACCATTGCATGTGTTATAGGAGAAGTAAAGATGCATGGTCTCATTTAAGTGTAAATATTGCACAAGTATTTCTGGCTTCATCTAAAATTCTAATATTCAGCACAGCATCTTCTGACAGTTATTCATAAACTCAAACCTTATTGAGTTACTTATAGTAATGTATAGAGCCCTGTACCACACTGAGTTACTCCATGATTCTATGATAATTACCATGAAAGGCATTAAATGTCTCACTCCTGAGACTTCTCAGAAAGAGATGGTTGGTTTGGGGCACTTTGCAGGAAAAGAGGCGGGTGTTGTGTTTTTTCCCTTTTTTTAAATCTTGTTGCTGTAGTATTTAATTTGTTTATACCTAAAATACTAATGGAGGGGATGGGCTTGAGAGATGTTTGTATATTAAAAAAAGAAAAAAGGTCTCAATGTACAACAGCATCTTTTTTGCTCTAATTAATCATGTGGATGGGGTGCTCTTGGCATTTGAGTCTGTTCCAGGTATGTCTCTATTTAAGCATTTGTGCAAAACAAATAATAGCTATTACTATTGCAGCATTTCTCACTGTGCGTAGAGTTTTTAACAAATTAATAGATGTTGCCTAAATACTGGATTTGAAATAGTCGCTAATGAAGATACAGCTTGCACAAGAACATACTGTACTAAGTATCTGTTAATATTTCACATTAGTATGTTTTAAGTACTCCAATTTTTACTCCAGTTTTTGCTTACACTGTTATTTTTCTAAAGTTCAAAGCATCATGTTTCATGAATAAAAACTGCTTTTAGTGAGTTTTTTTAATTATGCCCTATTGATTGTGGTTTATTTTGCCTTATTTTTTAATAGTTGCAGAATCTCATTAACATTTTCAGAATACAAGACAGCTACCACATCTGTCGCCATGTTTCATAAATACATTTTAATTTTCCTACTTAACGTGCATCTCAGCTTCAGGAAGGGAACGTGAAAAGAATACAGTGATTCTTTGTGTTACGTTATTAGTTATCCTTTAATACAAGGGAGGTAGCTAATAAAGCAGTCCAAATTTTCAGTGTATGTGCACATGATGCTGTGGTTCAATACAGGTGATGTTCATGAGTTCACAAGTTGTTATTGTTTCTTTTGTCATAGCTGCTTATAGAAGGCTGACAGAGCAATGTTGTGTGCTTGCATGTGGCAAATGTCTAGAAGTAGTCGGTAGTCATCATATAGTGCTTTGCATCATATATGGTAACCTCAGCTGATTATCTATGTCATTCTGTTGTTGGTACCTTGCTGCCCAAGAATGGGGGGCAGCCTCAGTGAGCTGTGAACATTTTCTACTAAGAGTCAGTGTGCTTTGCAGGAAAATTTCTTTTCTAGAAACAAAGTACTTATAAAAAAAAGTTACTTGTAAAAGTAGTTACTTATAATAAAATCAAATATTTTATTTTCTTCCATTTGTTGTCTTCCAGAGTTCTATTATAATAACCTTCAGGATGTAGTGTTCAATTTTTTAATTCTGGACATTGGTAGTTAGAAGAACACTTTGCTAGAGGTGGCGTTGTCTTGTGCAATTATTGTGGCTGTTATATTTGCCAATGTTTTCAGATAATAGAGTCTACAGTTAGAACAAAAAACATTCACGTATAAAAGGGACCACAATTTTTAAGAGGCTTATGTTAATCTTTTTTCCTTTTGGTCTCAGTGGGGTGATAATAAAAACTGCAAATGTGGGTGACGTTGCCACTGTGCTTTTCTATTCTAGACAGTGATCTTAATTTTGGAAAACTGGTTGGCAGACCAGTTTCTGAGGGAATGACGCTGAGGGTGGAAGACCTTGTAAAGCAGTATTTTCAGACAGCGGAGAAGGTACCTTTCTACCTTTTATGTTTTTTGTTTTTTTAATGATATATCATCTTTTAATCTTTTTTTTTGTTTGGTTATTTTTTTGTACATATTGTTTTCTTAATGGAACTAGTGTGCCCTGAAAAGACTCTGACATTCACTAAGAAGTCAGTTTATTTCCTCTATAGCTGTACGTGAATTTCTGTGAGAAGTATATGTCTTAGGTTCACAGATAACGGTTGTATGTAGGTTGTATAAGGTATGTGAACACATGCTGGCTTGAGAACATTATGGTAGCTCTTCATGTGAACTTGCAGTGTCTGCCCAGTGCTAAATGATGTGTCATGTTCTTAGAGGAGAGAGGTGTGAGGCAGCACCCTCCGAGTGTAATTTAGTATCTGTAATAATTCAGGGCCTGTTTTTAATAGCATTTTTATGTCTGCAAGTTGATCTTGACTTTACTTTGAAAAAGGGAGAGGAACTAGGCAAGAATACAGTTCACCTTCTCTCAGAAATACATTTCAGAAAAATTATTTAAGATATAACTAAGTAGTTTCTTTACTGTTTATGAAACTTTTTTCTTTGAGTCTGAAAAATATTTTGTTACTAGGTGTAACATGCTAGTAACAAAAGCGTTGTAAGTGTATTGTGACAAGTAACATTTGCTTATTGCTGTGCTTTTCTCTGAGTGAAATCTTCAGTGCTTTTTACTGGTTTTGGAACCAATTTAATATAATATCTATCTGAAACAACTTTCTTTGGTGGCAAATGCTTCTTAACAAAATGTTTTCCCCAATTATAAAGAAAGTACAGCTTTCTCTTCTAACTGAAAGAGGAATGGGACAAGCAGTGCAGGAGTTTGTGGACAAAGAGGAAAAAGATGCCATAGAAGAGCTGGTGAAATTTCAACTAGAAAAAACCCAGAGGTTTCTTAAGGAGCGTCGCACTGATGCAGAGGAAGAAAAAATAGATGAGGAGGTAATATTCTGTTAATGTTATTAATTTCTTACGAGAGGTCAAGACAGATAGTAGAAAAAAGAGCTCTCAAACCTGGTTTAATAGAATTGCGTGTGCGCAGAGCATGTGCAACACTCTCCTCTAGTCGTTTTCTGGAATTAGTAAATATGGTGATGATGTTTCAGATACATTGTTTAAAAGCTTGTATTGAAAATGGGGTTTAGGTGTGCTTATACTGATCCTTGCTTTATTTTCACATGCATGCATAGCAAAAATCTGTCACTCTAATATATGTAGAACTATATATATCTGCTGCGAGAAAGATGGTAGATATAATATCTTCTTAGCTTTTTCATATTGGCTTAGGGAAGGGTACAACAACATGGCAGGCTCAAAGGAAACTTATCCATCAGGTGCTTAACTGACTTCTAACTGCTTGCAGCTCAGGTTCTCCCAGACAAAACAGGTTTATGTGTATCTAGTAATCCTTAATAGACTTCTCTGTCAACGTGTTGAGCTTCCACTTGAGTCCCTGCATTCAATTGTAGTATTCAAGCATTTTAAGACAAGTTGTACTGCAGTTTAACTGTTAAAAGAATAATTTGGTGGAGGGAGGAAGGTTGCATCTGCCTGCTTTCTTGATGGTTGCTTTAATTCATGAGGGTTTGAAAGAAACCATAAACAATCAGTGCCTGTAGGTTTTCTGTGCCACTGTCTTTTGGACCCTTTCTTGCTCTCTCACCCATCATGTCTTTTTCCATACCTGACAAGTTGAGCTGTCTTAGTTGTACATGTATTGCAATGTTTGTCTCCTCAACATCATTTTCTTCTGTCTTCATCTCTACCTCTTCTTCATCTCTTTCTGCTTCTTCATCTCTACCCTACCTTTTTCCAGTTACTAATATTCTGCTGTCCCTTATTGTCAAATTATGTATGCTCTCCTTCTCCTGAACATAGTGTCTCCTACTTTTCATCATGTCCCAAGCTTTTTTCTCCCCAATGATGTAGATCTAGTTATTCATAGAATGTGAGATTCTTAAGCTGTAGGACAGCATGAAAAGGCTCTAAACAAATTGTTCAGTTATTCTTGCACACTTCTCCTCTTACATGAGCTTGATTTCAGAATTCAGTGATCAAGACTTCTCATTTACTGTGTTTTGATTATTGTATGAAGTAAACTGTTATTTTGATGGGAACTCTTTTATTCAGGTGCGCAAATTTAGGGAGAGTAGAAAAAAGAATACTGAAGAAGAGGATGAGGAAGTTCTGCAGGTAACTTTTTTGAATTTTGAACACAGGCTGAAGAATGGAATGGTGACTTCTGCATGTGTATGAAGTCACTTAGCAATACTTCAGCATTGTCCTTGCCAAAAAGTCCCTGTCTGCCTAGGGAAGATGAGTAAGTCTTTTTGAAATCTTCCTTGGTATAATATGTACCTAAGCTACTGCTCAATTTGGCTTTTGAGATCTCTTTTCTTGTGCAAATTTGGGAACCTGGGTGCTCAGTTGTTCTCGCTGAAGTCTAGACAGACCAGACACGTTCCCCTCAGAGGTCTGTCATCTGAAACTATTTGTGATCCCACCACCAGTGGGTGTGTGGATGGCTGTATTGAGTGATGTAACTGAAACAAGTTGGTGTTATAGGTGAACCTTTAGGTACTATTGTCCTCATCAGCAATCTCAGACCTTAGAGTCTCAGATCTCCCCGAGATTCATATCTAGATTACGTATGTCTTTCCAAAGAGAATTGCCAACCACTGACAGCATTGGTGCTCCTTTGTCTTTGCAGTCTATGTGAGGCTAGAATGACATTTTGAGGAAAAAGGACACCTAGGGTGAGGTTCAGTTCTCCTAATCTGAGGTGTCTTCCTGTGGACTAGTTGTCCTAAGCACCCACTGTCATCAATGAAGATCAAGTCAACGGATCCCAGAAGGTCCTTCCCTGAGCAGCTGCACACAGCTGACATAGGCTGACCTGAACTGAACTGTTCATCCAACTCTGCTGTCAATGTATTATATTAAATAGCTCCATTTTGTTACCAGAGCTTAGCTAACGACTTTATGTATACACATCTAAATTAAACAGACTAAATACTGTCCCTGCTTACTGTTCCATTTCAGGCAATGACCAGGGCTAGAGCACACAGATCTGAGGATGCAATTCTTGTCGCAGCCTCCAGTGATGAAGAACTCATGGATACAGGGATGAAAAGCACTGGTGATTCAGATGATGGCTTTCCTGCAACACTGAGACGAGGAAGGGGTCGGGCAAGAGGTAGGGCAAGAGGTGCAAGAGGACAAAATTCGACAGTAAGAGGTTCATCTCAAAGGGGAAGAGGTAAGAAAAGCTTCACATTCTTTGTATTGCACTTTCTGACCTTTTTCTTTAAAAAACTATTCTCTTCTGATGCTTCCATCAGGTGGAAATATGCTTAAGGACTCCTACTGGAAAAATTCTTCACAAATATTTTTGGTATATTACATGCAGTTGACCGTCTTACAATGCTTAAGTTGTGACTTTTTCACAGGGTGATCAAAAGAAAAATACCTTGCTTCCCAGCTATGGAAACATAATAGACTCTTAAAAGATGCATTATTGGGAAGGTCTGTGCAATGAAGTGCATGGGTAAACCTTTATTACTGCTACAGATAATGGATCTGGTCAGGACAGAGAGGAGGTGCGGATTGTCTCTGTCCTAATGCCATTTATAAGAGACTTCATTGCCTCTAGTGACTGAGAAAACGGGGAGTGTTTCCTAAGCAAAATGAATTAAATAACTCCTTGGCTATGTGTGATTGTGCACTTTACAGTTATAGCCATATTTCCATTAACTATAAATATATATAAGTAAAAAAAAAAAATTAAAGATGGGATCTTGCAGTAATGTGCTCCTTTGAATTGTCTCAGTAATATGCCTGAAGGTCTAAGAGCACGATGAATTGAACCACAGGCAGTCATCCTAGAACTGGTTTGGTTAGTGCATTTAAACTAGTTCTCTGAGCCTGTTCTCCCATGCTGCTGTGATTCCGTCAGAACAGGGGTGGGTGATGAGAGGCTGGGGTGGCGGGGCTGTGGACACTTGGCCCAGAGCAGTTCTTCTGCATGTAAGGAGGGCTCTGATTCAAGGGAGAACGTGAAGGAGTAAAGAGGAGTGTATGTTTTTAAGTGACTTCCCACTCAGTAATGATAGACTAAAGGGGAAAAAAACCACAAAAAAACTCACTGAACAGACTTGCATGTTGTTTATTATCCCTACAGGAAGCGCTATCCAGGAGTCAGCTACTAGAAGCCGAACCTACAAGCCTGTATCTGTGCCTGCCAAGAATATGTCTATCATGGATGGTAAGCTGTTAGAGAACAGACTGCCTTAGCTTTTGTTGAACTATTTGATTTACTGCTTTTTGTAGAACCTGTTTAGAAACTCCTTATATAGAATTCACTTAGCATAAATAAGTTTACTTAGCATAACTTTTGCAAGCTCTGAATCACAGAATAGTTGGGGTTGGAGGGGACCTCTGGAGATCATCTAGTCCAACCCACCTGCTAAAGCAGGTTCACCAGAGCAGATCACACAGGGATGTGTCCAGGTGGGTTTGAATGTCTCCAGAGAAGGAGACTCCACAGCCTCTCTGGGCAGCCTGTTCCAGGCCTCTGGCATCCTCAAAGTAAAGAAGTTTTTCCTCATATTCAGATGGAACCTCCTGTGCTTCAGTCTGTGCCCATTGCGCCCATCCTATTATTGGGCATCACTGAAAAGAGTCTGGTCCATCCTCTTGACATCAACATTTGAAACTTTCTCCTTTGTAAAGTGAAAAAGACCTCAGAGTCTTCAAACTATAGAATATAAGGACAACTGTGTCTCTGGAGAGAAGTGAAGGAACAGAGCGGCGTCTAACAGAAGAGGAGAAACAGAAGAATGTTTTGACTATTGCCAAGAATTTATTTTCTCCAGCTGTAGGTGAAAAATAGCAACCGAAGGGCAGAGCCTTAATTGACAGCCTGCCTGACAAAAATGAAGAGATCCAATGAAGAATGGGGAGCCCCCATGCTCTGATTTTGCAGTTGGCCCTGAGTGATGGGCAGGGGCTGGGGACTTGAATTGTCCAAGTTTTTCTCTGCTGGGGTTCCGTCTTCAGGAGACACCAGCTCAAGCTGCTCTACACTGTACCTTGTGAATATATTATTTATTTTAGAAGAATTTCTAGAATCCATGCCTGAGTCTGTGCTACAGGAAACCTAGGGAAAAGGAACTTCTCTAACACAGGCCTTTAATCTGTCCATTATTCTGATCTGCTGTCTCAAATTGTCATGAAGGTGTTTGCTTAATTATGAAGTGCCTTCATTGCCTTTATTTCTGTTACTCCAATTCAGCTGCGAGAGAATCTTTTGATTCTGATGAAACAGAATAACTGACACTGACAAGATAGAGAATGGAGGAGGGGTAAAAAGAATAGTGATATCCTGGTATCATGGGGTAAAATAAAATGTGTCAGGAACTTCTGACTGGAACTGGAAATAGAGAATAAGTGACTGTATGCAGTTCCTTAAGGAATAAGCATAGGAGGAATGTGACTTAATAGCATCTATTTTATGCAGTGTATTCCTTAGTGAATAAAAAGTTTAAACTTGACTGATGTTTACCAGTTAATAAGCTTTAGTGCAAATCCATTTAGTCTTACTTTGTACTAGAGTTTTAGAGATCCCAGCTTTACCAGGAAAGAGAAATCTGTGATTTAAGCCACATATATGAGAGTAACTATTCCTTGCTACAGAGATGGCCTCTGAGGAACGGGTATTAGAGAAAAAATACTGCTCACAAACCTGTACATGAATCACACACAAAATACCCAAAGTTAGAATGAGTTGTAAATTAATCAGCAAACTACCTAAATTTTAAATTGCTCAGCAAATGACTTAAAATACTGCAGAGAAATCAACTTTAGCAGATGTGTTAATGTCTAAACTAAGTGTTAGACATACAGGAATATCAATTATAGTCATATTTTTCCTCTTAACTGAAGTTTCTGAAGGTATTTCAGCCAGATTGGGGAGCACTGGCTCCTGCACAGAGGCTTAGATCCCTGGGTTGTCAGACTCTAGCAAAGGCTTAATTTATGTTTGGGGGGGGGTTCACTTGTTTGTTTTTGTTTTTTCAGAGTATTTTGCAGAGGAAATGCATGCTAAGCAGGTCTTAAATAAAAGGATGATATAACGTTGTTTGCATTTTACCATGTGAGCACTTTAAAAATATTACATTTGTTTTATTCCAGCCTTTGCGTCTTTGAAACCAGAGGCCTCCTTGAATTCGTCTAGATTATCTGAGGTAAGAAGCATCTTGCATGAGTGAAGTTGTGCTGCATTTTGCTGTCTTCTGATGTGAAAAATAAATATATGGTCAAAACATTAACTTAAACCAGCAGGTGTTCCCATGCTGTTAGTTTCAGCAGTAAGTTTCTGCATGCTTATTTGTAGACCTTTTGTACCCTTTTTTGATATGGGCTCTGTCTGAGAAAAACAAAGAGCGTAATCAAAGGGTGTATATACATGAGTATTTTTGGGGGGTTTCTGCAAAATCAAAGATCTGAAGAGTGAAACTTGTGCTGTATTTGCACATTGTACAGTTCTAGCCTGGAGCCCTGTCAAGTGTATATTAAGTAAGTATATAGTTGAGGGAAAAAAAGGTGCTGTGTTATAGTACTGTTATGCACTATATCTCTGTAAGAATAAATTCTGTCAAAAAGCTTGATATATCATTTTTTCAGGATATTATAGATGACGACTCTGATCTAGAAGACATTTCTATTGTTCCTTCTTCCAAAGTAAATCAAAGGTCGGTATGTTTACTTCATTTATGCTATTTTAACTGCCTTATTTCTGATTTGGAATCAGCAGAGCCCAGGGAGCTGATCCACTGCCCGAAACAAACAGATTCTTAATAAAGTCATAATGCTATTTACAGAATTTATATAAATTTTTACCTATTGATATGGATGATCTTTCTATAACAATAAAATGATCTACTGATTGAAATAAGGTAGGTCAGGGTTTTAGAATTAATGTTAATTTGAAAATTTGAATTATTCTGCTACTGTTATTTGTACTCAATCGGTATTGGTGGTCCTAAGTTGAAGTGGAAGTTACTGGAGTGTCTGGTAATTAAAAACACACTGATGCCTTTTTTTTTTCCTCTTTGTATATTTCAAGGTTGTCAACTCCGTCTTCACTTAGTAAAAGAGGTTCACAAAGCCAAACATCTAGAGGGGTTGATTTTGAGTCAGATGAGGTATGGTATATGGTGGTCTTTTTTTCTTTTATTTTGTGTAAATTTCTATAGCTTACTGGTTTGTAGTTGTTTGAATAAAGCATTTCAGAGGAAAATTGATTTTTTTTTTTTTTTTCCACTAACAGGGCTAGATTATTGCAATCAGCTTTAATTAAACTACATGCATAATCATAAATAATAACGATAAAGGAGACCTCAGGAAAAGACTTAGTTCTTTTTCACTTCAATTCTTAATCAGTTAATTTCATTCCTGAAATGTGCAGAATAGGTAATTTTGTCTGGGAAAGAAAGTAATTGTAGCCTCTTTTAGTACCTGGCTATGTCCTTTTATTTATTCATGTGTTTTATTCTTGTAAAAAGTTTTATTGTTGCAAATTATGTAAATACACTTAAACTAAAACACTGTCTTTACGTTTAAGATGTGTGTTCTTGCAGTATGTATTTGAACTGCTGGGAAGTGGCTTCTTCCGTAATTAAACAAGTAGAACTTTACTCGCAGTTTTGCACTGCATAGAATACACACTATACTGCCCAGCGCTGTGCGGCTTGTTTTCAGACTAGCAGGTGGTCACGTATGGTCAGGGTCACAGCCTCAACACGGTCACGTGTTGGACACTTCAGAGGAAATGTTGCATTCTTGTCCTTTCTTTCCACTCTGGTATCTCCTTGTACCTGAAATACAAACCCATGTTTGCTTGAACGTGCAAAAAGAAACAATATTTTTGATTCATACAAATCTCAGTACATTATGATGTGTGATATGTACATGGACATAACGTCGTTGAGGTAGGTGCTGCTCGTAATTATAATGTTTTTCTGTGTCACACCTGAAATAGAAATTGTTCCTCATTTCAAAGTAGCTATTCTGATCATATTGACGTAAACTCAGTTTCTATTTGCTGCACGTTCTTAATCTGGACTTTTAAGTGAATGGATAATCTCTTTCATACCATAACCAACAAAAGCAGGCCTGTCAGAAAACACAGAATAATGTAACCAGGCTTTCTATTTTAATCTAAAGGTGACTTGACCTTTTCTGACTCAGAATGCGTGCAAGTTCTGGTAATACCTACCTGTTTACAAATTGCAGGATGAATTTGATCCATTCAAAAGCACTGCAACATCAAGAAGATATAAGTGATTCCTGGCTCACTGTACACGAGAGAAACTTGAAGTTAATGAAGAACATGGAAAGCAGTTTGCAAGGCGTTCTCTGTATAACATTTCTCTGTAAATTATGGCTTCTTTTTTTTTTTTTTCAGTGGCACTAAATTGGTCTAATTTGTGCGTTGGTTGCTTGATACATTAGACAAGAGTGTCTAAGATTCTGAAGTACTGCCTGAAACTGCACGTTCTTTTTAAAACTTCCAAAAGCCTGTTTTCTTTCTGGGGTGATAATGTAAATAACAGTCATATCTTTTCTAGAAAATTCTATTTCTTGGGGCTTGAATTCTGCAGTAAAATTGTAGTAGTATGGAGATATGGATACAAACATGGACTTGGTCAGCAGAACAAAACTTGGACTTCTTTGCAATTTCCTATGGATACAGTTGAAAACTCTGAAGAGTGATAGTTTGACCCAAAAATTTGGTTTTTAATATTGAAGCTGGAAAATGTTCTGATACTTTCAACTCTCCTAGCAGAACTAAACCCACTATTGCACTGTTATCAAATGTCGTAGTACCTTGTAACAAATTCTGCTCTGTAATTCAAGAGGTGCCAAAGACTTCAGATGGAGTTGAGTTGTCAGTTTTACCCTGTCAATAAGATGTGAGGGCAAGAACCTTGTGGTTTCACCAGGAATGCTGCTTGAAGAATAAAGCACTTGAGCCAGTCATGGGCAGGATGTTGCTTTTACCTTTTTCTTAGCTGACATTTTTCAGGATTTTATTTCCACAGTCTACTGCCTCAGTAACCCTCCTAAAATGTCATCACTATGTTCCAAATGTTCTCCAAATGAAGCTTTTAAGATACAGCGTTGCATTCGCAGTGCGGGAACCACTTCTGTTAAAGGAGCCAAGACCTAGACCTGCTTCTCATTCTCTCTTTTCACCTCTGTACACCCCACTCCCCAAAACGTGCTGTTCCAAAGCGATAGCCAGTAGAGCTAATCAAGGAAAAGGCCAAAGAATGCATCAACCAACACCCCAGCAAGTCAGAGAAACACTAAATACGTTGAGTAACCGCAGCCTTGCTTTTGTATTTTTAATTTCTCCTTCAAAGAGATGGGATTTGGCAGTTGTGTTTCTCTTGTTCTCACTGAACGTGACTGTTGTTACTTTGCCTTCATACATACTGTAATAAGGAACCCAAATGAGCCTTGAGCTTCCTGAAGACTTCCATAAAAATGATAAAGACCTGCAAATCTCTAGCGTAGACCTTAGTAGCAACTTATGAAGCAGCCTGATTGCTTAAACTATTGGCAAATAACTTATTAGTCTGTCTCTTCCCTTTTATTCAGGGCTGACAAAACTATATTACCTATGCAATTAAAAAGCTGCTGTAAATAGCCTTCAAGATGAGGGTCTAGATTTTTTTTTTTTTTAAATAAACTATTTCTGTTAAGTAAACGTCAGTTGTATGGACTACATTGAATCTGAGAGATTGAAGTTTTTAAAACATGTTTCTGCTTTCTGTTGCTGTTCACGTGTGCTGGCTGTGGCTGGGTGGAGGCTGCAATGGCCCCATGATGTCCAGTGGGCTGGGGGTGAGCAAGAATGGGGAGGGGACAGGGCCAGGCCAGCTGCCCCCAACTGATCACGGAGATGCTCCGCACCATGAGATGTGCTCAGCAGTACATGCTGAGGGAGAGGAGGAGGAGGCACCCCATTTGTTGTTAAGGCACTTGTCTTGCAAAGCAACCACTACACATGCTGCGGTGTCTGGATGTCACCTGCTGATGGGACATAGAGAAGAAATCTTTTTATGCTTTGCTTTCATGCACGACCTTTGCTGTTTTCCATTAAACTGCCTTTATATAAATCCATGAGCTTTTCATCTAATTTTCTCCTCCTGTCCTGCTAAGGATGGGGAGTGAGTGGTTTGGTGGGCTCTTGGCAGCCCCAGAAGGTCAACCCACCACACCAAATTAAACCTGTTTGGTTATAAAGCCTTAATTTATCCAGTTTATTGTTTCACTAAGGTCTTAAGGGGACTCTTAAAGTTGCAGGCAACTCCTAGGCAAAGTATATCATAGAATCACAGAATGTCCTGAGCTGGAAGGGACCCACGAGCATCATCGAATCCAACTCCTGTCCCTGCACAGGACAACCCCACAGTTCACACCATGTGTCAGAGAACATTGTCCAGTCTCTTCTTGAACACTGTCAGGCTTGGGGCCGTGACACCTCCCTGGGGAGCCTGTTCCAGTGTCCAGCACCCTCTGGGGGAAGAACCTTTTCCTAATGTCCAACCTAAACCTCCCCTGGCACATCTTCCTGCCATTCTCTCGGGTTCTGTCATTGGTCACCAGAGCTCAGCACCTGCCCCTCCTCCTCCCCTTGTGAGGAAGCTGTTGCCGCCATGAGGTCTCCTCTCAGTCTCCTCCAGGCTGAACAAACCAAGTGACTTCAGCCGCTCCTCATACGGCTTCACCTCCAAACCCTTCACCAACTTCACAACCTCTTCTGGACACTCTCCTGTGTCCTTATATCCTGTTTATCCTGTGGTGCCCAGCCCTGCACACAGTGCTCCAGGTGAGGCCGCTCCAGTGCAGAGCAGAGCGGGACAATCACTTCTCTGTCCCCACTGGCAATGCTGTGCTGGGTCCAGCATGCGACTCCCTGTTGCTGTGTATACTGGACTCACTGGTCTGGGACATCCTTTGCTGTCCTCTGTCCCTTATAATCACCTCTTTGCAACTACCTCTGTATTCCTACCAATGCCAGAAAGCACAGTTTCGCATCAAACTTCTTATTCCCTTGGCCAAAAGGAAATCCCTGCCAAGGGAAAGCTTAAGTATTTGTGTCCCTGAGGGAAAAAAGTATTTGGAAAAATTACCATAAGTACATAAAATCACTTGTTTTTCACAATGTTTTATCCCCTTGTTCCATGCTAGTTAGTAAGGGTCATGCTGTGAAATCAATAGGCTGAAACTTGCCTGACAGACCTTTAAAACTGAGCTTAAACTTGAACTGTATCCTGGAAGAGAGCAGAGCTGCCACACACACTGCTGGTTTATAAACAGCACAGAATTTGTATGAGCTGGGCTGCAGATAGAGAAGAAGGATGCTGACAACTGGAGAGACTGATTTGCATTTCTCACAGCCGTACTTATCTTGGAGTAGCACCTGGGGGAGCATGACTGCGTGGAAAAGCAGCACGTCAGAGCAGAAATAATGTCATGCAGCCCAATGGCTGCAGAAGATCCCGGTTCGGAGCTTGTTTGGGGGTATAAAACCGGCTGAAGGAGCAAAAGTAGCAGCAAGACAGCCAGGAGAGCAGCGGCTGCGGGAGACAGGAGCATCCCCTGCTCCTGCTTGCGTGCCATGTTTGCAGCAAGGGGGGGACGGCTCTCCCGGCACACGGCGTAAGCTCCGCTCCGCTATTTGCAATAGCGAATGAACTATTGCCAAACTGGAGGAGCAGAGCAGCATTTTGGAGATGTTGCCCTGTTTTGTCTGGCTCTCCCTCCCTCACTTGGTTAACGCCTTTGCGACCCCAGGAAAGTTGCCACTCAACGGGAGCCCGGAGGAATCTTTTGTAATCCCGAACATCTCGGGTTTCTTCTCCTGGGATAACGACAGCCTGGCTGACTGGCAGAGCTTTGTGGGCAGGAGCCGGTATGGAGCGGAGTCGCAGAGCATCACGGTGAAAGCCCTGCTGGTCACGGCGTACTCCTTCATCATCATCTTCTCCCTCTTCGGCAATGTCCTGGTCTGTCACGTTGTCATCAAGACCAAGCGCATGCACTCCGCCACCAGCTTGTTCATCGTGAACCTGGCTGTAGCCGATATCATGATCACGCTCCTCAACACACCTTTTACACTGGTAAGATCGGGGCAGAGATGACATAAAGGCTTCACGGTTACTTCGGTGGCCTTTATTCTTTATGCTACTATAGGCAGTGCATGGATGTCTGAATTACAGTGACTGGAGTTATCTTTGGAAAACTCCATGTCTTTTTCTTCTCTAATTGCTCTTATGTAGTAGAAGATCTGAAATTATCCATTTGTTAAAAGTGGCCCTGATAGTACTTGAACAATAATAACCTCCCAGCAATTACTTAGTACTTTGTAGTATCTGGTCTTTTTTTTTCCTTCCCTTCTTTGAAGTATTTACAAGGAAACACTACAAACCTCTTGAAAAAAAAGAAAGATTAATGCTCAGCATCATTTCACAAACTGTGTTGAAAAGCTGTAGTTTGCTTTGAAGAAATATAAGGTGTATAGGTCAGCCTATCCTGTAAGGAGGGCTTAAAAAGGAAAAGCAAATGTACTGACTCAATAGTTAGACTACAGAAGGACGCACTGTGAATAAACCAGAACAAACACCTTTGGTACTGCCCCGCTGTGTTGTCCTGGAGGTTACTGCTGTGCCACAGAGGCGCCTCAGGTATCTGTAAGCATGTGGATGTGCATGTGGGTGCATAAAACTAACGGTATTCTGGTTTTAGGCTCGTTTTGTGAACAGTACCTGGATATTCGGGAAGGGGATGTGCCATGTCAGTAGGTTTGCGCAGTACTGCTCCCTCCACGTCTCTGCCTTGACCCTCACAGCCATCGCCGTGGACAGGCACCAGGTGAGAGCTCCCCGAGCAGACAGACGGAAAGCTGGGGAGGGCATAACTAAAGTGAGCAAGGATGGTCCTATGTCCGTTCCTTTTCAGCTCCCAGATCAATGTAAGGTGCACAAGTAGCTGGCAGGGTAGGGGAGCACTTCTTGCTGTCAGATGGAAATAATGTTTTCAAGCCCACAGCAAAGTGGGAGATGGGAGATGTCCATTGCCTTGTGATCACTTCAAGCTGGGGAGCAGGAGCTTTTCTGCAGTAGATAAGCCAGTAGCTCTCAATAAAGGAAGAAATCCAAGATCCTGACAGGAATTCATGTGGGCACATCCCCTCTGGGGTGGTTTGTCCAGCACCATGGATGCAGGGACATCCCAGTTGTCTTCTGCAGCTCTGTCTCCCTTTGCTCTGGGATGTCTCACCCCTTGTTGCACCGAATACTGTGGAGCTGACTGTACCATGCTGGTGTTTGCCACCAGCAGAGCTGGGGCTTGCTCTTGGTAATGGGCTCAAAACTGGGGACTGGGGACAGTCAGGCACTCTCAGTGTGGAGTCACCCAAAACCCACACAAAGCAGACCGGGACAGTTGATATTTTCTGCTAGAAAGCGTCTAAGTTTCCAGAAAATGCACAGGCTGTCTGGAGCCTCCCCAGGGAGGTCTGGTTAAATCACAAACCTGGGGCTCTTTGGGTTACTGATACTGAAGAATCTGAGATGATTTTTCTCCCTTTTTTTTTTTTTTTTTTTGAGATAAAGTAAATTGAACCTGAAAATGAACATCTGCAAGACCCACTGGAACCCAGTTCTCCCCACATAGATGTAAATACTGAAATAAGAGGGTAGGACTGGGTTCTGACTTCACCCATTTCCATGGGGGAATAATTCAGATTTTCATGTAGAGCTTACAGTCAATGGGAGCTGGGTGAAGCCAGTACTGTTTGCATGCTGCATTTCCACATTAAGTAGTAGATTTAAGGCTGGAAGATTATATGAAAGCAATTATATAATTATTTCCTGAAATAGCATAAGTCTGAATATTGGTTTATTTTGCACAGGTTATAATGCACCCTCTGAAACCTCACATATCTACTACAAAAGGTGTTATCTACATCTCTGTAATCTGGATCATGGCAACATGTTTTTCCCTACCACATGCTATCTACCAAAAGCTCTTTACTTTTGAGTACAGGTAAGGACGTGCTTTGCTCTCCTCTGCAGCCTCCTTGGAGGCCAAACTCAGTGGTCATAATTTGGCATCTGCTACTGCAAGCCTTGAGCTTATGTTGAGGTCAGTCTAATATGAATGTCACCTATTTTTTGTCAGATTCCTTTTGCAATGGCTGATATTCTCCTTGCTTTTATATTTCATTATCTTATCTTTGTTCTGTCACAATAATCACATGAAATAGGCTAAGAAGTTAGGGGATCTGGCCAGGACCCTCTCTCTGTATACACTGGCATTTTATACAATGTACCAATCTGACCTGTTTGGGCAGACCAGAAATGGGGAAAAAACTAAAACCTAACAGGGTTTAATCTCCTCTTTAGCCCTGAGAGAGTGAAAAAAACCTGCCTCAGCTGCTTGTTCCATAAAATGCTGTCATGAGCCTTGATATTTGGAAAGTGCTTTAATGAGGGAAATGTCCTTAATATGTGCAGAGACTGTGTTTCTGTTTGCCAAAGGACAGAGAATAAAAACCTACTTCTGTGCAGCTGGAAAGATTGTAATTGGTGAAATTCATAAAGTTATCATAAGGTCATGAATACCCATGAGAAGTGATCACCACATTGCTCGCAGGCTGCTCCATGGCTCAAATCCTTGGGCATCAGAGCTCCGCTGTGATGAATGTGCATAAACCAAGGGTCTGCCCCCAGGTTTTGTGGCAGGAGCCCTCTCGCTCCTACCCCCCAATTTCTGATGTATTTCTCACACGTTGCCCATTAGAACTCAGTCTCACGCGTGCCTGGTATCTCCACTTGCAGTGAGGAGGTCACCCGATGCCTGTGCCTGCCAGATTTCCCTGAGCCTTCTGACCTCTTTTGGAAGTACCTCGACTTAACCACCTTCATTTTGCTCTATGTTCTGCCCCTTCTGATCATCTCTGCTGCCTACATGACAGTGGCCAAGAAACTCTGGCTGCGCAATGTCATTGGGGATGTCACCGCTGAACAGTACTTTGCCCTTCGCAAAAAGAATAAGAAGACCATAAAGATGCTGATGCTTGTTGTCATCCTCTTCGCAGTCTGCTGGTTCCCCTTAAATTGTTACGTTGTCCTCCTCTCCAGCCAGACCATCCACACCAACAATGCCCTGTACTTTGCCTTTCACTGGTTTGCTATGAGCAGCACCTGCTACAACCCCTTCATCTACTGCTGGCTCAATGACAGCTTCCGATCAGAACTGAAGGCTTTGCTCAACATCTGCAGGAAACCTCCCAGACCCGCAGAACGGAGGCTTCCCTCCACAGTCCCATCCTACCGACTGGCTTGGCCAGAAAACAGCAACTTCAAGAGGCTGCAGGTCTCCCATGTCCTTCCCTCAGCCTCCAACATCCAGGCGGGAAAGACGGACATCTCTGCAGTTGAGCCAATAGTAGCTGTGAGCTAAACACTGGCCCAGGGAAATCTTAGATTTGGCCAGAGCTAAAATGGTGGGAAGGTGTGGAGCTCTGTCCTGCTTAAGGACTGTGCAACCACACATGATAAAACCAAGAAGGATGTTCTGCAGGAGGTGACATGAAAAGGCTGCATCTTTGATGCTGGCTGATGACAACGGCTTGGAGCCCTGAAGGGGAGAAAGCCAACTCTTCCCGGGAAGGAACTCTCTTTGTCAGGCTGGCTTTGGATCAGCTTGCAGGACAGGGTTGTCTGCATGTATGTCACTGTTATCTGCATGACTAAGCCTTTTCACCACTGGGGCCATGTGTGTGTTTTGCTGGTATTGGAACACTAAAGCGACAATCTAATCACATCAGGCTTACCTCCCCCTTTTCTAAGTCTCTTAGCAGCATGAAAATGGTTGAGATATAGACCTTTAGGTTGCCAGCTTAGATCCAGTGCAACAGGGTAGGAGGGTATCCCTTCTGAGCTGGGGTCTGACAGGTCAAGGTCTGTTCAGAATAAATGAAGAGATTTATTTCACAAATGCATTTTTTTTTGCAGAAATACCCTCAAAGAAGTAGAAGGTAGGATGGACATTCATCAACAGAGCGGTGTCTCCTACATTGGAGGCACTCTTTCTAAGGTAGAGCTGAAGAATTGATGCCTATTCTTTCCATATGTAGATGACAAACACCAACCTGTTAGTTCAGCATCTGTTGCCAGTCCTAAATCACACTATTTTTCTTTCCTAAGAGAAGGTAATGAATATTCAGAAAGCTTTTCTTCGAGCAGAGAACTAAGACACAAAAAGCTGCTTTTGAAAATGTTGGACATACCATCCACAGTCAAAGCACTGATAATCAAACACTAAGTTGGGATCAGGACCTTTTGATCAGAGCATCTCTGCGTTATTGCAAGTGGCAAGTATCCCACTGATAGACTTTGTAATTTGTCTATGATGTTGCTCTCTTGTCCCGTAAAGCACCTGGGTACTTCTCAGATCAGACGTTTGAGACATT
Source organism: Streptopelia decaocto (assembly GCF_964273445.1). Lineage (NCBI taxonomy): Eukaryota > Metazoa > Chordata > Aves > Columbiformes > Columbidae > Streptopelia > Streptopelia decaocto. The sequence continues at coordinate 200,382,095 of NC_138663.1, forward strand.
TCATGCCAACTGAGGTGTTAGCTCTCTGGAATCAGTTCATAAAGGAACTGCTTGGAGAGAACAGATGATATCTGTGATAGCAAGTAATAAAAGTGGAACATTTCTCTGCAAGATATTCTCTGGTGATTGCACAATTTTGGTACATTCGAAGATGAGCGAGACGTGTCCTTCTTGTGGTAGCTAATAAAATTGATGTGACTGCAGCTCTCTGGAGTAGTTTGCAGAACTCAATGTTCTTAGAAGAAAATCTGATTTTAAATAATGGAAAAAAAATGGGCATTCAAAAAACGGTACCTTGTATTGCACAAGAAAGCAATAATTCTCCCTGTGCTGTGGAAATTAGCTAGAATGTCACACCCGGGTGCCCAGTTCCACATTCAGCTGACACCAGCCAGCAGTGAAGTGATAAAAATCTTCATTTTATAGATGACGACAAATGGAAAGAAAAAAAAAAAAAGACAAACTGTTTTTCCCAATTTGCTGTAATAAACTTACATTTCTGAAACTATTTTAAGCCTTGTGCAGGTCTTTCTCGCCTGAGCATTTAAAGAGAACGAAATGTCTACCTCTCCTTGCAGGTACCCTGTCCTTTCACAAGGCGTTACCAGTCTCTCACTTTGAATCCAGTGTTCTTTTACTACCCTTTATCAAGGCCACAGGAGTCAGAGTACTTTGTATCACTGATAGGCAGAATAAAACCTTTCCTCCTGCCTGCTTTGACCCCTTAAGCCAAGTCCCAGTCCCTCCTTTAACATTTGCAACACGGCAGCCCTGAATTGCTCAGGCAGTTGGACAAGGTGATAGTTGTTGGTCCCATTCAACAAAAATATTCTATATTCTATACTACTCCTATTCTATTCTATTCTATTCTATTCTATTCTATTCTATTCTATTCTATTCTATTCTATTCTATTCTATTCTATTCTATTCTATTCTATTCTATTCTATTCTATTCTATTCTATTCTATTCCATTCCATTCCATTCCATTCCATTCCATTCCATTCCATTATTCTATTCTATTCTATTCTATTCTATTCTATTCTATTCTATTCTATTCTATTCTATTCTATTCTATTCTATTCTATTCTATTCTATTCTATTCTATTCTATTCTATTCTATTCTATTCTATTCTATTCTGTTTTGCCGGAGAACCCAAATGTGCAGAGCCTGTGAACTACACTCTCCAATCCGGTGACAGCAGATCCCAACTCTTTACCAACAAATAAACCTTTGAGAATGCTGAGTAACTAAACATATAATGCTATGTATTTCAAAGAGGAAAGTGGTGATGGGGTATTTTTAGAACTGCATTAACCTTGGACATACTCTGAACTGCTGTAAATCAAACCCATTGCCTGCTTTCAGCTGTGCAAGATCTGGCCTATCTGTTCAGTATAGCAAGATTTAAACTAACATGCCAAAGCATGTGAGAGAAGCAGGGACTGCAGCCCATTTCTGTTCTACAAGACAGAGAAGCCAGGTAGTGTAGGAAAACCCTCTTTGTGAGAGTTTGGGAAGTTAGCGCATCCCTTCCAAAGTCCGTTCAGTGGACATTATCCTTTCATTTTTCCCTTTGCCTCTTCCTTCTTTGTGATTATGCAGCTCCAATTTAATTTCAGGGCCCCTCGTAACCCCTTGTAGTCATCCTTATCACTTTTTAACCACATAAACATTTCTCCCAGATACTAAAATGTTTCCCCAGGAGAGGCAAAATATGTGTGTGCACATATGGGCCAGGGATAAAGCACCAAATTAGATGCTACACGTGGTTCCCTCAGTCAAAAGAAAAATGGTCCGAGTTGAAGTGTGGTTTCTAGCAGCAAGTGTTCACTCACTGGTAGCAAAGAGGAAGGAGAAGAGCGTTGACGAGGAGGCTGAGAGGGGAGGGAGAGTGTGGTGGCAGCAGGAGGAAGAAGAGACTCAGAGACAGGACACAAAGGAAGATGGTGTGAGGGAAGGAGATACGGGGAGGCAACGCCATCTTCTTCCCACCTTAATTTTGTCACACGTTTTGTAAATATTGAACAAAATCATTTTGAAGGCTACACATTCGTTATTTTGTATTCATTCATGAAAATATTTATATATGTGCATTTCTGGAATGGCTTTAGTCAGCTTGAGCTAGTAATGCACAGGAGAACTTCCCTGTCTGGGGCAAAAGGAGGAGAGAGGAGATCAAGAGACCCTTCCCAAAACCATCCTTTCTTTGCTCAGGGAGCAAATGGTCAAGGCTACAACTGGGTTTACCTATAGAGTCATCTGGCTTCAGGAATGGAAACTGTTGTCTACATTTGTCCTTTTTTAAGAGTCTGCCTGTAGGAAATGCAATGTTTCAAATCTTCACATAGTACCTAATATTTTGCAGGATTCTTTCTCTGTTTGGTCATTTGAGAGATTTGAGAGAGGAAGCCTGCCTAGGAATCTACTTCTGAAAGTCAGATTTTGCTCATAGTTTGACCTCCCACTCTGATCCTTCAAAGTACGTCCCCTCCTGTCCACGGCCACGTGCCTCTCGTGGGTTCCGCCAGACCAGCTCTGCCGTGGCTCTGTCCTGCCAGCATCGCCTGGGGCTGGTTGGCTCTCCTCAGAAAATGAAAGCAAGGCATTTTCAAAGTATGAGTCTGCTGTTGTCAGTCCTGTCAAAGAGGAGAGGGCAAAATTTTCTTTAGTGTTTTGAATTCATCTTTTTATGCTTTGGGTTTTTTTCTGCCACATCTTTCCTTTTTTTTCTTGTTTTTTTTTTTTTTTTTCTTTTTTTCCAGCAAGTCTGTAGCTTAAAAAACTCGAGCACAAATACTTACTTCAACTGTGATTATTCTCTTTGTTGTCTGATGGCGACTCAGTTGAGTTAGTTGTTCAAAGTTTCTTTCTGGCTTGTAAATCACTGCTTTCAGAGTGTTTTCGGAGCTTTGTCTGAATGGTGTCTTTGATTTGTGATACTCATCATCATCATCAAACACAGGCAGGAGTTTATGCCCCATGCATCCGCCAGGCACAAGACTGATCAGACACCAAAGGGCCTAAAACTTTGAGGTCAAAAAGCTTCTCAGTTTCCCTACTGGAGAAGGACATGCTGCCATGACAGCTCTTGCATCAGCTGTCATCCCATCATTCTGGGGGCTCCTGGGAAATCACTGTGACTGGTGTATGGACCTTGGTCCTTGTAGCTGTGCTAGATGCACTGGGAGCTACACATGAGGGAGCTTTTGGTGTGAGTGAGGTTGCAGGTTAATGGTTGTTTGGAGCTGAAGGACAGAGAGGAAGGACAGAGGAGAGCCCCGGGTGATGCTCTGCCCACCCAACACTTTAATACAGCTTTGCCAAGCCAGAACCATTTTGGCTGAGCTTTATTTTACACGTTCCCTTTCAGTGAATGTGGTGCTGTTGTTTTCAAGCACATATATGTCTTACAATGGACCCTACAGCTAGAACCTTCTATTTAGCTTTGTTTGGAACCAGGGACTCATGGCCTGAACTCAGTAAGATGTTTTTTCTGAGGCTGAAGGGAACATCTTAAGCTTCACATCTTTGGGTGCAGTTATCGTCCTTTGAACAGCTACATGTAAGTCCATTAGACAAAACCCTCAAATGTTGCAGCTGGGTCAGAACAGGGCTCCTGCAGTTACAGCTCTGGATCCTGCAAACCTGCACCAGGTGGAAAACCTTCATCCTCCAGGCTCTGCCCAATCCTGGATCTGGGCACACAGGGGGTGTAAGAAATACTGAAGCTGTTTGATTTAATTGCAGAGAACAGGAGGGATGTACCACGTAAAAAAGAAGAGAAGCAGCAGTTTGGACAGTGACCCTTAACAGCCTGTCCAGGAATGAACTGGTGTCCAGTGGCCAGCATAGGTACAGGGTTTAGAGAGAAAAGGACAATTGTGCAACAGAAGGACATGGTTAAAGCACTAGAAATGGTGCCCTTGAAAACTACATTATATACAGTACTGCAATGTACTTAGTGTGATACAGGGAAACTTCTGACGAGCATTTCCTAATTAGCTATTTTTCATTTTCTTCCTAACTGATTTGGGATTCTGGAGAAACATTTTGCGTTCATCAGTGCTGCTGAAATCAGTGAGGGTTGTGTTCTGAGTACACAAATTGCTGTATGATGCAAACTATTGCAAAAATATCACGTCGTGGGCAATTTAAATTGGGTATCCAGGCTTCATGAGCATTTTTTCATTCTACCCCATCTCTGTGACAGACCAGAGGGTTCTTTTAAAATGTCAATACAGCCCATTTGTGCATGAACTGAATTCAAATGCCACTTCAGTGAGTGTGAAGGGGTAGTCTGAATGACGATAAAATGAGACACATGTACAGGGTGAAGATAATCTTCTTTCATTTTCCCTTTTGTGTGTGGCTTCCTGCGGCCGCTGGACTTTTTGTTACCTTTTGAATTCTGGTCTTGTGCAGTGCTTTGAAACAGAAGGTTTAGTAGCTCGCCTTAGAAAAACAGATCTGCAAGAAGAAGCCTGTGGGGGAGTTTGCTGTGAGAAGGGACTGTTTGCTCTGGAGCATGGCAGGTTAGGTAATGGTTGGACTCAATGACCCTGAGGGTCTCTTCCAACCAAAATGATTCTATGATTCTAAGGATCATGCTGTCAAGAGGCTTATCTTCCCCCTCTGGGAATGTAATGAAACAGAGAGAAACATGAGGTGTTATGGAAAGGGGAGGTAATTTTATTTTATGCGACTTTCTAAGCAAGTGAACTCTTCCCACTCCCACCTTCATAACCACGTCCTGAGAAACACCAAGACCTGTGTGTATGTCTGAGTGGCCTGGTCAGGCTGTGTCCTGTGTGACACAGAGCTCAAGGGATGGCGGTTACTGATTCCTCATCACGTCTTTTGGGTTCCTTTTTGTTGGCAACAATGAACTGGATTTTGGATGGGTGTTTTATATTATTTAAGAGTCAACAGTTATTATTGTTATCTTTTCCCTCAAAACCTTGCCTGCTTCTGCTTCCACAAATCTTAGGCAAGGCCTGCTGTTTTTTTCCCTCGTTTTCAGTGTCTATATAGATACAGATTGTCCTCCCATTGAGATGAAGGAAGAGCAATGGTAGAGGTGAAGTCCAGTGACCTTATGGCCATCCTCCTGTCACCACACCACAGGTCTTCTGCTCTCAGCTTTACTCTCAGCAATCTGGCCCATGGGTAGTGTGTTCCCCACAGCTCACCAGTTTGGCTGCTATCAGTCATGTCCTTGGTTATCAATATATGTCATTCCTTTAAACCCGGCTCAGTTGTTTCCTCTGGAGCTTTCACACACATGTCTCTGGAGCAGACTGGGAACACAGCAGAGTGTTGTCTGCTGGATAACAAAGAGTACACAAAACACTGAAAACCTGCTCATTGCAGGAGATACATATTGCTGGAGCACAGGAGGTTTGTGGAAAAAATGAATTGCATTTAGAGAAAGCGTCATATGGTATATGAAAAAGAGAACTCAATTAAGGTCACATACGTAAAGTTAATGCTGGCATATCCAAAACCTTGAGTGGCTGGCTCTGCTGGATTTTTTTCCTATTCAAAAGTGAAATTTTTTCTATTGAAAATACTGTTTTCTTATATTTCCATTTCCTTGAAAAAATCATAAGATGATAACGAGTCAATGAAAATTAACTTACAAGTTCTATGAATTCATGAATTTTAATTCTCTGTTTCTAACAATGTTCCAAGTGTTTTATTCATTTTCTCCATGTAGAATTATGCAGAGACCTTGAAAGGGAACAAAGACTCTGCCAGGTTATGTTTGGCAGCTTGTGCTATTCTGAATAACACTCGGGGAAAAGCAAATCCTTGAAGCCTTTCTTGCACTTGTTGATGTCAGATGAGGTTTTTACCTTCCAGATTTCATTCTTTCCTTCTTTCTCTCCCTCCCTTGAAGCTCTTGTCCCTAGACTATCATCCGTGGCATCACTACTAGTATTGTGACACTTTCTAGCATCAGTACTGTGAAGATAAAATGTAGCCTCAGTCCAGGGCTTTTCAGCTTTGCAGGTGAAGACTTTTCTAAGCATTTAAGCTAAATTGTCATTTTTGCAAAAGAATTTGATGGCGTCTTTTTCATGTCTTTTGCGAAGAGCTGTCTTTCACTATTTTTTTCTTTTGAGAAGACTTTTTTAACTTCTCCCCACTATTACAAAAATAAGAGCTCTTCCAACTTTCCCTTGCAGATGCTGTTTTCTAGGCCTCTAGGCCTTCTAAGATTAATAGTTACTTTGGTTTTGACTGATGACAGAACATAGCACAGTCAAAGCGTCTTTCTATACTAGGTAAAAGGAAGCCAAAGCTCCTTGAAGAACGCTCAGATCTTCACCCAAGGAAAAGATGACAGATTTCTCCTGCACAGGAGAAATGAACCTCAGCTTTGGTTGTCATTGTCTCCAACTGCAGGGCAGCCACCCCTTTTGCTGTCAGAAGAGGACAAATGCTTTCTCCTCTCAGCAGATGGACATGAGAAGAAGGCTGCTAAAAAATATAGGAATTTCCTGGAAATTCAAGAATGTTAGTATCATTGTTCCACAAGCATTTTCCAAGGGTGTCAGGCGCCATATCCAAACTTTACTTCCACTGCTCTTATGGGAAAAGTACTGGGAGGTTTCAGACATTTCAAAATCATAACTTTCTGATAAGTATAAACATCCTCCTAATCTACTTAATGAAAGTATTTAACTAGCCACTACTAGCTAACACAAACTTGATTTTTGTCTTTGGAGCTAAAAGCACTCAAGGATTGATACCATTGTCTACATTTCAGTACCACAAAAGGTGAGAAGTTATCCCCAATCATCCAATTAGTGAAAGTCTTAAACATTTGCATACTGAATGTGAAACTTCAAGGTGTTTTTTGATGTATTTTGGGTAGACCACAATTATAATTGTCTAGCAGTGTCCTGCGTAGAAGTCATTAACAGACCACAGTGTGATACCCTAACACTGTTGCCAGCTGCAGTCTTGCCTGCTCTGTGAAAGCTCTGAGATACAGTGAGCTAGGAGCTCATGTTGAGCTCAGCAACAGTTGGATGAAGCGATACAGCTCTTGGATGTTAGTAGGTACAGCTACACAACACTGAGCCATGCCCCACCTGTGGACTTACCAGCTGAGTTTCGGTTCTGTGTTCTGTACTTGGGTGCTGCAAGCACAGCCATCACTAGGCCATGGGCAGGTATTATCACTAAAATTAGACTTTCATGGACTTACAAAGAAGCAACGAGCTGCTACTAGAAGTGTCAGGTAGTGGAAAAGTGTTTCAAGAGGTTCAGGGATGTCTTACCCCTCTAAATAGACTGACCTGGTAACTGTGTGGACACACAGACAGAGCTTTGTAACAGCAGTTACCCAGGAGACTGAGAATAACTATTATATTCAAAACTGCCTTATTCATAAATCTCTTGAGTGCTGGTGAGAGAGCGCAGCCAGCTCTGATGCTGACGCTGTTTGCCAGCCTTGCGTCAAAGCCGCCAAGCTGTGACAGTCTGCACCCGCATGATATGGCAGCTCTCGAGGCCTGGCTGAGAGAGCTCGTGCCTTCCCCAGCCTCTTTGTCTGGTGTGTCATGCCTGGGCACCTTGCTGTCTTGTTTTCTGGTCTTCCTTACACCAGCTGAGGAGGATGAGGATGGATTCTCTCCTGCTTGCCCCATCCTGCACGGCCCAGCAGCAGGACAGCCCCTGCTCCTTCCAGGGACAACACAGTGGGTTGGGAAGCAGGTCTGGGCTGACACTAGAGCAACAGAAACAGGGAAATCGTTTGACCTGTCCTTTCTTCTCCTGAGAACCGTGTCCCCTGCAACCTGTCCCCTGGTTTGCAAGCTTGAAGGGATTTCTGTGAGCCACTCTGAGTCACGAGGGGTCAAACCCCCAACTCTTGCATTGGGCTCAAGCCTTTTGATGATTCTTAGAGAGGCAGGGATGGAGCCGGTCATCACCACAATGTCCTGATCAGAAGAAAAATCACATTTATCTGCAAAACAAAGGCATGGGGATTTTCTCCTCCATCCAATCAGTCTCTCAGCCACCTCTTAGCTGCCTCTCTTCTCTGCAGGCTGTATCTGGCAGGCAGGGCTTTTCAGGATGAGACAGGTGTGCCTATACAGCTAAATAACTGAAAGTCTACAAATGGTTTCTGGCTCTAAGGTGTCAGCTCACTTGTTTCCACAGTGTGTAGGGGTAGCTCCACCTAGAGCAGACCAGCTATGTCACAGTACACAGTCCTTGACTCTGAGCCGCTATGATCATGGGGATATGGAGATATTAAGACATAAATACATTTTTATATACTTTTCAGTTCAAAGTAGTATAATGTGATGAGTTTGCCAGAGGCCACGAGAATAGTTTTTAATAATATGAAGCTAAGGACATATATTGGATGTCCTAAAAGCATGACATCAGGCTCTCTGAAAGTGAAAAATTTGATGAGACATGTTGGAGAGACGTATAGGATGGTGGTAACCAGATTGGTATGGTCTCATCCCTACTGCCTTTTGGGAGCTGCTCTTCAGGTCCTGTTCCCAGAGGTTTGCCTGGAATTTGTCTTGGAGAAAGCCTGAAACTGCAGGAATGAGCTCACATTTGAACAGCAGTGACCAAAACCTTCAGCTGGTCCCTGGCACTCTTTCTTGGCAATGCAAACATCCCCAGATGTCAAACAGACCAACAGCTCGGGCTCATGGCACAGAGGCCTGTTCTGAACTGCCCGGCATCATGTAATTCTCTCATCCCAATTTAGCACAAGTAAGAGTGAAAAAGCAAACAAAAACCCCAGTTATTTTGTTGCTGGTCAAGAGATTTCACTTCCACTGCTTTAGGCAAATGAGGTTTTTGAGTACACAAAAGTTAAAACAACTAAAAACATGGCACAAACACAGTGAGCCCAGGCTATTTTCTTCCCTGGATTGGTTGCCATTTAAAAGCCTTCAAAGGCACCTGCTGCTTTCCCTGAGACTATGCAGGGAAGTGAGGCTTTGGCTTTAGAGGGCTAATTTTAGTGTTTAATGGAGTAATTATTTTAAAAATTATACTAGTATTTTTGTATATTCAGTTGAGTATCCCATTATGAGGAAAACCCAGGCAAATTGCAATCTAGTGCTTTGATAAATTCTCTCTCAGACATCCAGGTGGTTTTGACGTGATTGCCTTACAAATGCAATGCTGTCCAGAAGATCTCTGCTTCCTGAAGCTTCATAGTGTCATCTTCACTACAACACTCCTCTAAAGAGGATGCTTTTTTTCTCAAATTCTGCCTCACCCCCAAACCTCCTCATTTCTTTCCCAAAGAGCATGTCCCTCTAGAGCAAACCTGAGAGAAATAACTAACTTTTGGACAGCCTTAGCACCAGAAATTGCATTTCCAGATGTTATAGTCTTGTTACCTAAACATTGCAGTAGCTAGATGATCAAATAACTGTACAGGCTGCACTTTCCAAACCAGATGATCTCCTGAGAGATGAATGAGTGTTAGTCACTTCACAGGGCAACATTAAAATAAGAAGGAAACCATTTGTTTGCAAGGATAACAATCCTCAAAACACTTCAAGAAATCCCTTAGGAAATAATAGTTAAACAAATGCTGGGATTTTACCAGCCATGTGAAAACCATGACGTTGCAGATGTTCCTGGAGGAACAAGTGTCTTAACACTTCATTACATGTGGATTAATCCCCAGATAGACAAGCTGGAGAAAGGAGATGTGGGTAGCACAGAACACAGGGGAAATAAAATCAGTACTATGTTAGTTTTACTGACTTCATAACTTTTTTATTTGCTCTTCTGTGCATCTGCACCTGCGTCTGCAGCATACCATAGCCCACGCTGGCTGATTGATCTTCTGCAACCTGCAGAGCAAAATAAGCGAATAAGATATTCCTCAAAAGATGATAATGCACCTGCAGTCATGTTTCTCCAGACTGTTCAGCCTTGGAGCTCTCTGGAACCTTGTTTCAGAAGAATATCACATAAAAGAGAATGGCACCTTTCACCTTCTCTTTCTTGTTTTTACATGGTTGAAAAGATGCCTTAGCTACTCAAATATGAGGAATTTTTAAAACAGAGTTTGTTTGGGTTTTTTCTTTTTCTAAATTCACTTATGAAACATATACCAAACCTGGCTGGGTTTATAAAATGCTGATTTATTTTGAGAAAAACTTGATGGATTAAAATTTTTGCAACATTTCAACACAGGAAATTGTGTATTTGCTTAAAATTCAAATATGTTCCGGGCAACCGTAGCCTGCTTGAAATCTCATACTCTATTACAGAGTTGCCCATTACTTTAGCACAAGGTTAGAATAATGAACATTTTTCTCATTATGTTTCTCTGGAGTCAATATTTCTCTGATACTGATGGAAAATCAATGTTGTGTAACATTATAATAAACACGACTTTTAAAAGTACAGTAATATTACAAAGCGAAACTACCATTACACTCTTAATTTTGCTTCCTGTTGTGTACATGAAGGACACAACTTTCGATTATGGGATTACATAGTTAGTTTTTCATTATGCCTTTCCTTTTATAGGAGAACAGTGTTCAAAAGAAGTTATTTAATATTTTCTTTCTCCTCTCTGTTGACTGTGGGTAGGTATCATTTTTGAATCCTGCTCTGAATAGGGAATTAATTAATTCAGAGCACTTTCTTCAGAGACATTTGTAGCTCTCAATAACATTGAGGAAACATTTGCATGTTCTGACACTTAACAATTTTTTAGAATGTTCCCATTCGGTGAAATGCTGTTATCACCCTTATTTTATAAAATGGGAACTGAGGCAGAGAGAAAAGAAGAAAAATATCTTGTACACAGAATGCCTGGAACCGAGAGCCTGAGAACAATGTGATTAAAAACAGAAACAAGTAAATATTATTTTGTGTGTCATTTTATTGATGCCTGGAATGCTGTCAGAAAGGCTGGAAACACTGATTCATTATAATCACCTCTTCTAATCCATCTATGTGACAAAAATGGTAGGATGATATCCTTCATACATGGCTAAGAAACAGGGAAAAAAATGGGAAGTTTTGCCCATGGATTTGAATGTTTTTTCTGCAAGTGTTCTTCCAAATGTTGGCTTCTCATTCCAAGCCAGTTCTTCATTCCTTTGACTCTTTATTGCAGTCATTTTACCCCAATCTGGCAAAGGTTGTTTCGTTGAGGTTTTTTCCATAGAATTTATACGTCTGCTTCCTTGGCCTTTCTGCATACAAGAAAACTATAATCTTTTTCAAAAGGCTTAAAAACACAGTCCTTGCACAAAGCCCATTTCCGAGTCTATAGCAAATTTCATCTTCAAGGTAATGGAGAGAACACTTTCAGCTTTTCAAGTAAAAATGTGCCAGAATATGTCCCAGGTCTCCTTTATTGTTCTCCAAAGTGTTGTCCTCTCACTGCAGAGGTTGCTTAAATCAGCAGCTTAATAACATTAACCTCAAGGTGTCTGAGAACAGTCCAGGTGACCTTGTCTTTGAATTTAAAAAGCCCTGTTTTGGTGTGAGGTTTTTTGCAAAACACAGAATGTCTTCAAAGTTTTCTCTCTTTTATTAAGAGCTGATAGAGCCTCCCAGATCCTGACGCTGCTCTTTCTCAGTGGAGCGTCCTCCTTAAAGAAAAGGCTTCATCCTGTACAGTTCTTGAGCATCTGCAGAATGAGCCCAAGACTTTTACTGCAACAGGGACAAGCAGGCTCAAGGTTCCTGCAGTGAACAAGTCCTTCTTGAAGGACACACAAAGCTCATGCTGGAGGAAGGAATTCCAGTTGCTTCTAAATGATGGATGATTACATTACATTACATTACATTACATTACATTACATTACATTACATTACATTACATTACATTACATTACATTTATTTATTTATTTACCTGCCTGGAAACCATCAGTCCCTCCCCTGCTGCAGCAAATGTCCCAACAGACCTGTCCCTAAGAAAGGGTGTGGTGGTTGAACCCTCTTGGAAGAGAATACCATAGAATCACAAATGGGGCAAATTAACTGGTAGTTTAATGAGTAATGAACCGCTTCCCTTCCCACAAGGTTCAAAGTGGTGACAGCTAAACAGCTCAGGGAATATTTTTGACTGTTGGGTCTCTCAGGAGAAGTGAGACGCTTCAGACATGGAGATGAAGAGCTGACGTCTGGCAGCCTCTGATGGCTACTTCCACATGACCTGCTGCCTCAGGCAGGTTCTTTTTAGATTGTAGTGGAAGAGTTAAGATGAGCTTCTAGTGACATCCTGCTGTTTCTGGCCTACTGTCACTTCAAACCTGTCATTTGTGAGCTGCAAGGTCATATGTAGCCCCCAGGGGAAATATCTGAGAAGTTTGTCTTCACTACCTTCAGCAAACTTGCTACCAGCAATGGTCCAGCAACCTTGTTTTGATGTTACACTTTCTGAGAACCAGGAGAAGGTACTCCTTCCTGCCCCCTGAGGTGCTCAGTGCTGAACCAAAGGGAACCATGGCTGCCTTATCTTTCACTGATCTGAACAGTCTTGACAACATGGTGACAATGCCTGAAGCTTAGGAGGCTGCTGTGTGCTGGAAGGACACCGGTGGCCATCTACCACATTGTGTCCTGCAACAAGCCTTGGGAGAGGAAAAGATACAGTGGGGAGGAATAGGAGGAGGAAAGAAATGGCTTGGCATTTCAATGAAGGTATTTCAGGACATTTCATACCGTATCCTTGAAGTCAAAACTGATCCATGATTAAATCCTGAGGAGCATAGTGCTATAGCTTGGGATGACTACATCAGTTGCTAGTGCCAGGTAGCCTCCCCAGCACATGTTTTTACATTACATTTCACTCCATGCAGTTCTAAAGACATAAATATTTCATTCAGAGTGCAGGAACAGTGCTCCTCCCCTTGAATGAGGGAAGCCCTGTTTTGTGGCAATTCACTGTCTGATCTGTGAAGAGGAAGAGGTGAGAACTGCTGATGCTGTGGGCCTTTGGCAGCAGCTCTGAGATGTCAGAGCTCATCTTTATATGTAGTAACAGCATGCCAGGAGACATGCTGCAGTAGGAAGCGGTTTGTCTGAGGAATATCTACAGCTGGAGAATGGTTACTGCTGCTATGGGAGTATCAAAACCCTGTGGGTTGGTAGACCATGTGCCTGGATTCCAGCTTTTCATCCTTCCCATGACCCCATGAGCCCATACAGTGCCAGAGAAAACCATGCTTAGTTCCAGCTCAGTTGCAGGGTATGAGAGCTCCTCTCTGCCGTAGAGAAAGACCTGTCCTCCAGAGGAAGGAGGGAAATGTCTCTCTTCAGGAACTTGTCTCTAGAGGATGCTGTGTATGGAAGAGGAACTTCAATCTGAGGAAAAGAACTTGTCCCTTTCTCCTCTGTGGCTCCAACAGACTGTTATGGTCAAGACAGTTGTGATGGACCTCCTTCAAGTGCAATGAAGTGTTTGACCAGCTCTCCTGGGTCTTGGGTCAACATGAGGAGATCCTACACACTTCTCAAAAGTCCAAGATGAGGTGCTCTCCTGGATATCCTGTGGCTCTGTGGATGTCTGTGTCAGCAGTAACCAAAGACCTTTGGGAGTTCCTGGAAAAGCTGACCTAGATACCTATATACAGGTGGAGGGGAGGTTTAAGGTTTTCTGTGTTTCTCTGGAAACAGAATAGAAAAGCATGGGGGCCTGAGACAGTGCTGAGATTCAATTAAGCCCCATTTCCTAAGAAAGTGAGACTTCCACCCTCTGGTTTTCTGGATGAGTGAGCTCTCTTCTCACAACAAATTGCAGATTACAATATGGCAACACTGGCAAAAATGCTGTAGGAGATGTAGGAGTTCTTTAGATCCACTGTCAAAGACATCAGCCTGTACACTGAGATTTTCTTTGATGCTGTCAGTGAACAGTATGACCTAACTCCTGTTTCAATGATCTTTGTAAAATTAATCTGAGAGATGTGTTATAAGCAGGTGCAGATGAAGATATTTTGGGTTCAGAGAGGAGACTTCTTCTGTGGAAAAGACCAAAGAGAAGATGGCAAGGCTTGAAGTGATCTCTCCTGATCCTCAGTCTCAGACAGGAAATTATATTTGGATTCCACCTGGAGGGTGCTGAAGAAAGCCAGGACACTAAGGAAGGAGTCATCTCACTTCACCGTAGGTTACTACATCTGTGCTGCTGCCTCCTGTATTTTTTTGTAGCCAGTGGAAACAAAGAGAAGGGCTCTGTTGGTTTGATATGTTTGACATTCCTGAGCTCCTCAAAGCAGACTGTGGGTTTCGTTTTCTAGCAAAACAAGGATTAGCTTTCTAAAGTCTGCAACAGTAGCTTCAGGCCACTTCTGGCTGTGTTATTTATTCCGTCCAAGCTTCAGAGTGGGGCTTGACTCAGAAAAGCCTGAGAAAGGACTGTGGAGGGAAGGAAAATCCCTTTCATTTTTATTATAAAACACTTGAGAGGTGTTTGAACACTGCAGTGAGCAATGGGAGTCCTGTTCTGTACTGTCTAAAACCTGCTCCCTTGCTCAGCCTGGGGCTGTGGGGATGAATTGCTGTTCTCTGCAGAATCAGGGTACATAACTCTGGAGCAGACACTTTCACCAGCCAAGTCTCTATTCAGCCGGTTACTTGTCAGTACTTGCCAAGTACTACAATTGCTGTTTTTTTTGAAATGGCAAGTCCTGCTGCATGTCAATCCTCACAAAAGGGCAGGGCCAGAATGGGCACTACAAGATTGTCTTAGTTTTTGTAACCAAAGAAATGAAATTAAACTTTTGGGAACACCTTGAATTATGAGATTGGATATCTCTGTTCTTTTGCAATGGTCTTCCAGAGCTTCCAGCCTTGCAGTCTGCAGGACAGAAGCCCACAAAATGCACATTTCCCCTAACAGACAATTAGATTTTCTTTTGTACCACCCTGAGGTGGGCTGCACAAAGTGGTGCTCAAATAAAATATTTCTGGAAAAGTTTACTCCCAAGAGACAGCTCTGATTCTGCTCCCCCTTCCATGACACAGACTCATCTCTGCCTTTACTGAACTAGCCCACTGACTTGGCCACTGGCTCAGATTGTGTCATTTGTGTTTGAGTATTATTTTATTCAGCCAGTAGCTCTGCTTCTTTCTGTGGATCAGGGATTGTTTTGCAAATGTAGGTGTGCAGGAAGCCAGTGTGCCAGATCTGTGCAGTGCTGCTCCATGAGCTCTCAGATGCCATATGGACATGTTGTAAAAGGGTGATAAAGGGCTGAATGCATCAGCACATTAATCAAATCCCATTTTCCTATGGAAACTGTAATTTCCTCACCGAGGGTCTTCTGAAAGGTGGAAGGTGTCTGTGTTCATTTAAGCATTGCAAGGGAACATCAGAGCACTGTGACATTTTGAATGGTCCAGTCCTCAAGAACAGCCAAATTCGTAAGCAGCAGCACAGATCAATTTAACTTACACAGGATGGAATGGCAGAAAAGTACCTTAAAAATGTGGCCTTTCTTTTTAGTATACAGAAAGACCAAATAAACAGGAGTAAGGGCATTTTCCCTTCCCCTGGAATAAAACATGGGAGTTTTTGTTAGTTTTGACTAGTACTCCCTTAGTTAACCACAGTACTGTACTAAAAACATCGCAGATCCCAGGAGCAGACACCTAGAGACACAGCTCTTAATTAAACTGACTCCTACAGGCCAGTGACTTCAACTCTTCTTCCTCCATCAAGAAAACAGAGGATCATGCTGCTTGGGTAGCCTTTGGAAAGTACCTTAAAATCCAGTGAGAACAGGTGTTGCATGGCTCTTAGGATGAGGCAGATAAGGGCTTTACAGATACATGTAAAAAGAAGAAAGGAAGAAAAGATGCAATGCTGGTCTGAAAAGACATAACACTTGTGGGAACCAGTTTCTAGGACTGTGTTTGGAAATACCTAATGCATAGGTTTTTGTGCCTCTCCACCCACTTTGTTTAGATTGTTTTCTGATGAGGTGAGTTCTTCATTTAGTCCTCTGCCTACGTCTCCTGCATACTAATGAAACACTGTCTGTTAAGTCTGAAAACTCATACAATTCCTTAAAATGCTTGTAAAGAAACAAAATAAAAATGAAGGACCTGAGTTTAGCAAGCCTGTGATTTGGGTGGTTAGTACAAGCTGGTGCCTCAGCCAGGCAAATAGTCTGAACCCACCACGCTTGGACACAAGCTGCTACTTCCTAAGTTCCATCTTTATGTCATCAAGGAACCTGCATTCTCTGTAATGCACTGCTTTTCCAATATGGATTTTAACCTGAGGGGATCTGAGGACTGCAAAAGTTTTGGAAAAAAAAAAACAAACCAAACCAGACAAACAAAAAAACCCAACCAAAGAAGAAAACTTAAAAATATGAAATACTCAAATTATTTTCTAGGTCTAAATACTAAATTTCTGTTGCTTTGCATTCAGCCTTGGATGCATCTGGCAAATTATTTTCTAGGTCTAAATCCTAAATTTCTGTTGCTTTGCATTCACCCTTGGATGCATCTGGCTGTGTGGCAGCTGTGTGGTAGCTGCTGTGTCCATATACATACTGTCTGTGTTTTGAGGTGCCCTGAATAGTTAATAAATGAAATAAAAAACCAACTACTAGTGAAACAGAGTCCCTCTCCAGTTAGCAATGAAACACACATTGTCTGTTTTTGGAGAAAGCTGGCACTGCAACATGAGCATATGCAGCTAAAACAGCACTGAAAGGCTCTGATTCCTGACTATATTTCCCTGCTGGCTGGAATGAAGTACAAACCTTTTTTACATTTCAGCTTTAATTTAACAGTCCTTGTGAACAAGTGGATTTTCTGTAAAATTAGATTAAAATATTTAGTAATTGTACTGTGGAAATACTGGCTTTGAATTCCCTGAAATTTCTGTTGAGTTCCACCAGGGAGTTATAACTAAATCTCCACAAAGAAATAACCCAGTCCATTTTTCAGCTGGGAAAATCTGGGCTAGCGTATCAGTGTTGGTTGGGCTTAGTAAAGGTCTAAGAAACTCTTGTTGTTGGAAAGTATCTGCAGGTATCTGTGTAGCACATTCTGGGACACTAAAGCATGAGGAAAGGTCACCTCAGTTAATTTTCTTTTGTGCTACTGATTTGAATTGGTAGAAATTAGTTGAGTCATTTTAGTTCAGGCCACCAAGGTGCTAACTGGTAGTCTGAAAACACAGGAGGAAATAACTCTTTGTGTGACATCTAATCAAGCTGAGGAGCTCCTTGCTGTTAGGAATTATGGCTGTTGAAAGTTTTAATGGATTCCAAAAGCAGCTGGAGAAATTTCTGGAAATAAAATCTGCCAGCAATTATCATATACAAAGGTTTAACAATAGCCTTCATTTCAGGAAGTCTGCAGTGGTGACATTATTCTGGGAAAGTGTGGTTCTGTGCTTGGCCATCAGCTATTACTGCTAATGACAGCTGTGATGGGTTCCTCCAGCAGCTCCCTTCCGTAGTGTTTCTTGGTGCTTAGCAGGAACCTATGTGGTTTTGTTTCCTCATCTTCTGGGCACCACCAGAAAGAAATCCAAAGCCTAGACTCTTTCAAACCTCTGAGTACAAAGAGTGCTCCTGAATAAGAGTCTAATTCTTTGGCTCACTTCATAGATAATGTGAGAGTTACCTTGTACACTTCACCTACCTTTTAAAATTTTAAAATACAGTGAGTGGTTTGATCCACAGGTTGGGAACAAGGCTTGCTCCTGTGAGCCTTTGAAAGTACTTCTACAGCACAAGCTTAGGTGCAGAAGGCAAACCTGAAAGGCAGACACACAAAATCTTTTCAGTGTACATGAAGTCCAAACTATTCCTAATTTCCTTCAGCAGATTAGAATATACTGCATTTCTGTAATAGTAGTGGAGACATCTGCTTTTATGCATAGTGCATAGGCTTCTTTAACACCATTATTAGAAGAATACATGAGACACAGTTCCTTTGGATCAAGGTAAGTTGTAATTAATAAAATCCCTTACAACAATCTGGACAATTCAGATTTTGATGCCTGCAGAGTTTGATTTATGTTGGGCAGGGAAGCAATCATATCACTGTGAAAGTCCAAGCATTGTACAGCATGTGAGTCGAGAGTAGTTAGCATGTGACAAAACATCTGCACAAGACTTCTTCTGTCCTTTCCTTAGTCCCCTCCCACCATCTGGGGCCACACAACCAGCTTACGTAGTCACCAAAAAGGCCAGTTCTACATTTCTGAGCAGGTGTTAACATGGTGTATTAACTTTTTTGGGACATAAAGCTCAACAGAGCAGTTGGAGGCTGGTGACCCAGGTCAGCATCCTCCTGTGTCCCCACAGCACAACCTCCCTGCATATCTCCCTGCTTCTGCTGGTGTTGTCCTAAAACCAGGGTTCTCTACCTGGTGTGCATGCAAATGAGCCAGATTTAGCACACAGATATGAGATATTTTATTACAGAGTTGCACAAGTCTGGATGCTGGAATACAGCCAAGCAAGGCCAGCAAGAAAAGTAAAAGATATTATATACAAAACCTTACCACTATGTTCACACCCTAAAGAGCTAATTGGTTACACATTTGCATATTGCATTACATAATCCTTTTAGCATATAATGAACAACATTCAGCTAAAGGACACTTTATCCAGCAGTCTTGAGATATGTGCTAAAACAAGACTCAACTAATTGTGTGGGCTTCGAAAGGCCTAAAGCTGCAAGCTCAGTAGGGTCTGCAGTTCGTGATTAGGTGTTTTACAAATCACTCTTATCTTTGTTATATGAGCAGACTGACCTAAACCTGAAAGGATTTACATATCTTTAGGTTAGCAATTGCAGACAGGATTCATTCTTTTAAGTGATGACAACACTGGTGTCCCCATCCACACCCAGCCCATGGGCAAGGTGCTGGTGCTGAGCTGTACCGCTCCCAGCTTTACAGCTGTCCCCTCTAGAGCAGGTGGCTGTGCGTGGCTTCCCTGCCATTGTCCCTTCAGGCCACCTAAATATCCAACCCAGCATCATGAATTCAGCTCACATTTCTTAATGGGAATTCAGTGAGGAATAATGAATGATGAGTTTCCTGTGGCTTGTGGACATTGCTGGGGAAGTCTGGTTGATACAGAAATGATAAGGTTAGATAAGTGTCGAGGGTTAAGATTGCGGGGTGACAATAAAACCCTGGCAGATGTATTGTTAACCTCCTCTCCACCCCCCACTTCCCCCTTTTGCCCCTCCCTCTCCCCCCTTCCACTCAGCACAGGCAATTGGGAGGGAAAGAAGGACAGAGAGAAGAGAGTTGGGAAAAATTAAAGATGTTTTACTAATGCTACTAATAAGAATAGAGAAAATAATACAAAATATACAAAACCAATCTTGAAAGTCTCAGCAACTGCAGAGCCGGCCACCAAAGTCCTGGATTAGACTCTGCAGCCAACCGGAGCTGGATTCAGTCTCTCACTAGGCCTCAGTTCTCAGGGACGACCAGCAAGATCCTCTCCTAAGGTCGGCCATAAGCAGAAGGGAAAGGGGAAAAAAAAGGACGAGATCCTTGTGATCTCCCACTCTTATATGAAGTATTCATGTGAATGGAATGTTATACACAGTTGGTCAGTTTCTTAGTCACTTGTTTCTCGTCGCCCCTCTCGCGAGATGTCCATCCATGCTTATCAATAAGTTTGCATTCCATTGCTAGGTTTACCAAAACATGTGTCTGGTTCTCCAGGAAAATGCAGTTAATATGAAGGCCTTAGCTGACAGGCAAATTCACTAAAAGAGAAACTTGTTTTTAACAAAACCAGGACAATAAGTAATTAGTCCATAGGGTGCAATAGTATAATTTTGATTAATCATATCAGCAACATTATAATAATCATAGAAAAATAAAGATTTAAGCTAAGTGGCTTCCTTCTTAGAAAACTTTAACTCAGACAGAAGCCACAGCAGACAGCAGTGTCTGTGTGGTGGGGGTTAAATCCCTCTTACCACCTCTGTCTTCAGAAAACTGCTCATGCCCTGAGTTCTGTCTTTGTGCTCACGAAGTGCAGCCAGGACATCCTTTGCCCGTGGGCTTGTCGAATAGGGCTCTAGGCTTGGGCCCTAAACTTGTCACCACAGCTCCTACTGAAAAAACACCCACTGCTCCCCGTAAGAGAAACAAAACATGGACCTAAAATATACTCCACTCTGAAAGTGACTGACATCGAAAGGAGGAAAAGCAGCAGGGTACGGCTGCTTTTAGAGGCACCCCATCTTCTACTAGAATAAACATTTTTACCCTCTCTCTGCATAATGCAGTTTGTATCACAAGTTTTAAATCTCACAAGGTAGCTAAAAGTCATTGAACAGTGTCATAAGGCAAAAACTGTGCAGAGGAGGAGCTGTTTGTAACTCTCCTACGTTTGGAGGATGATTAATACCCAACTGATGGAGAGAGAAGGGTAACACAAAGGATGGCACAGACCAAACCTGAATCTCAACATTCCCATTTTACTTTCTGGGGTATTTTAAAAAAGATGGATGGATGTAGCTGTTTCTAGAAAGTGTAGTGATGAAGATGCTGAAGATGGACTCTTTTCCTTAAGACCTAAATTGAAATTTAGCCCATCTTTTGAAAACAGTAAAATACAGCAGAAGCAGCGGCACTAAAATATAAGTAGAACTGAGCTGGGCAGCTACAGAAATACATCCTGAAACAGCAAGATACAGCTGAAAAGCTCAAACCTGCTGAGACTGTGGCCAATTTTTAGATAGTAACTCACAAAACAAACAGGCTATTCACCATGTGCTGATGTTTTCTCAGCAGTTTTAGAAGGTTAAATAGATGTTGCTCTGATAATTTTGTGAGAACAAAAAATAAAAGAACACAGTTATGACTACTGTCCAAAAAGTTTACTTGGGGTTTAGCATCAGACCATGTGTATTGCTCTAAAGATTTCCAGACGACAACATACCATCCTGGAACCTTCAGTCACTTACACTGCTATAGTTCACAAATTCTTTTTATTTAAATAACCAAGAAGAATTGGTACATATTTTATTGAACACTTTAGAAGACAACAAGAGATTCACTGCAGCAAGTCATATTTTTAAATACAAAAGGGGAATTAGTAAAAAGTTAAGTTCGGATCCAACATGAAACACGAACATGTTGCTTTCAGGAGCTTCAAGTTTGTAAAGACTGAGAACTCTACTTACATCAAACCGTTCAAACACATCCACATCACAAAATCTTAGTATTGCACTATAGCTCCTTGGTCAAAACACACAATGCACAATGTGCATCTGCTTTACCCACATATAAAGGACCACCAGCAACACATCAGCACACAGACAGACAGAAATGATCTAGAGAAGGTCAGACGGGTTGTGGGTTTGCTGGGAGAAGTATGGCAGCAAAACTGAGCAGTTTGGGCTACCAGTATCCTACACAAGCCCTGTTTCTTGCTGAAAATGCAACAGACACCAGGACTGCAGCTGTGCTACTGTCCTGTGCAGAGGTAGCACAATACTATGGCTTTAAAGACTTTCTTTTAAATAAGGCTTTTCTTAGCTGAAAGCCATAAAATAACTGAAAAGTTCTTGTAATACTAGCACAAAGTATAGTATGGCCGCACTCAGGGATCCACTTGTTTAAAAACAGCTGTCACATTCAAGTAAATGCACTATCTCTGCGAAATCTGCTGTAACACATAAACAGTTCTGTGCAAAGATGGTAACACCAATAACTTCTTTTTCCCCCTCATCTTCAGCCATATGGAGAAAGCTAACAGTCGAGAACACAACAGCAGGTGACACAGATGAACTGGAAAATGGAAGTCCTGCCTAGCTATCAGAGGTACTACTTTGTCTAAAAAGACAGCCTGCAAGAGGTGACAGGCAAAATATTTCAGTTGCATGGACATATAGAAAAAAAAAGTGAGTATATAACATTTGTGAGAGACACACACTGCCATTGTGGTGATGAAACCGTCACGCACCTCACCTCCTACCTAAAATTCAAGACAAAGGTCATTTTAATGCTAACTGAAGGCAGAGGTCCTGGGCAGGGGGATAAGGATATTAAAGCTGAATGCTACTCTCCCCAAACAGTACAATAACAAACAGGAAAGTTATCCAATTTACAAATGTTTCCCCTTGTCTGTTCCAACCCCCTTCAGCATCTTATCTCTAATTAAAATAAGTCACAGGATGTGCAGGAAGAAAACCTTCCATTGTATTTACATCTCCCTCACTTTGGCTATGGAGTGCTTGGCTCTGCTGAGGCACTCAGATGCTACTGTGAGACAGATAAAACTGTCTTCTCAAGTGGGTTTTGGAAGACAGCACAACTAATATTGCGTTTGATACTATAAACACATTGAAACAATTTCCACACATATAAGCATTACAAAACAACTTCTACAAACCATTACAAAAATGGAACCAGTTTCACTGATCTTCAGTCCAAACCCCAATGCAGATTTGTTGGTCACTAAGACCAAAACAACTGAGAAATAGAAATTAACCGAACTTTTAGCTTACATATCACTACATTTTGCAATACAAAAAGTGTTAAGACATTAATTTATTAATACATAGAACATTCGAAATCCCTAACATTTACGGTACCCACTTATACTAAGTCTATTTGTAGTTTCTCTTCCATCAGTGCCAAGTAAATTAATCCTAGATGCCACAGTTGAGCTGGGTAACCAAGACACCTCAGGCTGAACAGAGCAACCTCTATTTTTCCTGTGACGACACAGCCAATATCAGTGGTGAGATACCACCTGGTACACAGATTAACCAGACCCATTAAGAAACCCTAAAAATCCCTTTTTTAGGGCAGAGACCCCCAGATACTTTACTTAAACCCCAGAACGGAGATGGGTGCTCCCTGCAGAGCAGCATTTCAGAATGCAACAAGCCATCTCTTTTTATATCCATGGGGTTGCTCCCCACCCCTTTACAGTGCAGTGCTGGCTCTTCCCTGCTGCCAGTTTCAATTGCATTCAGCGCACGTCACTTGTTACTCACGACGGGAATTCTTTGTTCTTATTGCTCCTTGTGTAGTTGTTTTGGGTTTTTTTATAATAAATAATGAAAGTCTACAACATGCTTTCTCAGATTTTTTTGCAGATTATTATACGACAAGTAGTTTCTAAACAGTTTGGCCTCTGAGGAACTGTCAGGCTTTCAAGACAGTTGCATTCGAAGAGCAGCACCCTGTGTTGAGCACAGTGAAGGTGGAGGAGAAGCCCTCTTGTGGTATGAAGCTCTTGACTGCTGCAGCACGGAGGCATCAGCATGAAGAATCAATAAGTCTTTGGCGAAGTTTTTTATCTTCTCTTGGACTCATATTGCCACTTGCATCATGGTCTGTCAAAACTAAAGAAAAAGTAAATCTTTAGAAGTGAAAAGGCCATCAAACCACTCAACACATTTTGCTCTGGTGAGAGCCCACCTGGAGTCCTGTGTCCAGCTCTGGAGCCCTCAGTGCAGGAAAGACATGGACCTGTTGGAGAGGGGCCAGAGGAGCCACAGAAATGATCAGAGGCTGGAACAGCTCTGCTGGGAGGACAGGCTGAGAGTTGGGGTTGTTCAGCCTGGAGAAGAGAAGGCTCTGGAGAAAACTTATTGAGGCCTTTCAGTACTTCAAAAGGGCTGATTGATAAGAAAGATGGGGACAGACTTTTTAGCAGGGCCTGTTACACTAGGACAAGCAGTAATGGTTTTAAACTAAAGAAGGCAGATTCAGGCCAGACATGAGAAAGAAAATTTTACAGTGAGGGTGGTGACCCTGGCCCAGGTTGCCCAGAGAGGTGGTAGATGCCCCATCCCTGGAGACATTCCAGGCCAGGCTGGATGGGGCTCTGAGCAACCTGATCTGGTTGAAGATGTCCCTGCTCATGGCAGAAGGGTTGGACTAGATGAGCTTTGAAGGTCCCTTCCAACCCAAACTGTTATATGATTCTAAGGTTCTATGAACTGCCACCGAGACGGTGCTGCAAGGCTGGCTGTCCTGCCCCGTGCTGGAGCTGTTGAGCTGCCTCCAGCTGCGCCCCCCCAGTTGGGATGTGGCACCCAGCAGCTGGACACCCTTAGAGTCCAGAGCCAGCATCTACCACTGTTTTGTCAACATGGTTACTTAAAACATGCTGATGTTACTAGTGACAGAAGGAAAGATGATGAGCCACAGGTGAAGCTTTGCAGACTAGGAGTGAACCTGCAGCTGCACCCCGGCAGGAGAGGGTTGCACCAGCCACAGCTGGTCATGAAATGGCAGCTTCTTTCTGCAATGCATTTTAACAGAGTTTCAAGCATAAGTTTATTCTGCTCTGGAGGAAAATAAGTCTTTGAAGTGTTTTTGTGATACAAAAACAGTCTCAAAAGTTCTGCTTTCAGATAAAAATGAGTCAGATTTTCTACTAGCTTTTTCAGCTCCTTGAGCAGAGACCTCCATCTTGAGCTCTTAAATTCTCCTACCAAAACACACTCACCTGTAATTTCAAAAGGGGACAGACACATTCAAGAGGAAAACTATTTTCTATCAGAATTACTCCACACTGCTGTACTAGAGCTGGCTGCCAGAAGTACTTCTCATAGTCTGAAAATAATTGTGACTGTTTGTTCTGAATTCCCTGCTCTATAAATTGACTTCTCCTCCAAACCTCAGCCTATCAGAACTGCTTGACCCAAGCACAGAGGAACAGTTACCCTCTGGACGCTGCTGCTTCCTTTTTATTAAGCACAGGTCATACCTTTCTGAAGAGAAAGTAGATTTAATTTTCTCCTGCCTTTGAAACAGTTCTTCAACTTGCCCTCAGCATTGTGCTCACCTGCTTTGGTCAGCTGCTAAATGTTTTAAAGCATCTTCACTTCCATGAGTGAATGACTTTGTGAAGAGTCTCAGCTCCTTCATTGAGGGGATGTAGACACCAGTGTCCTGCTCCTTCTCTGGGCACAGTTACAACAGGGACTGTGCTCCCATCAAATGGGAAGGAAACTTTTCGATCCCGTTATGCCTCTCCCTGGATATCTGGCTTCTCTAATTCTGCACTTGAGGAAGGAACTGGAATCATTGATCATTTTAGCAAAAATGACTTTACACTCAATCTTCCTTTCTCTCAGGAGCATGTTCACTGGCCCCAGTCCCACTTCCCTTCTCTTGTCATTTTCTGTTCCTTTGCCAGTGGCATTTCTGAGCATCAGACTTATTTGTACATTCATCTGAGATTTCTGCCAAAGCCTGAATGAAGCAGAAGCAGCAGTTACTACTCTTGTGAGCTAATCTCTGAGAAACAGATGTCCTGAAATCACCGGCTTCTTCAAGTGCAACCTACTGTAGACCAATCTAGTGCTCTTCTAGTGCGTAGGTGGTCTTAAGGAGTTCAGGTCTAGACAGCTGAAGCCTCTTACTGCTAGAGGAGAGATGTCAGCAAGGACCACCAGCTTAACAGACACTTCAGTGTCCAGCCTGTACCACTGACTTGCAACACTGCAATCTTCTGGCACGTATGTGAAGTTATAGCAGCTATACTGCAAACAAGATAGCATGGTCTAAGCAGCTCCACTTTCTTGTAGAATATATTAGAATTTTTTTTGTAGGAATAGACATCTAGATGAAACCTGCTTTATTTTGCATGAATGGATTTTTGGTTTAATGGATTCCTTATCTCTCTGTTACAGCAGGTTTGGATGTGGTGTTTTTGTGGGGTTTCTTACTTTAATTTTTCTTTTTAAAGAAAGAACATGTCACCTTACCTTGAAGCTCTGTTGCATTTTTTTCCAGATCTTCTGTAGTTGTTTCTTCAGGCTTCTCCAACACAGCTGTCCCTGGCTTGCCATCTACAGTGTCTGTCTTAATAGTACCAAGGTTTACCAAAAGTTGCATGACATCAAACTTCTCAGAAACTGCAATGTTCTCCAGCACTTTGAGGCATTTAAATGATTTAAGTTCACTCACATTTTCCTCAAGAAAGAGGAGGTAAAGGCTTAAGTCATCAAAACACTTTGACTTGAGTTTCAGAACATCGAAAGTTGGCAGGATTTCATACACTTTGAGAATACCTGAATTCCATCTCCATGGAACAAACATTGCATACACTACCAGTGGCATCACTAGAAGATAGACTAGCAGGTTAATGTAGCTGAGTACCTTGAAGACGCCAACAGCAATCAGCTTGCACTGAACCACTTCTGGAACAGTCGTGTCATTCTTTAAGATCCCAGTTTTGATAGTGCAGAGAAACTCATCACTCAAAGAGGAGAGGCTAATGTAGTAGCCCAGGTAGAGACATGCAATGAAAATAATTATTAGGGTGAGTAAATGGCAGATAATGTATTTAATTATTAGGCATTTGGAATTCTTCTTTGTCTTCAGGTACTGCTCCACAATTGGGTATTTAAAGTGGCTTTCAGATATTTCCCACAAACTGAAAGAGAAAAAAAATACCCAAGTCACACAGATCAGATGCTGCAGCATCCGTCTATCTCAAATTTCATAGAAACCTAGTGCTCTAAAACAGACATGAGATTGGATTTGCTTTTACTGAGGTAAATCAAGGGTAGTTTTATTGAAGTCAATAGAAAACAGAATAGCAGGTAAATGAAGAATATTGACTCTATAACACAGAAAAGCCACTTAGGAGACAAAAGAGCTCAGACATTAGAAAATGGAAAAAAGTATTGCCCTCACAGCAAAAAAACCCATTTTTGTTCTTTTCCAATACAAAACAAATATAGTAAGAAAATCCGTGAGGAAAAACAGACTTCTCAAGCATTTGTTTGGTAAGAGCACACTTGAACGTTTTTTCCTTGTCAAGACCTAACTCCACATTTTAAAGAAGGGGCCTAAAGTCCCCATTGCACTTCTTGCACCCCCACATGCAAAGAGAAACATGTACCCTGATTGGGACGAAGGAGAAACTGGATCTGGTTAGAACCGTCCACCAATCTGATCAGAGAGGGGGCTTTTGCTTTTGTTGGTTTTGGTGTTTGGTTTTTATCTATTTTTTCTTTAAACAGAAGCTTTGCAGACTTGGATCTGAAAGCACAGGAGATGACAAGTGACTGACTTTGCTCACAGTGTGCAAGTGACTGTCAAGAACATTGAGATGTAAGGACTGCAGCCAGCCCAATTTTCTTATGCTGTCATGTGTAAAAATTAACACCTACTATCACTAAAGAAATCAGGACATGCCAGGTAAAGAACTCATCAAATGTTTTCTTTGAAAAAAGAAAGTTGTAAGTTCCAGTTCCAAGTGCCCACAGTAATGATTTCAGATATCTTCATTTTTTTAACCAAATTTAAAACTCTGTCAGGTTACCATTCAAACTGTTGCACCAGGTTTCTAGGAGAATGCAGGTGTCACATCTGTTAAGAGCTTAAGGAAAAGAGCAAAGAAAGCCAAGCCCCAGCACCTTACCTCTGTGTCAAGTTCTCATTAACAGCTGGAACGAAGTCAGTAGGGTCTCTGGGCTCTCCACGGTGGACGCTATTAGCAGCTTTGATTGCCCTGTTATAGGCTTTGTCAAGTTCTTCCATAATAAATTTCAGGTCTGAGGAAAGGTGAGGTGCTGCGGTGAAGCGCCAGAACAAACATGGTAGATACAGCAGGATAGCGACGAGCAGAAGGATGTATGGGAAGAACTAAAGGGAGAAAAAATTCAGATTAGGTTCTACCTGTATATAAAACGTCAGCCAGTCACCATTCCCTCTAAGTCTACTAAATTCCCTGTAAGTCTATTAAATTCCTTATAATTTTATTTAAATGCCTTCAATAAGCCCAGTTTTGTGGCTACTTCAGTCTCTAGATAAGTCCTCAAGAAAGAAAACTTCAAGAAAGGCTCACCTTTAACACTGAATTAGAAATCCTGCAGGGATGGGCTAACCAGGAACATGATTGTTTCAGAAACCTCATTGATAAAGCAGAGTCGACTGTAATTTTACTGTACATCCCACTAGAGGTAGCTCTTCCTCACCGGCAAGGAACGAGCATCACCCCCGTATCTATGTCACAGCTGTGGCCTGTCCCCTCACCACCGGAGGAGACTGACCTCACAGGCCAGAGGGATCCAGGGGATTCCTTCTGGTCTCCTGGAATTGCTGGGGAATGCTCATTTGCCCAGCACTTTCATTGAATCCAGGTGACCTGCACCACTAAACCACGCTCACCAAAGGGACTGTCCATAGTCATGCTCAGGAATTTCTCCCCTCCAGAACTCTAACCCATACCAGCAGCCAAGAGCCCTCAGGTGTGGGTTCTGCTCTTCTTTCTCAACTGCCAACTGCTTTCAACCAACCTGAGCAAGGTCATTCTCTGGAAACACATCCTTAGCGGCTGCCATCTCCCAGCTCTCAGCTCTACTTGCTGCACCCTCAACATGATGTTCCCCCTACCGCCAGCAGCCTGTGGAAACTCTGCAGAGCTCTGCCCTCACTACCTCCTCTCTTCCCTCTTTCTACACAGCAGATAACCTCAGATCACCTGGTTTGTTGGGGTTTTTTTGTTTTGTTCTGTTTGGGTTTTGTTGTTGTTTCTTTTCTGTTCGGTTTTGTTTTTTCTTCATCTATCCTTTTCAATTGAGATGTAAAGCTCTGGCATGTCCAATGTGTTTTTTCAGATGTCTCATCAGCTCAAACCCAACAGTTCAAAAATCTACCCTTCATATTTTCTCTGTGGACAATGCCACTGGGTCTCTCAGGTCAAAGTCCTGGATGCCTTGGTCTGTTCAAAGCTTTACGGTTTCACGGCCAGGCTCTTTCAGTCCTCTGAATCCTATCTTATACAGAAATAATCTATCTACAAACACAGTTGAAACTTATCTAAGCTCCTCTAAGCTGCTGCAACACCTCATCCATAAGCTTTAACAAATGTCAGTTTGTATAAGACTGCTGCAAAGCGTGTTTGACTTCACTTACTTCTGTGCCCTATGCCTCTTAGCATCCTTCCACTGGTGCGGAAAGAAACAAACACCTGATTGAGTAAGTAGCGGCCAAGGATTCTTACATTGGTTTATACCACTTGGCTCTACTACTCGCTCATTTGAAATTTGACAGGCATCAGAGGATTTATGAATTCCCTTTCTGGCCCTCAAAACTGGAAATGCCACCAGCAATATCCGATTAGTCCTTGGGATCTCTTTACCCTGAGGCCTACAAGACATGCGGCAAGAGGCAAGACAGTTGACACACTGAAGTCACAGCCCAAAGCCTCCACTGTCCCAGGCCCCATCTCTTCCTTCATACCTAGAAAAAGACTCTGTGGGCACATCCTGCGCTTGTGTAGCACATTGGCATCAGCCTTTTTGCTCTGCCCCAGACCTCCTACAATCCCACTCAACTCCCCTGCCTCATACAGACTGTTGTCTTACTAAGACCAGCCTCTGCATCTTCCCTCGCACCTCCTCCTCTCTCCGATTCCTTTACCACCATCTCTTTGCCTAGAAGCACCACACCACTGGGCAAAGGCACATTTGCCACGTGTTTCCTGGGCTTCCACTTGCCAGCCTCTCATCCCTCCCAAAGCTGCAGCTTGTGGCAGCAAGAGAAAACACTGGGCTGCTCTTCTCTGAATGGTCTCAAAACCAGAGCAGCAGCGTGACCATTAGTGCAGCTCTTTTTGTTTGGAAACAAAAGCCTGTGTTTGTCAGCCCTTCCACAGCACTTGATGCACGACTCCATCCTTCTCGGATTCTGGCTTTTTTAAAAAAGAAAGATACACTTGTTCTATTTGTTGACAGTATGCTTAGATAAATTTTAATGATTCAAACCAATTTGCTAGTTAAGGCCTTGAACCAACAGGCAGAAGTGAAAATGCAAAGTCATCTGGCACGAGTCCTAGATTTCAGAGCAACAGACTCGGATCATCCAACTCATCTGACTACATTTTACAGTCACGCATAATGACTTTTCATTTTAAGAGGACTCCATGGTATTCACACATGCACGAGCATGTGCCATACACGCACATGGTTTATGTGCTTACTTCCAAGGCACCAAATACACAAGGAGGAAATGCTACTTCTGTCTTGGACAGTTTGAAGTATTTACATTAAATGGGAAGTGTCGCTGACTTCAAGAACTAGATGGTCAAAGATATGCCAGAGAAAGGTATTGCCCTAAAAGTAAAACTCATTTTTTCCTTTGCTGTCTAGTTATCAGGTTCCTTTTTCAATGGCAAGTTCACAGTATTAGATTTAGGATGGTATGAGATTGCATAACTGAAGAAAAGTCCTCTGAAAGCAGATTAGAACAGATACATTAGAACAGGTGCAATATCCTATGGTGCAAAATGTTCCTTTCTGATCTTTATTAGAGAAAGTGCATTGAGGGCTACACCACCATGCTTCAACCTGGGTGCCCTGAGCTTTCATGTCCACCCAGCTGCAAAGATAAAAAGAAAGACAAAGACCTAATGACTTTGCCTCTCAAAAACAGAACAGCAGAGCTTCAGCTAAGCTAATCCAAGTTTCTGTACAGTACTAGACATAGTTACTGTATTATTAGAATTCAGCACGAGACACACAAAACTAGCAGTGCCTGCACCAGGGACTCAAACTACAGTCCCTTCCATGCTTTCTTCTAAGTATTGCTGAGCTCCTGAAAGCTGAAGCTGATGGAAGCAGGTTGACCTGCCTTGCTTGTCCCTTGCTCTGATGTCACACTGGGTGGGACAGCAAGCTCCCAAGCAAGCAAAACACTAGCAAACCAAGAGGTCAACGGCCCCTCATTCTGTACTGCTGCAGCTCATTCCACTTGACAGGCCTTTGAGCACTGTGTACATTACAGGCCATACCCTTCCTCCTCCTCCTGAAAGCCAAGAGCACCTGGTACCTGATACTACCTACTATGAATGGAGAAGAAAAACAACCTGCATGCATGCAGTCCAAACTCTAGAAATCCATTTAACACACTGAACTGTTTGGAAGTCATGACCATTTATTCAAGTACCTGCACTTGTTCCTCTTATGAAGATTACTTGCACAAAGGGAATGTGTATTTTCCAAAACAACTCTGTCTCACCGGAATTTGTAAACATCTACGTTCAGATAAATACTCAGGATGGCATGAACCTTCTTCACATCATTTCAGTTCCCAAAGCACACATATAGCTTTCCACTGATAAAGACATAGACTGTGATAGCGCTATAGGTATCAAAATGAATTCCTAATATTCTCATGCCATGATTATTTTCAGCATTTATTGGGAAGCCAGCTTTGATGACATCAGTCCGTTCAAGTTAATTAGGAAACAGTTAACTGTTCAACCAGAACATACGCATGGATATAGAGGTGTTCGAGAACCTGTCTGCAGAAGTACGCAAAACACTGCAATAATGAAACTGTCTTTTAAAGATGCATTAGTGTCACACTCTCCTGAAGGTGAAAGCAAAAATCCGACTAAACCACAAAACGGTCTATTATATAACATCCCCAGCTTCAGCTGTGCTAAGACTGAGTAAATACACAGCAAATAAGTTAAAAGTACATTTAAAAAACTTCTTCATAAGGTCAGTTATGCTTTTATCATCCAAAGAAAATGCAGCTGCCAAGAGTGGCACGACCCAAAAGGCATTTTCAAAGACTTAATCTACAGAAAGCTTGCCAAGGTCTGGATAAAAATGGCTGGCAGAAGACAAGAATCATTTTAGCAACATTTGGAAAAAAAACAACACAGTTTTCTAATTATACTGCATTTTCAGTCCTTATTTCTTTGGGCAAACACTATTAAAGTGACTGCAAGTATTCAGACTTCTGCCACACGTAACAGTGGTCAAACACTAAGTACAATAGCACAAAGCTGTTAGGCTGCACACGTCTGAATTGCAGGCTTGAGAAAACGCATTGGCATCCAGTGCTCACAAAGAACGAAGCACTGAAGTGTCTTCACTTGAGATTAAAATATTTCTCATTAAAAAATAAGATCATGGTGATGTGTCTGCTTCTTCAGCTCCAAATTTCTGTGTGCCACTGTGAAGAGCCCAAGCAGACACCTGCCCCCAAACAGGCTAATGAGAGCCACGACATGTTTCCAGAAGCAAAGGTATTCATCTCCCTCTGAGTATGATCCTATTCCTGCTTGAGTCAATGGGAGATGTTTCATTGGTTTTGGGGGCAGAAACATGAGCTCTAAATGACTCATTGTTCTGAAGGTTACCATGTGGTTATTATCCTGCCTTCAGAACCGAAAGTGAATCTCAAACCATACATGACCTTTTTACCCCACCTCTTTATTTCTTTGTTTTGATACAGCTTTAAAAGTTTCTCAGTGCACTACAGATTTAAAAGGCTTTGCAGCGCAGTCTCCTCTTCCACTGAGCTGCAAGGACTGCCCACCCTCAATGGCCAAAAGCTTGTTTCTATTCCAGTTAAGGATCAAGCTAAGTTTTATAAAAATAAGTTCTCAGGTGGAGCTTTAGAGACAAGAAGCAAATTATGTGCACAGAGGGAGCAAATCCATGGCGCTTCCATCCCACATCAGCACTGTCTGTCTCTCTTTTCCACTCATTTTGAGAAACCAATATCTCTATTCTGACACTTCAGACAGATACAAGAAACCTCTCGAAGGAATTAAGCCTGAATAGAAAACTCCAGAAGAAAACTGAGAGAACAGAAGAGCGAAGCCCGACCAGACTGAGTTTCATCAATGACAAACCTGAAGATGAGTCTTGTCTGAGTACTCAACCATATAAGCATTTTGTCAGCTTTTTCAAAGAGGAGGAAATCTCAGTGTTGAACTAAGAATATGTGCAGAACAAATCATAGCCTCTTCTTTCCATCTATCTATCTGCAGATACTGTGTTTCTCGAATTGTACTTTTGAGTACACAACTCATTTTGCCTTCTGCTAAGGGTTATCCAGTGTGAAGAGTTATACCAGGACCACTGGAAATTTCAAAAAATCCTGTTCTCCAAGGAGAGAGGACCTGGGCACCCTCTGGGAGTGCACAGACCAGGCAGAGAACACAGAGAGTTACAGTACACCTCTCTGCTCCAAAACAAGCTTCTAAACTGATAAATTCAAGTGTTGAGAGAGCAGAAAGGAGAGCAAGTAAAGGTGCCCAAGCTTCGGGGATTGCCCAAAATTGAAATATACATTTTACTGATTTTTTTAAAAAAAAGAAAAATTAAAATCCCAGTGCAAACTTGTATTCTGAAATAGGAGATCAATGGGAAGGTTTCAGTTTTTCTGCAATGCACGCTGGTTTTAATAATCCTTCAGAGCCAGCAGATGCCTAGAATAAAAGCAGGGCAACTTGCTGCAAGCTGGCTTCTTCACCAGGAGCTACACGGTCCTACTTCCACTCTACACCAAGATGAGCACCATCCTGGGACAAAAGTGTTCTATAGCACTTCTGACGGAGCACAGGGAGTGTGCCATAAGGAAATCCATTCATTTCCATCAGGAACTGGGGCCTAAAACTTCAGTCCCCCAAACACATAATCTAATGCCTCCTTAAGCAGCTCTTATGGACCCTTCTAGCACGGCGACATAGCCAGATGTTAAGTGAGCCAGAATATTATAAAGAACCCAAGATGCTTTGCAAATAAATGCACTGCTGCTCAGAAAGCAGCAAAAAAAAAGCCTCAAGTGTTGTCTTAAGACAACATTGTCTCTAACAATCCCTGCTGTTCCTCTGGATGCACCCCTGCCCTTGCACTGTTGAGTCAGATCTTCTCTCACCTCAGCTTACGAAGGTTCTCTTGTCTCATTAACATCACTGTGCTTCACAAAGGCTCTGCTCTATTTTAAAAAAAGTTACGTAGCCAAAACCTGCAGAGCAATGAGGTGGTATGTACCTTGCAGCACACAGCCTGCACCAGGGGACAACCCAAGCCCTGTTCTCCTGCAGAAGTGATCGGCCCCCATGGCAAAGTCACCCAGCAGTGCAGCCAGCAGCTGCTGGCCCTGGGTGCCAACAACAGCCAGACACCTTCACGTGTTCCCACCACATCGGGAACCAAAGGTCAGTGTTAACAGCTGCAACACTGCTCCTTCCCTGGAAACTTGTTAAGCACAGAAGTTGATGAACAACCACTAAAAGGATATTAATTAACACTGTCCTATATTAATTAATAGTGGCCTCCAAACAGCATCTGAAGCTCCCAGTGCTGCCTCAGTGGAAGGGTAGGTGACTACGTATGGATTTAGGAGATTAAGAGGAGGCACCCAGCCTCTGCTACAAGCTCTTACTCAGCTGTTCAGACACACTTCTTGTAGTCAGTTTGCAGAGTATTTACAAGGACACATCACATACCATTAAGCTATCATGGAGGAACTGGGGGAAAAAGGGCCCTGCATCAGTTGCTGAGACAGCACTAGTCAGCAAATTAACATGGATTGCATCATAAAAGTATGACTATTTAGGCTATTAGTTAAGCCTGGCGAACTAGGAGACTTACAGCTATCAGCAGGTGACTATGGCATAAAATTCAGCGTAAAGAAATCAGGTAACAAGAACTCATTCCCTCAAGAGAAAGGGGCAGCAACATATCCAGGTTTGCAGGTGGAGTTTCCACCCAGGCAAGGACCTGCATTGCAAGATGTCCCAGCAGCTTCAACTGGGCTCTGCAGAAGGTCTGGCTGAAGTGAAGTGGGACACTAACTGAGCAAGGCAGAGTTCGGGCTACAAACCAACCAGGCTGGCTTTAATATTCATGAAACCCAAGATTGTTGGGTCAAGGTTACGAGTGGTGCTAACTGGAGAAGGCAGTAGTAAATGCTTACGGTTTGTGATTAGAGTCAGCAAATGAATGAGAGACAGCCCTCCTTTCAGAGGAGATGCCACCAGCTAAGTGGATAATAAAAGCTGATATGCCAGGAAAACCCAGAAACACAGGTGCTACAGGTCCCAGACCTGATCTCCCTCTAATACCAGGTTCTCCTCAGCTCCCAAGTGCCGGGGGGTTATTTGCTGGGGCATTTCTTACTTCAGCATCAGCAGTGCCCAAGCAGGGTGATGCTGCCTCTCAAGTTGAGTCAGCTCTAGGCCTTGGCACAGCATTTACTCAGACTTTGCAACTCCCACCAAAGCTCAGTTCACCGCTTAGAGACAGCTTAAGTATCTTAGTGCCCACCACACTGCTTACCCATGAAATAAGTCTCTTATTGTGCATTCAGTATGATGATGCTTCACTCAGAGCAGTGAAAGCCAGCTCACGGTGTGCAAGGGAACAGCCCACAGAAGCTCAGAAGAGCACACTGAAGACTGGGTTAAACTTGTTTGTAACAGGGATTAATTTAATCTCTCCCAAAATGCCTATTTGCCATTAGTTCCTCTCCATGCAAAACTGGTCAAGTGTAATACAACAAAAATATGAAATATTTTTACCATCCTGTTTTCCTAAAGTGAGCTTTTGATACAAGCATTAGGGAAGTTGTTGTGTCTTGTATCCTGATCTTAAAATAGTTCCTGGCCAAGGCCAGGTGAGGCACTCAGCTCCAGGGCAACACAGCAACATTCACATTACTCTTGTGTCAGATAACTGCTGATAGTTGTTATTATAGCACGACAGACTCTTTATTTAAAAGCAGAAAATACATTCTCTGGAACTACTCTGTTTGGAAGTAAGGGAAAGAAAACATTCTCTCTAAAAACAGAGTTAAGTCAAAGCCAAAGACCATAGCAGAGAAGAGAAGCAAGAAAAGTGAGACAAAGGCAGGCTTCTATGTGGGGACAACTTTTGCAGAGGGAGATCTGTACATACTTTATGCAGCCACAGGGGGATGTTTTCTTGGTTGTTCTGGGATGGTTGCTTCTGCTGCACAGCCGCCCAGCAGTAAGAATCCACATAAGCAGCTTGTCTCCAGGAGAAGGAGCTGGGTGCAAAACAGCTTATCTGAGCACCTGGGAAAACAAAGCAAAAGTTATCACTGCCTCAGAGGATTAAAACAAAAAGAAAGCAAGTTTAGGAAGAAAAGTTCACAGTTTGGATTTCACGGTATCCAAAACTATTAGGTAAAGTGATGGAACGAAACACAGCAGCTCTGCAGGGGGAAGAGTCACTGAATTCCCACTGCACTCAAAGGGTGAAACGCCCACAAGGGCTCTCTGATGTCTTCTGAGGGCTGAGACAGTATATTAGAAGCATCTGCCTTTTAGGCCTATTTTCGCAAGTTTTGGGGGAACACGACCTCCAAGACTTGTCTCTCTCGCTTGCACTTGAATCAGGTTGGCCAAAGGGGAACCAGCAGATATAAAGAGTGACCAGATGAGGCTGGTTTCCAAAGGAAACAGCTGCCATCATGTACTATTATGCCCCTGTGTTTCCCAAATGCATGAGCTACCACTTATACATTTATTGAAACAAGACCTCAAAACACCATTCCTGCAGCCCAGCAGTCCTTGATGCAAAAGCAAGTTTGGTCCACAGTGCTGCCACTTCTTCTGCCTCTAACATTGCGCGTGTGTCTTGAGGCATCCAAGTTACACGTGTGAAAACAAGGATTTCCTTGTGTAGCTTCTAGCAGAGCAATTACGGCCTTCAGACACCTCCAAAAGGCACCAAAGCCCTCATCACCAGCACAGTGATGTGCTCTACCCAGGATCAGGCAATACTATCATCATCCCCACTCACTCCCAGCACTTCTCCAGCTGCTCAGGACCTTCAAGTTAAGAGCAGGGCTCTAACTGACAGCGAGAGCAGCTATTAAGCCAGCCTCACCCCTAGGGTCAAATTCTGCTCTGACCAGCTACAGGCACCAGTTGAGTCCTACTGCACATATCTCAATGAGGACAAGTGGTTGCTGGATGTGGAGTATCAGTGGCTCCTTGGGTAAGAGCTAGTAAAACAGCATGAGGGGGTTCATTTTCCTTCTGAAGCTTTGATAGTGAAAGTAAAAACAAAACAAACCAAAACAAAAAACCCACATATTTCCAGCTTGCTTTCCTAAAGTCAAAACAGGAGAGCTGTTTCACCAAATGGTTACACAAGCTAGAGATGAACATCCCTCTTTCAAGGGCAACCTTCAAAACTTCCTCCAACACAACGCCAATATCAAAAGTGCAAGAGGGAGGAAAATATGGCTGCTTTTTTTTTTTTTTTTTTGCTAATGGCATCATTGTGTACTTTATAAGGAAAAAATATTTTGTATAAGATTGTATCATTTGTGCCTTTTGGCTGTTTAGCTTTTAGAGAATAAGGACTTCATTTGTAACAGGAGATGACTGCATTTGCCTTGTAACTTGTATAGCCTTTTTACAATGTAGCATAGTCAAGGAGCACTATGAATGACAGCCTTTCGTTATGAGTCACTGTTATAATTATTTCTAAGGCTGTAGGATCATAAGGACATGGTTTGGTCTGTCACAAGCCTCCCTTATAGAAAACAAATTACTGTTTATCAGACCAGAGCCCATGTGATTGAGCAAAGTTGGCACCAGACAAGCGCTTGCGCTCCCCCAAAGCTTCAGGAGTTTCTGCTTTCCAGAGAATTTCCATTAGCTGTGGAAGCTCAAGAAATAATATACTGCAGGAAAAAAAAAGAGCAGGCAATTGGAGTGTCTGTTCTCCACTGGATAGGGCCCGTTTATGCTCTGCTCTTAAAGAACTTAATGAACACCCTGCTGGCTGTGCCCGGTGTGAAGCAGCAAACAAGTGACCCTTTCAAATCATGAGCAACTGGAGCGTTCAGAAAGATGCTTTGTCCTATTCTTGTCTGTGTATCTGCAACCAGAAACACACGCCATGTGCTCATTCTCCTTAACGGGTGGGGAACCACTGGGAGTGATGGCGTGTTTAAATTGGTGAGGAAAAAGGCAGCCAGTCTCCTTCTCCAAAGAGTTGTGTGCACAATTTCATACCAGAATAGCTACAGCAATGCCAGTGGTGCAGCAGGGCCGTGAACCTGACTCTTCTGATCTCTGGGATTTCAGCAGGGACACTGGAAACCTTTGGCAACTTGACTTGGGAGCCAAGCAAAGAGAGCTCAACATCAAGCAGAAGCTGGGGACACTCCAGGTTTTTAATAAACCTATCGCAGTCTTGGTTGTAAACACTTGTTAATGTGAATTACAATTTCAAACTAATCATGGCAATGTTAACGCTTAAACAAAGAAGTTGTTTTTGTGCATGATCTACACAGAACACATATTAAATTCATCTGAAAATGGTCACAAAGAAGTAAAAACAATAAGTCTGTACAGACAATTTAATTTATGTTGGGCTGTTCTGGAGGAGGTGAAAAAGAAAATCTGTAGTTTTTATTAGAGGCGAAATCAGGCAAAGGGCCAAATGCCTTCCACAGACTCCCTGTGCACACATGTGTGCACAGGGACAGTTTTTGAAAGGCTAATAGTCCTCTGCTATCAAACGAACAGCCTCTGGACTTGGTGACATGAAGTCATTCCCCGTCCTCTGCTCCCACAAGTAATAGAAGAGGGAAAAAAAATCAGCGGCCAAACCCATAGCAACAACAGGGAGATAAAATACACAGTGAGAAGGATGAAAAATAATAAATGACTGCATTTGTTGAGCAGTTGCCACAACAGTCTTTGGCCAAGTTATCATTACACTTGGCAACACACTTCTTTTTAAGCCTTCCCTGGTACTAAATCAGCTCTGAACAGGGAGTGATGGGGATTTGACTTACACTTTTGCAAATAAACGAGGATTTAAAAATGCCACTTACTATGGTTGCCCTAAAGAGAAATCACCCAAAAGAGCTACAGAAACTTCAGGCAGCAACAGGTGTGCAGCCATGAATGATAAAACTCACTTTTACAAGTGCACTGAGGTTATCGGCTGGTTGCCAACAGCAGGAATTACTCGCAGGCATGCAACCCCGTGCAGAGTCCAGGCCTGAGTCACCGCAGCCGGCGAGCAGCAAGGCCGAGCTGTCACCCCACCCCGCTGTGGCACGTCTTCATGTGTGCTCTGCCAACAACCCCAGCTATCTCCTCCCTCTCTGTGCCATGAGAACCCTCTTCTTCTGCAACTGGCTCCTCTCTAGCTCCTATACGGCACTGTAACACCAGCATGGGGCTGCCTACAGGTGGAAACCCTGTGCCCTGGTAACCCCTTTTCATCCACTTTGCCAAAGTCTTGCAGGCTGATTTGGGAAGGATCTGTTATCCGGTGTCTAAAAGAAGATGCTCCAGTCCTAGCTGGGACTTCTCATAGTTGAGCTGCAAGCAGTTGGGCTCACTACAGCTCCTTTTGCCCAAACAGAGGTGGAAATTTTGGTATTGATGCTAAATGAGCAGGAGACAAGTCACTCTTGCAATGTCTACAGTAATGTCCCTGTAGATGCTTTCCAAAAGATAAACCTACCTACAAACAGAAATGCACAGAATCCCGAGGAAAATCTCAAATCTGAAGGAGAGAGTCCCTGTTCAGTATCCCGCTGCTTTGCTGGGTGCAAGGTGGGAAAAGCAGAGGACTCAGCATCCTCTGGATGCATCCCATACCAGTGGGATCATAAACCTAGCAAGCTGGGCTGGTTTTCTCCCCAGTGGTTCAACACTCCTCTTCTGACTTAAACATCTAATTAAGCTACAACTAACAGAGAGTATTTCCAAGAATCAATGTTAATCATATGCTGAACTATTTTTCCTGAACCACGATGAGGTGGTTGTAGTTGACAGGATTAAACCTTCAGTAAATAATTATTTGGTTTCTAATACACTGCAATCACTGGAAAAAAAAAGATTTGCATAGCTTGGATGAAAACTTAGCTATTAATTACTACTATAATTTTCCACCAGGCAAAATGAACTACCCACCTGATTTTATCTAACAAGAATTATCCACGTTAGCAGCCAACAAAGAAAAACCCACAAACAAGAAAATCAAGGCACATATACACAACATACAGACTGCCAGGCACCATCCAATGCACATCCTCCACCCCAACTTTAAAAAAGATTTTAAAATATGAAAAAGATGTCCCATTGCATGCCAAAGAAGAAGCAACTGTATGTGTGGGTGTACACACACCCATTAAGAGGGGACCAG
Source organism: Streptopelia decaocto (assembly GCF_964273445.1). Taxonomy (NCBI): domain Eukaryota; kingdom Metazoa; phylum Chordata; class Aves; order Columbiformes; family Columbidae; genus Streptopelia; species Streptopelia decaocto. The sequence continues at coordinate 200,421,992 of NC_138663.1, forward strand.
AAGGAATGTTTTTATTAGATTTATAGATGCTTCCCATGGACCAAAGTGGCAGGTTGGGTGAAACAGAATAAATACTGTGTTTAAGAAGGAACTATGGAGAGACACAAATGAATGCACTGGAAAAAATAACCTGTTTCCTGAGATTTACTTTGGCAATGGAGAAATAGCAGAATGTCAAGCTCAGGTGATGTGATGTTCAAGTGGAGCAGGTCAGAGGAGCCAACAAGTATCTTTCCCCCCTGATGGGGCTGCCAGTTATCTTGCAGAGAAGTCTCAAAATCATGCACTGGGAAAAGAGCTGGGTGATTATCAAGCATTGCCTTCAGAGCGATAGGTTTTTTGATTCATGGGAAAAAAAACTTGTGAATTAATTTCCCACCAGTGAGATTTAAGGAAAAAAGTTTCCTTTCATCTGAAGGAGAAACATCTCAAACAGTGGTGATGATCACCTGGCCCCCCTGCCAACACTGGTGACACCCCAAATCTCAGGCAACAACAGAGGGCCATGATGCTTTTTAAATTAATTCTGGCATCAAAAGGAGCCTACCACAGTTTCTATAGGAATTGCAAACCTGGCTCTGTAGAAGTTAAACAGAAAAAAATCTTACCAGCAGCTCAAGATGTTCACCCAAAGACAATTTAAACTTAACACTAAAGGAAATGTTTTTACAAGTTTGACATGATGCTATTTACTGAGCACAAGTTTGACTTCTGCTATTTACTGAGCACTCCTTATGTGCCAAAGAGCAGCACAGCGCACGCTGCTGTTGTCTGGGGTCTGCAGCTCTAACCAAAGATGGTTCAAAGGTCCCAGTTTGTGCAGCTGCTCCAGACTGATGCTGCTCACACACTTGTTGACTTAGTCCTGTCATTAATGCCCTGGTTTTCAGAGCATCCTGCTGAACTAAATGCAAGATGTCCAAATGTCAACTACCCCGTTTTCCCGAAAATAAGACCTACCCCAAAAATAAGCCCTAGCATGATTTTTTCAGGATTTTTGAGGATGCTCGAAATATAAACCCTACTCCAAAAAGAACCCATTGTTACAGTTCATAGTAAATAGTGTCCAGGCAGCTATACATGTAAAAAAGTAAGCATTTTTCGGAGCAAAAATTAATACGAGACCCTGTCTGATTTTCAGGGAAACAGGGTACTAGCATACAGCCTGCTTCGGAAGCACGTGGAGATGTTTTTCAAGCTCTCAGCCAGCAGCTGCCATAGTAATAGTCTTTGGCCTAATTACACCCAACTTAACTTTAGTCCCCAGCTCTTACGGAAGTCACAAGATAGGTTTATTTCCCAAAAGTCTCCCCAGCAACTTGTGAATATGAAGGGAAAGGGACATCAGCAGAGAGGGCCAGCAAGGGGATAGCTGAAGTGGAAAGGAGCCTAATTCAAAAACTTAGACTATTTTTTTCTTGTATATTTATTGTGGTTTAGTCCCACAATTGTATTTTTTTTCCTTGCTGTACATTTAACTCTCATGACTGTTTGAGAGTCATGATTACCCTGTATAGAGATGGAGGCTCAGCTGGACATGCAATGAGGGATGCTGCAGGTGGGCACTGCTAGGGACCCACAGAAGCTGTTGGGATGGGGCACCCAGAGTTCCTCACTAACACCCTTCACCCAGTGTCTTCTGCTGGCCAAAGCACCTCAAATCCCATAGGCAGCCAAGTGAGGGGATGGGAACTAAACCAAACAAACTGGGGAAAAATAAACTCTCCCAGAAATTAGGCAGAAATTGAGTGGGGCAAGTAAGGCTTGTCACCACTGGCAAAGCCCAAAGTGCTCAATGGGGACATTAACCCCATGTACAGCATAGGATAAGGCTCTACTTCTCCACCTTTGTGCACCAAAGATAAGATGCACCAGAAGGAAATAAGACTCTTTTAGTGTAGGAAATCTTCATTTTGATAGATTAATGCAGAAGCTGTGGGTTGGTCTATGGCCAGGTGTTTCCTAACCCAGCATCCTGACACAACTCACAAGCTGTTAGCACTACCCAGACCTTCGGGCTGATTATACACAAGTTTCTTAGGTATCTTTGCTTAACACATGGTGATTTGTTGGTCCTGGGAAGGTTTCCAAGGAGTTTTGTTGTATTATAAAATAAACAGAGATGCCAAAACAAGAGGAATAATTCATACCAACAATGTATGAGCCATGCACAACCAATGCCCAAACTGAACCTGTAGTAAGGGCTGCTGGTGGCCACCACAAGATTCCCTTCTTCTCTCCTCTCCAGCTCTCCCCCTTCCTCCTCATCTCCTTTCCCAAACATCACCTCCCCCATGAAGCCGCAGCGAACGCAGCCAGCACACGCTGCCCAAAAGCTGCTCTGTACAGAAGGTCAACTGACATTATTTGGTGACAAGCAGCTGCTGGGCTTAAGCACACATGAGCAATTCCCAGTTGCCTTCCTATGGGAAAAGATGCAAGTATCTGATGTCGAGTGGACAGCTCTCACATCTGCTTTTCCTTCTGCTGCAACCCAAGCCAGCCACTGATATTTTTCCCAGAACTAACTTGGAAACAAGGCTCTGCCAAAATTAAGCAGCTTGTTTCGATTTCCTCTCTGCTCAACTGACTTAGGGCTGCAGTGCCTTGGTAATAAATATCTATGTTTTCAGCTAAGCTGTTTACAGTAAGCAAGTGTATCTCACAATATACACACACAGAGTTTAAAAATTGGAACCGCAAGCCTGGCTCAAAGTTATTCTTACTAAAAACATGGTCATGAAAAAATGACACAGATCAAATCCTATTAATTTGGGGCTCATACATTGCTGAGAGTGCTCCTATCTTTATTTTTCCTTTATAGGAGGGATGTACGATTTAGCTATATTTAGATCGTTTCTGTTACCATACGACCTGATAATGTGTAGTTTATTTACCATAAGAACTCACAAATAATATAAGGAAATAATATCAGGCCATAAGAAATATGGGATACACAACACAGTCCTCACAATCCTATTGTTATTTTCATTTTCAAGTTCCCAGTATAAAACTATATAAAACTACACAAAATTATATATTAATTGTATAAATAGTATAAAATAAGGTCTAGCTGTAAACAGATAACAGGTGCAAGATTTCAAGCGGGAAAACCACCCAGGGTTGGCAGAGAACAGCTCAATTATAGCTAAGTCCTACCAGAACCAGCTTAAAATCATCACAAACCTGCAGTTGACCATGGGTTTCTAAAATATAACTAAGAATAAACTTGGATCAGTGCTCCTCCTGCCCCTGCAGGATGCGGAAGCGCGGTCCAGGCACTAACCCCAGGAGTTTCGGCAGCGCTCGCTGCCTGAGCCTCCAGCACAGAAACCGTCTGTGATATCCAACTGGAATCCCATTTATTGCCTGAAACTTCTATCAAAACTAGAAGTGACTTGGTGGCTTCAGAGAACCTCTGTGGCCTTTGTAAACATCATAATCATTTTGCACAATTAACAACAACCGCATGTAGGAGGAAAATTGCAGTTATCTGACACTGCACTGCGAGGAAACAGGAAAGCAGAGCGGGAGGGAAGGTGACAGCTCAAGGTGCCAAGAGAAGTTTAGGTGGGAAGAATGTAATTATCCCAACAAAAATAGGAGTCGAGCGTTCATTTTTGGAAAGGGTATTCAATTTTTGTACCCAGAGGCAGAGATACTTCCACGCTGTGACTCACATACCGCTTTCACAACCCCTTCTGATTCTGTGTTGCTCTTCTTTGGGACTAAAATGGACCCTACCATTTTCTCCTGGTTTAGCTCTCCTGTGATTCTTCAGAGCACAATTACACCAGGAAGCATTTGAAACCAATACTTGCTTTCTATTTTATCACTGGCTGAGCACTAGTGCTCACAGAACTGGGCATAATCAGCCCCCAGGACCCTCTCTACCCCAAAAAAAGCCTTAATGGGAACAGCTTTGGGACGTCCCATCAGCAGCCAGCCCCCAAGCCACAAGGGCTGTGGCAACAGCCGTAACAGCAGCGTGGCTGATGCAGTATCACTTTCTGTATGGAAACCACGTGGTGTAGTTTCACTCACACCGGAGCCCTGCTGTATTTCCAATACTTATGTTCATAGTTATTTTTCAAATAGAAGAGCTCGGATTTAAACCCCATGCTTTCTTCTAACGGGTTCTCAGGATTACAAGCAAAATAAAGCAGATGAAAGATCTAGGGGGCACTTTGATTCTCACTTTATGAATCTACTGGAGTCACAGATTCAATTTGAATTAGTTTAATACTGAAATATGTTACATATAGCATGCACTGAGGCCCAAATGTTTGACTAGTGAAGATGAGAACTCATCCAAAAGAAAGGCACACTTCATCAAACTCTGCAATTCAACTGTGTTTTGGAGCTTTATGTAAGGAAGGAAAATTAAATAAATACTTATGGACAGCTCATAAGAGAACTTGACACACAGGCACCATTTCAAACTGGATCCAGTGCTTTTAGAGGAAAAGCAGAAGGAAGAACTACGGAGCCCATATACAAGTTAGTACATGGAAATGCCAGCCCTCTTTTTCATTTCTTTAAGAGGAGGAAATGTGCATGTATCAGTAGCACACCTAAAAATAAAACCAGCAGCTTATGTTACAGAAATGCTGCTGTATCCATCCAGTCTCTGACTGACCAGAGCTGTCATGGGGCTCAAATCTGGCCTTGGCATTTCCAAACTGGCTGCTCTTGACCATCAGTGTGGTTACGCAGGCCACAGTGCTTTGGGTCAAAACCACAGCTATTGCAACAGGTGTGTAGTGAGATGTAAATAAAGCAGTCTGGGGCATCTTATCTCTTAAGCAGTCTGGTATCTGATTAATGCTATTAATGATGGTTTTGCAGAGATTCACCACTAATTCACAGTCTCATTCCAGCTGCTACTTACTTGACATTCACTTGACTCAAACCTACAGCTGATGTATCTCAGGTATACAATACTGATTGTCAATGAACACGTACACAGTAAATCAAACTATTTCTGAAGGGATGGAAGCCCTATGATTCACCCCATCTCAAAACGGACAGTACTGCTTATTTACCTTTGACATCTTCATTCATATAGTGCTATTTAAATGCAGAGCAATTCTTACAAGCAAATAGGTTTTATCAGTGAGCCCCCAAGTTACAAGGCTTGTCATTTGGATTTAAAAGTCTCCTTATCATTTCAGACTCTGAAAAGGGCTGACTACTAGGCTGCTGCACAAGCACTTCTGTAATTTAGTGATGGGGGAAAAAAGATAGGAAAACAGTTAGGAAACTTGGCCCTTCTCCTGTAAAACATAGCTTCATCTACAGAGTCACACTAGAAGTTGAACTGGAACAGTTGCAGAGGTGCAGCAGAGCAGGGGAAAGCTTTGGAGAGCCTTTCCACTGCCCACCCTGCTGCACATCCGAGGAGCTGGTGACCAGCCCCCAGTGTCCAGCCGAGCCACCCACAGCCCAAGCGCAGAGGTAAAGACCCCTTTTCCTTGGCACTGTCCCTGACAGCTGCGGAATGACAGCAAGATCTTGTGGCACAATGCTCCAGGCACCAGGACCCGCAGCAGTGTCCAAGGCACAGCTCGGCAGGTCGCTCACAAGGCTGAGCAGCGTCGGGGAACAAAGAGCAGCCATGGCTGCATCACCCTCCTGAAATCGCACCCGCGGGAGGAGATGCAGCAGCTCAGCTGTCAGGGCTCTTCCTCAGGAGGTGGTAGAGAATGGCAGCGGTCAGGGGATGCCCCAAGGAGGAGGAGGGCATGGAGCAGAGCGGGAAAGGCCAGCCGGGATGCCCAGCACACCTGGGCAAGGCTGCACGGAGGCACCGCCTGCTGCTAGGGATGCTCTCCGGGAAGCTGCTCCCCCTCCTGCGAACTCCCCACGGCCCAAAGGCGCCTTTTCCCCCACCCCCGAGTGGAACCCCCTCCCGGCATCTGGCAGCTGAGCCCCACGGAACGCTGCCCCCCGCCCCATGCCCCCCGCTCCCGGGCTCCGCACCGCTCCCCCGCCCCGCCGAGCCCTTTGTCCGCCGCGGGAGGCGCCGGGAGCCGCGGAGGAGCCGGTCGGGGAGGCCGGTTACCGAAGGAGACCTCCTGTGCGAAGGCGAGAGAGATGAGGAGCAGCGGCAGCCCCACGGCGATGCAGGTGACGATCTTGTCCAGCGCCAGCTCCAGCCGCAGCCCCTTGAATCGCGTCTCCGGCGGCTCCTTCAGCAAGAAGTCGGAGAAGACGTACTCGGTGGCGATGTGCGCGATGGCCATGGCGGGCCCGGCCCGGTTCGGAGCGGCACGATCCGGCCCGGCACGGCCCGGCCCGGCACGGCACGGCACGGCACGGCACGGCACGGCACGGCACGGCACGGCACGCCTGGGCTCGGCCCCGCCCGGCGCGGCTCGGCAGCGCCCCCGCAGCCCGGCCCGGCCCCGCTTCGCTCCGCCCAGCGGGGCGGGGACACGGTGCCCCGGTGCGGACTGGGCCGCCTCCCCCCGGCCGAGTCGGGGGGCAGGAGGTCGGGTCGCTCAGCCCCCCTGCCCGGAGCAGGGCGGTCCGGCCGTACCAGGTGCCTTGGGGCGCCCCCAAGGGTGGAGACCCCTTGTCTTAGTTTGCGCCCATCGCCTCTGGTGCTCTGGGCAGCGTTGAGAAGAGCCTGGTTCCATCTGCACTGCATCCCATCGGGGGGTTGCACACATGGGTAAAATCCCCCAGAGCCGTCTCTTCTCCAGGCTGCACAGCCCCTGCTCTCTGCTCCACACCGCGTCCGGCAGATGCTCCAAGCCCTTAATCCACCGACCACCACGTGCTGTGGTATTTCAACGTGTTTAGTCACCACCGCCACATCTCAAGTCATCACAGAATCACAGAACAGTTTGGCTTGGAAGGGACCTTCAAAGGTCATCTAGTCCAAACCCCCTGCAATGAGCAGGGACATCTTCAACTTGCTTTTTGTGGGAGTTACTTTTTTGTGGGAGCCAGTGGGATGCATTCACCTTTAATAAGCATTAATTCATTTTCCCCTTCATATTTTTCCAGTTGCTTTCTGAATCTCTGTAAACTCAGAGCATCCTCAGCTCCCTCAGACCAGGAGTTACAGGTGACCATTCACACACGAAGAGCCACCTCCTGTGCTATGCCTTGCACGTAGCACTCCCCTAGCTCATACCGCTTCTGCCAAAAGGGACAAATTGTTCCCTTCTCCACTCAACTCTCCCTTTATTAAATCTCTATCTGTTTTCAATTGTCCTTTCTATTTTTCCAAGCCCAAATCCAAGGAAATAATTCCTCATGTGGAAACTGTTATACAACACTGATTCCCTTTCTTTTTCTTTCTCTGTTGCTCTTGTGCTGCTATGTCCTCTCCGGGATGGGGCTTATCACCATGTAATACTATTAAGTTGTTCTCTGATTTGCTCTGCTCTTAATTCCTACTGATTCCTAATATTCAGCTGCCTTTCTGCCTAATATAAAGCACCTGAGCTAATGTTCTCATTAAACTGTTACAAATAAGACCCCATTTCTGGTTTGCTTAGACAGTATGATGCACATAGGGCTAGGACTGCTTTTTTTCCACAAGTACTACTGCAAACATATCAGTAGTAAACTTTATACTTTTAACATTCATTTTTCATGTTACACGTACTTATGGTTGTCAGTCAACTTGGTCACCCTTTTTCACAGAATCACAGAATGTCAGGGATTGGAAGGGACCTCGAAAGCTCATCCAGTCCAATCCCCCTGCCCAAGCAGGAACACCCAGATGAGGTTACACAGGAAGGTGTCCAGGGGGGTTTGAATGTCTCCAGAGTAGGAGACTCCACAACCCCCCTGGGCAGCCTGTTCCAGTGTCTGTTCCCCTCACTGAGAAGTTTCTTCTCAAATTTAAGTGGAACCTTCACACCACTTACAGAAAACAGTGAAGAGCAAGGGTCCTTGCAACACCCCATGACTGATTTCCACTGTGAAATATGGCCAGGCATTTAGCCTCTGTGGACCCTTTCTCTCATTCCACGGTGATTTAATTTCTTTAAGAAGCTTTAACTAAGGACCTTCTCAAATGTCTTATGGAAATGCAAGCAGGCTGTATCCATCCAGGTCTCTTATCTACATGTTGAGTCCTTCAAAACCTCGCTGAGGCACAATTTTCTTTAATTAAAAAAAAGAAAATAAAATAAATTCTTCCATGACCTGTTTTGCCCCTTTGTCCACTTTCCTGCCTCTTTTTTTTTTTTTCCTTTTTTTTTTTTAATTATTATTTTTTTAGAATTGTTTCTTTCAGCTTGTGTTGTGTGGGTGTCAGAGGTGCTTATTCCTCTGACAAGTTTTGAAAGGTTGATCTCACATCTGTCACTTTTTGAGCTCTTGGTGCTAGGACAGTTTCAGACCGCTACCCAAGTTCGTAATTGAGATTCTTCATACTCGAGTGCCTATGGTGCTCTCTGGAGAACACACCTGTCTGGTGACTTGTTCATTTTCTTCTTCTGTTAATTTTGTTGCTGGTCCTTCAGCACAGGTGTCAGGACATTGCTGGCTAAGGGCTGCTTGCACCAGGCAGCAATGTTAAATGCTTTACACTTCCTGAGATGCTCCACGCTCTCTGGCAGGCTGTGCCACCTGGACGAGTAGCAGTGACATCCTGAGGAGACTTTGCTCCTGTTTCACAGCCACCACCCAGCTGAGAAGTGTACCAGATGAAATGAACTTTTCTCAAAGGTTCATACAAATAACCAGATTTTTATTATCATTGTAATCACTTTGGCTGGCTGGTTTCTAGGGTCAAAATACATTTATGATTCTGTTTCTAAAAAGTTAGATGGATTAGCTACTTGAAAAGGAAAGTACCAAATAATTTCCTTTACTAACAGTGTATGTGTAGGTGAAAGGCTTAATTTTGTGTGTACACAGAAAGAAAATATTTTGCACAGAATGGGAGACCTCAATTTTAATGTTTAGAAAACAGAGACATAAAATGGCTTAGAATATTTGTTTTTGTCAGCTCAAGGGAAAGATTTAGAGAAAGAATCTTGAAGTATTTATTGCTATGGTGTAAATCCTATTTGGGCTCAGTTCTGCAGATCTACCTCACTTGTGTGCTCTTAAATGGCTGGGGAAAACAAAGAATCAAGAAATAACTGAGAAACATCCAAGGAACTTCAATGTATTGTTTAACTGAACATCAATCCATGACACCATTAAACTACAATAAAAATGATGGGGAGTAAAGCTTCCTACAGTTGAACATATTTCAAAATACAGAACTGGAAAAAAAAAAATAAAAACCCAGCAACCTGAATTTATGTTCAAAATCAATTTTGGATAAACAGTTTCACAGACTTTTTTGTTCTGGATTTCCTGTGCAAGAGCTGTAGCTGATGTGAGCACTATCTAACTAAAAATGAGCTGTAAACATTCAAGTATCATTTAAAAATGACCGGATTCTGCCTGTCTTCCTTGCAGAGATCAGCCTCCTGATGGCTTCATTACAGGCAGGGCGTGAGCTGCTACCCAGTGCAAAGAAGAGGTACAGAATCAGGATCAAAACGAGCAGCAATCACAGAGCCAACTAACTTTCTCAGAGGCTGCTCAGGGCTAGATTTCTAAAGGGATTAACAAAAGCTGTTAGAAACTAACAGCAGGGGCACTGTGAACTCCATCAGGTGCTGAAGTATATTGCTAAGTCTCTAAATGCCTTTAAAAATCTGTCCGCAGTGTAGTTTCCTCATTTAACAGGAAGGGGAAGGGGAGGGTGGGGAAAGAGAATCGCTTAAATGTCAGTGAATTCATTGAGCCAGACTTTGGGAATCCGCGGGGACTTCCACAGTGCCCCCCGCTCCTTCAGAAGCCAGCATGCATAAAACAATCCCTGGTGGTATTTATTCCCTGGTGTGAGCCCCGTGTTTCTGCACAGAGCGCATAGATGCCATGCTGCCCGCTCCTTACACCCGTGGATCCATCCTTTGCAGGCAGTGTGGACACCAAGAGGTTGTGCTGCTCTGCTCGTCTGCCAAATTTCATCTTGGGCACAGCTCAGCTGAACTCCGGAGGGGTGGAAATGGTGATGGGTGGTGTGTGGCTCTTGGAGCTGAACAGCTCATGTTGACTCTTGTGAGCGCTGGCTATGGGGTAGGACTATCAGCTTATGTCTTGCTCCAGTTTTATTAGCAGCATGTCATGAAATCCAGCGCGGCTCTGTGAATGATGCTAAAAACAGGGATTTACAGGGAGTCTGCTAGAAGTGCGCTTTTGTCATGCAGAGCAGTGTAACGGATCCTGCTTCCTTGGCGGGTGACGAGGCAGAAGGTTAATACTGCTGACAGCAGAACAAGTCCAATGAAAAAAAAGACTGCGAGTATCAGGCTGGCTTCTCCAGGACTCAAAGCTTTGCCAAAAAAATTGCCTCCTTTGTTGTCATAATCTGTTAAAAGAGAAGTAGTTAATGAGAAAACTATGAGTTAATCTGAAAAGTTTTAAATTACATTTGAGGATATGCTTACCATTTGTGGTGGTGCTATTTTTTGCAGTAGTTGTATTGTATGCTCCAGTTGTGACTCCTCCTTCTGAAGGAGCTTCCCCCTCTGTGAGGAGAGAAAGAAACAGTAGCTAAGTTGAAAACCTTAATAAACACTTTTTTTTTTGGTCTTCTGGAAAAGTAGCCTTGATTTTATTCAATTCCTTCTACCTTGTTGATCTGAACAGAGATCATGACTAGATCAGCGCAGCAGGTGACTAATGGTCCATAGGCTGTCACTGTCTCAGAGGTGCCCTTGTGAAACACCGACTGTTTTTAAGTTGCAGAGAACAGCAAAGATTACTGTCCTTGTCATGTCATAAGGGGTGTTTTTCCTGTCCCTAGATGATGCCAGCTGGCTGTGGTGGTAATTTATAGGTGCTTCCCACCAGCGTGCAGGGTGCAGTGTTGACATTAGCTCTCTGCCTTCCATCCGACCCGCTGTGATACCACCTCCAAGTCCTAGACATGTTTCTGATACCTCACCTGATTTATTGATGGTGTAGGTTGTCTCCATGCCAGCATGGATGTGATCAGCTACGTGGCAGTGCAGAAGCCACGTTCCAGGGTTTTCTGCTACAAGTTCAACTGTTTGGAAGGTCCCAGGAAAAAGGTCGTACACATCTCCTCTGTGGTCCTTATCTGTCTGTGGCAAGGCAAAACCAGCATTGTAAGAGTCTTGCCTCAAAGAGCCCCCATGGACACTGAAATATTCCAGTTACACTTCCAGCTCCTCAAGGCAGATCTAATGCTTCTTGTTATGTGTTTCTAATATACCTCATCCAGGGAAACTGAGGTCTGTGGACACCCCTCATTTAATCAATTAGTTAATTAACAACAAGACACCCTTCCTGATGACTTCAAGTGCTCATTGAACATGGGCATTTCTTTGAAAGACAGATTTTTCAGATAGTCCTGCCAGTGCCAAGCTATCACAACATACTATACTGTAAGCAGGCATAACTCTGATTTTCTCCCTGTATCTTCCCTTATACCCACGGGTAAAAATATATTTTTACCTACCTAATCATGTCCTCTAATGTTAGGAAACATTTATTCATGTTTCCTAACAGGTTCAGAGCAGTAGAAGCTTTACAGAAATCTCATCCATTTTGTATTTTCTTCATATGCAAAACTCCCAGTGGCCTCAGCACCAACCCAGGGCTCTGTGCCCAAGCTGCAAAACCGGGCTAGAACTCGGAATTTTTTACAAGAATTTCCCATCACATGAGAAAGTTTTTATTTTGATTAATTTTACCAACCTTAAAGATGAAGGTCTGTGCATGGAAATGAACTGTATGTATATCCACTTCATTGCCCATTCCTATCAAATACCAGTTTGTCCGATCACCTTGATTCATCGTTAGGCCCAGGAGACTGTTATAAATCTTCCCATTGATTGCTGGAAAAATGACAAAATAGGATGGATTAATAACTGGCCATGGTATGGGTGATGATAACCTCCACTTCAGGCACCTTTTGCACTTTCCAGGGAGACCGGGTGCCCAGGCAGAGCGGGGACATACACAGTGTGGCCTGGGAAAGGGCTCCCCACAGTGACCGCTGCCATGGCAGGGACACGGTCACCTTTTTGTTTCAGGTTCCAAATCATCTAACTGCCCAGCAGCAACCATTTTTCTACCTTGAAAAGCATCAGGTAGATTTTTTACTCCTGAACAAACAGGATTTATGCTGAGAAGCTACATGGAAAAAGAGGGAATAGAGTTGTTGCCTAAAACGGGTACCATCTGTAGAAAGAGAAGCTTGCTTTGCCAGGACTGTTCCTGCCCCGTCCGGTCCATTCTGCCTGGCTCCTGGGCTGGCTGCGCCACAATCATCAAATGTCATCGTTACACTCCTACAAAACAAGCCCGCAAGGAACACAGCTTCCAAACGGCGAGAGAAGTCTGGAAGGGCAGCCTCTTCCCATGAGTATAAGGTTAAACTGTCTTGTTAGAAAAATATCTTGGCTAGGCCTCAGGGAATCTTTTTATTTCCAGAGTTGCAGCTTGTGAGGTTGTCACATGGCTGGTAACTGCAGGCTAAGCCCAATGTCTTCCTAAAATGGCTGTGAAAAATAAACCTCTATCCTCTTGGCTGCTGCCACCGAGTCCTACATACCATGCTTGCTGTTGCCTTCTACAAAGTCCTTTGTGGAATTAAAATCATCAGGATCCTTACGAAGGTATGTTTCGATATTTTCTTTCAAATACCAGGATTCATTTTCATCGAACACCATAAACAGAAGGGTAAATTCACGGTCAATGTCTTTCCTTACTCCTCTTTCATCTAGAACTCCTTTTCTGCAAACTACGAGAGGCCCAATCAGACCACTGTATGTATCCTGAAATAAAATAAATATATGTATTACAAATTTTCTACTTCATTCTGTCATGAAATAGATACAGATCAACTACAGATTAAATAAAGGTGAAATTCCATTTTCCTGTCAGAAGAGAAAAAATCATGACTGTCTGATTAGATATATCTTTCTCTACATGTCCTTATGTTAACATATCGAAGCAATGTTTAGCCTTCACCCAAAATCCCTTCAATTATTATTTAAGGAAGGAATCACATTACAATGGTGTATCCCTGTGAATTTCAGTGGATTAAATTACCCAGGCATGTGCAACTGTTATCAGAGACGACAAAGCATCCAACTCTGTAAATTTTTCCTCTAGCTTGTGGTTCTTGCATAAACGACAAGCAGGATCCTTTCAGAAACATTATGCAAGGCAGGATGCTTTATCCAAAGCAATGTAATCTTTAACAACCATTTCATGGTTACCTTCACAAAATTAGCTGTTGAATAATAAACCCAAGTGATACAGTTTGGATCTGTTTTACCAGGGCCAGATCGTTCTGGGACGTTCCACCTGTACGTGTTTATTTCCCCTGAAACAGAGAGAACAGTTTTACCAAGAGCAGCTGGGTATTAGAGGCTTTGAACAGTATGTAACTGAGATCTGCTACCCTTCTCATCAAAAAATGATCTCTATCAAAAGCATCTGTGTAAGCATGCAGCAGTGGGATGTGGGCATGATTCTGCCTTTTAGAAGGTCAGTGAGGTTCCAGTGGTGTAAATGAAGGCAGATAGCTCCCACAAGAGGAGATCTGCAAATGTGGCATCCCCCAGAGGGAAGTTTGGAGATAAGACTTTTCATCTCTCTCCATGGGCAAAACTTGTAGCAGGTCAGTGATCTTGGATACCAATGCTTAATGTCAGTTGAAGGTGTCAGGAGCCAAGCTTCAGAAAATATTTCTGTGATTTTATCAGTAGAAAAGGGAACACCGATGCGGCATTTGCCCCTGGGATTTTGCAGGTGGTGCTGCAGCAGCGTGGCAGCTCTGGGGCTGGAGAGATCTGGGTATGTACCAACCTGCTGCCTGGGAGCAACAAGGGAGTTGTCCCTCTCCCAGCTGAGCCTTCTCTCCTCAGCACTTACTGGAGAACCCGTCTCTTCCCAAAAGCCATCACCTCTGCCATGTCTTCCCTGAGGCGAGACTCCCTGACCTTTGATTTGATTAAAAAAGCCAATCTGATGGGGAAATTATTAATTTGGGTGAGGATCAGTTCTCTTCACTGAATACAAACACACCTATATTCAGATGAACTGCCTGCACTGTGTGTCCCTGCTTTGTTGTGGTTTGTTTTGTTTTGTTTTGTTTTTCGCTGGTACTGCAGGGAAGTGTAGGAGACCAAGATATTCCAACACCTCCACCTTTTAAGTGGTGGATAAACATTGAGTCAGGCAGTGTCTGGCCCAAAATTATTTCAGGGTGACAAAACCCAAGAACAGCTGTGGATCCATTGTGAGACAGGGGAAAACAAAGGAATCACAGAACTCTTGGCCATGGTCTTAGTACAGCTACAAATCCACAGCTGCCAACAGCTGTGGGCATAAGGGCAAAGGAGAGTTTTCAAACTTATATGGTTGTGAAGTGACTGAGCCTAGTTTTGTGTCATTGAGACACTGCACACGGATCATGCAATACTGAGCTTTATTGTACAGCACTAGCTACAAGAAATGGTGATTCTCGGTTATTATACTATATGAAAAGAGTTTCATGTAGATGTTGCAATATCATTTAATCTTACAGGACAAGAACCTTCTGTTAATTATAACATGCGTTTGTGTACTTCAATAGAGATCGGAAAGGCTTTCAAGACACAGCATCACACTAACAGGACAGAAAACACAAACAATAAAGCCTTCAGTCTCAGAGGCGTTCATGTCATGGAGACATACACCAGGGAAAAGTTTGTCATGGACCTGTATCCAATCTACATGTCACCACCTTTTTAGAAGGTGTGCTATGCAGAGAGAGCCCGGCCATGGTCCTTCATCGCTTCCTTGCTTTTTACCTTTCACTTTGGGATGTTTGGAGGCTGTAGATGGAAAAATCTCTCTACTGAAAACCTGAGACGCTTCAGGTGGCATCAAAGACCTATCTTTGAAGGGCAAATGAAACATAACCCCTGAAAAGACTGATAAACAGGAGGAAAATGGATGTTTTCTCCCTTCTCGCTGCTGGGTAAATGGAGCAATGGAGAGGGAGGGGGCAAAACTGTGACAGCTGAGAGCTGTTTTGGCTTAGGCTGCCATGGATCTGCTCTCTGCATCTCTTTACCATGCCACCCACAGCCTCTTGAGGAGCTGGCAGTACTCTCAGAAGCACAATTTAGCAGGACATAAATCTGTTTGATGACTGGTTCAGGATTTAGTAGAACTAGTTGGGCTCTGGGGAGCTTTGGGTGAGCAGTCCAGCCTGGCTTAGGAAGATTGCAAGGATTTTGAGGTGAGGGTGGTGGGAACTGAAGAGTACAGGAAATATTCATGTTTTGAGGGACCTGTTTTCTGTATTAACTACTGTTTCCGAACTCCTAAGGAAAAGTCTGCCCTCAGATCTTGCTGAAGGGTCTTTTTCTTCGGCTTCCTGTTAAACACAGACACCTTTCCTTGTCTAACTCATCCCAAGCCTGCTCCCATGTGGACACAAGAGACATGACAGTGTTGTTTCCAGAGTTACACCTTAACTCTCGACAAAATAGCATTGACAATATCATGGACCAAATAACAAAATAAGGGAGTAATATAAATCATCTATATTAACCACAGGTGCATCAATCCCCAGCAAGGAAGACACTGGAGATGTGGCCATGGATCTGTGTGTGGTTGTACTGTATCGATACAGCTTCCTACGGGAAAGAGATTTCAGCTTCCAGAGAGGTTTAGTGCATCAGAATTTATTTTCATTTGGTTTCACACTTAAGCTCACAAATGACATGAAAAAATTTCATGGGTGATGGAAAGAAAAGGTGTGTACATTTTGAATTGACTGTAATGCCTGGATTTGAGTTTGGCTTCCTACTAAAATATAAAATCCAAGATAAAGGCTGAGAGAGCTGGGGGTGTTCAGCCTGGAGAACAGAAGGCTCGGGGGAGACCTAGTTGTGGCCTTTCAGTACTTAAAAGGTGCCTGTAAGAAAGATGGGGACACACTTTTTAGTAGGGCCTGTTGTGATAGGACAAGGGGTTATGGTTTTAAACTAAAACAGGGGAGATTCAGGTTAGACATGAGAAAGAAATTTTTACACTGAGGGTGGTGAAACCCTGACCCAGGTTTCCCAGAGAGGTGGTAGATGCCCCATCCCTGGAGACATTCAAAGCCAGGCTGGACGAGGCTCTGAGGAACCTGATCTAGGTGAAGATGTCCCTGCTCATGGCAGGGGGTTGGACTAGATGAGCTTTGAAGGGCCCTTCCAACCCAAGCTATTCTATGATTCCATGATGACTCTATAAAAACTGAAGTACAAAAATTGTAACAGGTATTTTTCTGTAAGAAAAAAAAAAAATGATGTGAGAATTATTTTCCAGTATTTTCCTCACTGTAAACTGAGGCATATTTGGTACACTTCCTCAAAGACTTTTAAATCACATGACAGTGATATTTTGCATGTTGTTCATCAGCTCTGAATGCAAATGCCAATTCTGTGCAGATTTAGAGGGAGGGAGAGTTAACATTGCCAACTGCAACTCTATCAATGAGTTTCTCTGTTTTTGAAACATCGTTGGTGTGTCAGTCTGGAGCAAATGCAGTGCTGGCTTACACTTCTCTTGCCGTGATTATGGGCCTGCTTCTGCTTTTTTTGGATGTCATCCAGTGACATTACATTCCTGTTTCTACCCTTGATAGGATCAAAGGTCCATTCTTTGCCCAAACATGCCTACTTGATCAAGAACCTATATGTATAACAACACAGAATTGTGTCCGAATAAACACAAGGGTATTATTCCTGCAGATACAAATAGATACACGTAAGCTTGAAAGAAGGATTAGAATCCATGTGCTAAAATGCTTTTATATATTTATAGCTCAAAGGAAAAAGAAGAAATGAGAGCCTTACCAGGGAGGGTAATTGGTGTCTCAGGTTGTTCTTCACAACCCACCTCTTCTATACCATGAGCACTTACTGAATAAGGCCTGCTGGCTTTGTTCTTAAATACGATCAGTACAGAGTCACCAACCTCGGCATGGAGTAACGGCCCTAAAATAAAAGACACCAGTGACTAATGCTGCTGTTCTGAGTTTAACAAACTTTCAACAGCTTGGCCTAGGCCAGGAGCCAAGGTCTTTCTCAAAACCCTCAGGCTTTTCTATTCTTTCAGCAAAGCGATCAAAATCGGTTTGTTATATCAGCTGATGAAAAGCTCTATATATATAAATAATCTTGTCTCTTTTTGGTCAATGAGAAGAATTGTTCAGTCTGGAGACAAGTTTTTGGACAGCTTGTTTTTAAGGAAAATTAATGTGAATGGTTTTTGTGTCTTTCAAGAGTTTACTTCTTTTGCTGGCAACAGTTTTTGTTTTTGGTTTTTTGCTTTTGTACTGCAAAAAAAGAAAATGTAAAATATATTCCTAGGGACTGTGGACTACTTTATGACCAGTTGTTGCCCACTTCTTACCCCATTAAAAACATGAGTTGATCATTATTTTATGGCACGCATAAAGTTTTGTCTTGCCCAATTTCGGATACAAATCCAGCCCCTTAATATTGACTTAATCTACCTACAAGAGTGTCCCCCACTTTACATACTCTCATGTTAATGTGAAACCTAGAATCGCCATTTCAGCATCCTCTCTGTTACTAGTCCTTAGAAAATGCCTTATTTATGTTTGAGAATGAATTCCCTAATCTGGAAAGCATCTTTACGCTCAGCAATTTTAGAAATCAGGTGTAAAATCACTGCTAATCAGTGTTCTTTGTCTTCCATGTTAACAAAGCTGGAAAACTGTGTTGCTTTTGGAAAGCAACCCTTCCATTCATAAGACTCAGTCTGTGAGCTGTGAGAGCTACTTGCCCAGGATTTCCAAGTGTTCTTCCTCCTCTGACCTCACTTTGCGCTGTGTGAAATTGCCATTTGTGTACTCCCTATAAACCACCTTCTTGTACTTTGAACCAATCAGGTCTTCTGCTTGGCTTAGGAAAACACGCCCATAACTGCAAAAGAAAAAAGAAAAAATTAAA
Source organism: Streptopelia decaocto (assembly GCF_964273445.1). NCBI lineage: Eukaryota > Metazoa > Chordata > Aves > Columbiformes > Columbidae > Streptopelia > Streptopelia decaocto. Next base: position 200,440,012 of record NC_138663.1, read on the forward strand.
AGAACTAAACCTTACACATCTAAAGGCTAGAACTGTTGTGTTATTCACAACAGATATGATAAGAATAAACAGCTCGGTCCAGTGTGTTGATTGATGTGAAGCCATGGGTGCTGCAAGAGATTTTAAACAGTAAATAATAACAGTGATAATTCTCACTAAATGTACACCCTCTTTAAGCAGGTAAATCTCAAGATATGTTGCACTCACCACAAACTTTTGGGAACACAAATCCTTCACCAGAGCTGTCAGAGATAAATTCAAGCTAAGAGTGGGTTTGGCCACTTCAGCTGCATCCTCCACGCCAAAGAGGATATAAAAGATACTGCCTGTCCCTGCAAACCTGAATCCTCTTATCACGATGGCTGCTTTCACTATCTTGGCTACCAGTCACCCACAGAGGGTGACAACTGAAGCCTAACCATTTCAAAAGCAAAAGCCATCATCTGAGATAAGTGTGGGGTGCTTTACCCTGCCCCCCTGCTGCTGTGTAGGGCTGGATGCTTTCCCAGCATGAAGATAAAGTGAGAAATGTATTATATTTTCCCTTCTACATCCGGCAGAGGATGCTTTCTGTGTGCCTTCCAGGTTTCTGCAGTCTCCCACAGCTTGTGGCAGCTCCTGTGAGATCCCGGAGGGCTGGCTCACCAGCAGAGGACACTCACCACCAGCTGTGTTGGAGAGCATCCACCCTCTTCTGAGAGCAGCTCTGTCTCCTGGCAGCTCATTTCCAAGGTGCCCTTGGCAGGGGTGTCGTGAGGCTGGCTCACAACATACTAAACCATAGCAAAATGGTTGGCAAGAATGCTGATTATTGTAGTAATAATGTGTCTGCAACAGCTGCTTTTGACAATACTTGAGTTAACATTTTCTTCAAACTAGCTTAATCACTTGTGACTCTTTAGGTATGTTTTCTAACAACTTCACCGTACTTTTCTTCTTTAGAGGATGCAGTTCCCCAGACACTTTTCTAAGGTTTATTTTTTAAATATGTTCCTTGTACCTTTTTGGTTTCACCAAAGTGCTCTCAGAGACCTCCCTGTGCAATATGATCTGGAACACGTATTTTCTGCATGTGCTTTTTATTCCTTAGCACGGTGCAGTGCAGACGTGATTCACTTGTGGCTGTTACTGCCTTCTGGCTTTACCAGGGGAGCCGGTAAAGTGGGCTCAGCACCTCCCTAATGCGTCTGCAGTGCTTGCAGGGGTTCACGTCTGGGACATGGGTCTCTTCTCTATGAAAACCAGAGAGTGTGGAGAGTAGGGAAGGGAGAGGAGGGGGCTTGGGGGCATCATTGTAGGGTTGAGCTAGGCCTGGGACACACACATGGATTTAGGAACTAGGAAGCCTTCTTGGGTTCAACAGCAATACAAAACACTCTGAGATGAAAACATTTGAAAATGTTCCCTATGAACTAGTTTAGTCTGAGGTTGTCACTTTATAAACATGCTTGCTTTTTTTGAGTGCCTCCTAAAAAGTGCAAGGCTGGCTTCATGAAAGGATGCTTCAAATGTCCCTCTCCACTATAAGTGTGTCCCATACCCAGAAACATTTTTTACTTCGGGTACCTTTCCTCATTGCTGCTGATGTTGTAAATGTTCGGTGCTGAGCTCTTATTTGAGGCATAGTCCCACTCCACCTCCTCCGCAGCAATGTAGTAGAGCCTCATGGCTCCATGCTGCTGCTGGGCTCGGGTGGTATTACGGCAGCTGCTGACCTCGTAGAGATGTTTCATCCCACCAACAAAGTGATCAAAAGTCCTGCAAACCACTTTGAATATACCTGGAAAGGAAAGCACATGAGATTTACGCAATTTAAAAACACTCTAAAATGCAGCTTACCAAATTAGGTCCTGTGCCTTGCACATCTCTGATCTGTCCTGAAACAAACCCAGTCCATGATGCTTCATGGAAAGCCAAGCAAGAGGATGCTTATATCATACAGAGCCCACTGGCTTTGAAAAATTAAGGGGACTGGATGAGAAACTAGTTGATAAAATGGATATGCACCAATTATATCCTTTAGACACCACATGGTCTATGGTCTCAAGGCATAATAGGATGTGGACTCAGGCTGACATTCACACACTCAAGCGTAAACATGCACATAAAATACTGCAGAGTTGTGGACTGTAATTCCTACATTACAACAGGTTCTTCAACTAGAAGCGAAATGTGAATGCAGTCACAAATGGAGATCTGGAAATCAGCAAGTATCACTTTTACTCCATAGGAAACACTAGCCTGTTCCATATTTGCTCAAAAATTTCCATAAATTAATTCTAACTGTTTGAGTTACAGTAACTACAAGGGAGCTCTGAAAAGCAACTGATTTTAGATGCCTGGCAGCAGGGACAAGCTTGCCAGGAAGCCTTCACCAGTGCTGCCCACACTGTGGATGTGCCCATAGAGAGCACGAGAAGGCGTAGGTGGGATGTGCATTGCCAACACTGATAATGACACAGAGAAACAGCGTGTGTGTTTCAGAAATGTTGTTTCCTTGTCCCTGAGCATGGAGCTGCTGTGCTGGCCTTGGGTGCATGAGTTTCTCCACGGAGCACCTGCAGCTGCCTGGTGTAATCAGGCTAATGGAGGCCTCTTAGCAAGCTTGCAATACAGACCCATTATACAAGAATGTCTCTAACAAACAGGAAGGTGCTGCTTATAACCCTTAGTTTATATGCAACTATATGGTATAAAACTGATTGAGTTAAACTGCAACTTTCTGACCCTTTGCTCTACCTCCATGAAAGGCCAAACCACCATGAGCCATTTTTTGGTAGCTCTGATGGGCAAAGGCTACAATGACAGTGGGAGCATCTTTTGGCCTGTCCATGGGCAGATTTTAACATTTGTAATCTCCTTCCCATTTACTCAAGCAGAAGCTGACCACAATGTAGTCCTATGTAGCTCCACCTGCTAAAACTCTTGGAAGAAGGAAAGCACTCTCACAGCTACTTTGTACGTGAGTCAGAGGTGGAACCAAAATTAGAAGCACAGCTCTGTCCAGACTGGATCTCAGTTCATTCCTTGCGCTTCTAGGGCAAAATTGATGAAAGAGATAAAGTAACATGCAGTTAAAGAAAATAACAGGTGTTGATGGTTGAAAAGATCTAATCATTCATTCAGTTCTCCTTATTGCCAGTAAAGGGTTAGCTGGCAAAAAATAGTATCTCCTGGAATACATTGTTTAGTGTGAGTCCTGCCATGCAGCTTCATGACAAATGGTGGAAATGGATGGGATATACATAAGAAAATAATCTGCTGTCTTACAGACACCAGCACCAGAGGTCTAACCCTGGTTTAATGCACACACACAAGGCCAACAGATACTTCCGTCAGGTGCTCTGGCCGAGGATGGCCATTGGCATAACCTTGAACAACTCTGATGACTCCAGTGACTTAAACAGAGTTGCACCAATGTAAAGAAAAGTCACGTTGCAATCTTTGACATGAAGCTTGTTTGAAGAGCTTCCACCAAAGAGTTTGTCCCCTGTAAGTCTCAAGAATGTATCATTGGATTACACATGAGAATTAAATGTATCTCAAGGGGGACAAGGACGTGAGTTGAACTCAATGATCCTTGTGGGTCCCTTCCAACTCAGGACATTATACGATTCTGTGATTCTATCTTTAATGTATACGCTTCTGAAGAAACTTCTGAAGACTAACTATTATTGAATAACTATTATTGAAGTCCTAAAATACATTAAATAATGCTGACTGTCTACACAGTAGTTAATTCTATCTTCACTAAAAAATTCTGTTTTGAGAGTTTTAGAAATTCTGTGACCTTCCTGTTAGCTGTCTGCCTGATGCTCTGCCTATCCCAAGGTCACAAAAGCCCCTGCTCTTTGGTGCACATACACATTTAATTTACAGCATCTTCCCAAAAAAGTACACCAGCCTGAATTCTCAGCTATGCCAGGTCCCAAATGGTCTCCATGCTTTCAGCCTCCCTTGCGCAGAGCAGAGCATCTCACCAACTGTTATTTTGGCTGCCTGGTTTCTGCACATCCCGCACCACCAAGATAAGCTCATGAACGTACCCACGCGGTCTGGCTGCATCAGCGCTGTACCCGATAAATGAGGAAACAAGGCCAGCCCATCCCTTGTCGTCCCTCTCAGGTTGATGGTGTTTCCTTGGAAATGGACCCCGTGCATGTCGTAGTGGCTGCCCAGCCCAATGAGGTGCCAGGACACCTTGTCATCCTTGCACATGGCCAGGCCTGGCAGGTTACCAAACAAGTAGCCATTGACAGCTGGAAGAGAAGGAAAGAACCCGGTTGGCAGCAGGTCAATGGAAACTCATCACAGAGCCTCCTACCACCTCCTCAGCAAGAAAATCACAACTCAGCAAGTTGTGGCATTAACTAAAGGAGCATTTTATGAAGCAAAGGTAGCGCTGGATGATACCAAATTGATGCCTAAATGCTATTCCTATAAACTCTGATCTTCTACTTTTCTTTTTAGCCTGTAAATTCTTGTAATAGCCTTCTGCAGTGATATAACACTTTTCCTCCAAGCTTTTCAGGGTGCCTCACAGACACCAGGTAAGTGTTTAAATTAGGTACCTCCTTTCAGCCTGGAGAATGTATAACCAGCTCATTGAGGCCATGGAGTCAGCCATAAAGAGTCCAAGTTATAAATTCAGTTCTGATGGAACCTTTTGATGTGATTTTAACCACTTTTACTTCCAAAATGTATCTCTTTCTTCCTCAAGGGTGTTATGAAGCTAAACTCCCTAATCCTCAAATGGTCTCTGTGATCAGTGGGTGAAAGATATTATGGCAGAATAAAACTGTACTATGAGATACCACCTCATAATGGAAGAATAAAATAGATGGGTCCAGAAGGCCCTGAGGTTCTCTTAACAATATATATTCTCAATGCTCTTCGGAAAACTAAAGCAAAGAGAGGTTATGTGATTTGCTCAAGTCTGTCATGTCAGGAATAACTTGGAGAACAAGTTAGAGAGAGGGTATCTGAAGTCAGATGCTTACACCCAGAAGACATGTTTTAAAATATTATGGGCCATACCTCTAGTCTTTGCCTCTCCTCAGCCAGAGGCAGTCATTGCCCAAGTGGGAGCTGGCAGAGGAGGGCAGGTTGACCTTCATTGCCAGGGCCAACAGTGAAATTTAAATCACAAGTTGACCATTGGCAGTTGGTGTCTGATGCTGGCATTATGCCCTTTTATACACCCAAGAGCTGTATCTAAAAGCTACGTGCTGGTCAGTGTCTCCAGGTGTAATTGTTAGGTAGATGCATTCATTGCTAATGTGACTAAGGTTTCAAAATGCATTCCAAGAGAATCAGGAGGCAGCCATAAGCTGACTGACAGCCTTCCACCTCACCCTCCCGCGCACTGCAGTCGGCTATGAAGGATGATAAAATCTACCAGCTCCTCTTTCTAATATGATTAAAGAAAAGACCTCATGATCAGATATTGTATATTTCATACCATGCATTTTGTTGGATTCCTTGAAATCTGCATCATTTTCATCTACTTTTGAAGGGTCTCCAGTAAACGCTTCGATATTCTTGTTCAAATACCAGCTGTCATTCTCATCGAAGATTGAAAAGAGGAGGTAAAATTCTCTGTCTATTCCTTTCTGTAGCCAACAAGAAAGCCAAGACATGAAGAAAAAAGTCTGTGCAGAATTACCAAAGTGTTGGGTTTTTTTTAAACAAAGCTTTATTTCCCCCTAAAATTGTAGCCATCTCCTTAGTATGTTCTGGTAGAGGCAGGGATTAGCACACTTCCATCAGCAAGAAGGGTAAAGAAAGTGTTCATTACTTATTTAGGATAGTTAGATGCATTCATTGCTAGTAAGTGCATCGAAAAGATGGAAAACCTAAGGCTGAGCCAGAAAACTGGGGAATGACAGTATCATCTTCCTAACCATCCCCCTAGGTCAGGTTTTGCCCTGAGAAATTACTTTTTTTTAATCTCTTAACTGGGCGAACTGGCCAATGTGGGAACCCCCCCAGTGCACCATCGTGTTGCCAGGGACAGGCGGATGTTCACATTGGGCACCTGTGTCCCGTCGTGGTTCAGCGTGTTCTTCCGACAGACCAGTAAAGGCCCCACGAGGCCGGAGTTGGTGTCCTTAACAGCATCAGTGGCCGAGTAGTACAAATAGGTCAAGCATGGGGGGTCAGCCTCTGACGGACCTCCATTTTCAGGCACCCTCCATTTGTATGTGAAGGTTTCACCTGGCTTAACGTGGGCTCCTGGCTTCAGATAGCCTGCAGAGAGAAAAATGAGGAGCATCAAGGTTATGGGAAGGTTTTATCTGCTTGAACATAAGCATTAGCTGGGAGTCAGACATAGCTGCTGATTTCTGTGGACTACCTCCCCTCCTTGCAGCCACAGCCTGAAAACTATCCCATAGTTGCGGTACTTATGCCATGGGGACATCTAACCAGAGTCTTGTGCCATGGGGACAACCAAACCCGTTCCCTGCAGAACAAGTTTAGCTGCTTCACCCAGACACCTTCCAACATTATCTGGATTATCTGGATTCAATCAGACAAGTCATGCAGAGCTCATCCTTGGGTTTAAATGGCTTCCACTAATCTTTTTGGCTTACCTGCCCTATCATGAGATTCATCTGTGGTATGAACACAGACTCCAGCTTTTCATTAAGCACCAACAAAGCAATTACATCAGTGAGTGGAGCTGCAGCCATGGCTGTTTAGAAATTTGAATCAAATTTCATCCTGGTAATTGCTTATTTCTGATTTTGTAGCAATGCACAGGAATCTCTGCCAGAGTGTCTGGAAGAAGCTATTTTTAAAATATTTGGGCCATTGTCTGCTGCTTTGCACAGAGTGGATTTAGAACCACTCATGTAATTCAACCACTGTAAAAGTGTATTGCTATCCACTCAGAGAGGACTTACAAAATGGACTTGAAAGGAAAGTTGGGAAAAGGGGTCAGCCCTCTACCTTTTGTAGAAAAAACAACACGTGTTAAGTAAACTTTTTGGTCTTCGCTAGGGGGAAGATCAAACCAGAAATTTGGTTTAACGCTTAGGCACCCATTGACTGGATTTTCTCAGCACAGTCAGGTGTGTTTGACAGCAGCAGATTGCACTGATCTGATACTCCTCTCTAATACTCCAAGAGAATCCTCTCGGAAACTTAGACATGAGTGAAAAATATCAGTATTACATTTAAACATACTACTTGTCACAAAGCGCAATACAAAGTAGAGTACTCCTGCTACATTATGTGATGCCACTGGATTCATCCTGCAACAGTTCTCAGTAAGGAGAAGAATACTGATTTGAAGTTAAAAACCCTCTGAGACTGGACAAGTGGTAAATGCAGCGTGGAAGAATATTTCCTAAGAGCACAACTTAAAAAATGTCTTTAGACATCTGCAGACATCTCTAGATATATTTTTGTACAGTGTTTGCACATGAACAAGCTGCACTCAATGCACATCCTTTGAAAAATCATGGATGTTCAGTGTAAACCTACAGCCCCTGTAGGGCCTCTCCATGTATATACTTGTAGATAGATACTACGGAAATCCAAGACACAAGGGTTACAAGGAGAAAAGAAAGACCAGAAAGTTCATTGATGGATCTGGAGTCAAGTTCCTCTCCAAAGATCCAGAAGTGTGCAGCTCACACTGCTGCTGAATTTTAGAATTTAGTTTGATTTTACTCTACACAAAAGAATGCAATGCTGATGGGTACTATTACTGGGGAGTGTTAAATGAAAGCACAACAGGACTGCGAGCAGAGGGAAGCTGCACTTCCACCAGGGAACTACATCTGACATGGGTGGCACAGGGATGTGTGCAGATAACTTCAAGGCTGAACTCAAGCCAGTTGTTTTGTGATGCATCAGGGCTTGCTGGTCTAAACTGGTTGTATTGCAAGGTCAGCAGCTAGAGGGAACAGAATTTATTAAAGCCTTTTGTATTGATTTTATTGTATGATGTTATGAGTTTTACGTGTTGATCTAATTATCTTAGCATAGTTCTCAAAAGAGGGATTATGTCATGTGAGTTTCTTTCTGATATGTTGTTGTGGAAACAAAGCAATTTAGACAAGAAGAAACCTACCTTTCTTTTTGGTGCTGCAAATGCAGCAAAAGCTTTTTGAGAGACCACAATATTACCTCTGTGGATGCTATGGATGAGATTCAGACAATCTTACTTCAGCCCTCTAAAGCTTAGTCCCTAACCCAAATCTAGGCTCCTTCTGTAGTTGAAAGAGATAAAAAGACATGTCCAAAGAGTGACCTACTGTTTGCTAAAATAGGTGTTCAAAGTAAATGGGACTTCTCACCGCTGAAGAGGTTCTTTCTTGTCACTGACTGAAAAAGGCACCTACCAATTAAACGTGACATTTAACAGTTAAACTTAGATGTTAAAGGTCCTGTCCTTGCACAAAATGAGAGGTAGACTTTGGTAAATGCCCCATTTCAGCATTTACATATTTATAAGAATTAATAAGGATTATGACTGCTTCATATTCCAGGTCAATCAGATAAAATATGTTTCTGACACTGACTATCCTGGCAGTAAAGCAACATGGATTAGAGAGTCAGCGATGAAGCCACCCAAACCACGTGGACAGCTATATCCAAAAATTCAGCAGAGGCGCCATACCACATCAAAACTTCATCATTCTGGAGCACGTCCAGAGGAGATCCAGTGACTGCAGTTGAGTGATATTAGATTAGAATGAACATAAACTGTACTGGGCTTGTGACTTTCTCTCAACATGGATCTCATCTACTTTTAGATGCTTTGTTTGGCACATGTCCGAGGGGAAGAACCAGCACATTGGCAGACTGGGGAGACTCACAGGCTGTGACATGTAGGGTAAATACAAACTAATCAAATCATCCCTTTTGTGCCTTAGTATCCACAAAAAACATAAACCTGCAGAGCAACAGGACATCTTTAGACTCAGGTATTCCGGATGTGATGATACAGCAGTACAGTCAAAACTTACCGTCTAGGTAGGGAGCACCTTCTGACAGCTTGCTGAAACTCACACCATGGGCCATAATGCTGTAGCTCCTTTTGGCTTTGTTGGCAAAAGTAACTAGCACTGTATCTCCCACTTCAGCTTTTATAACAGGGCCTTAAAAAAAGAGGAAAGGTGTAAGAGGAACTGCCCTCTGACATATTTCCATCTAAACAAGAGAGGGCTGACTGGCAGCTGCATGTGCAAAAATTCCCCTCTGGATCCAAGTGGATCTGCATTCAAACCCAATGTAATGAGAGGAGGGGAAAACTTTCACTGTACCAAGTATTCCCAAGTGCTTCATATCCTCCGACCGAACCTTCCTCTTACTGAACGTTGCGTCAGTGTATTCCACATAGCAAACTTTCCAGTATTGCCCTCCTATTCTGTCAATCCCTTGTGTGAAATATATGGCAGATTCACTGTGGAATTAACAAATCAGACTGGTTAAATAACTGGAGGTTCAGGCAAAACACTTCATTAAGGATAAAGTTATTACTCTAGCCACAGGAGAAATGTCCCCCCGAGTTAGTAGTTTGCATACACGTTTCTAGCAGACAAGTGAAAATATTACTGGTCTGAATTACAGTTATGAACGAGTGAACAAATAGGCATTCATTTTGCATTAGATTTCCATATATTTAACCTCAATTTACTTAGGGCAAGATTTATGTCAACTTACCCCTAACTACCTCAGGGCAAGACCTGTACCATTGCTTGTGCACAATGTGTCTCTAAGCCTCCTTAGTTTTCCTGGGAGATACTGTAATACAATTAATCTTCATCAGTAATAGCAGGGGGGAAAGTCTACCATTATGGCACCTCTGAGATACAGTGATAGCAGGTGTGAAATCTGCCTGAGGAGTCTTGATGTAGGGTCATTAACTCTGCTGAACTTTGCATAACTCACCCAGGCTCACTTTCTCTATGGAATTAATGAAGCAAGATAAGTGCTTCCAGGAGGCAACTCCAAGCGCTGCAGTTACAAATCTAACTCGCCAACAAAGTTATGTAAATCCATTCCTCCCCGCCCCTTCAATTAAAATTAATAACAGTGCAAGACCTAGCCCTGATGAATCACTGGGGAAGTCTCACCCAGACTCCTGAAATTAAAGCAAAACAGGAGAGGACAAGAAAGCTTACCTGCCAGTGGCATTTAAACCCTGCCCAGTGAATTTATCATAACCGTCAGGTCCGTAATTCCAGAGCACTTCTTCAGCAGCGATATAGTATCTTCTCTTGTGGCTGTGTGGTGAAGGTCGAGACAGGTTTTTTTTGCAGATTTGAACATCATACAGTGCCTCCATGCCACCTGGGAGGAGAAAGAGTCTGGAGACAGTCCTTGGCCAGCTGAGTAGTCAGGAATCCCATGGATACAAATGCACATTCAAAACTCTCTAGGAGCTATGTGGATTGGAAACAATTGCTAGGGTAAATTCCTGTTCTTAAAGATTTCCTCCACCTACACTGGGCCAGACCCTAGCACTCTGCTCTTGCAAGGTGGTACATTACCCCACGGCTGAAACCCACTGCCATCAATGACACTCTTCAGTAGACTTATTTACTCAATTCCTTAATTTGGGTAAGGGGAGCAGAATGATTTTAGGGGTAAGAGTGCCTCCTGAAGTGTGCAAAATGGCATCACCTCCCTTTGATTTCCATCAAAACAGAGAGGCTGGTTATTACCATGCTGAAGGTATTTGTTGCTTTCCGGAATCAAGTCCATTTTGTATAAGGCAAATCCTACTGAAATCGATGTACAAGTTCTTAAAAGTAAAAATTCTCCCAAATCATTCCTATCTCTGATATAACAATTTTAAGTTGCCCACTGTTGTAAGAGCTAATTTATGTTACATGCTTTCAGGCACTCACATCACACAAATTTCACAACATCACCTTCTAATTCCTTTATGTAAAAGTTTGTGAAAACACTGCCAGTTTTCATCATATTTCTGTAAGGGAAAAAGCTGTGCAGTGTTCAGCCGGCATAGTTCTTTAAATGTGAGTACTTATCTACAACAAACAGTGATGACGAAGGCTCCTTTCGTTGCTCATCAAAATCTCCATTTTACATAGAAAGTGTGATGTCAGTGCTGGGTCTAGCAAACTTTGCTTGTATTAGTTACACAGCTAAATAATTTGTCTAGCTGAAGATTTGGCCCAACACAGATAATTTCCACTGGTGATTAAGCTCCTATTCATGATGCTTATCTGGTGAAATAGTTCCAAAGTGTTCAGTTAGTCACATAAAAGTGTCAAATCCTGCTTCCCCTGGAAACATCTCTCAGTTTTCTATTGCAAAATAGAGGTTGGAAGGGTCAGGGAGATCTATAGCACCGTACCTCGTAAGTGCTCGTTAACCTGGCACGTTATCAGCCACCTCCCAGGGTTCCCAGGAGTCATCTCTGCTGTAATGAACGTTGCTGGGAACAGGCCGACGACATCTGCCCTCTGGTCTCTGCTAGTGAACGTGTGGCCATAGAAGTACGCAGCGTGGATATCTATCTCGCTTCCCATACCGAACAAGTGCCAGGACATGGAAGTGTCAGCACACATCTCCAAGCCAGGGAGATTGCCATAAATATAACCGTTAATAGCTAAAAACAGAAGTATGAGACTTTATGAGAGTTGAAAGAGAAGTGCCAAGTGTCTCTTACTCATTTCTAAGGATGATCCTGTCCTGGCCCAGAAAAGAGGCTGTCTGAATGTCTACACTGAATAAGGCCCTCCCAGACTCTTTGATAAAGAATAATGGTTTTGAACAGCTAGCTTACAGGTCTGGATGATCAAATGGCCCAAATTCCCTGGTTGGGTCTGTGAAAAACATCCTGGATGGTATCAACATATTGCAAAGGCCAAGTCGTCACCAGAAAGGCCTGATAATGAGGTTAACTTGTTCTGCAGCTATTTAACATGTCTGAAACCCATTCCCTCTTATCCTAAGTCATAAATATACCACTATATGCCAGGCTTAAGCAATTTATATTTGAAAATTATTATATCAGTCAAATCAGTCTAGTCAGCTCTCTCTTTCTCAGCTTCCACACCTGACAATGTATCATAACACTAAGAGAATAAGACTCATTTTGCAAAATATTTTAGCTCTTAGGCTCCATGGAACAACTAAAATACAGAGAAATATCTGGACTTTACTTCTTAGGCCAAATCTCCAAATGGCACAAAGTACTATTAGCCAATGGATTTCTGAAGGCCAGAAATGGTTTTACCAGCCAGCCCACCATCCACAATGCCCTTTGAGAAATGCTGGACTCTTCCAATATGCCCATCTCCAAGTGCTCTGCAGCCTCCTTTTCTCTATGCACAGCTGGTCAAACAGTGACCAAATGGCTTAAATCTGTTGTCTAAGATAAAATGTGAAATAAGTGGCAGTGCTGGCTATGAAAGCCAAATCCCCTTTCTGCAACCAGTGTGCTGTGCTCTGTTTAGGGAGAGGCTTTTAATCAATGCAGTACTTCAACATCTTGACCCATTTCATGCTGACACAGATAAAGGAGAGATATCACAAGGGACAGAAAGTCCTACTGAAATGTCACTGCCGTAGGTCACCATTTGCTCAAGAGTCCTGCTCACCATGCATTCGGTTGCTGGTCTGGAAACCTTTATCCTCTTTGTCAACTGTGGCTGGTTCTAAGCAGAAGGTGTTTATATTCTCATCGAGGTACCAGCTGAAGTTTTCATCTACAATGCTAAACATCAGGGCAAAAGCGTTAGCAGCACCAGTCCCTTCTATTGAGGTCTCATCTGCAGTTCCTAAATTGCAAACGAAAAGGAAAGTGCTAAAAAAAGCCTTGGAGGGGATTGAATTTAAAAATGACAGTAAGTTTGGAGCACTTGAGGAAATCTGGTGCTCTGTCCATGATCTATAGGGCAGGATGCTCTCCTAAGACATCTTGACACCACCACCCCCCCCCCAGCCTTTGAGCACAAGTGCCTCAGAAGGCAATTAACCTCACCTAAGTCAAGCTGAAATTTCAGGATCTCTTTCATTTGACACAAGCACAAATAGCTCCCAATATCTGTGGTCCCATTTTCCCCGTCATTCGTCTACTCCACCCAACCTTGCCCTTTGGTCAGTATTAACATCTATGTGTCTACACAACGAGCTGGGCCAGGGGCCTGATCCACCCAGAAACCTGTGACTTTTTTGCCACGAATTAAGGAGAGGCAAGTGATAGCCTGCATTTCTGTTCCACTGAAGGGAATGGTGAACTATATCCTCAGAATGGCTGTCTGAATGTGGTTCACTCCCCACAGACTAACTAGGAAGCCTAGGACTAGATAATTAAGTGTAAAAAGGCCGAAGGCAAGGTGAATATGATCTATTTAGGCTAAGTTCAGTATCATTATCAGAGTGACCATTTAGGAAACAACCTGAGACTATAGGAGTGGCAATACTGAGTAGTCTATTATTAACTGTTGGCAGGTTTAGACTTCATCTAATTGTCCAGTCTACCTCTGAACACATGAAAACATTTGCTTCCCCTGTTTCCTACAGGAGGGAGCACCTGCTGTCAGTCCTGTGAGAGGACTACAGCGGTAGCATCACGCAGATATCCACCATGATGAATTACATGCAGGTAACCTGGCCTTTGAGGCTAGGATTGTTTTGAATGTGCTATCTCGTAGCTTCATTTATTATCACACAGTTATCAGCTCAGTTCCACATGTTTGGGCAGTTCTGCAGATTTCAAGTGCTCTCAGGGAGAATAAAGGTCTGAGACATTTTAATTGTGTGAGTTAAGCTGGAGACCAGGTCTATCCTTTCCACACTGAATTCTTTCTCTTCTTCATATATAAACCTGCTTCATTTATACCTTCCTTATATGTTCTGTATATAAAACAAGGGCTGATTTTGTACTGTGGGAGGTACCGGGAAGAGGTGACAGAGTTACATGTGCCCAGGAGGAGAGGGGGCAATGGCTCAGCTGATAGAAGGGAGAGGGCTGGTACGTGGTCCCTCACAGCTCCAGCAGAAAATTAGCATGGGACAGGCTGTTATCTCAGCTGTTCAGCACACATCCCCATATGGCTGTGATACACAACTTGTGAGCAAAAATAAGTATATAATCCATATGGGGAAAAATTATGAAAAACATATGTTTGAAATATGTAAATTCCAATGCCAAAGTCACCTGCCCAGTCCTAATTTCCTTTACTAGGCAATGAGTCTTTGCTTGTCCTAAAACGATCCCAGTTTGGGAACATTTATTTTTGGTCTCGGCCATGACCAGCTGGCCACAGGGCATGCTGTGGTCCCTCCACCAGCCGAGACGAATCTCTCATGAAGCCAAAGGGGAGCAGGAAGGGGATGGTTGTCCCAGAGCTACAATACCTACCCTGGGATGCTCCTGGAATGGCCCAGCTATTCCTTTCCCCTTTTTATGGGCTATGTAGGGATAGACTCTAGACCATCATGTTTATACCTGAAAGCAAAAATGACTGTTAAGATGCCAAGCCTGGCAGAGGGGCTTGCTTGATCAGTGTTTCTAGCTCAGTACCTTTTTTACAAACCAGCAGTGGCCCAATTAAACCAGATGCAATATCTCTTGGTGTGTCAATGTGAGAATGGTAAATCCAAGTCAAGCAGTTTGAGTCTGCCAAAGTTGGGGAATAATCTTTCCTTACTGGCCATGTGTACGTGTAATTTCCACCAGGAACAACAAAGTCGTCCTCTTTGCTTTTACCGCCAGTTCCATCAGGGTAAAGTGCTCCTAATACATTAAAAGGAAAAAGGAAGCTTTAGCCCCCACCTTGACTGTTTTTCTTAAATAAATGTGTAATTTCTTCTATTTTATCACAGATTTATAAAATAATAACAGCACTCAAAACAAGGAATAGCTAGAGAAATTGTGAAAAATTTCAGAAGTTCTGATAAAACCATCAAAAATATTGACAGTTAAAATCCATTATTTACCAGTAGACAAGGCTTTAAAAATGCATTTACAGACTCTAAGTTTTCCTCGGCTCTTTATTCTCATCAGTCGTCTACACATTTTGTCAGCTAACATTGTGCATCTTCTAACAGAAAACTGATGAGAGTAATGAATATAGGCAAATCCATACAGTCCTCTAACCAAAATACATATGCATAGGTTTTAGTTTCTGAAAATAAAATAATTTCTGTTATAGCCCTAAAGAAAGGAAAACATTTACTTATAAGAAATCCATCAATTCAAACAGGCAAGAAGTATAATAGAAGGAAGGAGGGAAGATGCTTCAGTGACTTATAATTCGGGAAAATAATAAAGGAAAAAAGACCTACCCAACCTGTTTCAGCACTGGGTTGGTTTCAAGCGTTGAAGGTTTGTGGCAAAAGTTTTGGGAGATGAGACTGTTTCTGGTTTTAGTCATCAGCTTCAATTACTGATGAGTTTATGAGAGGGTGATCTAAAGTCCCCTGATGTCAATGGCCAGAACAATAAACACTTGGACAAACTTTTAGCCATGGTATTAGCTACTCCAGGGGAAAAGATAAAAGAGAAAGGGCAAACCAGTTTTTACCTTCAGAGTCCTTGTCATAGAAGACCCCGTGTGGGTGCACAGAGTATGGGCGGGAAGCAAAGTTTTTTAGATGGATGATAAAGACATCTTCTTGTTCTGCCTTGAGGACTGGCCCAAGGAACCCCAGCCAGGCTGGTTTAGGGATCTCTTGGGAGTAAGTGTCATCTGTGAATTGCCTAAAAATAGCCTTTTTGTACACACGTCCTATCCGGTTGGCTCCTCTTGTTGCATACACACTTGCAAACCTAGTGTTGGGAAGGGAAAATAATTTAGAGGCAAAATAACTCCTTTAAGAGTTCATCAAATAACTGCTGTTTTCACTACAGATAAATAGTTCCCTGGGACATCTCACAATATAATATAAGGCTGGTGGAATAAAAGCTGAGGAGTAAACCAGTGCTAGTAGAGTCCGAGCCCCTTTCCATACAGTAACAGTCATCCTACTTGCAAGTCTGGTCTTTAGCATGGTTACTGCAAGTCTTCACTTGAGGACCAGCCACTCAGGCCTTTCTGTACAGTTTTAGCAGCTTCTCCCTCTTTCAAATGTTTGAAACCTCACATCTGAAAGAGTGACTGTTCAGAAGGAAAAGAAAACTAAATTAACTTTTTTCAAAAGCCAATAAGAACTATTCTAATAAACTAGTTTGACACCCCAGAAGAGTAGCATGGAATATTTTTGCATGACATGCAAAATTTCTACATTCCAGAGTATATGTTTATAGCAACTTCAAGTAGTGGAGAACCCACCATATGGTCAGTGGTTGGCAAATTATAGCTATTAAATACCTGCTACCTTCAATCTAGAATTGTGTTTGCAGTCTAACATCATCTAGCTCTACACATCAACCACTGGTTCCCATCAAGCCCTCTCTCAGATCAAAGAAACCACATACCATCAAGAACTTATTTTCTATGCAGGCACTTGCATAAGTTTTAATTAATTGACTAACTTGTGTCCTACCCTTATTTTGGACAAACCAAGTACACTGACATTCTTTATGCAACAAATCTTTCCCGAAGCTCTTTTCTAAAAACCTTCCAATATTTCTCTATCTCTTTTGAAGTCTGAACACAAGAACTTCACACAATAGGCAAGTAATATTCCAACTAAAGACAGCGGTGCTCACAGTCAATATTTTACACAACTGGGAATTAATTTTACCTTTTAACTATAACATCATACTGGCAACCCATGTTCATCCCATCCGTTATAAGATCTTTTTTACTTCTCTTCAGGTTACAGCTGACAAGCATAATACACATTCTTTGTCCCTAAATACCCCCCACAAAAAGGGTAGAAATGAACCCCTCTGCTACACAGCCAGCAGCAGACTATATGACAAATTTCATCAGAGTTGACTGCTCCGTGAGTTTTTGCATCCCCTGAATATTCTTTGAACTTTCATCCTTCCTAACAAACTCATTAAAAAGCTCGGTTAGGTTTTTCTGAAGTACTGCTGGCAGAAATATAGCAATTTCATACTCATAGCAAGTTTTTGTGACTGGGCAGCTCACCTGCTTGATCCTGCACCTTTTGTGCAGTGCCAGCGACGTGTCGGACGTCACATGAGTTGAAATGTATGATTTGCTGTAACTTCTTCACCACAAGATCCACTGCTCCTCCTTTTTAAGCCTCTGCTTGACAATGTAACTCACAACATCCCCCGTCTGTGGTCATTACACCTCCACAGCCACTGTCTAAACCAGATCCCTGAAATGTTCCAAATATAAAAGCCTCCAAAAAGAACACTTTTTCATTTGAATAATGTGCTTTATAACAAGCCAAGAGCTATTTTGGCACAAAAGAAAATGTTGGTGATGATACTGCTGTGGCAGAAGTAGTTGGCTAGGATGGAGGGGAAGGGACAGAAACTTCTCAGTCTGCTTCTTCACAGAATAACCTGTGTAAGACAAATACACTCCAAAAGTGTGGTTAAGGAGCAAGTTGCCAAGAAGTCTGGATTTTCGGTGAATTAGCAGGTCTGCGGTAACTGTCTGTGGGCACAGCAAGAGCTGGCAAGTCACACAATGCTCACCGAGAAGATACCTTCCACTGCCTGGGGGAAAGAGCTGTTATTATACAAGAGCCTTTACCACAGAGTAGTAGGTTGTGTCAGTAGTAGTGCAGTCTAAATGCACATGCTGCCTTACTTTATGGCAATGTATTCATGTGGCTATGTCCTATTTCTAATTATAAATTGATTTTTTAAATGGTTTATAAGAAATTTTCTCTAGAAAAAAACAAAATAGACTTTATTTTCAGAAAGTACTTACTTCCATGAGATTATTTTCAGCAGATTTTTTTTCCATTTTCATCAGCCACCAAATATTTTAAATGAACTGCTGCACTGGTATTGTGCTTTCCCCATCATGACAGTGCCCTTATGCCCTTGGCTTTCTGGCCGGACAACATCGCACTCTCCCATAACTTCACACCCCTGGGATACACTGTCTCTCTGGCAGAAGGAGAACTGTACCCTAGAAAAGTGCATTTCTTTATTGGGCTTTGTCAAATGCTTGATATGAGCATAACTCCTTTAAATGCATAAATCATGCATAATGTATAAATCAGAGATCTCAAAAATCCAGTTAAATACTGAGGTTAAAGAAATCATGCTGAAAAAACTCTGTAGGTATAGACACCCAAGACTTCCTTAGTTCTTGTTGGCTAGATCTGTGTCTGCCTCCTACTTAAAGCCATCTAGGAGTCAGGAAAAGAAATCTTTTAGTGCCAGCTTTCTGAAAGGAGGCCCACTCAAATCCTCCACCTATTCAGAGTTGCAGAGCCCACACCATCAGTGCAATGGGTATCAGCTGCAGCCTGTCACAATGTAGGTGATGCTCTTCTATGCAAGGCATCAAGCAATGCAAGAGGCATGGAGACAGAAAGGGAGCATGGAAGGAGCAACCTGGCCTCTTGACCCCAGTTATTTATTGGTTTTGTTTAATCACTGTCCAAAAGAAAACAAATGATCAGCTGTGGGAGACAAATCCTACATGCTGCTGGTGCTCTGGTTGTTGTGTTAGACTCTTTCACAGCTTCCTTTCCTTCTAGATCCACACTCTCCATGGGGGGAGAAGAGTTTCCTACCCAAAATGCCCTGATGTTTGAGAGTTTCTTGGAGTGCAGACACTTCAGCCTCACTTTTCCTTTTGTCTGGGAGGAGTAGAGCCCAGTTCTTCTACCTGCAGAGACATGTATTTTCAGCATGTCCTTTTGGTTGCCCTCAGTACCTGAGAACAGCACACACACACACCGGTTGTTGCAAGTCCCACTCTAGGTGTCCAGGCTGCCCCATTTCATCCAGGAGGACTTTTGGGTGCCCACCTCAGCCTTACAAGAATCTGGTAGCTCTGTGCCACTTTAGAAGTGTTGCTGTGCTGTGCAATACAGTGCTTGAAGTCCTTCGCAGAAAGACACTGAAGCTAACAGTATCAGCCATAGGAAGTTCATAGAAAGGATGCGTGGGTGTGACTTCTCCTCTGCACTCCCAGATACCTGGATCATCTGGCCAAACTGTGGGGCTGGTATCTCTACCCAGTGCCACAGTGCAGCCAGCTGATGTGTCGCAGGGAGCTGGCACAGGATCAGTGCCACGGCCCCTGCTGCTCCATCAGTGGGACACAAAGATTTCATAGAATCATAGAATCACAAAATGTCCTGTTGGAGTTGGAAGGGACCCTCAAGGATCATCGAGTCCAACTCCTGTCCCTGCATATGACAGCCCCACAGTTCACACCATGTGTCTGAGGGTGTTGTCCTGTCTCTTCTTGAACACTGTCAGGCTTGGGGCCGTGACACCTCCCTGGGGAGCCTGTTCCAGTGTCCAGTACCCTCTGGGGGAAGAACCTTTTCCTAATGTCCAACCTAAACCTCCCCTGGCACATCTTCCTGCCATTCCATCAGGTTCTGTCATTGTTCACCAGAGAGAAGAGCTCAGCACCTGCTCCTCCTCCTCCCCTTGTGAGGAAGCTGCAGCCGCCATGAGCTCTCCCCTCAGTCTCCTCCAGGCTGAACAAACCAACTGACTTCAACCGCTCCTCATACGGCTTCCTCTCCAGACCCTTCACCGACTTCATAGTCCTCTACTGGACACTCTCCAGTAGCTTAATATCTTTTTCATACTGTGGTGCCCAGACCTGCACACAGTGCTCCAGGTGAGGCCGCCCCAGTGCAGAGCAGAGTGGGACAATCACCTCCCTCAAGCAGCTGTTTGTCTTCTTTGTTTCAGTGGGTGATTCTTCTCAATGTTCCATGAAGTCTCTGTTGCCAGTGCCACTAGAACCAGTGCATCTCCTACCCTGCAGTTCCTTACCAACCACCTCCAGAGTCCCTCAGAGATTTTCGTGGCTTCAGAATAGTGTCCTGCTGGCCTTTCACCTCCTCTCTTTGACAACGGTTCTCAAACACCATTCTCTGTCTTCTTTTGATGGCATCTGCTTCCTTGGGAAACACTTCACATTTTCAGCCAGTGAGATAAACATTCCCTTCAATTGCATCTCCTATTTTTTTTGACTTTCCAATATGTTATTGCAGCAGTGGCTTCTCCAAATGCTGTAGTGGTTAAACACATTCAATTATCTGAATCTACCTTTGCCTCTCTCTTCCAGTGGTCATAATGTCCCCATTCTACTGGGCACTCCCTACCAAAATGTCTCCTGTCTCTCATTCCTGTCTTGTCACAAGAAGACAAACCTTGTCCCTGCTGTTCATGCTCCCCTGCTTGCTTCAAACCACTTTATCCTCCTGGTGGGTTTATGATTTTGTCACCTGAACCTTTTCTTGTGCAGATACAAGAGCTTCTCTGCTGAATTTTGACTGTCACCCTCCAACTCAGTTGTCAGCCTGAACTTCATGTGCGGAAAGTCATGATAACCAGCCAGTCCCACCTCTTCTATGAAAGGGCAAACCTGGAGGTGTACCAATGCAAGCTTCCAAAATCCCCTCCTTCATTTTCTCCAGCCAGGACAGTCTTGAGGTTACATAGAGAGGTAAGCAGGCTTGTGAATCAAGGTGTATCATTCTTGTTCAGATTAGGATAAACATGCAAATTCTTCCTTTATTCTTTTTGCCAGTTGACTATTCCCAGCAGTTTTTAAACTCCAAGAAAAATTGGCAATGCATGTGAATAAGACAGGGAATTATTAACAGGGAATGAACTCTAACTCCTTAACATTAGTATTAACATAATTACAGTCGTCCATTCTCCTGCAACTCTTTCAAATGACAGAAAGAGTAAAACAAGTGTCATGTAGATTCTACTTCAAATCAAGACTAGACATGCAGATAATGTGCCACCTGAGAGTAGGACCATGAGTTAGGGTAGCACCTGGAATTGTGTAATTTCTACACCTATTTGTTTTGTCACACAGGAAAGATTTTTTTTCACTGTATTTAAGCTACCTCTTATCTTAAGAAACAGAGCAACAGCAGCCCAACCTCTGTTGGGCTTTTCAAGAGATGCTGACGTGAGTACTGTGTTACAATGTACAGCAAGAAATTGAAAGAGAGCTTACATGTTGTGCATGGCCAAACAAACAGCTCCTGAGAAGACTATAGCTGCATCCCTCAATGGTACAATTCCAAAAAGAGTTTGCTTGCCACTGTAATCACCACTGAAAAATCAGCAGTCTGAATAACTACCAGATGTGGAGTCCCAACTTTTCTCCTGCAGTTAGCAAGCCAAATAGCCACTGCACATTGCTGTGTGCAACTCTAAGTAAATGCAAGCTTTCTTTTCTTACTGTTGTTCCACTAAAATCCCATAGATTTTAGACTGACAACCATTTTAACAGCTATCTTTATGGGCTTATTCCATGAAATATATTGGTGGTGAAACCTTCCTTATTTTCTACTCTCCTACATATTCCATGCCTGGGCTTATAACATATTTCCCCCGAGTACCTCATTTTCCCCATGGCTGAAGTAAGCTAGACATTGCTCATGGTTCCAGGATGCCTCTGAGTCATGTAACCTCCTGAAGGTAATGCCGTACCAAACCATGACTCCTGCGCTAAGGCCAATGCAATGTCCATACTAAAGGGATGGCCAGTGGAAGGAGACTAGTGGTGCCAACTCTCATTTGTAGATGGTACCCTGACCACACAGCACTGAACAACAAGATGAGCTTTGTGTCCACAAAAGAGAGAAACACAATGTCCTTAAAGGATGTTTTAGGCCTTTTCTGACACACACATGCAACTGAAGAGTTTAACCAAACCCATACAGTCATAGATGAAGCTCTGAAGTGTGGCTATAATGGTTTCCCTCCTAGGATAAACTTCTGCTTCCACTGAAGTCAGTAACAAAACTCCTCTCAGGCTTCATTAGAGCCAGGATTTCACCTCAAATGCTCTTTTGATGTTGACCCTTCCCACAATGATCATCTTTGCTGACGCAATTGGGTCATTTGGCCACCTGATGACTCAGCCATTAGTTTAGCATCTGTGACGACAGCTTCACTGTCATTTATCTGGGTGGGATCTCCTCATAGGCAAATTGCACAAACCATATTTGATGCTGTGGTAACAAAAACCACCCGTTAGTGTTGGTGGGTGCAAGACTTGGCCCAGATAAATGTAGGATTTGTAGCCTAAAGAGAAGGGATGGGCTGTTACATCAGGCAAAACTTAATAACATCTACCACCAGCAGAACAAGATTTAAGTGTCCATCATATAAACTAGCACCAAATTAATTTGAAGGGATTATCAACCAAAGTCTAATCCTGAGGGCTGAGCCACAGCAGGGAAGGCAAGATTGATGTATGTCAAGCCACACCACCTGGGTGTATCTTTCTTTTGAAAGGCTGTTGCCTGTGTCGCCATTAAAGGGAGCAGGTCTGAGCTCACCCTCCTAGTGCAGCAATATTCACACCCTAACCCACAAAATCTCACCAGGATCTGCAGTACGTCCAGAATCATCTTTATGGGCTTGTTCCTTAAAATATGTTGGTGGTGAAACCTTCCTTATTTTCTACTGCAGCATCTTGCACCCTGTGTGTTCAGTCCACCGTGGTTTAATGATGTCAACTCTTTCACCAGTTATATCAGGTGGGAGGGAATGCTCAACACCTCCCCAGCTCACTTATACTCAGTGGCCATCATTTGGACCTGTCTGTGATTTTCGATGTCCTGTGTGCTTCAGAAAATGTCAGCTTAATTTTCCAAGGGAGAGCTGAGAGTGAAGTGCCTTGGATTCATTTGCAACATTCCAAATTATGAAAATTAGTGGAACAGCTTGAGGCTTCAAGTAGACAAGACAAATGGCAGAGGCAAACAGATTCATTACTGTCTTTACGTAAGAAGCACCGATGCACAGCAAGATACTTGCTCTGTGCAAGCAGTGGACTGGCCCTTGAGCACGGCAGCAGCACATAATAAAAATGGGCACCCAAGAAGAACAGCTGTGTTAACAGAGGTCTGCTTTTGGGTTAATCAGCTCTGATGAGAGGCAGCCTTTTCAGCTCACACCCAGGGAGATGCTGATGCAGCTCTATGGGTCCTGGCTCGGTAGCAGCCCACTCAGCACCAGCACAGTGGGAGCTGAGCAACGTAGTGTGCCTGGTGCCAGAACCAGCTCAACTGACTGCCAGGCCCATGCCTCAGCTACCAAAGTCTCCTTTCCCCTCATTACTGCTAAAAACTAAAAGCTGAGGAAGATATCATTGACTTTGGCACAGCAACATTGAGAATCATCTCTTAAATCTCACTATCTTATCCAGGTAACGTAACGCTTTCCATTACGCACTTGCTAATTCAGCATTTTTATTGAGTAGTGAAGAATAAGTGGGTTTTGATTATATCTCTGTGGGCTAGCTGGAATCAAAGAGAGCATTCCTTTATGTTTATGCACCAACTCTTTTAAAGATAATCAGTTGGTCTGCAACGTCTTTATCTTCATTTTCCTATCAATAAAACTGGGATAGTGCCCCATCAGATGGGCGCTGTGAGGATGCATCACACGGTGAAAAGTGCCAGGCTCAGCGAGCCCAAGCGTTCCTGCCTGCAGAGCACGGATGGCTCAAAATTCACCCATAAACTTTGTTTATGGAACAATGCTTTTAATAATATCCATAGGAACCAATTAATCAGCTGAAAAGTAACCTATTCGTATACTGCTTTAAATTTACATTGGAGGTTATTCTAAAGAGCCAAATAGTCAAAATAGCTGTTACTGCTTCACTATTTAGTCCACATGCTTATGCAGACACGCTATTATTTCAGAATATAGCACTTCATTTAGATTCAACTCATTACAATTTGGAAATGGAGTAAACTAGTTATAAGTATCAGTTTATTGTTCTGTACATAGGGAGCTCATCACAAACAGTTCCCCAGCTTTTAATATATGGTCTACCTTAAAATGCTCTGTGGGTAAACCCTTTGGAATTAAAATTTTGTAATTATTGCATTACAGCAATGACTGAAGACATGAGCTATCATACCTCCCTGCCATGCCATGTAAAAAGTATCACATTAATGTCACAGACTTTGAAGTAAATGTGCCACTTGATGTTCAGGGAACACAAAGTACAGACAGGCTTCAAAGGGCAGATTCCAAATCTCTCTGTGGTATCAGGGTGGATTTACAGGTAGCTGCCTTTCATTTAAAGATGAATTATTTTTAGTGAGAGGTCTTCCAGGTTAGGGAGTGGAGCAAGCTATCCTCTGCTAAAAATAATAGGGAAGTTAGAAATTCAAGTGTTTAACACAACTGAAGAACATCCTTTCCAGCAAAGCCTGTTTTAATGGGCTGGGAACAAACTATTAGCCTGAATTCTACCTATAAATGTAACACCTACTGACTTAGATGCTGTAACCATGTTGTAACAGCCTAAGCCTAACTTTGTGTTGAAAAATAAAACTCCTTCTCACCTCCTCCTTGTGGCTAAATATTTTAATTTATGAAATCCAGCTGGAAGTTATTCCAAAATTACCAGCCACTATAGAAAAGTCTGGAATGGCTTGTGATTTTCTGAAAAGTTTGAAAGGACTTTTCCATTTCTAACTCCTGGGACACAACATGGAGCTCCCAGTGTGCCTCTAGACCTGGTATGGTCACTGGGACCTCCTCACTCATTCACGAGTCCTACCCCAACCCCAAGCCTAGACTCAGAGGAAGGATCCCCAAACTATCTCTCAAGTGTCAAAGGTATCAACAAAATCTTAACATTTTTCCCATGCAGGTTTGAAGCCCACACTGAAGGGAGACACCAAAGGTTTTTGTCATCCCCATTTAATGTCTAGCAGCACCAGCACAAGAACGGATGCCCATTTCCCTCTGGCCAGGACACGATTCATCACAGTGCTTACCAACACACTCCGGTTTCAGCACATGTAACCTCCAGTGTGATCATTCACTGCTGTGTGCTTAAGCGCATATCTAAATAGATTTCCTAAATGGACATCTCCACAACTGCACATATTGCAGGGATATATAGACCATCTATTTGTGTCTCTACTGCTATACACATCTGAATTTTACAATATCATACCAAGCCCACAAACTTTTATAAATCTCTCAGGGAGAAAACTTAGAACCTTTTGCCAGTTGAACAGACTTCTATGTCTTATTGCAAAGAGCCCTGCTTGATGATGACAAAGTTGCAATTTGCCTTTGGACAACAAGTACCAGAAATACCTGCATATCCACAAAACACACACAGGGGGTTTTGAACCAACTATCTGATACTTTGCGATATATGTGTTCCTTAACCTCACACTCAAAAACACACTATCACCTTGCTTAGTCAACCACAATGGAAGAAAAATCAACCAAAGCCTACTCTTGCCTTCAAGCTGAAATTCTGTCTGTGACAACATAATTGGAACAAAAACAAGGAAAAGGCCA
Organism: Streptopelia decaocto; assembly: GCF_964273445.1. Taxonomy (NCBI): domain Eukaryota; kingdom Metazoa; phylum Chordata; class Aves; order Columbiformes; family Columbidae; genus Streptopelia; species Streptopelia decaocto. The sequence goes on from NC_138663.1 coordinate 200,465,378, forward strand.
TCTTAAGATATTTACAGCAATATTAACCACTTTAATAAATTTTCTTTGGATTTGCCAATACATCTCCAGTTTATCAGAGACCCCAGTTACTTACTTGTCCTCCAAGAGGTTTTGTCCCGTGATCAGATTTTTCCCAGACGGTGCATAGTCCCAGTTCTCTTCCACAATCCCGAGGTAATAGGTTCTGGTCTTTGCTTCCACCACTGCAAACAGCCAGAGGAATCCAAGAGCACGAAGGCAGCCACCACGCTGCGCGGGAGGCATTTGTGGTTGTAATTGCAAGGCTGGCGGCGGGCAGGCGGCAGCAGGATGCACCAGAGAGCTCACCCCTCCCTCCTGGCTCTCGACAAGTTATAAATAAGGAATGGACAGAGCAAAGCTCCTCCTTTTCAGTAGGCTGGACTGGGATAGGCAGAGAGCCTGGCTATGCAGAGCAGGGCTAGGGAGGAGGTTGCTGCCATGGCAGGACTTTTGCCAATTCTTCGGTGAATGCATAAATTGCTCACTTACCTATCCAGGCTAGAGTCACTTGTTGTTTTTTGGATGTTTGGGTGATTTCTTTTGTACTCTATTTTCCAGACTAGGTGGATGGCATATTAGGGCAGCGTATTTCAGTCTTTTTGCCATCTCTGTCAAAACTCATTTTTTAAAAAAAGAAAAAAAGCTCCTTTATCATGTCTGAAATTTCTAAAGCTAGCATCTTGCTACCTTCATTGGGTTTTTTCAATGACATGACTCTAGTTTATAATACAGTATTATCAGAGAGAGAGAATTTGCCACTGCCTCTCCAGTTTCTAGGTTTTTTTGACCCATTTATTAAGATTGCAAGCGATCTGAATATATTCAGTTTTAGAATGCCCAAAGTGAGGCCTCTTTTTACAAACATTTCTGAAAATTAGATTGCTGGTAAAGTCTTTCCATTTTGACACCTAAGAACTGAGGCACACAAAGATGACCCTTTTATTAACGTTGGTAATTAATGTGTCCACGTAGGTCTCTAGAAAATCAGTCCCTCCCTTTATAGCTTAACTTCCTCTAAGAAGACATCTCTATTATCATCTTGGCAACGCAAAGTGTAAACCTATGAGAGTATTGGTTGATAGGATATTCTAAACCATTTCAGTAACATACCCTGGGTGGCAAGACACTTTGCAACTTCATGCTACCTCCTTGCTCTTTAACTGACTAAAGACATTAAAAAGTTGCAGTTCTGGAGCACAGCATTACACTTGAGACTCATTGCCAGGTTTAATGGTTGCGAAATTCCCTTTTCAGCTTCAGAATCATCTGACCTCTTCCCATTGAAGCTAATAGTTACTCGCAGCAAGGGATGTAAGAGGCTTCTCAGACGAACTTGGAAGCCACAGGTTTAACTTCATCAGTCAAAAACTAGCTCAGTGATGTGAACGGTTTTATGTGGCAGTCACACGAGGTTCACCCTCTGGTATGTGACAATTACACATGGAGTCAGCTGTGCTAAACACCTCTCACCATCACTGGTGTGCAGTTGGCTTTGAAGTCACACACAGGGTTCAAAAAGCGGGTGAGGTTCATAGCATCCCAGCCTTCAGCCACCTGGACCATGGTGAGCTTCCTCTAAATGCAGACACAGGGCACACAGACACATGGAGTATCTTACTAAAGAAGCTTCGGTTTCTCTAGGCTACTCATTGCATGTCTGTAGCTGCAATGACTGAAAGCCCAGTATATGTGGATAAGGATACAGTCAGACAATTGCAAACGCTCAGCATAGCACAGCTGTAAAAGCCAGAGTCCCTCAGATGTAAGCTGCTCTCTGATACATCCTGATGTTTGTTATCTCAAGTCAGTTAACTGATGAACAATAAGAAGTAGGAGAAGTGATAAGACAATACAACCATTGTAGAAACAGAGATCCTGATCCCCAGAAGCAGCACCCACAGACTTCCTGGTAACCTTGAAGACCTTGCTCATCTCTCCATTCATCTGCTGCAAACCCCATGCTACCCAACCTCTTGGCATCTCACGTCAATCTATGTCCTCTCTTCCAAAATACCAACAGTTAAAAATCATCTTCCTTTTCCACTGCTTTGTTGTGTCACTGAGTTACTCAAACAATGCCAACTAATAGTACTATGATTCTAAAAGGCATAATTAGAAAGCAAAAGAAAATGACAGCGGGAGAGGCAGAAGCTTTGCCTACTGGTAGCACAGCTATCAAGGACACAACTGTGGTGGGACTGATGGGTCAGCTCATGGGATATGAAGCTGGGAAAAGGGCAAGGTGGCCTTTTAACAGGTTAGCAGATGCCCACTGTGAGGTTTGCACAGGGCCTGGGACCCTGCAGCCTCCTGTAGTCAACACTTCCCTTGCCCAGAGCAGCTGTCCTGAGCCAAGACAAACCATGAGCTCCATCTCCTGTCATCAGGCACCTGAATTTAGAGAACTGGGTGCCTATTATGCAAGTGTTCATTGTTATAACATGAACATTTGCATTTGAATAGGAAAAATGTTTATTTAAACCATAACATGCACTTTGAATGAGATTGTGTAGAGCTCAATTGCTTATATCAGCCATTTGTGTGACATTAGAGATATCTAAAGACCAGGTACAGGGACAATTTCATCCAGACAGTTTTGCTATGACCTTTTGTCTGCTTTTCTGTAACTAAAGAATGCTCTTATGAGATTCATATAAATATATATATATGTGGACTCATACAACTCAAGCACATTGAGCTAATGGGGAATAGGAAGGGGGAGTGTCCAGTTCTGAGCTGGCACCTGACTGCACTATAGTCATTTAAATAATAATAGGACTATGTCCTAGTTTTTGCGTTGCTTCTCATGTGCCCAGGATTGGGTCCTGGTTGCTTCCTTGCTGGAATAACTATTCAAAATTCAAATACAAAGTTAATTTCTTTGTCTGTTACCATAAAAATAATTTGTGTAACAGGAATAATGTGAGGGCATTAGCACCCTATATCAGCACTCTGTTGTAAGTGTAGTAAACGCCTCAGCTTGGCTTCAGCATTTACTAGATCTGGCAAGTTCTATACCCTGTGCATCCACACATTAACGCTTAATTACCTTGTCACATTATTAAAGCCAGGCACATTTACATTCCAGAGAGGTACTGTGGGCATGAGTCAGAAAAAGATGAAAGATGCCCTCGCATCAGGAAAATTTCTGGGAAGCTCCCCTCCGGCAGTGAGGTAATGGGATTACGTTTGTCCCTTTGTTCAGGATCCTTTCAGCAAAAAAGTTGGATAGTGGTTCCTTTGAGATATTCAGTCCCTCTGAAGGCTAAAATTAGTGCACAGCTGGGTTCCAGAGTTTCGTAATGAGGAGCATAGGTCTGAAGGGCAAACATCTTGAGTACCCGTTTGTGAATGAGCCCTGAAACATCACCAATGGAGCTTTCTTTTTAAGTACATCAGGAATGACTGCTATAATTAGCTTAGGTTAATCCACAAAAGCCTAGACTTATGCCAATGCATGTTAGTGTATTAACTAGAATACCTAAGTTAACCTGGCGATGGCCGTAAAGTCAATGAAAAGTTGGATGTAGCATCTGCAGTATCTTGAATTTAAGCAACGTGAGTTCAGAGATGAGCACTTTATTCAGACTGTGTACTGAAACCCAGTTTGCGTTCTCCATTGGGCATATGATGAGCTGGTGTTCAAGCAGATTGATTACCCTGTTCCCTCTGCTTCTTCTTGGCAGCAGTAGAGTTTGCAGTCATAGACACTCCTTCCTGGTCCCTCTGCTATGTTGGTTTGTGTCTGCACTGCAATCTAGATCGGGGAATTAGTCTGCTTGTTTCCAGCATAAGACTACCCTCAGCTGGTATTGCCACCACACCTGGAACTGTGCCTTCAGTGACCATCCCGAGGTGACAAAGAGTGCCTGTGGTAAAGCTGGGAACTGAGTTACACCCTCCCAAGTTTCACACCACTCTTTTAACCGACCCATCCTCCCCCTCCATCAGTTTTCCCTCACTCTCCAGTCACCAACACACATTAAATACAAAACCCTCATAGTACACCTGTAAAAAACAAATTCTATTGCACTTTCTAATAATTTTCCAAGTTGCAGCAGTAGTGAGCAGAAGGTAAACCTCATGTTATAGTCTTGGATAGTGACACAAGGTATATTTGAATTATCTGAACCTCCTGAGTTCACACAGGTTGGTCAGAAATTTCAAAAGTCATCAGCCCTCCAAGGCATCCGCTACTTCTGTTTGCAAGTCTGGATAGGACTTTGGTGAGAAAGGCTTCCTTGGCATGTACAGCACTTCCCAGGAGTATTCCAAGTCTGAGCACTGAAACTGTAGGAAACAGAAAGACAAAAAAGCCACTGAAATTACAAGAATAACACAGATCTGCAATCAGCGAGGATATTAGAAGTGCAGCTATAGCCCACATTACAGGTGGCTCAGTGTGGACCTGACTCATATCTGCCCAGAGGTCTTTGTGGCAGGACAGAGACTGGACCCAGCCCTCCAGATTCCCATGTCAGAGCCCACATGGCTCCTCAGTGTTGTCCTCCAGCCATTTGGGTTCCATCCATGTAACCAGCTCAGGATCACAATTGGGCATTTACCGCAATGGTTATCTGGAGATCATTAGGGCAGAATAATTTTCTCCGCACATCTCCATGCAGATGTTCTCCTTGCAGAACAGCTACTTTGGTACCAGTTGCGGACAAATCTTCAACCAAGGTGTGAAATGGAAAAGAGGGCTCCTGTCATACCAGAAACTGTGCACAGATCCTTTCCTTTCCATTACAGTTATAAGACAAATCCTGTATCTGCTACACCAATGACAAAGGACGATACCATAGCTGAATTTATAATTTAAAAAAAACCTAATTATACATTGAAAAAAAAAAGACACTTAAATTAGAAGATTGTAAAGGGATGCATAATGAGAAGGAAGGCATTTAACACTGTACTGAAAGCAGCTGCAAGTTTGAAGAGATTATAACAAACTGCCAAATAGGCTGGGCAAGTGAAATGTGTTCAGCCTCAAAAGCCATTAAAGCAAAGCTAAAAAAATGAAGTTTTGATCCTAATTAGAAGAAGCTCCTTGCGTGTGGTAATTCATGTAATATCTGCACTGTTAAAACAAGGCTAATACCTCTACAGAACTTCAAGGTACATTATTTACTGGTTTCTATTGTGCTGCCCATTGTAGCACCTAACAAACATGAAAGAGCTTAACTTTACATCATCACTGTGGGGGAGAGAGTCTTTATTAACCCTATTATACAAATGAGGAAAGAGAAAGACGAGGTAACTTCCAGGTGCTCATGCAGGAAGGCAGCCCGGTCTCCTGGCTCCCCATCCAGTGCTGGAAGCAAGGCGACATCCCTCCTGTCCCATCACCTTCCTTCTGAACACAAGGGTGGTGGAGAGCAGGGTGTTGTACTTTCACTGTGGGAGTGATGCTGTGACCTGGTCGCATGCTGAAACCCTATCATACCCACCTTTGCTGTTGCTTGCAGCAGTGCCAGCACCAAGGGCCACCTCAGCTCTCTCCTGAGCAGCTCTGCTGCCTGCCCAGCCTCCTCCAGCCACACCATGGGCATCACAGGATCCTCTTCTGCGATGTCTTGCAGCACTGACCTACTTGCTTACTCTAGAGAAAATGTGTCCCTTGTTTTCCTCCTATGAGATAATTGCCCCATTTTCTCTATGGGTAAACGGGAAAACTCCAGGACTGGAAAACTAATCAGGACTATTAAAAGCAGGTGGCAGAATGGAAGGTATTGAGCATTGCAGGAAGAAAATAGAGAAATTATGTGACTGCATCTGCACAAGGGGTTTCCAAACTGTGGCAAACTCATCTCTGCCAGGCAAAACAACCCCAGGAGTATTATAAACATGCAAATTCCCGGCAGGCTTGTGACACTTTGCTTGGGGTCTGCTGATTGAATTGCAGTGTGTTGTGTGCAGTGGAGGAGCTAACAGAAGTTACCTGCTGTTCAGATCACATCATCTGTCCAGTTTCTCTGCCTGAAAAGGAAAAAGTGGGGAAAACATCACGACATTGTGGAAGGCTGCATGATTGCCCACAGTGAAACAATGTGATTTATGGGTTCTGCAGATGACTGCCAACACTTTTAGTGTCTTTCATCCGTGTCTATGAAGCTCTGCAATAAAGAGCAGTCCTACTGCTCTTCAGCGACTCTGTTGCTTTCTATTTGAAGAAGCCTAAATTACAGCCAGAATGCCATTCCTGGAATGGAAAACTTTCAGTTCTAATATTAAAAAGGACAATTGGAAATTCCACAGTCTATGGAAAAAAACCTTTCCCTTCCACCTACCCAGTTATCACATTTAAGAGCTTGCTGTGTTCTTCCAAAACATCCTTTGCCTTTTTTCTGTCATTCCAAGTTAGTTCTGAAGTGTATATAGTCCAGTCCCTACTGGGTATTTCTTCTCTGACCACCTCTTGCCCAGTCTCTCCTTTCTGCTCCTGAGTACAGCCCTGGGAGGTGCAGAGCACCCTTGGTTTAACATGGAGGTGATAAAATAACTGTGATTTAAGATCCCAGAGTTGGTCAGGGCTCTTGGCATCTTTCTTTGCAAGTGAGGGATTGTGAACGCTGTGGCAAAGTTGCAGCCTGATAAGCCTGCACCATGATGCATACAAGACTCAGATGCAGATCCCTCTCCAAAAGGCTTATGAAGCAAGATACAGCATGATGCCAACACAGCTGCACCACCCCTGGGTAAGAGCTGGAGTGTTTCTACGCTGGAGTCCGCTTGCAATTCTGAAGTCAGGACTAACTCAGATACAGTCATCCTGGCTTTGTGTGCTCACGATGATGCCAACATGGTGTCAGCAGAGCTGGCTCCTTTCCCAGGCCAGGCCGGTAGTGTGAACGGGAAACTTCATGAGTCACGGTGTCTGAAATGCTTCTCCAGCTTCTGCAGGACTTGGGGCAGATCACACAGGTCCTCAGCCTGTATGTTTCGAAAGTAAAAAGTGAACATTGGGCACCTGAGAAAACAGCCTGAGCCTCACAAAGTGCTGAGCAACCTCCCCGAATGGAGGAAACATGATTTCAGCTGACTAGCTGTAACTCAGCCTTCACTTCTCCTCCTGTGTGCTCAGCTGCAAAGTGGGGATCATTAAATCTGACTCTCTCTCCAGGTATTTGGAAGCTAATTTAGTTAATGCTTGTCAAGCACTTTAAGGTCTTCAGATGAAAGGAGCCGCAGATAGGCAAAGCATTACTATTGCTATTAATTATTTCTATTGTGCAAGTAGACATGAAAGCAGCAAGGGTGATGATTACTTGCTTCCTTTACAAGTAGCAAGACACAGTGCAAATACACAGACAGACACCCACCCTGCCCTGCAGTGCTCCTAATCTTACCAGCCAGGAAAGGAGCACAAGCCCAAAGAAAAGCAATGCATGTAGTGACTTACCACACACACTTTTTTTGCAACAGCTGGCTTTAAAAAGTGCCCTGTTAGGCAAAAAGCACAATATCACTATTCTGGGGTATTTAAAAATCACAAGCCAGGCTCTCAAAAAAGGAAAAGTTTTTTACAAAATATAGTAAATGCTAATTCTCCTTATTTGGCCTCTGATTTTTGCGCAGATCAAGCTTGGAAGTTTTTCTCTGCAGCCACAATGATTGAAAATACTTCACTCACTAAAAAAAAAAATAAAAAGGTCAAAATTCTTGAAGAACAAGTTGAGGTATTTGGATATGTAAGACAAGTTCTTGGTGGTAACAGGTTGCTGTCAATCATTTGCTCAGCGTGAAGATGAGTGTGGTCTTGGTGGTAGCTCATCCCTCTTCCCTCCCAGGCATCCAGTGAGCCCCAGGAGCCAGGGGCTGGCTGCACACCACAGAGGAGTTTACATGTGGTGATGTGATGCTCTGCAGTAATTTGTTCCTTTATCTATTGCCTGACTAGACAGACAGACAGGTAGAGGCGTAAAAGAACCAAGTGGCTCCCAGCCAGATGCTGAAACCTCTTGCTGGTGGCTGTGAAAGGACTGGCACTGGCTCAGCAGAGGGGGTGGGAAGCAGACCAAGGCCAGTGGTGTAGCGGGGCTGGGGTGCTCTGAGGTGAGATGCACCATTCTGATCCATCTCACCTTTCCTTCAGAGTGTGAAGGGACGTGGAGGCACATCCTGGGCCAGGGAGTACCTGGCTGGCCCAGCAGTCAGGTATCTGCATCCCTCACCTCCTTCAGAGACAGTTTCAGCCCATCTGTGGAAAGAGGTTGTAGCTGGATCCACAATGTCTTTGGTGAGCCTTCCTCTGCTCTGTGAATCCAGGTGGTTTTCTTGTTTACTTTTTCCCAAATAAAAGCATCCCATTCATTTAATCTCAGCTGGTGAACAGGCTTGGGCAACATCAGATGCATTTTTTGTGAGCTTATGGTGGGATGAGGTTGCCTGATGCAAGCTGTTATTATATAAAATTATTAAATTACTCTTAAAAGAATCTCAGCCTCTTTCAAAAAGCAATTCTTGTGAGGAAAAGGCAGCGATGTTTCTGGCAGGTCATAGGGAAGGGAATCCTTATCTCATCATAACCATATGCAATACTACAAGTATCATAAGGGTATGAAAAATAAGTTCAAAAAGCTGAACAACCATCCTTCATGCACTGCTTCAGGTTTCCAGGTCTGTGTTTCATCCTTGGGCTCTCACCAAGCTCCCTCTGATGGCCACAGACATCGTGGCTCATTGCCTCCCTGTGCTGCTGGTGGGGCAAGACCCAGGCACAAAGCCCCAGCCTTGCACAGGGCGAGATTGCCCAATGGAGGAGGCCCTCCAGGTTTTTCATTTCTTTAATGTGTGTGGGTTCATCTCTCACCAACTCTTTTATGATCCTGTCTCCACCCATTATCTTCCTCTTTAACAGTTCCGCAGGATCTTGTCTTTCTCCCCCATCCTCTGGAGACCTGCCGTCATCGCAGCCGATGCACGTCCTGCTCTTAGCTCAGTTTAGGCCCACACCCTAATGTAAAGAACAGATTACACCACCGAGGAATGACGGCAACATATGCCAGACAGTTTGTTCATCTTTTTAAGTCCAGCTTTTTGATATCTTCTTCATGCCAGCTGTGGGGGAGCTGTGGACTCGAGCCAGCTCTGCTACCGAGACCAGCGACCAAAGCCCATGGCAGCACAGTGGCGCTGCTGCCAGCATGACTGTGGCACTCAGCAAAGAGCTGTGTAGCTGTCCCTGAGTCACCCCAGTGCTGCGCTTTTGTCCCTATATACCACAGTCCTTGACAGAGCCACACCACCACAGAGCAGCTGAGGCTGGAAGGGACCTCTGGAGGTCATCTGGTCCAATCCGCCTGCTCCAGCAAGGCCACCTGGAGAAGTCTGCCCAGGACCACACCCAGATGACTTTTGAATATATCCAAGGATGGAGACAATATACCTCCAAGGACAGAGATATGTGGGTAAGCAGAGACAGGTCATGTTTTCAGAAAGGACTATTACTTATGTCTCCTTTTGGTACCTAATTTTAGACAACAAAAAAAAATGCCTGTAATCCACCTTCCTCAGCATCCCCTCACCCTCAAAAAAGCCCTGAAACTGCTTTCCAGTGGACATAGGGGCAGAAAAGTATAGTTTGAAAATGGAGATTGCTTATTTTCTGGCAAAATTTTGTAATGCAGTTGTCTGTGCAAACAGACAATCACTTTCAGAAACCCAGGCAGTTCTAAGAAATGTCCAAAGGCACTTCACTCTTTGGGAACTATTACCCTAATTGCATCAGGACCTTCTGCTATATAAGATATGTGGACATTTAAATTACTGTTCTGCCCCAAAGTGAACCCAGACTAACTACTTCAGCATCAGCGAGAGGATGGATTGTGCTTTCTTCAATGAGCCAGCACCAGCTGGAAAAACAGACAGAACTCAGGATCTCAAGACCAGCTGTATTTCCAAAGGCTTATGCATTTTTTTTTTCACACATATATCGGTTTCTTCAACACAGGCAAAGTAAGTAGCAAGTACTTTTACTAGCAAGCAGTAATTCTGGCTACGAACCTGGCCCCACATACATGTTTGAAACATTACTGCTATGCCAACGCAACTAGTATTGATTTTCTTTTTCTTTCTTTTTTTTGGCACAAAACCAGATGGGGGTGGTTAATGACAGGACAGTCCCCCTTGCAATAACAAGATACTTAATGATCGCTCCTAACCTCTCGGCTGTTGCCCTCCTCTTTCATTCTGGTCAGAGTTGGTGCTCCAGGTACCTCATCCTCACATGGGAGTTTTTAATCTCTCCCAGGTTACCCAGCCAAGCCACGAGTCTTTCAATCTGACCAGAGACACCACCCTGGACTGCAGAAACCTGCCCTCCTGACAGTGCCAAATATCTCTAAAAAATGCAATGAGTGGTTTTTTGACAAAACCCACATTTCTTCACTATCTTCCCAACATTTAGTCTTCATTACTGAAGGCTTCCTGGAAGAGACAGGGCAGTTCAGGGCAAGTTAGAAAGGGAGGAGAAGGATCACCAAAAGAAGCAACATTTATTCCATTTGGTCAGGTAAACAGGAGCATTTTCCAGTGGGTACTGCTTTAAGTTCCTAATTCACCTGCACCCTGAGCACACACTTGGATCAACCCAGTGACAAAACACAGGGATGAGAAACACCTTTGAGCCAAAACCAGAAAGAAGTGTTGCATGAAACCAGCAAAATGCACAAACCTCTAATTATTTTAATATTGGATAGTGACAGTGTTCTTCTGCACTAGGAGCACAAACAACCGCTGGCCACAGGTCATGGCTCATTGCCACTTTAGAAAACAGTGGGGCTGACATAGTGCTGTCCCTGGACAAAACACTCACATAATTAAATAAACTGAGCTTTGCAATAAATCAGATGAACACGCATGCACACAAGCAAGCAGTGGGTAATACTTCGCTGGATGGGCAGAGCTTGCTGGGTGTTGTTTTGGCGTGGTTCCCTCTCATCGCAGAAGGTACTTCTGCAAAGCTTTGGCTTTGCAAACCTGTGGTGTGCCCCAGGCTCACAGTGTCACTGACAACCACGGGGTTTATTCCTAAAGGACTACCTCTTTCCAGTGGCACTAGTGTCCCCAGAGTCAATGATGTGTGAACCATCATCAGAGGGCGAAAATTGCTCAGCAGACTCTAGATGTCACCTCAGAGAGCCTAAGTATGTAGAAGAGGGAGTTGTGCATATAAAGGAGATACAAGGGAAAAGAAAGAAGGGAAACAAGTATCAGGGGGGAAGGAAAACAAAACAAAAACAAAACAAAACAACAACAAGCAAACAAACAAAAAAAACCCTACACCACAGGTAAAACAGAAGATAAGATCCATCTGTGTGGCATTTAAGCTGTTGTCCCTGTGAAGCGCACATCCAGAACAAGCTGTGTGTTAGGACCATGTGTGTGTGATGGTATCGTACAGTAAATATACTTCCAAAGATTGTGGAGAGCCTATTTCAAACTTGGTCCAGAACAACTTCCATTTCAGCTCTTCAGGCTCATATATATTCTTAATGTAAGCACAGTAACCTGTACCACTCAGTTGTTTGATGTTATTTACTGTGGTTAACTCTGATCTGATAAAAGACTTGAGCCTTTTTGCACTTAGCTGCCCCTCACCTTGCTCGGTGCTCTTGTCATGCAATCAAGTCTTTATTAGCTGGGTTTATGTGGGTCTGGGATACTCTGGATAAATGAAAACCTGAATAACACTGTCCCTGCCATTTCACCTTGCTGTTTCTACCTTAACAGGGCATCCTCATGCTCCTGGATACAGGCGGACATGTTAACTTGGATATCTGCTGCAAGAGCAGAGAGACCCAGCTTGGGGTCCAGGGCAGGTTATGACAAACCTTTTCAGAACCAGCTCAGCTCAGAAAAAGCCTCTTAAGAGCAGTTTGCTTCCTGATTCTGCTTTGGTAAAACCAGCTTCCCCTTCTCTCACTTGAAGAAAACATTAACAAGTGTCACAGGAAACAACAGCAAGGGATAATTTGTGTCATAGTGCCAAAGTGGAAAAAAATTAAATTGAGTGGAGTATCACTGTGTACCTGGAATAAAGCTTTGACTTTAGAGGAAGCACTTAAGATATGTACTAGAATAAATAACAGCAGAGCTGCCTGGCTCTTTCTTACACAAGGTATCAGCAGCAAAAAGGGCATTTTCTCATTAGCACACCACAGTTGCATTCTAAATGGATAGATCTATTAATAGAGTAAGTGGTCAGTCAGATATGCCCTTCAAAAACCTGCATGGGGCTGTAATTCTTCAGTTTCTAGCTCATGCATTGCACCACACAGGGAAATTGTAGGGCTGGAATGGTTTTCACTTCTAGCATGGTGAACAGGATTTGCCCCATATTTATGTTTTTTCTCTCTGCACCCGTGCTACTACACGTAGCTGGAAAATTAATAAAGAGTTTATAGCTAAAAGGATAGAAACAAAATGAGGACCAGAGCTGATGTACAGCAAGTCAATATAATCAGGGGGCATTGATCAGTGGAACACAAAATGCTTTCATTGCCTTCAAAGTCAATATTGCAGTGGGAAAAATAGATGTACACAATTGTATACACTCATCTTAGCCACTAAATGCTTCACAGACAAAGCTCAGTTTTTCTAAGTGTTCTAGAGCTTGTTTTTTTAATTTCTTTAGGATCTGTCTAGCACTTCAGAAAAACAGGTAGGAGTCAGGCTCTCTGCTGTTAATAGGGACTTTTCTTTTGTTGTTCTTTTTGAAATTCTTTCTGTACTCCACAATGAGCAGTGTTTAGTTCAGATCTCATCAAAGACTGAATATAGATCCTCCTCAGTAATGAGCAAATCTAAAGATATTCCTGAAGCAGTATGAGGACTGTGTTTAATACAGCTTACTGGTATCTTTGTTTTTCTGTAATAGTTAGAAGCCCTCATTAGGTTAAGTCCCTTGGTACAAAGAGTTGTACAAACACAAATGAAAACACTGAACTGGTCCCAAACAATTTGAAATCTATGTAGTAGAACAAAAGACAACAGATTGCTGTGGGCAAATGGAAAAGCACAAAACTAATAAAATATCAGTTCTGCTCATTGTGCACTTGTTTGAAAACTATTAAGCATTCAGTGGAGAATTACACTGAGAGGTATTTGAAATTAAGAGACACAATTAAGTCTGAGTATCAAGTCTAGACACTAATGATAAGTAATAGATGAAGTAGGGTAGGATGGGATAGGCTTTGGAAGGTGGAGAGAAGAAACTTAAAAAGCTCAATAAAGGAATGTGTAGTGCTGGGACATAGTACAGATAAAAAACTACAGAGGTGAGCCTTGCACATCAACCCAAAGGGCTATGAGCTGGGCAAGATCTGAGAAAACCAGAATCAAAATCAGGGATGCTGGGCCCAAATGAGAGTGTTAGCTATGTGAGGATGGGAAAGGTGGTACTTACAGATATTATAGAGTAAGAGTCTATAAAAAATATCAGCAACTGGATATGAGATTTAGGTGGAAGGTTCATCTTCAGTTCCATGAAGTTTCCTTATTTGCTTCTTAACTTTCTACATGAGCTGTCAGGTCCCCCCAGGTGCCCCAACTGGCAGTGCTGGTGTTGTTCAAGTTGTTGTAAATTTAATTCTTTAAATGTTTTAAATGCCGTTAGACCTTGTGCCTTTGCCCTGTCTGAAGATTGTCTGAGACATATTTTCTTCCTTTTCCTTAGGGTTTCAGCACCACCACATAAAACATGGGAAATTCTGTTGCCACTGACGTCAGCTGAAGTTTGGGGCACTGGGTTCAGTGGGTTCCACTCAGTTTCCATCCTTTTTGCCACTTCTACTGTAATGAAGTTTATTTGCCTGAGATCATTCCATGGACTTTCTTAAGATTTTCATTAGCTGTGAATCACTGATGAAGACAACCTTCCCTGCATTCTCCAACACTGATGGTATTAACCACACAACCCAGGGACTGAAGTCTCAGGCTTTGCCCCTGTGCTTTTGCATCCACTCTGCCACGCTGGTAGTCTTCATGGATGGGATTCATATGACAACAGATGTCAACTTTTAGGCCTGAAAAAGTGTTAATATTATTTCACCATTAATTATTTATTGTAACCCCCAGTAGTTCCTAAGATAGATATGGTGGGTTTTTTCCTTAAAAGCGTCTGTTTCTCTCATTAGGAACAAAGGTAATCTAGGGTAACATCTACTTCATGGACATCTAAAGTCATGTGAGATGAATTCCACCCTACACAACCAATTTTTCGTTGTAAGAAGTTTTCTCCAACAATGAGAATGAAGATGAGAGACATCAAGGCAGAGAGCTGAACACTTTGCAACTTTGCTTTCATTCACATGCCCCTTTCATTGATGTTTTTGTGATCAAGTCACTCACCTGGATGTTGAGAACACGGCAATGGCAGGTGCCTGCCAGAGGGGACATGTTTTCAGTTGAAGAGAGAACTGAGCATATTCCTAACTTGATTGAGGCCAAACCTAACCTACTGAGTAACATATACATTGATATGGTTTAGTGTTTGGACATATTTTAAGAGTTATTACTATATTTTCTGCAAAAGAAAATGACTACACCCCTCTTTCCTCAGTATGAGTCTTTTTCCTGTTGAATTTTAACATTTCTTCATACCCTTTGCTGTGTTTTTAATTTCTTGGACCATCCTTAGTATCTCTTTTTACCTTTCTCTTCTCCTTTGCCAAAGTGAGTCTTCAGTTTCCCTTCCATATTCCCACTCTCTTGTCCTTGGAACTGTGCTTTTCTTTCCTTGTTTCTTCACTTGGTCACACATCTACCCTTTCTCCAGCCTTCCTGCCCTTCTCCCTTATTTTTCCCCTGCCTTATTAAGAATTCTCTTCCCTTCCCATCTCCGCTTTCCTCACCCAGCTCTCCCAGCAGCGCACTTCACAGTAAAGCCAGTGTCAAATTTTGTGCGGAAGATGACTCCACACCGATGACCATACTTTGCTGTGTTGCCACTTCGTGTTTCAATCACATTTTTCTGCCATGCATCCATTGCTCCTCTTCATGTGCTTGCACTCCTGCCATTCCTGCCTCTCCTCTTCTGACAAACTGCACATGGTTGACATGGTTGCAACAGTAAAAAGGTCTCTGCTGCTCAGATCTGCGTGTCCCAGGGGGGACAAGGCATTGACCACTGGAACACTGCCCTAAAATAATCAATAATACTGGGTAGCAGGCCAACCTCACACTGGCCAACCAGAGAAAACTCAGGGTATTTCCTCATTCTGTGGAGAGAAACAGCTATTTGTTTAACAGAGGCCATTGCCCAAAATCATTGCTGTGCCTCTGTTGGACCACCACGCTCCAGGGGAGAGGAGCTGGAGAGCCCAAAGCCAGCTGTGGGAAACTCTGGAGCCTGGAGGCCATCTTAGCCCTGTGTAGAAGGTAAGCAAAGCTATTTACCTGCTTCCCTCAGCATTAATAAGCAACATTTTCTAAAACCCTACTTAAAAATGAGAAACTTGCTCTGGCTACCTTGCTTAACGAAGCTGTAGAAAGTGCTTTTGTTTGCTCAATAAATAAAGCATTTTGAGTGCTTCTGGCAACCCAACATGTTTTCCTAAGCCGTAATAACATGGTTAGATCCTCTGATGTACACAGGTAGCAAAGTATCATTGATGTTGGTGGTAGAAGCTCTTGCAAGGTCTGGTGATTAATGTTTAGGTAAGTTCTCCTTGCAGCATGAAGTGGTATTGAGAATGGTCTCTAAACCCCCGTTCTTCCAGCCAAAGCAGCATCGTGTTCCTTTGCACTGGGCAAGAATTGGGCCCTCTGGCTATGTGCAAACGATGCAGAAGAGCACTTATAACTCACCTACAAGACTTAGCTTTTATAGGAGGCCAGGCTGTGCCTGTGCTTGTTTGCTTCTCTCTGGGAGGAGGAGAAGTAGGTGAGTTTGGGCAGATGAATGGAAAAGCAGAAGTTAGAACGAGATGTGAAAGCAGATAGGCAAAAGAAGTCAATGTGAAAAAAAACCCAGCATGCATCAGGCATTAAGAGAAAGACGGGTGAAATATTCAATATTCTTTACGCTTCCCTCCACTCTCTTCCTGCTTCATCTTTCATCGTTGGTCTGCTTAGATTTTTTCTCTTTGAGCTGCAGCTTTTTTTCAGAGGCTTGCAAAATTTCCTGCCCAGTTTTGAGCACTATATAAACAATAGGCAACGGTCATTAACCAAGAAACATCTTTGTTAAAAATGTTTCCTTCTGTAATAGTTTAATGGCAGTTAATTTGTCTTAAGGCTGGATTAAAAAGCACAACATTATTGTAAAGTGCTCAGAAGATAAAGCGTATAAGCATAGTGCTCTAATTAAACTTGCAGCAGCAGAGAATGCAAATTTTTTGCTATAGAAATGCAAACTCAGAAGTTGTCTCTGGCAGCCCCAGCTACTTCACAGCAATATACAGCACCCCATAAAGTCTTTCTGTTTTCCCTCTCAGTTACAGAGGTCTGAGGACATTGGTCTCTCTTTGTGCTTTACCTCACCTCTTTGATGTCTTTTTTCTGTCAATGAAGCCAATTTCAGCCTGTCTCTGGCTTTCTCAAATATACTCGTACTGTCTTTCACTTGGGCTTTTTTGCTTGGGAACCCAACTTTGGTTGATTTCTGTACTCCTATCCCGCTTAATACCTTCTCGTCACCAACTTCTGTCACAAAACTTTCAAGATTAGCCAACACACATGACTAAATTGATGGACATTTCACTGCTTACTGCCTTGGCTATTACAAAAACTATTTGCATGTAACACTTGTACACATGCATGTGTGTGTGTGTGCATGTGTAACACTGGTGCGTGTACTGAAATTGTGTGTATGGAGATTATTTTCCTTCTCTTACATTTTATAACTTGCTCATGGTAGACCAAAACCATCTTTGTCACGAACTGTCAGCTTTCTCTGAGGACAGAAACCCACAGACTGACATTTTTTATTTTTATGCATTTGAAAGGCTTGAGCTGGAGCGAAGCTATGATAAAACATCATGAAGAAGTTGTGACCAGTTCATGCCATGAAGTTAATGGCAGTGTGAAAGTTCAATCATCTTAGTTAAAATAGTCTGAAATTGACAGCCTGATGTGGAGAAATATCTGTGGATCCACTTTGATATTGATCGGTCTTTTCATCTCTAGATCACAACATGGGGCATTATGAGCTGGGGTTGCTCACTTTGGTGAATGTGGATCTAACAGCAGCCTACGTCAAATTTGTAAGGAAGTGATAGAGGTGATGAAGTGATGGGAGAGGATATAATGAGGCGCAACAGCCACGTTTACAGCTTGGGAGATTCACGTTGAACACGAGGAAAGATCTTTGCACCGTGAGGTTGAGGCGGCCCTCCAAGAGGTCACCCACAGAGATGGTGGTAGCTTTATCCTTGTGGGTTTTCAAGGCACAGCTGTGCAAAGCCATGGTTGACAGAACGACCTGGTGTTGGTGGTAGTCCTGCTTTCAGCAGGAGGTTAGACTGGAGACCTACAGAGATCCCTGTTGATTCTTTGATTTTAAAAGAAGAACCTGACCATTGTGAAATACTAACCTGCTGTTTTACACATTATGGCAGATCTCTGAATATGGCTTTGTGGCCTGCCCTTAGCAAGTAGCCATAGAGTTAGACATGCTTCCAGTTTTTCAGATACTGGGGCCAAACAGCCCCATAATCCACAGTCTTATCTACCCTTATCTGCAGAATAAGTACAACACAGAAAACAGTAACAAAATATTCTCCAGTTCTTTCTGACAGTATGTTTTTGACTGAAATAGAGAAAATGCAGCTGGTAGGGCCCTGGTGTGGCTCCCCAGCCTGCCCCAGCGCCAAGGCACGGTTGCGTGTTTCTGTGGCATTCCTGGCAGTCATCTGCTCTTCTAGACCTGCAGGACATCTCAAATCTGCTTCCCAATACAGTGGTCCCAGACAACCCAGTGCATCCACCTCCCCTTCCACCCCAGGCCTCAGCCCCACCATGAAGTTCAGCAGCCAGGTATCAGTTTGTGCGGCTCTGGTTGTGTTACTTATGTTCCAAATGGACATACAACTGTCCATCAACAACTAAAAATAAACTCTCATTTAATACCAACATATGATTAGTCCTGGCAATTTTAAATAAGTTCAGGTAAACAATCCAGTTTTTAATAATTCAATTTTAAATAAAGTCTCTGAAGGGAATAGGATCTGTAGAATAGGATTAGCTGTGAAAGTCTTAACTGGAATATTTATTGCTTCAAAACTGATTCTTTCATTAAATAGGAAAACTGTTAAAATCCTGTGCTCCCTGCGCAGCAGTAACCCAAACCTCCCTGTGTCTTTCCTCAGCAGAGAGCTACCATGTGCACAGGGAAGTGTTCGAAGTGCATTGGGATCACCCTCTTCCCACTGGCAGCATGTGCCATAGTCTCCAACATCCTCCTGTACTTCCCTAATGGACAAGTTCTGCAGCTCAGTGAGATAACTGATCTGGTCTGGTTTTTCCATGGCATTCTGGGAGCTGGGATACTGGTAAGAGAGAAATGTTCCTCTGTTTCTTATGGGTTGTTTTTTATTTGTTTTGTTTTAAACTCAGGGCTAAGAAAACCTCTGTTAACAACAACAACAACAAAAAGTCCTAGAAATGTCTTTTGCATAAACATATGAGCAGCTTAACTGGGAAGCTGGGGTTCAGGACTAAGGAAGTACATTCAAGACTGAAAAAGTCCCTGATCCCAGGAATACAAGGTATTCCTGAAATAAAAGTCAGGACTCCAAGTGATGAGGAAGCAATAGGACTGACTTTTCACTGTGGAGAAGGATGACATGGGTGTTCACATCTCCATGAGTCAAAGTGAAGCTGAGGTCCTAAGTTCAGCTGGAGGTGGTGAGTTTTCACTATTGGCTGCACTCCCTTGTTACTCCTCTGACTGGTTTTATGCTCACATAGTTCACAAAAATCATTAAGGGAGAAACTGAAACATTTTTCAGTAGGTGGTCGTTAGAGACCCAGCCAACGCTCAGTGAATATGGAGCTGCAATAGCTTAAATCCCAAATGACCCCTGTGTTCCCACACACCCACCTACCTCCTCTTGGACTTGGTCTGGTCTGTATGAGACTGTGTCTAAGTTGTATGACCACTTCTCCACTCCACCATTCAGGAAAAATTATTTTATGTGAATATCCATAACTAGAAGGGAACTTGTTTGGGAATACTGATCTTCCCAGTTCATTAGAAAGTAGTCTCCCTTTACATTCTTCCAATTATCCATGCAAGTACAGATAAAAGCCAACATGCCTATGATAAGTACTGGCTGTTATGCAGCCTTGGCAGATGGTAAACTGGCACAGAGTTGGCTACCTGTGCATCAAAAAATGAATGTTTAAGAATAATTAACTTAGAAAAAAAAAAATCCTCATTCAGAGTCAGGCTATGGTGCAGCTACCACTTAACTCTATGGAAAAGCTACAATTGTTGTGGTTCAGATTCATATTTCCCAAAGCAGAAATGTAGTATAAGATCATACAGTAAATTGTTCTTCACCAGCAGCTTGCCTGCTTCTTCTTCCAGCTACCACTTGCGCCTATTACTCATTCTGAGCTTGGACGTAAGCATGAGTTTGTGGAAGGAAGCCTAAAGAAAAAAGTGGAACTGCATGAGAGACCTGTGGAAAATTTGTATCATTGCAAGCCCAGGAGTCATTGGCGTTCAATGAAAGGAAAGGCAGATGTTAGGCATGAGAGCGTCACAGGCTCATTGAAAGTGTGCCTTCTTTTAAGGCTTCCTCAGAGGCTTGCCTGTGGCCAGCACTACATACATCAAAAATGAGAACAGTAAGTGAGCAGGGAGCAAAAATTTGCATTGACCTTTAAAATGCAGCAGTAGGAGTAATTATTGATCCACAAACAATGCTATTGAGTGCTCATGTTTTCCAGAAAACAGCGTGACAAATGCCCACAGGTGCAGAGAAGGGGAAAACCAGCATTATCATCAGCTCTATTTTCCAGGTGCTGGAAGCATGGGAAAATGAAGACTGGCTTCTGGGCCTCCTAGGGAGCTAAGCAAGAGGCAAGAGTGCCCTGTGGCTGGAGCCTGGGCCGCAACCTGACTCCACAGTGAGGACAGACAGGGCTGCACAGCGTCACCCTGTGCATCCAGGTTGCCCTGAACGGAACCCAGGGCTGAGGAGAAAGTTATGCTAACAGGTTGTCTGATCTTGGTGGATCCCCCTGTAAGCAGGACACGGCCTCCAGAGCCAGGACTGTGAGGGCAACTTCAAACAGCCTTGCCTGGCTCTGTGAGCTGGAGAACCTGTCTCCACCTGGGAGCTTCATGCAGGGACTGATAGATACATCACCAGTGCTGAGCAGCCAGCCCCACCTTTTCCTCCTCCCCTGCTTCTCCCATGGCATTTTATATGACATCGAAACCTCTCTGCTTCCTTATTTCAAAAGCTTAGGGAGTAAAGAGAAGAAGGCTGTCTCCATGTGTCATACTAATGTCTTTCCTGATGGAAAGCCTTTGTGCAACCCTGGGAAACACCTGACGGAGCCGTGGCTCACTCACAGACCTCATTTTACTGACAACAATCAAATCTAGCAAATTTTTATTCCCATATCAAAAGGCAGGTGTTTATAATCAGGCAATGCAAAAAAAAAAAAAAAAAAAAAAAAGAAAGCTGCCAAGCAAACTCTTCATCCCAAACTAGGCTAAAAAAGGACACAAAAGTGCTCGCAGCTTAGATGGGAAGTCTCCAAAGAGGAAAGACAGCCCTGGAGGAAAGGGTGTATTGGTTTGATGCACAGAGCTATTAGCTCTCCTTCTGAGTGCCAGACCATGACACACTGAGACCAAGGCTACCTTAGGGACCACCTGTGATTATTTAAGAGATGACTTATTTCCAGGAAGAGGAACATCTCTTTAACCTTAATGCTCTACACCTGCAGGCCTCCACAGCTGTGGTGCAGCACCCACTGCAGGTGCTGGAGGCTGCCCCTGGGGTGTGCATTAAAGGCAATGAAGAGCTAATCCATTGGAAAATATTTAGCAGCCTGCAAACCTAATCAGGTTTCATAACACTGTCCTTCACATTTTAACAGGAATATTCACACTACACACATAAATTCACTGGGCTTCATTCATCATGGACATTCTGCTCTGCCTGTCCTATATGGGGCTTCTCTCCAAAACATAATCAAACCATTTTTATGGCTTTTTTGTTTGTTTGTTTGGGGTGGGTGTGTGTCTCCTTCTTTCATTAACTTTACAGGGACCATCTCCAACTTTTCTTGCGTTGCTCTGTGAGATGCCTACACAAGCAGTGGTGGGCAGAGGCCAGGGAGCAGGAGAGCTCTGGCTGCACAGCTGCACCCACAGAAACTTTCTTGCCCTCTAGCTACCAACCTAAATGCAGCTTTTCCTATCTCCCGAGTGCCTCTGTAAGGCGGCATTATATCCTGAGACACAGATGGTTGCTGACTCCATTGTATCAGTCCAGCTCCACCTGGTAATTAGTCTGAGAAAGCTGAACTGAACTGGGAATTCCCTGTCGAGTGAAGTCCATTTTGTAGGTTTCCAAGAAGCTTAGAACAAGGAACCAAAGTCAAGTGTGTTTCAGGAAGCTTAAGACTGATTTCCCAATTATAATCCAGATCAGGATGCCTAGAAGATTAAAACTGACATAATTCTTACTCCAGTAATGCATCTTTTCTGAGTAGAAATTCCATTTTCTCCAAACCAACATTTTTGTTCCTGGAAAAAGACAACAAAGCCCTGCTGAAAAGAAGCAGTATAGCTTCAGCAGCCAGAATTACTGTACCAGAAACTTGCCAGCCAGCTCTAGCTGTAATCCCACACTTTTCCTGAGTTACTCTTCAGCAAACACCAACATCTCAGTAGGTGTAACTCACAGACAAGAAGCAGGTGGTGGTTTGTATTTGAGGAACATGATGCCCCAGCTTCTAGACTTTAAAAACCATCCCAGCAGAAGTACTGCACACCAATTCAGCTTGTGCTTTTCTCACAGGTTCTTTTGCCGGCATTCATGATGCTGGGAGCAGGTGGAGCAGGATGTTGCGCTAACAGATGTGGGGTAAGTGGATATTTATGTGTTGAAATGGCACTACAGGGTTTGTGCAATAGCTCTTAAATGGCTGCTCAGCAGCTGGAAACATACAGTGACAAACCATCACACCACCATCAATAGCCATGTCAGGGAAATGCAGAAGAAGAGCTTGATCTACAGCGTCCCTGGGCTGGGGCTGAGAGCTCAGTTAGCCAACAAGAATGTTATGATATTTCAGGCACTGATATGAGGGAAATCATACTCACCCAGGGAAAGTGCTGAAGCACTTAGCTGCGTCATAAAATCATAGTACAGTTTGGGCTGGAAAGGACCTTCAAATCTCATCTAGTCCAATCCCCTGCCATGAGCAGGGACATCTTCACCCAGATCAGGTTGCTCAGAGCCCTGTCCAGCCTGGCCTGGGATGTCTCCAGGGATGGAGCATTTACCACCTTGATGGGCAACCTGGGTCAGTGTTTCACTACCTTGATTGTAAAAAATTTCTTCCTCATGTCTGGCCTGAATTTCCCCTCTTTCAGTTTAAAACCATTACCACTTATCCTATTGTAATAGGCCCTGCTAAAAATTCTGTCCCCATCTTTATTATAGGCCCCTTTCAAGTACTGGAAAGGCCATAATAAGGTCTCCCCAGAGCCTTCTCTTCTCCAGGCTGAACAACCCCAGCTCTCTCAGCCTGTCCTCCCAGCAGAGCTGTTCCAGCCTCTGATCATTTCTGTGGCTCCTCTGGCCCCTCTCCAACAGGTCCATGTCTTTCCTGCACTGAGGGCTCCAGAGCTGGACACAGGACTCCAGGTGGGGTCTCACCAGAGCGGAGCAGAGGGGCAGAATCACCTCCCTCCACTTGCTGGCCACGCTCCTTCTGATGCAGCCCAAGATACAGTTGGCCTTCTGGGCTGCAAGTGCACGTTGCCGGCTCATGTCCAATCTTTCATCCACCAGAACCCCCAAGTCCTTCTCAGCAGGGCTGCTCTCAACCCCTTCATCCCCCAGCCTGTATTGATACAAGGGGTTGCCCTGACCCTGACCAAGGTGCAAGACGACCTTGTACTTGGCCTTGTTGAACCTCATGAGGTTCACATGGGTCCACTTCTTGAGCTTGTCCAGGTCCCTCTGGATGGCGTCCTGTCCTTCAGGCGTGTAAACTGCCCCACTCAGCTTGGCATCATCTGCAAACTTGCTGAAGCTGCACTCAATCCCACTGTCTATATCACTGATGAAGATATTAAACAGTACTGGTTCCAGTATGGACCCCTGAGGAACACCACTTATTACTAGTGTCCATCCAGACGTTGTGTCATTGATCACCACTCTCTGGGTGTGACCATCCAGCCAATTCCTCATCCATCGAACAGTCCACCCATCAAATCCATACCTTTCCAATCTAGAGAGAAGGAGGTTGTAGGAGACCCTATCAAAGGCCTTACGGAAGTCCAGGCAGATGACACCCGTAGCCCTTCCTTTGCCCACTGATGTATTTAATCCATCGTAGAAGGCCACTATGTTGATCAGCCAGGACTTGCCTGTGGTGAAGCCATGCTGAAGACAGAGCGGGAATAAAACTACTTTACTTCAACCCACATAAAGTAAATAATGGCTCCAGCTTCCTCCTGTTCGAAACGATGCTAAAGATTGAAATGGTTGCCTGTTACTCCTGCTTTCACCTGGTCCTGTTTCCTCCACACCCTCCTACAGCATTTTGCTTTTCTACAGGTTCATTCCTGCTTACTTCTCTAGGGGCAGAGAGATCCCCTACTTTGCAGGCCTATGTTGAAAGCCTGAGCTTCTGTGTCTGGCACTGAGGAGCCAGCTCTGCTTCCCGGAGGCTGTTCTCCATGGAAGGCTTTGACCCATAGCATGCATTTGTCCAAGGGCTATGCCTGTGAGAGGTGCAAATGCAATTTGGACTCTCTGTCATCCAGAGAAAGGCCAGTGAGTCTTTTTCCTGTGATAAATAAGAATATTATAAAGCAGCATACTATATCCTTATAGCAGCCTTCCAATACCTAAAGGGGACCTACAAGAAAGCTAGAGAGAGACTTTTTACCAAGTCATGTAGTGATAGGACAAGAGGTAACAGCTTTAAACTGAAAGAGGGTACATTTAGATTAGATATAAGGAAGAAATTCTTCACCACAAGGGTGGTGAGGCACTGGAACAGGCTGCCCAGAGAAGCTGTGGGTGCCCCATCCCTGGGAGT
Organism: Streptopelia decaocto; assembly: GCF_964273445.1. Lineage (NCBI taxonomy): Eukaryota > Metazoa > Chordata > Aves > Columbiformes > Columbidae > Streptopelia > Streptopelia decaocto. Next base: position 200,489,645 of record NC_138663.1, read on the forward strand.
GTTCAAGGCCAGGTTGGATGGAACTTTGAGCAATCAGGTCTAGTGGAAGGTGTTCCTGCCCATGGCAGGCAGATTGGAACTAGCTGATCTTTAAGGTCCCTTCCAACCCAAATGACTCTACATTTCCATTAGTCCTCAAACACTGGGCACAGATTTCTATGTAGCTACCATTATTAGCAAGAATAAACTGACCTAGAAATGTTTTTTCAATCCTCATCCTTCCCATAAGCATCCTGGAACAAGATATTCTATACAATAAAGCATGTCTTTTTTGTACTCCTGAATTAATATTTAGTTTGGTCCATAAGAATATCTTAACCGCTTCAAGATGTTTTACTTAATTCATTATTCATAATACCAAAATAACATTCTTCATTAGGATGTCAGCAATTACCTCCCAAGGGACACATCATTACATTGATTTTGCCAGATGTCACATGCACAGCAGGGAGGATTTATTAGCAATGGCCAAGTGGGCCAGTAGCAGAGGTGGGATATGAGCCTGGGCACCCTGAACGCACTGCCTGAGCCATTTGCTTCTCCTGATTTTGAATGATGTAGAAAGCAGCAGTGAAAAACATCGATACTGTGGGTGCTCCCACAACCTGCTGAACGTGGTCAGTCACGAGAGGAAATCCAGCTGAACTGGGCTCAGTTTACACAATGGCTCAGATGTCCCTTCTCTGTCCTTCTTTGGCTGGGTTCAGTGCTGTCCAACAGCCCAGAGCCCCCCATGCTCCTCTGCTCCCCTCCACCACCCTCTTGCTGTCTGAGCCATTCCCAGCAGCAGCACAAGGATGCCGGGAATCCTGTCTGCATCTTCTCAGCACTGACCTATGAGCTGTTCCTCCTCTTCCTTACTTGCTGTTAGAGGGGAATACAATATTGTTGAGAAAGAAGTTTGACTATGTGCTATGGTATCCATATAGAGTTAGCTGATGGCCAGTTGATGAAGCTACTCAAAGCAAACTAGCGAATAGGCTCAGTGAGGACTTTTATCTTTGAAAATGTTGTCTTCTGGGACTGTGTGATTTACCCACCTCTTTGAGGTGGAAAGGGGTGAAGCTCTACAAGTCAGCCTATGGTTTAAACAGAATGTGGCTCAAAGCAGAGATGAGATGGGGACATGAGCAAAGACTGAGTGGCTTTGAATGGCATTAAAATTTATTTCCCCTGCACAGTTCCTGGGGAAGAGTGATTTCCAAGCATGCAAAAAGAAGTGAGTATTGCAGGGAGATCTGAAGGCCAGTAATATGCTTCTTCAGGAGGAGAAACCTCCAGGAAACTTTACTTTGAGGATAGCAGAAGGAAATGCACAGACACGCACACAGGGCTGCTCAGACACCCCGACCTATGGGCTGTCTACCCAAGGTGGGGTATGGTGTGAATCATCAGGTGCTAAAGAGCAGAAGAGCCCTTGGACCGGTCAAACATGCATGATGGCAGCAACTGCCCAAGGTGCCAGAGCTCCTTGTGAGGTGGGTCTGGGTGGACCTGATATGCGGTCCCCAGCTCTTGGTGACTTGTCCACTGACTTCTACCTACTGTCAGGGAAAGAGCCCACCCTGGAGCTACTCAGGAATCTTTGTAATCCAAAGGCTAGCTTGGCCACCTTTCTGTTTTGGGGACCTCAGGTATACAATGATAATTTACACTGAATACTAATCATTGCTTTTCATAGGAGAAATAAAAGGCTAAAGAGCTAATATTGATCAGAATTCAATCAGAACATAACCATTTTCCTCAGGGTAGGGACACTATCCTATTATATTTTGTGCAATCCCTGGTTTAATAGTTTCAGACTTCATCAAAGTATTTTACACTGCTGAAGTATCAACAATAGTAATAACAACAATTATATTTTGCATTGTTTTTATTCACCTTTTTGAGTTCTCCAGTTCATAGTGATTAAACGATGCATTGAGTAAGGTTTTTTCCATTAATCCATTTTAAATTGTTGCCTGCAAACCTACCTAGATTGCTTCTTGTCTTTGCATTGTGGCGTAATGATTTTGGAAAGCAACAAACTTAGAAAGCTTTCATGACTTGCAGCTTAGTGTGTACACATCTGAAAACATCCACTGCACCGGTGCAATAAGGAAAAAAGGGCCCCCAAATGCAGCTTCTGTCATTGCATTGGCAAATGCACTCCTCTATTTTTCTCTAAGCCTTCCTTAAGAATAGTCATAGCAGCTTTCCAGACAAACAAACCTAGATAAGCAAAGATAGCTGGATAATCAAACAGAACATTAATCCACAAAAACAACAACAAAGCAAAACAAAACAAAACAAAACAAATACCACCTCCAGAGAAAGAAACAGAGAAGAAAGAAATGTGCATGAAACAAGAACCAGGGCAATAAAGAGCAGCACAAGCTGGGACAAGAGGAACTTGGTAACTTCACCAAAGCACCTGATGCCAATGCTCAAAGAATGAAAGATGAAAGTCTTCATCAGCTCAGCAGAGACAGACGATTGTGTGAAGGATAAAGCAGGGAAAAAATTAAAATAAAATCTGCAAAAATGGTCAGTAAAACCTTTGCAAGAGGTAAGATGCCACTGTCTGTCTGGAAAATGCCCAGCAGAGCCAGTCTAACACCTGCAGCAACTTCGGACTCGCCTTGCAGCAACAAGTAGTCTTTGTCTCTATAACCATGTGCACAGTAAATGAAATATGTGAGCTGAAGCTAGCCATACAGCCAGCAGATTTCAAATAAGAAATCATGTGTCAAAGAACAGCCATCAAAGATAGAAGTGACGAGTGCTGCTAGTACTCACCACTATCATAAAACATAGAAGTAGCAAAAGATCATTTGACTTTTTCTATCATAATTGTCTTTGGGATTCCCCGCACTGTTATATTGTGCTAAAACTAATGATTAGCATAATTAAAATCCTTCAACCATGATGCAGAATGCACATTTGAAGTAAATGAGAAAATAGTTTGGGAGACGTGGCTCTGCGTAGGCAGGAGTTTCAGACAGAGCATCAGTCACTTCACCTTTGTGCCAAGGCTTGGCTGGTGATCTTATTATGAGAGATAGTGCATCAGCTACAAAGCAGCACTGCTTTGGTTCAAGACAATGTGCTAAATCACCTGCATTTTGCTGACAATGAAGCTCTGCTAGGAGGCAACTCAGCCAAAATGCAGATAAAGAAAAAAAGAGCGTCCAGCTTTGTGAAACAAAACAAGAACAGTTATTGATCAGTGATGATGAAATAAATCTCATGGGAAATACCAGCAACTTCTAACTCAAGGACTGCTTTAGAGGCAAAAGGACACACAAAATAATTCCATTCACACACTGGCAGCCTGTGAGGTTGTACAGAAGGCAGTAATATCATCAGCTGGCAAGTTGGAAACTGCATTCATCAGCTTGAACATGTTTAAATAGTGAATAGTTTTCAAGACTATGTCACAAATCTGCAACATGGATGGTGGATATTTCTATTTGTCTCTGTAGTACAGAGCTCTTTGGAGCAACTGGCATCAGGAGAAGGTTTCTACCTTCCTTGTAGGCTATTAGATTTCACTGGTATTTGCTGGCAACAGGGAAACTCAGCGCCTGAGGTATTTGGCTTCAAACCCAAGTCATGGATGGGGATGTTTCCCAAGAGTTTCCTCAGCCGAGCCTCTGCCCGGACTCCCAGGTAGTCTTGCTGCCTTGGCCCTGGTCCAGGCCTTTCCCTGGCTCTGCCTGTCTGCTCCACAGTTTATTCACTCTTCTTCTTGGCAGAGTTGTGAACAACCTCAAGCAGTGACTCTTGGAAGCTTGTCCTACATACACCACCAGTAGCAGCCACCTGAGATTCTCGTTTCCATATACAAACAGCAACCACGTACATCACATCCATCAATAGAAAACTACCCTGAAACAGAGTAAAGGTGACGTTTCTGTGGGAGTGGCCGATGTAAAACGTACAGGTGTATTACATATAAATTGAAGTCACTGCTGGTTCATTGCCACATGCAACACCATTAGATTTCTCAACACAAGCAGTGGTAACCACATGTCATGTTGTTGCAAAATGAAGGAAAGGAGAAATAAGAAAGGCTCTTTTGTATTCCTCATCAATCAGCAAAAACAACTAATGCATATTCTGTTGCTTTCATACCTGGTTCAATAGTTGCTTGCTGGTTTCTGTTGGTACAAGGGCTGAGAATAGTGCGCTCGGCAAAGAGTTGGGAATGCCAAGGCACATAATGTGGACCACATCAAGCCAGCACTGGTTTCATATTAGCTTTTTGAAAGAAGATGCACCAGATTATTTATAAATGATGGGTCAAGTATAAAACTCTGCATAATTAAAGCTCTGGGCTTACCCACTTTTAAGAGTAAAACAAAAACAGTTTGAAATCTTTTAACATCTAGGATAGCTGCAGTAGTCAGAAAAAAAGTAAACTATTTTTTATTCCACAAATATCATACTATTATTATGAGTTCCAGCATATAGTAGGAAACAGGTAAAGGCCATTTCCTTCCCATTTGATGTAATCTTTCCATGCTACTCAGTGCCTCCGTGCACATGACGTTGAAGGTCTTCTGCCTTTCAGATGCTGCTGTCGGTGGTCCTGGCTGTGCTGGGATTTGCAGGAGGAGCATACTGCGCAGTCATCTCCTCGCTGGGGCTGATTGGGGGTCCTCTGTGTGACACGGGTGATGGGGAATACCTCTACCCTTTCAGGAATGACACTTTGGAGTGAGTATGACTTATAAGCTTCTACATATTTGCTTTCATTCTCCTCCTTCATGTTTTCATAGCAGATTTGAATTTTTCCAAAGTGAACCAATGGTCCACCCAGTCCACACCTAAATTCACATTCCTCTGAGTAACATGTTCCAGCTGGTCATCTCTTTGACCAAGGATCACCTTTGGTAAAAACTGCTTGAGTTTCTTCTGTTGTGCTTGTCAGCAACCCCTTGTGCAAGTTGTACCACATATTCAAAAGGCTGCAGAGCTGTGACTCCCACCAGAGTCAACAGGAAGTGTTTGATAACTGTGCCACATTAATCTGTTAAATCATCATTCATTGAGTCTACTCGAGCTGCTTCCGAAAGGCAAAGCAATAATCTTCTCTGGATCTTCAAAGTTAATCTTGCAACCACACTCTTCAAGCCACAGCTAGAGACAATGAATGGACTGGACTGAAAAACCACAGCAGGAATGGAGAATGTGGAGACACATTTTTAAACCATTAAGGACCTTTCTCTTTAGTTATTAGCACTGCCATAAATTAAAAGAGAGATTCTTGTGCATGCAACAAAGCAAAGATGTGGCTCTCATTTCTAGTCATTAATTGCACCTCTGCAAGGAGAATCCTGAAGAGAATCACCAGCTTTTACCAATTATAGTATAATCTGAGACTCACTTTACATGGTGGAAATAAGTTCAGAAAATGTAACACAGAAAGCATTATCAAATCTTTATTTTCAAATAAGTTGCCAATTATTTTTCTTTATCACAGAGACAATTATTTGTTCAACCAGACAACATGGAGCATTTGCAAAGAACCTGAAAACATCATCCTTTGGAATATCGTCCTTTTCTCTATTCTCCTGGCCATCGGTGTGATTGAAGCTGTTCTTTGTTTTATTCAAATCATCAATGGACTTACTGGCTTCATATGCGGCACATGTATGAGGAAAAGAAAGGTTGGTATGCAGTAAAAGATATCAGAGTGCTTTACTTTCTTACCACTTTTAGTTTTAAACTCTGGTAATCGTACATGATCAGAGAGATCTGCACAGCCCCTGAATGAGCTCCTCTGGGGAGCTGAGGCAGTGCAGATGCATTTACACACCGTCTCTCTCTCTGTCACTTTGTAGTCAGGGGTAACTCCATCCTCAGATATTTCAAAACAGTGGAGCAGTGTGATGTTTCGACACACTCAGTTGCATGATTGTGTTCCTATTCAAGAAGCCTTTTTGATAAAATGTAATGATACACCAGCATCTGCAAGTGAAAGAGAAGTAGAGGTATTTTTGATTGGTCAACAGTAGGAAAAAAGTCATTTTACAAAACGAAAGAAAGACTCTCTCAGGTTTCATTTCTCACCACTGCTTCCTTTTTATTGTTTGTTTTCACTGTACGAGATGCTTGCAGTAAGTCTGATATCCCTCTGGAATATTAATCATCTTTCATTCATTGCCTTTCAGACAAATATTTCCGGAATGTGAATGACCTACAGGGGATGCCAACACAAGCCCTGAGCTACCAGTTCACATACCATAAGGATAGTGCACTATGCTGTATTTATGGGGGATGACAAAGAAAACCCAAAATGTTTAGGAGTTTCATGTGGCAAAATGAATTTTTTATAAAGAAGTCAGAGTGGAAAAGGGCTAGAGGATTTAGATCTCAGACTGCAGATTTTCATCTCTCTAAATATTCCTGCTAAATCTCTGGTACTGGCAAAACCACTAATCTGTCTCATCCTGACTGCCATACTTGTGCATAAAACACAAGGGTCCCCAGATAAAAGCTCACTGCTTTCCCTCTTGTGTATATGAGAAACTGAACCACTGTTAATGTATACATTAATCAGCTGCATGAAGCAGGTGCTCTGGTTCGATGTAAATAATCTCCCATCCCCTCCAAATCCTGCCTTGAGCTCACCTGTCCCTTCCTACTAACTTCCCAACTGGGCACTTCCAGATTTAAATGAGGATGCACAGAGAATATATCAAACGGCATTTGTGACACCACAGAGGCAACTGAAGTACATGGTTTTCAGCCTCCCTCGGCAACCCCAGAGCCAGATCCCCCTGCGCTCCTTTGGTAGCTTGCTGTCATGTTTAATAAAGTCCAGTGCATTTCTAAATCAGTTTCTCAGAAGTATCTCAGAGACATGCTAGCCCTGGAAGGCCATTTCGGTCAATACAAATGGTAGGGTTTGGGGCAAGAATGTCCGTTTTAACAAAAAGGACGAAAAACTCAGCACCGATTTTGCCCTTCGTGAGACTGCATAGGAGTCTTACTAATTTCTGTAGGGCTGTTCTAGAGTAAATCACATGGACAAAGCAATTAACTGGTAAAGATAAACATTAAATTGATAAAGGTAGTAATTACGTGCAGCTTAGTAAAAAATAAGAGATATCATCTGAAAGGCAACAAATTGCGTCAGCCTTAGTGTTACAGCAACAGTAATCCTGACCAGGAACTGCGTCATTCCCCATCATCACTCAGGATCAAGCCCTTGATGCTGAAGTCTATGACTGGCAAATTCCAGAAACCCCATCATTTCAGTGACTTCCTCAAAAGCTCATTCTTGGACATACCACTGACTTTTCTGAGTCAGCCAAACTGTAAAATAACCTTTATCTACCCTGAGCACATGTATGCAGGTATCAAATTCTGAATATATTTAAAGCACTTGGAGTCTGTCTTTCAAAGAGACACATTTATGTTTCCTCAGTCAAAGGTATTTCTGCACTGAAGCATGGGAGCAAGTTATTAGAACACAGTTATTGCAGACACACGGGGCTGTTTGTGCTGCCCTCTAATGCAGCATATAAAACACTTTGTACAGATGTCCTCTTTACACAAAATGAGGGAAAAAATGAGAATTGCACTAAGATGAGGAGCACATGTTCACTTAATTGGAACATAGCTTCACCTCTAGAAGAAGAAAATTTGACACATTATACTTAAAAAACCCCCCCACACAAACCAAACAACATACCACCACCAACAACAACAACAAGAAACAAAAACAAAAAAAGACACCATAAGTCTCACTGAAGTTTGCAAGCATGACTAGGTGCATCCAAACCTGCCAGGTGGTTTAAAAATGTTCATTGTCAGCAGTGAAGCCTGGACAGTACTACCATGTAAAACAATAATTTCAGTAAAGCCAATTGATTAAAAAAAAAGTCAAAGAGGCAGCTTGAAACAAGGATATTCAGCACATAGTTAGACAGAGAGACTCTTTCATCAGCAGAGGGGCTCCATGAGCTCTTCATGGTCCCTAAATATCAGCCATGCCCTCAACCTTCTGTTTTGTCGCCCTGACTCTCATCACTATGTTAAAGCCAGTTTAGGCTGTGCCAGCACTGGGAGAGGGAGAGGAATCCCCCGGTAGACACCACCTCCAGCATGGGAAAGTAAATATCCTGAACTGTTCCATCTGTGTGTTCCAAGCTGTCCTGCCCTGGGGATGCTTAGTGTCACATCTGTGTGGTAACAGGGACACCCTCTGTCCTGTCAACTGTGCAGTCATTGGCTTCACTGATATATGTAAATATTAAATATTGTTATTCTGAAGTTATTTTCTGGCTTGATTTGTGTGACCTAAAGGACTTGTGACTTCAGACTAGCTCTGATAGGAAAAGACATGGAATAACAGAGAAAGTAGAGTCAAATTCACCTTGTCTAACTTGAATCACTGAAAAGGAGTCTTTCCCAGGGTAGGTATCAAGCCATGCAGCCATGGAGAGGCAGCCTTCCCCCAGCCCGCATGGAAAGAGATGTCCAAAGCAAGCAGGAGGAATTGCCTCTCCGGGCAAGATCCAGTTGTCCACCCTAGACAGGAGCATCTGGTGGCATTTGAAATGCAGTAAAGCATCCTGCTCAGCCTCCAGGTGACACTCTAGGTGGCAAGGGTCTCCCACATGTCCCATGTCACACCTGAGAGCCACTTGGAGATCTCTAGAGACCCAAGTATCTTGGCTGGAGCCGGCAACACAAAGATGTGGGAGACTGAAGGAAATACCTGTCTCTTGGAAACACAAAGATGCTAAAAATTCTTTTAGCTAAGACAACTAAAGGTGGCTAAAATTAGGTGAAATAATTTCAGCTTTTGACTTTTTGGATCTCCTAAATCACCTTTGACACCTGTCAAAGCCTGAGCTTGCAGAAGTGTCACCAGAGCCCTGTCTGGGAGCCACCGGCGCATCGCAGCAGGGGCAGCTCCTTGCACCAAGTGCTGAGGGACATCTGCAAACCCAGGCTTTTCTGTGCCTTGGAGCTTCCAAAGAAAATGGCTACATAATACTACTACTAATAATAATTTTGATTTAGACAGAGTTGGCTTGACCAGAGATGAACTATCATGTTTCAGAGTTGGGATTACTATAGATTTTAAATTGGATTTTTTTTCCAAAATGGAAATAATTATTTGAGTGAAATCTAACAATGGAAAAGAGACGTTTTGTCTCAGAAATGTTCTATGCATTGTACACACGAAGAATTTAGTAACACTACGGAACCCGCAATATTCCTCTGTATCTATCTTTTATCCCTATTCATCTTCTATCTCTCTATCTATCTCTATATCTATCAGTCTTAAAAAACTGACGGTAAAAACCTCACACAGGCATAACGACAAAATATTTGTTTAATTTTTATATTTATTTTTCACTGTGAAGTCTCACTACACAGACTCTCACACAAGGAGTAAAAATATGTTACTTTCTAATCAAACTATCCCTCTCCCTCCTGCATTTGAAACTCACGCAGGAGACCAGCCACATGCAAATCTGCATTGGTTGGAAGAGAGAAAAGAGTTCCTGGGATTGGCTTGGGATAGGAATAAAGGACACCATCTGAAAAATTGTGGATGTTCAGAGACCTATGGCCCAGCATTTCAGCTGCCAGGATGAAGGACATGATTCAAATAACTAGGTTGGAAACCACAGACTAGTTCAGACCATCTCATTTCAAGAGGAACTGTCAGAACATTTTGATGCAAATTCCTCAGATGCCTCAGGCCCTAAAGCTTGGTTTTTCTTGGCATGAAGAGCAAAGCAAAGCAATGGAGAGGCTGATCCCCACAAACCTCCCAGTGCCACAGCCTCTCTACAGTTCCATCCCCAGCTCCGTTCCTTCCTGCCCCGAGAGCTCCTCACAGGCAACCACTCTTTGCAAGTAAACTTCAAAAACATCCCAAATAATTTTTTAAAAATTACTTTTCTGGATTCTCAGAGTATTTAGTTTCCTTCAGAGCACCAGCTCATTGGGTTTGTCCCTTTCCAGACAAGTGACAGGGGACAGCTACCCTTTGGAAATGCCCTTCCTGCAGGACCTCTCTCACTCCCTTTCATGCTGAACCCATGGGCCACAGAGGGCCACCTAAAGCTCATCATCAGTAAGGCAGCACATTTAACCCAGAAAGGCAGGGCAAGGGTTATATCAAAGGCACAGAAGCCACTGTTTTTTCCCTCTTTATTTCTTCCAGTTGGTTCTCTTCAAAGCTGAGTAGCTGTAAGCGGTTACTACGGTGCAGATCATTTCCACATAGATAAAAAACTTCTGTGGGACACAGTACTCCTCACTTTCTTCCAGTATTTTTATAGGCTTATTCCATCAAGGTCAAGTGATAAGGAGAGAGCAGGACCTCAGCTGAGTATCCCTCAGAAACATCGAAGACACACCAAAATATCCTGGCTGCTGCTCCAGAAGGGTATGTGTCTCCCACATGGCCTCTGTACCATCCACTTGCCCATGTGGATGTCTCAGAGGTTTTAGAGCATCTGGGGTGGCACCACCCATCTCTACTTGAGCAGCCAAATCAGCCCTGAAGCATTTACTGGGTACAGTGACTCCACTCTTAAAAGCAGCTCTGAGTCCAGCAGACTGACATCTGCCCTCACCCTGTCCTGCCTCACAGGACCTAAAGTAGGTCAGTGAATCAGCCGCTAAAATTGCATATTTCTGCCCATGGGTTACACAGGTAGCTTGGAGGGAGCAACACAGTACCTGACACCTGAAGCCGCAGCCCTCCATTGTGAGAGGGAAGGTAAAACCCACCTCAAAATCTCTCCATTTGTAAAATAGATGCATTAGCTGAGAGTCATCTAGTGGCCAAGGAGCACAACAGCAGATTCAGTGAGGAACTTGGTATAACCTCATGTTTTTACATTCCTTCTTCCCTGCACTGTATATCATCAAAAACACTACAGCTTCAGCTGAACTACCTTATGCATACTTTTTTTCTAAGCTTCCTTCATTCCATCATGTAACATTTTCACTTACATTTTGTCCTGCCACATCTGCCCTCCATCCCTCTGGGTTTATAAATGAAGTTTCCCTGCAGATTTTTATGGCTGCCACTTTTTGGTTTTTGCTTGCTTGTTTGTTTTTTCAGGAGATGATAAAAAATAGAGGCAGCCCAGATGTTTTTGGCAGATGCCACAGAAAAAATTCAAGTCTTTCTTGCTTTGGACATGTAGAATCCCGCTGACCCCCACACGGAGGATGCAACACCAGCTGTGTCCTCCCAGGAGCGTCCGGCTGCAGAGTGGGCTCAGACCCAGCTGCGGGCACATTCAGTCACTTGCACATTCAACCCCATCCTGTTCCTGCCTAGGAAATACGATGTGAAATATGTGTTCATAGCAAAGAAAAGCTTAGCATGTGTCTGTGTGTAAACAGCCTTTTAAAAGTTTTTGAAACATCCCATTTTGATCAAGGAAGGCAACTCAGAGAAAGCAATGGCTCCACTGCCACTGGCAGCTGCAGTCTCTATGACTATTTATGATACAGCAGGTACATTTAAGGTGGAAGGGGATGTTTCTAATTACCACCTGGAAAATGTGCCTTTAAAATGCACTGTGTCTCTTTTAGTACATAAATAATTGGGTCAAAGTTAAAATCCCTTAGTCAAAATAGCATTTTCTTATAAATATTAAGGAATATTTCTCCTGAGGCAGGATAAATAATCATCTGGTTTTCAGGCTTTTTCATCTTTTTTTTTCATTTTCACTTTTTTAAACACTTCTTACAGAGTCTTCCAGCCAGATTACTGCGTAACTTACCAAAACCCTTTTTTTTCCCTTGTACAAAGTGGCGTCACAAAAAACATGGGGTTCCTGCACTTCTCCTGCTTCTTCCCATCCCCCATGTGTCCATGTTTTCCTTCCATGTCCTGCCCATGGGACAGGCTCAACCTGTGCCACTGTCATCTCCATGCACAGCTACTCCTGGCCACCTGCAAGAGACGGCACACTGCAGAAAACCTTCCTAAATACTTGGGCTTTCAAACTCCTGCTCAGAGTGCGTCTGTGAAGAAGAGATCTGTGATTTCCACGTGGAAAGGAGCTACCCACTCCACAGATGAATGCAAGACAAACAAGTGCCCTATTTGGGGCTGTTTTTACATAGAATTGATTATGAAAAATCATACCGCGACATGAAAAAGATTCACAGCGCAACTAAAAAGATATAGGAATGGCAAGTCTATAATAAATGTAACCAACTTCATTCCTTAGTACATATATGAGTTTTTCTCAGAATTATGTTTGTTTAAAGGGAGCATCACAAAGCAGTTTAAAAAGTCCGTATCTTTCCTGTAATTTTATTGCAGAGTCTAACAACATCTCGCTCTCCTGTCTGTTTCCAGCAGAGAAATGATAATGCTCTTGCTTTGAATATTAGCATGCAGATCCTTTGGCTGGTCAGTGGAAAATCTTCTTTTACTGTTTCCTAGATTTATTTTGATGATTATTGTGGGTTTAGTTCAGTCAGCTTTAAACAGACAAATTCTTAGCCCTATCTTCTGTGTTAATCTTGTGCCTAGAACCTAGAGAAATACAGATTATTTTCATACCATTGCATATCAGACAAAATACAGCATTTCCCTTTCTTTATGCCAAGCTAGTATTACCCCTCACATCAGTGCTCCATTGCTCTTATGAATACTAAATCCTACCCTCTTAATCTCTGCAGCCCAGAAAAATAAGATTGGATATCTTCTGAAAAAGGGGAGAGACAGACTCTGCAACCAGTTCTCAAGACTTTTTTTTAAGGCTCTGTTTTGTAGTGTATCTTTCCTTGCAAAGTACAGCAAACTAATACTTAGCATTTTTTTTACAAGGTGTCACTTTTTTCCTATTTTTTTCTGACTGTGGACTTGATCAAAGAATATCATCATCAAGCCTTTATTCCTCTCTGTCATCTAAACTAAGCAACATAAAATGGTTCTAAATATACCAGGCTTAGTATCTTTGAGTGTGGTTTTTTACATTAACTTTAGCTACTGGAATTTGGGCTTCTTGGAAAAGCAAGAAGGACCAGCAGAACAGAAACCCAAGTGAAATGGCCATAGTTGGAGGCAGGAATATAAATGTATTTGTTGGACTGTTTACTGCAACAGGTAAGTTTTCTTAAAGGACTTTTTAAAATTCTTCTTAAAACACATGCATTACGTAGATCTAGGGGACGTTTCTTTCAAAGCAGGTGAACTCCTTTAATGTCAGGGCAGATTTTACCTAAGCGTGGCTTTAAAGGAGTATGGTTTCATGAATCATTTTGGGACGGATTCTTCCAAACCTCTTCACACTGAGCAGAACCTAATGTTTATGTAGATTCTTTTAAATTAAAGAGATTAATTTAAGAGTTTAGTTAAGAGTTAAAGAGTTTAATTTAGGAGTGACTGAATACAATACGTTTCATTAAGGAGGGCTGCGGTCTTAATCTTGAACCAGTTTCTGTTATCCAGCATAACAGAAGAATTTTACTCCTTGAACAATCCAGTACTGTGTGGAATAAATTGCTACTCATGGCGAGCATTGGCTTCTGTCATAAAGAGAAAATGTTTCCCCACCGACTGCTGCCCTCCGCTTCCCTTTTCTCTCCTTGCTGCCTGGCATCATCTGAAATTTGCTTCTCTGCCCCATTTTTTGTGAAGGCTTCCCCAAGTGGTATTTGCCTGGCTAAGACACTTAAGTCCATGTTGTAGGTTTGTACTCTGACTACAACGTCTGCTTGCATTTTCTTTTCCTAATTTCTGTTTTCTTAGACTGTGTAAGTGACGCTCATGAAGGATCAGCTATCAGTCACAGCAGAATAACAAAGGCAATTCTGTTTGCTCTAGCAAAAGCCTTCCACTGAAAAAAAAAATGAAATTGGTCTATTCAAATTGCCTCAGACTGTTTAAACATTGAGCTTTTCTATGTACACACAGATTCTTGAACCTGGGAAATTATTTAGCGTAAGATTCTAAAACTGTTTCATACTCGGCAGCATGTCTCACTATGGGAGAAAGCTTTGTAAGGAAAATAGAAGTGTGATTAAATATTTGTATGAAATAAATGTTTGCAGGCTCTCAGAGTGTTCTACAAGATTAGTTGAGAATATGTATCGCAATTCTTCCCTTTCCATTTTCCATGTTTACAGCCACCTGGGTTGGAGGAGCGTATATCAACGGCACAGCTGAAATTGTCTACCTGCCTTCAAAAGGACTCTTGTGGGTCCAGGCACCTATGGGATTTGCCTTATCCCTTGTTATTGGTAAATAATTCATGTAATCAGGACAGAAAAGCTTTTAAAAAAAATCACAGGAGTATATTAAAATGTGTAACAGCATATAGAGTATATTTTAAAGGTAATTGTATTTCTTCAGATCCAGAATAAGCATTTGTAATGCTATCCTCTAAACTGAAACATAAGAAATTAGGGTAGCTTGGATCTAGTCTAGAGTTTCACCTGCTTGGAGCAATTTATAGGACAAAAATCTTATTTGAGAACTTTAGAAGCATGTGGCTACATGCATGTTGCTTTATCATTGTCTCTTATTCATAGACTATCGAGAGCATTGATACAATTTAAATTTTTTTCTTCAAAATTTCTGTGTGATGAAATAATACTATCTTGATTTTTTCCACTAAAATGCGTTCTCTTGAGTACTGTCATCTCAGGATGAATTTGTAGTGCATCCAGCTTATCCCACTTTCCAGGTGGTCACTATTTTGTTGAAACTAAGCTAAATTACCTAAGTTGCCATTTCTAACTCCAAGAATGATCAGACTCATGCTGAAGTTCAATCTTCTTGCCAAGACCAAAGTTTCTTCCAGTCCTCACTGAGTTATACCATAACTCTCTAGGGACACAGGGTGATTACAGCAAAGAGACCTGTGCACACCTTGCACAAGGATTTCTAAAAGAACAATAACCTTTATTCTCAAGTCAGACAAAGGAGTCCAACTGACATGAACATGATTCAGGCTTGGAATTTACTGCCAGCATTTCTTATGTGAGCAATTCTTACTAATGAAATTGGGGAGTGCAGGTCTGATCCTGCAATCTTTACTCAGGTCAGCAGTGCCCAGACAAGCAGTCCTGTTGGCTTCAGGGTTAGGCACAGTACGTATTCTTTGGTTTTAATGAGATGGCTCTACGTCTGAAGTCTAATATTTAGATGAAGGCGGGTGGGACTCAGCTCAATGTACAGATTAAAATAATGTAGTTCTGGGAACAGACAATGAAGCCATCAAAATGAAAATGTAACCAGAAAAGGAACACATATCGACATGTTGCATCACATGCTCAAGGACAAAAGTTACCCTCTTTTTTAGCCAAACATGAGTCTTCAATGCCTCATTCTGACTACTGAGGTTTTCCACAGGATGTATTTCAGAAAACTTTGTGTCTCATGTTGGTAGGTCATTGGAGATGGAGAAGAGACTGTATGTGGATGTCATCTGAGCTAAGTTCCTGTTTTATCCACATCTTATGGCATCTGGGGTGCCCTAGAGCGTCCTACCTGGCCTCCAGCAGTCACTCCAGAAAGATGTATGTCTGCCAAAAGTGGAGGGTCATAACTGCCAGCTGTAAGCAGATGTCCTCTGTAACCTGGGACCTCTCAGACGGATAATACCCCATATTTAGGCAAGCGAATTGAGGTCCTACTGTCTGGTTAGCTGCATCATTCTCTAAGGTCCATTATGTATGAATTCCACATTCACTGTATGGGTCTGATACCCAAATACCATAGTACTCTTACTTACTGGAATATAATACATGCAAAATTCTACCAAAATGTCTTCACTTCTGATAGGTGGTTTCTTCTTTGTAAATCAAATGAGATCCAAGAATTATGTGACGGTGATGGATCCTCTTCAAGAAACCTATGGGAATGTGATGGGAAGCTTACTCTTCATTCCACCTCTGCTAGGAGAGGTGTTCTGGTTTGCAGCTCTCCTGGCATCCCTGGGTAAATACTCACTTTGCTGTTATATTTGTTAAAGGTCATGTGGCACAACTATCAGAGTATAATATAAATTCAGGAATTGTGTTGGACTAATGTCTCCTTTTGTCAGAGGAACACAAGCATTTCTCATTTCTGGAAAACATGGGTTTAGGTTTAAAATAAATGACAGTAGTATATATTAATAATATTATAGCAGAGAGGTCTGGCAATATGAATTAGTACCATCACATTGCCTGTGGAAAAGCAGATGTAAAAAGGCAAAGTGCCTTGATAAAGACCACGCAGCAAGGTGGCAGCAGGAGCAGAAAGGGAATATGGGCCCTCCTGAGTCCTCAGGCTGCCTGCTCTCTGTAGACTGTGTGCTTCTCATAAAGTGTGGTGTGCTGGCACCAAGGGAATAACATACCCCTGTTTATTCTGTATTCTGCACATATGAAAGCTATCTTAAAATATGTGACAACTTTGTCTGCAGGAGCAACAATGAGGGTCATCTTGGACACTGGAGGCTCTGTAGCTATCATTGTCTCAGCATGTACTGTCATCCTCTACACTCTGCTGGGAGGCCTCTACTCTGTGGCATACACAGATGTCATCCAGCTGGTTTTCATAACCGTCAGCCTGGCAAGTCCTGTGCATTTCTTTGTTAACAGTTTCCTAACTAAGGGACAAAATCCTGTTCTTCTTTTCAGTATCTCTCAGGCAAAAAATAACTCTAATAACCCTTGCCCTACAGTTTTTTTTCAGGAGAATGGTTCTCCTGAAAGGTCTTATGGTCCTTATGCATTTCATTGAGTGCTCACACAAGCAATTGGCCTTGCTGGGTGAACACGGCTACAGAACCTGTCCAGAACAATCTTGGCTGGAAAGGAAAGAGATCTGTCTACTGAAGGCACCAACTGACTTAAATTACAGATTCATGTTCTTGATGATGCCAAGAAGCAGAAACATGTAGATTTAGAGTCAGGAAAGGGGAGAAAGGAAGACTCATAGTCTGGGTTTATTCTCATGTAACTTTATGTTCTACATCTACCTTTAATTTCAACATCTTAACAGATTCTTCAAGAACATGGATCCTCAGGAAATGGCTAACTATTTTTGTCCCTATCCTAGTGGGTTTGTATCCCCTTTCCCCTGGTGAACTCTGCGACGGAAAGTATTTGTTTTACTGCAACTCATATATCTTACCAAGACCCTTGGATTGGGAAAATAGAAAAACAGTATCTCTGAAGGTGGCTGGATGATTTCTTCTACCTGGTATGGAGTATTTCTCGGACAGTTTTTTGGGAGAAGGGATTGTGCGGGGACTTCTTGTCTGGAAAACTTGTGGGTTTTTCCATCCAGGAACCCTATGCTGCACAGTTGGCAGGGGCAGGATGATGTGTAAAACTTTATCTCAGTCACTGAACAGCACATTGAATGGGCCAGGGAGATACAGGGCTCAGCTGTGGGAAGGAAAGGAGCAGTAGGGACACTCCATCCTTTACCCACATGAAGGTATGTACCTCTTGAGTAAGATCATCTAGGCAACTGGTTCCAGCCCTGGCACTAAATGACGCATTTCCTACCTTTTGAGAGGCTGGTCTTGCAGCTTCGATAGTGTGATTTTAACATAATTATGTAAAATTCCCTCTATTTGGAAAAATAATATTAAAATGACACAATTGCAGGTCCTCAGCAAGCATGGTGCCACTGGCTCCACTGTGCAATCCAACTTTCGAGCCAACAAAATAGCTAAGACTGCAGGAGGTGTTAGGCTCTCACTAGGTTGGTAGTAGGGGCACACAAGAAGCTTGAGCTTGTTTGGCAAGGACTGAATCTTCAGATTTATCTGATGAAATCTGTCTGCTAAGAAAGTGAAAATGGTGATTTTATTTTTAATTTTGTATTATACTCTATCTAAGTTTGTGTAGATTTATTTTAAAAGTTCCATTCCTGAAACACTTCTCTTTTCTTTCTTCTGTGCCTGTTTTACTATGTCAAGCAACTTATTTTTAACCTGTTTTATTTCGCTTTCTCAGCATGCCGAACCATTAACCTGTTTTGATCAAAATTTCACATCCATCACGATGAAAACAAAGAAAAACAGACCCTCAGCCATGACAAATATCATCCTCAACAGTTAAAGCTGGGCAAAGTTTATACATTTGAAGTGAGGAGTTATAACAGTAAAGATTATCATTCTTCTGAATGGATGGATGACGCCCTTCAGTAACCAGCAGCCAGTAACATCTGAATGTTTCAGGTGCTTGGCAGCATCCCATGGCAAACCTACTTCCAAAGAGTGCTCTCCGCTGCCTTGCTGGGACAGGCAAGGCTCATCTCCTACCTCTCTGGATTTGGGTGCTTTTTAATGTCCATTCCCTCTGTGTTCATTGTCACAGTGGCAGCATCAACAGGTAAAACTAAATAGTTTGTCTCTGAATAATCAACATGTTTTTGTCAAAGAAGTCCTGATTTAGACTTCAAATTACCTAGTTCTGAGTACCTAGAAGCCTTCAGTGCTAGAAGCTTGCGCCAGGAATGTGGAGCCCTCTGAGGTTCAGTGTATGACTACCTAGAGACATTTAAGCAGGTCCAAGACCTGTTTAAAGCTATTTCATCATGGTGAAATGGCATCTTATGGACCTTGTGGTAAGAAAAGATGACGGCAGACCCTGTAAAATGCTGTATAATCCTATTTTCCAAGAAAACTTATGCCCGCTTGTGTTAATGACTTCTGTATGCAAGACCCAGTAATACTACTATATTACTAATAATGCCCAGGAGAAAACCTGATTGAAGCAATCAAGAAGTACAGCCCCTGCACATGAGAACAGTCCTGTGTTGGTTTATAGCAAGGGTTAAAGAGCAGCTGGATCACTAAAGGTGAACTCATGAATCCATCTGTCACTAGGGGCACCAGAACAAAACTCCCTGCTCCTCATGACCGAGGTCTAGAAGGTTGACCTTAAAGTGTCACATTCCAGGAAACACAAAAAGCACAGTTATTTCTGTAGATGCTACTGGGGAAAAGGAAAATATTTGATCTAGTGAGAGCTGCAGCAGCTAAGGGGAATCACAAGAGATCAAAAGAATCCAATAAATGAATCTGAGTCCTAAAATACTGAGTGGGTCCCAGTCCTTAGCCCTGCTGTAACTTGGCCTTGTGGAAAGGCAGTTTCAAAGACAGCAGAAATGTCAGTGAAGGATTTGTTGTGTCTTTTCCTTGTTCTGTTTTATAGACTGGAACCAGACAAGCTGTGGTCTTCCAAGTCCACTTGAGAGAGGGGAATCGGCAACAATACTGCCACTTGTTCTACACCATCTCTGCCCAGTATCCATCTCCATTGCTGGGTTAGGAACCATCGCTGCTGCTGCAATGTCTTCTGCAGACTCAGCTCTTCTCTCCGCCAGCTCCGTGTTTGCTCACAACATCTACAGGAAACTCTTGAGGAAAAAGGTACTTGGTTACAGCATTCAGTATTTTTGGTGTCAGGACAACTGCTTTTGTTTCAAGACCATTTCAAATCCAGCCTGTGTGGTTTGCGATTAGAGGTGCCTGTCCTCACGCTGCTGAACTGAGTTCTGGAGCCAGAGCTTCACACATAGGTCAGGGCTGTTCATGCCTTTGGACGGGGTATAAGCACCCACATTTGTGAGCTCTGCTCTTTAAAAATGACTGATAGTGGACTAGTATATTAATGAAAACAGCATAAAACCATGCCCCTTAAAATTACACAAGCCACCATGGGTGACCACTGATGGCAAAAACACTGTCTGAAAGCATAAAGGGCTTGGTTGGAACCAGCCCAGGGCAGGGCAGTGGTGCCCCCCTGGCCGGTAAACACTGTGTCTGTAATGTTACAATCTCGTGTTTTACAAGCTACAGAGACAGAGGTCTTATGGGCCATGAGGACCTCCATGCTGGTGTTTGGGGCAGGGGCTGCTGGCCTGGCTTTTTACTCCAGCTCTGTCTATGACCTCTGGCTCCTCAGCGGGGAGCTGGTGTATGCTCTGCTCTTCCCCCAGCTCTGCTGTGCCCTCTTTGCTCCCAACACCAACACCTACGGCTCAGCTGCTGCCTTCTTGGTTGGGCTCCTCCTGAGGCTGCTGGCAGTCAAGCCTGCCCCACCATCTGCTACCTGACCTGCTCCCTGGTGAATGGGACCTACAGTCAGCTCTTCCCCTTTAAAACATTCAACGTGCTTCTCATCTTGGGGACAATAATTGCTGTTTCCAACCTGGCTGTGGTTTTGTTTGAGTGAAACCTCCTTCCCCACAGGTGGGATGTTTGCAATATCACGGGGGGAGCCAGCACCCTCATTCCCCTGCAACAGATGGAGAAACAGATGGGTTCACCAGCGGTTGCACTGGAAAAGAATCGTGATTAAATGTGGGGACTCATTTGAAATGTCAAGGTGCCTCCAGCAATTACAGTCTGGCACAAACAGCATTGCTCTTCCCATTGCTTTCACCAGTAATTAATTATTTAAAGTCCTCACAGGGTAATAAAGATGCACTCTGTTCATCAAGGAGAATGTGTGAGCTCAAAGTCTGCAGTGATTAAAGGTGCATGGTGATGGAGCATGATCTTGTGGTGGTGACCATGGGGCACCGTGGGTCTCAGCACTCTTTGCTTCAGGGTGTCCCTGGTACCCCACCCAAAGGCAAGGCTGCAAATCATGCCCCAATGTTTATGGAATTCTCAAGTCACATACTTTTCTCACCACAAAATTAATGTTTAATAGTTTGGGTATCCTTGATTAAAAAAAAAAAAAAAAAAGAAAAAAGAAAAAAAAGGTGAGCAAACCTGTTCCCACTACAACAGCTTGAGTTTTAGCATAATCTTCCCTGGGGAGCACATCAGACCTATAAATACACAGATTACTGCATGCAGTGCAACCACCACAGCAGCTCAGCAGTAATATCAGTTCTGCACCATTCTTTAGAAGGCTTTCCCTGATACCACAAACCTTTTGCATATGCCTCTCCTCAGCCACGGTCTCAGCCCTGCAGCCAGTCTGACATCCCCTCTCATCTGACCTGGCAGGGCAGAAGCAGATGAACAAGGTGAAGGAGCAGTCCTCAATTACCGGATAATGAAGTTTTACATAGGCACTATTTACAGAAACTCAACCAGCTGGAAAAAACGGAGGTGCCTGAGAGATTCGTCAATGAGTCTTCTTGAAAGCCCCTGGTTAAATCACTCGTGTGAAGGTATTACCCAAGCAGAGTGGTGGGATGCTGTGGCACACATGCACAAGCTGGTGTGTGAGACCTCAGAGAACTGTGATGACAGAAAGGTGCTGGAAACTGGTACTGAACCTGCCTGTAGGGACACGGAATCCTGAGGGCAAGATCCCAAAAGATTCAACCCACCAGGTCTGTACAGAAAAGCCCCTGATACCTTGTTTGCATAAACTCTCAATGGGTCATAAGAAAAGCAGCCCAGCAAACTGGTGTGTTTGGCCTCCAACCTGAAGTCTGCCAGACCAAGACCATCCCTCAGTGGGATGTACCATTAAGATGGGAGCTGAAATAAGGATTCAGAAGGATCCTGCAGTGACGGCTCATGGATGGCTGTCATTTTATACTTCCTTAGGCAGCCATGCAGTGGCTTAACGGGGTTCAGTGCAACCCACCCACAACAGCCAGCCTGAACCACACTCTGGGAAACCCCTCACCACAAAAACTTTACAAAGTGGTTGTAGGAGTTGCTGTGCATGGAAAAAAAACCATCTGGCACTGTTGGAGGGAAGATATTTACTGACATATCCAAAATAGCCCACAGCAGAGCAACCCTGACAGCCAACTGAGCTGCTGAGGGCAAAAACAATGTGCTGCTTGGTGAATTGCTTCCAGCATGTGCTGAACACCCTGCTGTGCATGCACAAGGAGAGAAACTCTGCTGGTGCCACCATGCATGGTCACAGAAGCTCAGCGAGTAGCCACGTGTCACTGAACTGTACCTAGGCAAGTGCAGTGGCTTGGGAGGAGGACCGGCAGCCCTAAGCTCTAGATTTGGCTCTGATGACTCTGCTCCCCATGGGGAATATCTGTCTCCTTTAAAATACCCATCCTGAGCAAGGTGGAGATTCTGGTCCTGATCAGAAAAATATCACACAACTTTATGTTTTGCTCTAGTTTTAGCAAACACCTGGGCACACAACTTCCCGTGCTTGCAGTCCTGCTGATGTGCTTTGTTAAACCAAGACCAGAAATTCTTTCCTGTGTCTCTGGACATTGTCATGAAATATTAATTATTACATGTCTAGAAAAGGGGAAAAAAACTGTTTTGCAAATTAAAAGCATTGCCATTAACTATGGTCCTAGGCAGTCACCCACTGAAGTCTTTCACAGCCCAGTGATTTGAGTGGGAGCATGTGAGGTCGTGCTTAGCTGAGGCAGACACCAAAGCTATCATTACCATAGCGCCAGAAGAACTGGGCTCTTGTTAAATCTCAGTTGCTATACACTGATTCATGCACTCTCCCCTGAAAGATTTGGGGATGGCCTAGTTTGGAGACCTGTATGGTCCTCTGTGTGAATGAAACCAAAGCTGACACAGAACATTTGCACAAGGGCATGGACCTGCTGCTTGGCCCAGATAAGAGTAAAAGTCCAATGTCCTCATGTCAAGGTCTCCATCCCACTCACTGGACATCCCACCCAGTTGCTCTGAAAGGCAAATGACTACATATGGACGTATCTTTCCTCTACACCACTGTGTCCAACTTCTCCTTCTGTTCCTCTGCAGACTCCCAGAGTTTGACATTAAAGCCTTTCCATGCTCATGTGCTTGGCCTGGAGGGCAATAGATCCACAGCATCCAGAGCCAGAGTTGGTAGACAGTGCTCTGGAGTAGGACCTTGCTGAAGAGCGTCACCAGCACCATCATGTCACCACCCAGTGTCACCACAGAAAACTCCCAGCAACTTCAAATAGGAAAGCCTTGGCGCTATAAGGGGTACCTGGCATGCTCAGCAGAGACACTTTGTCTTTACAAAGCTTCTCTGATTTTCATACCACTAAATTCTGTGGCTCTGCTTCACGTGAAGAGATTAAAATGGCAAAGACACAATTACTGTACTCTCCTGAATGTTTACCATTTTCCACCCTTATATGACTCCCTCCTCAGAACATCCCCCAGCAAGCTTAAAAAGAAAACATTCATCAAGGTCAGACAAAGTTTTGAAAGCAATTAGCTGCAAGTAAAATAAATATAAAAGCAATTCTAGCCTATACTTAATAACAAAATTCCTAGTTGTTCCAGTCCAGCACACCCAGTCCTTGAGGTGTTGCCAGCATGGGGTAAAATGACCCAACTCCCATGAAATCATTCCTCTGACAGGTTACTGCCTCCAGTTCAGCAATTCTTTCTTTTCTTTGCCCTTGCTTTATAAAAAATTTGCTTGGGCACTGGAGGGCCCCAGTTTACCTTCCCTCTTGTGAATTTACCGCCGTTGCCCCTTACATGTGTCCACGTCAATAACTCTGTACAGTTCCAGTATCCTTTAACTTTTCTCAGCCTAGAGAGCTGCTACTTGTTTCTTGCTATTTTAAGGATAATAACATCATATCTGTCATGTCTAATAAGACAAACAAGCAAACAAACAAAAACTTGCAATTTGGGAAGCATTTGGTTTGCGATGAGTTCTCAGCATCTCATCAGATCCTCACCAGGTATCTTTGGATGTTTGGTTTATGTAGATGAGAAAAATAGGAACATAACAGTTCTGGAGGGAAATCTGCAACTCTTCCCCTTCTCACTTAGGCTCATTTTTAGGACTTCATTACGTGCCTCCTCGCTGGAATAACAGCTGGCGTCCAGCAAGAAAGCAAAGAAGCACTCGCAGGTTTGCCAGACATTTCTAGCACTGTCAGGGAGATATTTGTACATGATCCATGAGCTGCATGGGGCCAGGATGATCCTCTCATGGTTTCCACATGAATGCTCTGCTCCATGTGCCACACACCAATCTTCCCTCACAGTTCTCAGACTTTACTAAAACCTCTGCTAGAGAATACATCACCTCAGCTAGCAGAGCTTTTCAGTCTTCTAATAACTTCTCCTGCTCTAGCTCACCACTGATTTTCACTTTCCTGTAAAAAAGCAGGAATTCAAAGGCATTAATCCCCCATGACAGCACATTTGTAAATCCACATTAAAAGAAGCAAGCTCACTTTGCTGATCTTGAAAACTTCAAGGCAACCCATCATCCACAGGGATGGGAATGCTGCTGTAGCAAAGCACAGCTTTCTCTGCCCCTCAGGTAGGGGATCATCTTCATGACTGTCTGAGAGAGCCAGGACAGTTCAGTCTGAAGAAGAGAAGGCTCATATGGATCATATCAATGTATATAAATACCTGAAGGGGAAGAGGGAAAACAAACAGAGCCAGACTCTTCTTAGCGGTGCCCAGTTAGAGGATAAGAGACAATGGGCACAAACTGAAACACAGGATAATCCAGAGCAAAAGTAGTTTTCACAGTGTGATCAGGCACTGAAACAGGTCACCCAGAGAAGTCATGCAGTCTCCATCCTTGGAGATATTCAAAGCCAACTGGACACAAGTCCGAGCAACCTACTTTCACTGACCCGGCTCTGAGCAAGAGGTTGGACAATTTCCAGAGGTGCTTTGCCACCTCAGCCATTGCGGGATTTGTCACTCTGGAAGAATAAAATGACAGTCTCGTGGCACTACCTAAAGGTACCTTCAGCAGCAGCATCCATTTGCTGGGCTGGACCGGAGCTCCTTTCAGATATGTTCTCACCTTAGTCATCAGTAATAACAAGCAGTTGAATCCTAGAAAGTTTTAGTTTTCAAGTTATCATAAAACTATGCCTTTTTTTATTTCCTGTACAGTGGTCTGGACCCAAAATTGCCCATGACAATAGAAGTCTGGCTTATCTGGTTGCATGCAGTTGTTTACAAAAACTAACAAAACCTGGGACAAAAAGGTCAGAAAGGTGTGATAGGTCATATGGGTGTGATAAGGCTCCTGGTGCTGTTATGGTTTATGCATGACAATGAGCAGAAAGACTCTAAAAGTGGGAAAATAGGCTTCCAGATGAAAAGAGTGGCTGGACTGGATTTTGGTCAGCTACCTCAAAGGAGATGAAGAGCCTCTTGGATACAGCCTGTGCTAGGTCACTCCATCAGGCAGAGGGGGGACCCAGTGGACCCAAAGGCAATGTCTATGTCATTTATTTAAATAATTCTGTGTGATGGAGCAGTCCTGAGCCCCTAGGCCAAGTGGTAGAGTAAATGCAACCAGACAGTGGCGTGCAAAGTCTGCTGGAATAGAAGTGGAAGACTGCAGAAGATGGCGGAGCCCAATCTAGTCCAATCTCAGTCCTCGGGAGTGAACTGTCTTCAGAACAGCACTTGATTTTTGGTTTTGAAGAAACCAGTTGATTCACTCCAAGAAAGACCCAGGGAATGCACTAATATTCACACAAAGTGGACAGACAGTATCCCAGGACCTGGGACTGAACTGGCAGGATAAAATATCTGCAGTGAACAGATCTACAGCAGCAAACAACAGCATCTGGGCAGCACTACAATGTCATCTGGGTTGACAGGATCCACTGAGATACCCTGAGGCTTACATTGTCTTGGTTCTCCTTGGTGTTTTTAGACTTCATCTCCTGTGGAGAGATGTTATCAGACAGAAATTTGATTAAGAAACAAGAACAACACATAACCAGTTCCATGTACATTAGTCAGATTAACAACTGGATAATATCATGTCTTGAAACGTAATGACAAGTAGGAAATTATCATCCACTATGTGAATCTCTAGTGAGGTTGATTCTTGGCATTATGCTATTTAACTGCACTTATCAGTGACTGTGTAGGCAATGAGGAGCAGTCCACATTGTGTGCTCAGCTGGTCAAATAATCCAGATGCACTTCTTATGGGCTACTGAACAATCTAACACAGATGTCCATAGACAGATCAGGTGAATTGCAATCTAAAACTATTGCCTGTGTTGTCCTGAAAGGAAGCCCTGAGTGATGCTGTGCACTGTAATGTTGAAATTTAGATGGGGTGAGTCATACCCAGAGCAGGTTCCTGCTATTTTGATAGCGTCTGTTCTCTCACAAGCAGGTTTCATGACAAGATCCAATGTCCGGAATTTGAAACTAGACAAATTCAGACTATAAATGAGGCTCAGCTTTTAAATGTAAGCTACACTAAATATCAGAGCAATTTGCCAAGGACTGAGGTGGATTCTTGATCTCTAAAAATGCTACAGTGAAATGGGGAGCTTTTCTGAAACTTATCCTCTGTTTTAAGGAGGAATTCATTCAGGGGAGCCCTAGGGTATGTGATTTCCAGCCCAGAGTTCAGAGCTGCAACCCCCAGTGATGTCTTCTGTTCCTTACTTCTCCCAAACCTGACCTCATAGCCAGAGATGGGCAACCAGGTTCCACCAGATAGCCACTACTGCTTTTAGCTTAATGCTGATAAATTCCTTTCTGCAACTATGGAGAAGTCAAGATCACAGTGTGATTTGGATTTCTAAATCTAAACTGGGTCATACATCAGCAGACCTTCTGTATGCTGAACCTCATGTTATCTGTGAAAAAAACAAGGGAAGAGTGTGTGATTTTTTAAAGAAAGGCGAATTGAAAATTCAAGTGTATTTACAACTCTGGAATTCTTGCTATGCAACTGCAAGCTGTGACACTTGCATTTTATTGAAGAAAGAGCACAACAGGGTTTTCTTTGATATACATGTGAGATTTGTTTTCTCCTAGAGTTCAGCTATGATCTTAATTCAGGAATAACAGACTTTGACACAATGACAGGATTGGAGAGAAATTTTACACTATGGGACAAAAGCAAACTGAAAAACATCCAACTTTTCCACATTTTTTACAATTTTAGTGAGCTGTGCAACATTGCGCACCTCTGATCAGAACTCAGATCATAGCATGATGAGCACAGTCTGAGGATGGATGTGCAACAGAAATGAACAGGACAAGTTGAAGCAATGCCTAACAGGGGTTAATTCCCCTGCACATCCCTTAATCATACTAAGTTTTCAATCCTAACTAGGATAACTAATTGCAAAGGTTAACTGTCCAATTGGTGATTATCAGATAGAATTAAGAAGAAAGAGGTAAGGAGCCCTGCCAGTTTGAAAGTGTTTGTTAGTATGGGCAAGGAAACAAGAGGGAAGAGTGGAAGACCAGAAAAGCCACAAGAAAGAAGAGAAACACAAAGAAAACGGGATTGATGAGCACAGCGCAGGATAGTCATCTGGTGCTCAAAGTGAGAGTATTCTCTCTTATGCATGTGGCGGATGCACTTGACCCTCTCCTCCCAAACCAGCAGCAGTTTGGTCCAGGCTCCAGAGGAGGTAAAGGCCTGAGCCGTAGCCAGGCCAAGAACTCCTTCCAGGGGATCCATAAGGAAGCAGAACAGCGCACTGAACACCCGTAACTTGTGGGTGCAGGGAGTCTTGTGCATACTTTTCCAACTGTATGCAGTTTGACTGCGAATCAACCACTTTATTCTATAAATACGACAGCTTGGATGAATCACGGAATCACAGAATCACAGAATGTTGGGGATTGGAAGGGACCTCGAAAGATCATCTAGTTCAATCCCCCCGCCGGAGCAGGAACACCCAGATGAGGTTACACAGGAAGGTGTCCAGGCGGGTTTTGAATGTCTCCAGAGTAGGAGACTCCACAGAGTCTCCTCCTCCCTGGGCAGCCTGTTCCAGTGTCTGTCACCCTCACTGAGAAGAAGTTTCTTCTCAAATTTAAGTGAAACCTCCTGTGTTCCAGTTTGTACCCATTACCCCTTGTCCTATCATTGGTTGTCACCAAGAAGAGCCTGGCTCCATCCTCGTGACACTCACCCTTTACATATTTATAAACATTAATGAGGTCACCCCTCAGTCTCCTCCAAGCTAAAGAGCCCCAGCTCCCTCAGCCTTTCCTCATAAGGGAGATGTTCCACTCCATCTTTGTGGCTCTCTGAGGTGCTCAGGTGACTCACAACACCACAGTACTCTGAAATGAAGTCTTTAATGTCTGTGAGCACTGGTGCCCACCTGTGTACTGGTGACTACCTGAAGAGCAAAGCATAAATGAAAAGATGGCCTTTAACCACACTGCAGTCACTGAAGGCCATGCAGATGTTGTCTGCTGATATAATTCAAGGAAATTAATGCCACCTTAGCATGAATTCATGCTAACTTGCATGCTGTCTGTGAAAGATTACTGCTTAATCCCATCAAGGTAGATCTAAGACCAGCCTTGCTGAAGCTGCTTTGGCTACATAACCTCCTATCAGGAGGGAAGTCACATTTGCATGCATCAGTCTGAGAATAGGACTGGGGGAAAAAAAAAATAAAAGTGGAAATGAGGCTGAAATCAAAGCTTCAATCTCTGTCCTGGGGCTCCTTCAGTTCATCCAATTAAAAGACAGGTCCTCTGCAGGATTTCAAGAGGTTTTCCCAAAAGCAGGAATCTATCATCAAACATTTAATCAGGATCAGAGACAAATAGAGATTGAATATCAAACTTTTTTTTTTCACCAGTTGCTGTGTTGATGTTTCTACATGACTTGCAAGGCACTGCAAATCCCTGGTACCAATCCTGATCTGCACGGCAAGAAAGGAAAAAGATGTTTCTGGGGAAGACTGAAGAAATAGGACCAGCAGGTGAGGTAGGACAAAGGCTGCACTCAATGCTCCCTCAGCAGTGATCTTGTAGGTGGGATAATGCACAGGTCAGTGTTTGGTCTGTGAAATTTTATTTGGACTGTATTACTCTAAATGTCCTTCTGGTGGGAATGTCAGGCAAGGATTTTGTCACTGGGTAAAACTGGAGGGTCTCCTGTTCTTCAAATCAAGTTTTGAGGAAGTACTAAAATGCTAAGACAATTTAAGATTCGTTTTCCTTAAACACTGCAGCCCTGGCATGTCCTGCAAGATGTGCCGTGTTGGGTAGTTTTGAGTCCACCCGATCACCATTATTCACAAGAGGATTTAGGGACAAATGTCGCTTGACTTCCCACCCAGACACCCAAACTGCAGAGAATTTTAAATATTTACTCTCTAGCACCACCTAAGTGCAGCCCCAAGTAACACAAACCAGCGCTTCCCTCTCAGAACTGGCCTTTCTCCATGCCTGGAATGTGGCTCACCCATTACCACCAGAAGTGTCCAGGAGATGCAAACTGCCACCAGGCACCATCACCTGCCACCTGCCCATCTGATGCACACCTCCCCAAGTGGCTGGTGGCCTTTGGGCCCTGCCAAGGCACCCACAGCCCATCACAGGTCACCATGCACCAGCTTCTGCTAAGGTTGTTGGGAGGTCTTCTGCTGTTGCTGATGGTGCTGCGTGACCTCCTCCACCTACCCACACTGCACTCCTGAAAATTAGAGGCAAAAAATAAATGAAGTTTCCAGCTCTGATACGTTTGGAGCAATTCCTAAGCCCCCTCCACACACAGGCTGAGGTGGGGACTGGGGCCAAGGCTATAACTGACATTGTTACATGTGTGGTGCTCCAGCAGGAAACCACCCACGGTGCGTGTGCAAGGGTCTGAGCTGTGACTGCCCTGAGTTACCCACACTTGCCTCTGCGGGAGACACCATAATTACACCACCATTGCTCAATCACAGTCATTATTTAAAAGGCAACATGCCTAACATGCTTCAGCAATCATTCTGCTGGGCCGGATGGGCTAGATTCAATTTGCTTCAGTGCTGAATATTTCCAGCTGCCCTGGAGGCACCATGTGCAGCCATGGGAGCCAACATGGGCAGCAAGGCTGTCTGCAGCCAGGAGCATCAAGACTGGCTTTCTGGAGAGACCCTGTGGGCAGCTCCTGCTCAGCCCTTCTGCAAAGGGCTGAGGGAGACTAAGCCAGTGATAGAAAAAGAGGTTTCCGGTTTAGTCAGCTCACTTAGATCATGTGAGGACATGGTTGTGCTGACAGGCCAGGTTGAAGTAAATTCTTTGCACCAAATTTACACCAAATGACATGGAGAGGTGCTCAGGTGATCCACATAAAAAATCTGCTGAGACCAAAGTGTAGATAGTTAAATAGTCCATTGCAACTAGACCAGCTTAATCATGCTTAATTATTGTTTGCTTAATTATTACTCATTCTTAATTCTATTTAAGTTCTCACCCAATCTGTGTGTATCTCCTGCATCTTAGGACAGTGACTGAATTGAAGATGGGAGACAGGCTTGAGAGCCTTGGGCATCCCAAGATTTGAGATGACAAAAGTTTGTGCTGTTCTTCTAATGGAGAGTATAGAATTAAAATGCACAGGGAAAAAAGGGAAGACACAAGAGTCACATTTCTATTTGCCCCTTTTTGAGATGATTGTTCTCATTCTGCACAGAGTGGACAGATGTGCCATTTGCCTTGCTGAATTCTGCAGTTGAAAATGTTCACACTGCCAATGATTAAAGGTGAAAAGTACCATGGGACAGCAAAGCAGAATTAGAGCACCTTGGAAATAGTCAGATGATTCTTACACACCATAAAAGCTCATTTTATATTTTCTTTGTATGGTGTAACACTAACCAAAACCTTTTCTATACAACAGACAATAACTTCAGACATTGATGTGAGGCAAAGGGTTATATGAATGACTAACCTTCTGGTGTTCTGGCCAACCTGGAACATAAATATTTTTATTTAATCAGAAGTGCATTATTATTTTGCTGTTATTTTTACCACAATGCATAGTCCAAAAGAGACTTCAGGGCCTTGGAATGGTTCATAAGGGAATTTGGAGCACAGGTTACTTTTAACTCTCTCCTTCCAGTTGGAAGAAACAGACAGACCCAGACTATTACTACATGGCTCCATGGCTGGTGTTACTGCCACAGTTCCGGGTTTTTCGATAATGGGATTGTCTACGTGGCACCAGGCCTGCTGGAATCAGATGAGATTCACCTTTCTCAAAGGGGGAAAAGGGTCTTTGCTTACAAGCTAGCGCAGCTCATTGGCAGAGC
Organism: Streptopelia decaocto; assembly: GCF_964273445.1. Classification (NCBI taxonomy): domain Eukaryota; kingdom Metazoa; phylum Chordata; class Aves; order Columbiformes; family Columbidae; genus Streptopelia; species Streptopelia decaocto. The sequence continues at coordinate 200,520,558 of NC_138663.1, forward strand.
TTTAAACTGGACGTGAAGGGGGATAATCTCAGGCTTGCCCCCAACAATCTGCGGGATGACATGCCAAGGTTAAAGGGACAGAATGCTAGCAAGGGCCCTCAGCCTGTTGCTCTGAGTTGTGCTGTCTACACTGCAGCACACCTGAAGTCTTACAGAGGTGAGCCAGGGATACCTGAAGTAATAGCAGCCAGCAGGCAAACACCTTTGAAACACCACAAAGGGATTAAGGGGTGTTCCTCTAAGAAGGTGATATGGCCAACAGACCAGCTGCAGTGCCTCTACACTAATACATGCAGCATGGGCAACAAACAGGCGGACTTGGAAGCCACCATGATTCTAGAAAGCTCTGACCTAGTTGCCGTTAGTGAAACTTGGTGGGATGAATCCCAGGACTGGACCACAGTTATTGATGGCTACAGGCTGTTCAGAAAGGACAGGTGAGGAAGGAGAGGTGGCGGTGTTGCAGTCTACATCAAGAGATGGATAGGTTGTGAAGAGCTGTCTCTGAAGAATAGCCATGAGCAGACTGAAAGCTTATGGGTTCGAATTAGAGACCGAGGCAACAAAGGAAACCTTGTGGTTGGTGTCTACTACAGACCAGCCAGTCAGGGGAAGACTATTAATGTAGCCTTCTTACTCCAGCTACAGGCAGCAATGTGCACTTGCAGCCCAGTGGGCCAAACGTATCTTGGGCTGCATCAGGAGCGTGGCCAGCAGGTGGAGGGAGGTGATTCTGCCCCTCTGCTCCGCTCTGGTGAGACCCCACCTGGAGTCCTGTGTCCAGCTCTGGAGCCCTCAGTGCAGGAAAGACATGGACCTGTTGGAGAGGGGCCAGAGGAGCCACAGAAATGATCAGAGGCTGGAACAGCTCTGCTGGGAGGAGAGACAGAGAGAGTTGGGGTTGTTCAGCCTGGAGAAGAGAAGGCTCTGGGGAGACCTTATTGTGGCCTTTTAGTACTTAAAAGGGGACGATAAGAAAGATGGGAACAGACGTTTTAGTAGAGCCTGTTGCGATAAGACAATGGGTGATGGTTTTAAACTGAAAGAGAGGAGATTCAGGCCAGACATGAAGAAGAAATTTTTTACACTGAAGGTGATGAAACACTGGCCCAGGTTGCCCAGAGAGGTGGTAGATGCCCCATCCCTGGAGATACTCAAGGCCAGGCTGGATGGGGCTCTGAGCAACCTGATCTAGTTGAAGATGTCCCTGCTCATTGCGGGAGGGCTGGAAGAGATTATATTTAAAGGTCCGTTCCAATCTAAACTATTCTATGGTTCTACGACTCTATGATCCTATTACTTTGTCTTTCTTTTCTGAAACTAAAGCCTACTATGTGCTGTGGGGTTAACATTTCAAGGTAAAAGAAATGGGCATCCAGTTATTCTCCTCCATTCCACCTCACCAGAACTGTCCACATTTGACCTCAGTCTCCCATTTCTTGGGTGAGAGTTTCCACCCCTGAGCTGTTGAACACAAGGCAAAAGGGGAAAGACAGTATACCCTGCTTATGGGCCTTTGCACTCTAGCCTGGGAAAAGAATCCTGAAAATATTCATCAAATAACATTCAAATTCTTGAACTGCTTTAGACGAACTAAACTGTTTGTTTTTTGTTTATAATAGACTTACCTACTGGGTGATGCTTGGGATTCTTTAAGCCTCTTTGATTTATAGAGCTGGATTATAAAATCTGAGAAACAAGCCTTTGAGTGACACATATCCAGCTTTCTGGGAGAGCCAGCCTACCTGTGTCTTTAGACAGTGTCTCCAAGGTCCCCAGCCACACGTGCCGACTGCACCTGGCTGGAAATCCCAAACCACTCGTTGTAGTAAAAGTGAGTCATGGATGTGGCCACTGCCTTCCTTCAGTCTCTGGGAAGATCTTGATGGCACAGCCATACCAGAAAGCCTTTGTAGACAACTCCTACAAGATGTACTTCTAATTTTGAAGGATTTGAGTATGTTTTCATGGCTGTTACACCTTCCATGATTGGTGCCATAGCTGCTTCTCTGGGTCAAGCTGGTTTTTTTGACACTGCTTGTGGTGCAAGAATTGCAGCTAGTGTTGATAATCAATGCAGGCAGGTGTATTGAGCATGAGGAAGTGGAAAAAGAAGGAGGAAAGAAAAGAAAGAGAAAAAGGCTAATGAAGACCTCAATGAATTGCAGTGGCCATGTAACATGCCTTCTGCTACTGTAGTGCTGGCCTGCAGCCACCACCCCTGTGCTGACTGTGCCCTGTGCTCTTGCCCCACCGTCTGGAAGGGATGAAGGCAACCTCAGAGACCCAAAAAAGTAAATGATTTTTTTCTCTGTTTTGCCATAAACTTCCTAGGAAGAAGCAACTTTGTGTTTTGGTTTCCTGTTTGAAGAAACCGAGTGTATGGCTATCTCTGTAACTACCAAAGGGTGCAGAGGGCTGAGGATGTAACACCTTGGGAGTTTTAATGCCACATAGGAAAAACCTGTTTTGTTTCTGACACTAAACAGTGACTTGTGGGCAAACAATCACCCAGCTAACCCCACTCAAAGGTGTGCTTTCAGTACCTCCCATTTGAGAAAAGCTGGTTCCAAATGTCTCCCTCCAACTAAGCATCCGTGTGTCCTCAGATATACATTTCTGCATCTTTCAAGGTTGAGTTTCACTTCATTTCATTTTTTCCTCTGTTTTCCTAACCCCCAAAACCACAGACCAAAACCACAAGGAGACTAAGGCCATCTAGATTGCTTAAAAAGTGGAGGAACACTGACAGACTGGGACTGCCCATGGTCTCTCACAGCTATTGATTGATTTGGGGCAAGAGAAGGGTTTTTTGTACTGTGCTTCAGCCAAAAAAAGAATAAAAGGCAAAAAGAAACCAATGACAAAGAAGGTGCAGATTTGGCCAGGTTCTACTTCAAATACTGAAAAATACTTTTTTTCATCTTATATGGATGAGAGGAATGTTTTTACACACTAAGACCTCCCAGTTAATATTCGTTTCACTTCCAGAAGACCAGAATAAAGTAATTCTGGACCACCAACTACATATGAAAGGGGAAGGTCCAGCAGAATGTCTCCTCTTTTTCTTGTCTGCCTGTGCCTGGTGTACATTTCTGTTGCTGGTTCAGAAGCCTGCAGCTCTTTCCTGCTCTCTGCCAGCTGTTTGCTGGCTCTCTGCATCGACCAAAAGCATCCCAAGGCAGCGGTGAGCAGCTCCCAGCCCTCCCACCCTGCAGACGCAAAGCCCTACAGCCCCTCATAACATTTCGTTGCTGAATTTTCTCCTGCGAGAAATCGCAGGATGAAAATATCTCTTAAATGCTAATGTAGGTCTGGAATCTCTATGAATTTTTAGCTCTGGTGGCTTTTATCTTTTCCTCAGCAAAAGACAAGGTCAAGCATTTCGTTGAGTCCAAAAAGACATCAATGGAAAAAGGTGAGGGGGAAAAAAAAAAAAGCAAACCCTCTTTATAAAGCATTTCAGAGTCATGCGGCATATTAGAGAGCGAAAGGAGCTTTCTGGCTTCTATCTGGCTGTAGTTGCAATTGTTAATGTGATTTTGTTCCATTATTAATGACACCAGAAAGAGAAATCAGGCCTTCCAGGCAAACTTGAGAGACTCTCAAATGGTAAAGAGAAGGAAGGGAAAAAATCCCTTAAAATAATGGAAATAAGCAAAGGGAAGGAGAAGGGTAACTTAAAATACTGATCATGCAGCAATAAAAGTCTGCAGATGTCTACAGCAGTGTAGGGATTGTGAACAAAATCTTTTACAAAGCTTGTAAATCATTCTCAGAGCCTGCTAGTTTAAGGGCACTTTGTAACTAAACAAGGAATAATTAATTTCTTACAGCCTGTACAATATTGCTTGATACATATATATTTCCTAGAATTGCTGTTTGACAAGCAGAGAAAAATAAAGCCAGAAGAGCAGCGTTAACGGATGAAACGTCTATAACCCAGAGCAGCATATCATCAGCTTCATCTGAATGTGGTTGGACAGGATTCCAATAAAAAACCTTGTTAGGAAAATACATCATGAATATGCCAAGGTAAGTAATCTCAGGATTAACACTCCCGTCTGGTTTTCTTGTAAATGGACTGTGAGGTAGCTACCCAACCAGCACCATGCAGCAGAGCCGGGCAGGGCGCACCCTTTGCTCCCACCCAGCAGAACCAGCTCCACGCTGAAGCCTTGCACCCACGCACAGGACCCACCACCGGCTCGTCCGCAGCATCCTCTTCAAATTTTATCCGAACAGCAGGAGAGATTTCCTGAGGCTCATCCCCCATTGCACTTGGAGTGCTGGGAGACAGGCAGTGACTCCAAGGGGCCAAGCATCAGGGGTAAATTTGGTGATATGTTGGCTGATAATCAATAATACAGCTATTATTGGTACTCCTTGAGGTCAAGTGATTCACACTGTAGTCACTGGCTGATGGGGCTGCACCCCATGGTTCCAAACACGACCCCCTACAGTGCCGCTCGCCACAGCCACGCTCCTCCACGGGCTGTCAATAGGGAACCTGTCCCGAAAATCACCCCTGCCCTCTGCTGTGATGCCACGGGCTCCCACCCTGCCCAAAGCGCTCCCCATTGCTGCCGTTCCATACCGGGCTGCATTTCTGCTTAAGAGAAATCTCTTCCCTTGCAAAGGGGCTGTTTGCAGCACAGGGGGTGAAAATGTTGCTTGCAATGGGCTCTCGGGGAGAAAGGAACCAGATGGCTTCCAGGTAAATTTATAAAAATTGGATTAAATACTTTCTTAATACTGGACATTTTGTCATATGCATCACTGAGGTGCATTTTATACTAAGAAAACCCAACCTCTAGATGTTTTATAATTTCCTTCTAAAAAGAAGGAATCTGAAAGCTCTTATGTTGTTATTGATGCTGAAAACAAAAATTCATTTCTTATCCCAGGGCTCAACATTTGACCTGTGCTGCAAAGCAAAAATCCCAACATTTGGGAAAAGCTTCAGATGTGCATTTCAACTTCATGACTATCATCTGCCTTTCTGATAGGGTGGATTACATTAATACAACCAGTGTGATACATTTTTAATTACTCAAAGTTCAATTCATTTTATATGAGCATATACCCTGTATGTTGTGCTGCCAAAACAGATCACTGGGCCAAGAGCTCAAAAATAATTTAAATGAAGGTTGAAATAAATGGAAAAGGAAAATGACATAAAGTCACATTACCATGAAACCTTCTTTAGTGTCTTCGGGAATAAAACTGCCATGAAGCAATGGGATCAGGAAGAAGCTTTGCCAGCGGGGATCTCTCCCAGGGGAAGGGCTCTGCTGCTTTCTCCTGTAATCTCATTTTCAGCAGGGACACCCAGGCACGATGCCGGCCTGACGCAGCAGAGGTGATTTGGCCAAGCACAGCTCAGACAGATGGGGTGGAAGGGAAGCACTCCGTAGGCTGCCTCTGTGGATGAAGTGCAAACACACTTTCAGGCATCCCCAGCACCATGGCAGGCTGCAAAACCTACGTGAGATCAAATATTTGGGCAGTGTGTCCTCACTGACTTCTCTCCTCCTGTCCCTTCACCTGATTTTCACTGCTGAAGCTTCAAGAGATGCACCAGAAGTCAGAGAAGCTGGAGATTTTCTTGCACCCTGAATAAAACAGATGAGCCCTGGAGTCCATGCAGATTGCACCCTATTGCCAAAGCCTGACCTAAATCCTAGAAGTGCCCTCTGAGGTGTGCTGGTAGGAAACCCTAAAGTCACATGGAGGCTTTCATCTGGCTGCACCACACTCATTGGAAAGCCCCAGGGGGAGCAGGTCCCCCACAGCTGAGCCCTGAGCAAGCCCAGCCCCAGTCCTCCTCCGTCCCCTGCCCAGGGCTGTGCTTCAGCCACCCAGACCCTCACAGGACTCACTTGTCATCCTCGCAGACAACCAGTATGTAGGGAAACTTGCACTAGTCACAGGATCACAGGATCACAGAATGTCAGAGATTGGAAGGGACCTCGAAAGATCATCCAGTCCAATCCCCCTGCCAGATCAGGAACACCCAGATGAGGTTACACAGGAAGGTGTCCAGGTGGGTTTTGAATGTCTCCAGAGAGGAAGACTCCGCAGCCCTCCTGGGCAGCCTGTTCCAGTGTCTGTTACCCTCACTGAGAAGAAGTTTCTTCTCATATTTAAGTGGAACCTCCTGTGTTCCAGTTTGTACCCATTGCCCCTTGTCCTATCATTGGTTGTCATTGAGAAGAGCCGGGCTCCATCCTCGTGACAGTCGCCCTTTATATATTTATAAACATTAATGAGGTCATCCCTCAGTCTCCTCTTCTCCAAACTAAAGAGCCCCAGCTCCCTCAGCCTTTCCTCACATGGGAGATGCTCCACTCCCTTCATCATCTTTGTTGTCCTGCGCTGGACTCTCTCCAGCAGTTCCCTGTCCTTCTGGAACTGAGGGGCTCAGAACTGGACACGATATTCCAGTTCACACAGTGCAGTGGGAGGTGTGGCTGCCCAGCTTAGAGGGCTCTGGCAGACCCCTCCCATCCGCTCTGAGAAGCCTGTGCTGACCAGCAGACTGAGGTGTCTCTTTTATCCATGCCCTACCAAAGAAAATTTGAGGAAACAAGAGGAAGAAGGGGATGGAAGACCTGCAGAAGGGCCAACCTGGTGTTTAATTCTTTCCCCACCCTGGGTGTGCACGTGGCTTCTGTAGCATCCGCCCCTGAGTGAGGATGAATTTTCAGGACTGGGGCACTTGGATGTTTTCTAATCACATTTCTCCCTAGCTCATGCTGTCCAAAAGAAAAACAAGCATTTCTAGGGACCTCCTCTGGAAGACGTTGGAAGGAAGAGATAAACACACAGCACTTGTGCTGTGTACGGTGGGATGGGAACCAGGCTCATTTTCCAGCGTGGTCATCTGAGATGACCCTGGGGACACAGAGATGCTGTTGCCCAGCCCCACCATCTCACCCGCAGCATCACCAGACTCCTCGGGGCGACAAAGTTCTTTTTAACACCCCGACAGGAAATTTCCCTTGCAGATGGGTGTTTCCTTAGCAATCATACACACACACACACACACACACACACACACACACACACACACACACAAAGCATCCTCGATGGAGTGCCCCCAGCCCTGGGCACGGCTCGCCCCCCCCGCTGGGAAGCAGCACAGCGGGCAGGGCTGCGGCCCCCCCGGCCGCCCATTAGCGCCCATTTCCTGGCTGGGGCGATGGCAGCCGGCCGGGCAGCGCTTTCTCTTCCTCAGCCAATTGCATCCTCAATCCGTATCGGAGGATCGCGGGGTGTGAGGCGTGGGAGAGCCCGGGGGCCGGTGCGGCGGGCGCCGGGGGGAGCAGCGACCGGCGCCGCGGCAAGAGTGGGAGGAAGAGGAGGGAGAGGAGCGAGGAAGAGGCCCGGGGCGGGCAGCCCCCGGGGTCGGGCCGCGCTGGCCGGCCCAGCCGCTTAAATGCAACCCCTGGGGCACCGGCTTCTCTCTGATGAGACCGCTCCAGGGCTGCCGGGGACGGGGCGTCGTCGTGGGGACCGTCACCCTCTGCCTGGCCGCCGGGTGGGCTCTGCAGAGTAAGTGTGCGACTCCGGCCCTTTCTCCCCTCCGCTTCTTCCCCCGGCTCTTTCCTCCTCCTCTTCCTCGCCGCGCTACCCCCGGCATGCGGCGAAAGCCCTGCCTGACCCCGCCGGAGCGCGGAGACCTGCGGGAGGGGCTGGGGACGGGACATAAGGGGGCTCGGGCAGGCACCGCTGCTCTCCACAGGCTGCAAAAGGCCTGGGAAGGCTCTGAGGAAGCGGGGGAGCGGAGCGGGGCCAGCCCGGGGCTGCAGCCCGGCCGGGGAGCTGCGGCTGCGGGGGAACGAGCCCCGCAACCGGTCCGGCGGGGACAGCCCCGAGCAGCCGCCGCCCCGCGGCTTCACCAGTGACGGCGGGGACAAGCATGGAGGAGGAAATAAATTCCTTTTAACCAGCCCGAAGGGCTTCAGCTCACGCTTGGGAAGCGCAGCGGCGAAGAGGGAGTCACAGAATCATAGAACGGTTTGGATGAGAAGGGACTTTCAAAGGTCAGCTAGTCCAACCCCCTGCGATGAGCAGGGATGTCTTCACCCAGATCAGGTTGCTCAGAGCCCCGTCCACCCCGGCCTTTAACGTTTCCAGGGATGGGGCATCTACCACCTCTCTGGCAAACTTGCTCCAGTACTGCACTCATTGCAAAAAATTTCTTCCTCATGTCTAGCCTGTATCTCCCTTGCTTCAGTTCAAAACCATTACCCCTTCTGTTGTAACAGGCCCTGCTAAAAAGTCTGTCCCCATCTTTCTTTCTTACCGGCCCCTTCTAAGTACTGAAGGGAAGGTGGATTTTAACCCATCACCCTGTGGGAGTGCGGGGGGACAGGGCAGCACACGGAGAGCTGGCCAGTCCTCTGCAAGTGACAGCCAGAGTAGGCTGCAGCCCCCCCATGCCTGGGAATTGAAGTGGGCAGTGCCACCGGGGGTGTTCATCTGGACACGTCCGGCTGTCTTCTTCATCATCCAGGTGACACTGAAGGGTGAAGGAACTGTCCCCTGAGTGTTGGAGCTCCAATTTGGAGCTGTCCTCCCCATTTTAGAAAGCCTGCTTGGCGGCTCCTGACTGCCAGCCCTTTTCCACCCATTGCCCAGCACGCTGCAGGCCCGGCTGTGTTGCTACAGCAGCTTTGACTCTCAGCCAGGTGAATACTTTTGGAGTGCAGCAGCAGCGTGCCAGGGACAGCAAACTTGCTGCACTTTGAGCAGCACCAGTACCCTCCTCTGTGCATGTTGTACTGGGTGTGAAGGGTCTGGTTTTGCAATCAGCAGCGCATGATGGCCTTGCACTGTGCTGCAGGTGGGTGTAATGTTTGCTCTCAAGGCTCATGCAGCTCTGTTTAGATTAGACTGCTTCAGGTGATCTGGGCAGACTATGTATTAAACATATTTTTGAATGGTTATTGCATTGCCTTTTTTGGCTTCGTGTGCTGGATAGGGACAGAACACATTTGCAAATAATTTAATAGAAGTATTATTAGTTTTTTTTACATTTACCTTGCAATCGTGTATTTAAAAAAAAAAGCCATACCCTTATCAAAACGTAAAAGGGTCACTGACTGGTGAGACACTCAGTTCCTGTCTAGTCAGAAGCAGAGCAAAAGGCCTTTAAATAAACATGGAGCAGAAAACAATTAGAACAATTTGCAGCGATTATCAGAGGTTCGCGTCTGTTCTGTTTCTCCAGCTGGCACAAACCCCATTTCACAGCCCTGGTCAGTCTCTCCCGCACACAGGCTGGAGGGCAGAGCACAGCATAGCTGAGGATGTGCTGGGCTGCCCGGAAAGCATCACGTCCCTGCCAAGCAACACGAGCATGACAAGATACCCATGGAATGGGGATCCCAGGGGTTTTATCTGGGCACAAGCTGAGATCCCATCTGCTTAATAAACAGATAGAGGCTGGGGCTTTCTCCTGTGCCGGTCCCATAGGTGTGGACCTGGGAATCACACTGGCTTCTCGAGCTTCCCAGCCTCGCCTTGACCAGCAGAGTTTCTGAATTCTGCTACGGATTGCAAATAGAGTGAAGTCGGCTTGTAATTCATTTACCCATCTCTCCCCATTTGTGGTTGCTTTGAGGTTTTGCTGGCCAGAGAGGGTTTCTTATTTTCTAATAAGGTTTTTTAAAAGATTTTTTTTTTCCCTTGGAGATTTTTTTCTTTGCTTTTTTTAAACCATTTTTTTCCCTGAAGTCTGAAAAACCTCCAGGGGCATCCCCAGGGGTCCAGCTTTGCGCTCCTGCAGTGTAGCTGAGGGTCTCATCCTCCCTGCCTGCTGCATTAGAGACACGTGCAGCTCAGCATTATTTCTTTGGTTCTGCTATTGCATTCAGGCTGTTGGCACAGTATGAGAGGAGAGCGGGTGAGCTGCTCCAAGCCAAACCAGGAAAAGGCATTTCCCGGTGAGGCTTACTCTGTGCTTTATCTGCCTTTTTGCCTGGTTTGATTTTTGCGGGTAGATAACAGGATTTCAGTCTCCAGCCAAGTGTCTCAAACATGCCACTAATTATTAAAAAAAAAAAAAGTATGCCAATTGAAACTTGGATGTTTGGTGTTTATCCAAATCTTCATGCAGAAATTATTGCAGTTACACATTAAACTACATGGTCAGTTCAGTTTCACAGTGTTACGAACAACTCTGTAATCACATCAGTGAGAACTGGGTAAGAATTAAATATTCTTTCATGTGCTTTTTTTTCCTGGAAATCATCAGGAGCATGAAGTCCCTGACTTTGCGTGAAACTGGGCACCTTTGATTACATGCAGTGTGTCTGCACTGGCATATAACCTGCTGCCTTTACGAAGCTGTTGTCTCAAACATTGATTACACATCCAGAAAATATTACAAAAGTCCTTGCCAAGTCTTCACATACTTAAGCCTTCTACAGTTCTTGCTTTCGGGAGATGGTAATTAATTTAGTAGGTTACCTTGACCATGGTGATTAAACTTTCCACTTAAATGCAGGATTTTAAAGGAAGGCCAGTTACTGATGAATACAAAAGCATTGCTCAGAGTTTTCAGAAAATGTTACACTCCCTTCCCCCAAAAGATTTGTCCAAAGTCTGCCCTCATGGGTATTAAAATGCAGAAAGACATATAATTACTTGTCCTGGATGGTGGCAGTGTTTCTCCTGCCTATCACTGATTAAAAATGTGTATTTACTCTTTAATTTAAGTATTGCTTTTATGGTCAGGAGAAGGAAAGAGAAACTGCAGAGCATAATCCATCCTCTCCTAAATCAGCCCACTGTGATGGGTAGGATGAATCACGCCCCAGAGGTCCCATCCTGCCCAGTTCAGTTGGTTCAGCGTCACCTCCACACTCATCATCCTCCTTTGTCTTTCAGCTCCTGGAGGAGTAACATTAGTTGTGCCACAACCCAACATCAACGCAACGGTGGCACAAAACATCCTCCTCTCAGTTGAATACTCTTGCAGAGGCGTCGCCACCATTGAGTGGAAGCATGTGTCCAGCTGGGGCACCACCACAATCGTTGAGTGGAAAAGTGGGAATTATATCAACATATCCACGGTCTACAAGGACAGAGTGACCACTTTTGAAAATGGCTCAATACAGCTTCTGAACGTGGGCGTGAGAGATGCCGGCTACTATTTTATCACCGTAACTGAGGAGCATGGAACCAACACCTACGGCACCATCATAGTCAACGTTTATGGTACAAACTAGATGAGAGTTCTTGGCTTTACATTGTCTTTCAACATTAATCTGCTCATAATCAATTTTATAATATTATTTTTTTCTATCCTCCCTGCAGAGATCATCTATGAAGATTTACATTTTGTAGCAGTTCTCTTTGCATTTCTCGCCGCAGTATCTGCCATTTTGATCTGCTTCATGTGGCTGTGTAATAAATCTCTGCATCTATTTCAGAAAAAGACAACACACAAACTAACAGGTATCTTGCTAAGAATGCCGTCCAGGTATAGGGGTTTTTAAGTCTGAATTTTTAGCCTAAAGTCACTTGTGATTTGGGCCATAAAGGTGCTAAGCAGGGACACAGAGAAACAAGACTGGAAGGGCTAAATTCAGTTACCCTGTTCAACTCTTTACTAGCTGAGGCAACAGAATAATAAGTATTGAGTTGCAGAATGATCCACAGGACATCTACCTTATATATTTTACATCGAAACTGCAAAACACTTCCCAACATTGCTAACTGCAAAACTTAGGGAGAAGACGCCAGAGCTGCAATAACCCCCATCAGAAGGCAGGAGACAAAGTCAAGAGCATCAGCAATGCTCTCGGGGTCTGCATAAGAGGTATCTCCTACAGAAAAATACTCAAATGGTCCTTGGGAGTGGTCCCCACCTCATTTCACGGAGGATCGCACCCCTCCTTCTCCTCTCAAACTCCCTTTCATCTGTCCTCATGTTTGATCCAGTTGCAGACTCCAACAAACACTGCCTAATACCAAAACCAGACTCCTAAAACACGCCAAATACACCAGGCATGAGAAGATCAAGGGAACACAAGGGCTGCACCAAAGGGAATGTTCACATACTAGAGAAGCAGTTTCCAAGTCACAGCCAGGGATATTGAGCCCAGGCAGCAAGACAAGGTCCCACACTGCAGGTCTGGGCTCAAGCTCTGGGCACATGCTTGGGATGGGACATTTCTTTTACCACTTCAAAACATATCAGGCATTTACCTCCCTTCTTTGTAAGTGCAGATCCACTAGTGGCTTCTTGTCTGGTAGGTAAAAGGTCTGTGTTTCTTTAATAAGCACTGCTTACGTGGTTACGCTACAACAAGCGGTTTAAGTACCAGTATTTGACTAGACCAACACAGACACTCAAGAATCCTAAGCCTCATGGCCCAGACTTTGTGTCAACTCTGCAAAACCTGGTATGAGATTAATCTGGCTCAAGCTGTCTTTTCCTTTCTGCTGCTGACCTACCATTCTAAGCGCTGCTGCTGTTTTCATGGTGCACACACCGCTCACGAACTTCTGTAGCTACTGAAAATTTCCCTATCACGCCAGAATATACAGGCTTTGGTTTGGATAAAGCCTCTTCTTCCTCCAGATAAAGCCAATCTTCCTCCAGAGACGAATCAAATACAGTTAATTGGCAGGGTTCAGGAAAACCACAGTTCTGGAGACTTGCTTTGTCATCTCCCAGAACATGATCCGAAGCAGAGAACTTCTGCCCCCGTTCCACTTTAGAAGAGCCCTCCTCCTTTCAGAAGCCACAAAGAGAGGTATAAGAACAGGCCCTATGGACTTCGCTTTTCATAGTCTTTAGTCTTGTACTGGAAGAAACCAGTGTCACTTTAAAGATTGTGAGGGACTCTTTCTGCAGTTCAATGTTTTGAAAAAACATATTTAAAACCTAACTGTATATGAGTAAGCTTGAGCTAATATTAAAAAGTTCAAAATGTCTCGGCTATTAAGACAGCGTTGTTAATTTTGGAATGCTGGCCTTCCAATAGATTTGCCAATCAATAATAATATCCTTTTATTTGCAGCAAGTACAACAGAAGAGATTGAATTGGACACCATTGAGTGTTAGCCAAGGACTGTCTCATAACAAAAATAACAATTCTACCTCAGGAAAAAGTATTGGCAAAGAAAGCAAGAAGAAACCTAAAAGGTAAAATGTTTGTGGCTACTGTAGAAACATCCTGACTTGCAACCTAACAGACATTAAATCAGCAGTGCCTGATGCAGCTGTTTTGACCTGTGAAGTTTTCGGTCAAGAAAAGAGTATGCTTTCATGCTGAGCACGAACACATTTTTGTGGCTAATTAATAAAATCTACAGCCTCTACCACACTTAAAACCAACCAACCCACCCTCAAAGATCAGCCCATAAAGGAAATGATCATGGTCTTGAAGGACACCTGTATATTGGCTACAGCAAGTCACCTATTACAGCCAGAGCTGCCATTAGCATCCTTCAACGTAATAAATGTAATGTCTAATTACAGTATTATATTAAAAAATTAATTGCAAGGATTGAATCCTGTTTATTGTGCCTATGCTGCTACTTTGGGGTGCAAGGCATTTCCTGAAGCCCTGGAGACAAACTGTAATACTTCATGAGACAAAACTGACTTTGAAACAGCGCCGAGCTGGTCAAAGTTCCCCCACTTGCGTTTCCAATTGTTTACACTGCCCTGGGGTATTAAGACACATCTTATGACATTACTAGAGAAGGTTGTTAAACAAGAAACCATGCACAGGCACTGAAGAGGATGTCATCTATAATGATTAGAGGGTGCAGATAAAATACTGACATGTCACACCAGTGGGGTGGCAAAATACTAAACAGTTTCACTGTGAAAGATGTCAAGTCCTTTACAAACTTAGGCCACTGACAAATAGTCTGTCTGGGAAGAAAAGCTAAACCAGCATTACTTAGAAATTCAGTATTTACAAATACGGTCCTGAAATTGCTCTTGTTGAGGAGCTACCTTTGCTTTCCTGTGTTGCAAGAAAACATGAAATGATCGAACTAATGTTTTCTTGAATCTACATACTGCACTTACGTTTTCTACCTGCAGACCTGCTGAGTAGAAAAACATTTGGTTTTATGAGTGAGAAAGCACTAAACTGAGCTTCAAATTACCCTGTTTTGATTTTGTAACCAGAAGAATTCTGCAGCGTGAAATAAACTTTGAAAATGTAAGAGACCACGGCCCAGTCTGTCTGCAGACTGAGCCCAGCTGCTGCTACTGCCTCTCTCATGCTTCAGCTCACTTGTTTGCAAAAGCCTCTTACAGTTCAGGCTGACAGAGCTTTGCCCCTGCCCAGGGACTATGATGCTCAGGTGCTATGGGTTAGATGTGGAAAAACAGAGGCTCTCTTACCAAGTGCGTAACAATGCAGGTAGGTGCCAAACAGGCTTTTTCCACAGCACCCTGTACACAATCCCTTTGAAAAGCCATCCCTGGATTGAACTGGCCATTTGTAGTACAAACAGCCTCACCTACTCGTAAATTCGAGTACCAGATTCAGCTGGTTGCTCCTTCCTGCATCTCGGAGATCAAATAAGGTGAGAAACTAAAAAAAAATAATAATCCCACTCATCTTGGCAAAGTAACAACTTGTTCTAATTCCTCAATTTAAGTATGTATTACCAGTCTTTGGTATCTTTGGGTCAGCTAAGCTTTGACAACACATCTGTGTTGTTTGATAACACATCTGTGCATCTGTTTTAATCACCAAACGTGAAGCACTTTGTAAAGTATCCATATAGCATATGGAAAACATATTAATACAACAGATATTAATAGTTTAACATCTATATTTTTTCTGTTTGCCATTCCAGATTTTTTTTCAGTCTCTAAATCTTAGAACTTGAATGTGATGCTACTTGTTAGGCTGAACTGAGTATATAGCAGGTGCTCTGCCAGACATATTTAGGAAGTACGAAAACTGCAGCTTATATGTAACACCATTATTATTATCTGCTAACATTGACTTGAATGCTGTGACTGCCAAAGCCAAGAAATGGATAGAGGCATGAGTGACATTTGAACACATTGCTGCAAATTTGGAGATGACTTACACTTTCAGACTACAGTATTTGAAGGCTGAGATGAAAATAGAAAATGACCACTTAAAATTCTTAAATTTAAGATGCACTATAACAGCAGTAAGAGGTTCCCAGCTCACACAGTTCTGCCTTGCTCAGCAAGTTCAGGCACCTGCCCTTGGGTACTGATGCTGGTGCCAACCTTGCTCTTAGGCAGTAATATCTTAGAAGAACAATAGGGATTCAAATAATATTCAGTGAAGACATACAGTACACTTAGCCTATGTACAGTTTCCTTGTAGGCAGTTCCTCACTCACAATTTTACACAGAATTTAACATGCTCACTCTACATAGGTAGGATCACTTACAAAATATTCACATTTTATTAAACTGATGCTTGTCAATAATAATACGTGATTATATATTTACTATATTATCAACAATAATAATGATCATCATAATAATGATGAATGTCAGTAACATGTGATACACTGAATGTGAGGCTAAGCTGTCTGTAGCAGTTTCTTACAACACTGGACGTACATGACGTATATAAAGTCTTACAGCAAGCTGCTGAAGTGGAAGTTTAGCAACTAATAGCTATTCTTACTCCAGTTGTGAACTCTATGCAGAACAGCAGCAAATTTAATATGGAGAACATTCCAAGCGATCAAAAGCATAAAGGTATTTTGCATTTAAACTTTAATTAAAGAGACGTCCAAGTTCACAAGATTGCTTTGGCAATCAATTGTAAAGGTCTTAATCATCCACTAGTGTCTTCATTTCATGTTCAAAGATGCACTACCAAGGATTTCAAGATGGTCCCCCTGTTAGAAGCCTCATTTGTCTGGTTTCCATTAAAATTAGGAATCCCTGTGTATTCAACACTAAAAGACAAACTCTCCAGGTCCCTAATCTTTGTTTGTGTTGCGTGTTTGTTTGCAGCTTGGCCTGGAGGTCTTGAGAAATGTCTTCACAGCTCATGTGCAGCACTTGCACTTCTGCAACACCAGACACATCCTCTTGCATCCCTTGTTTCTATTCAGTAGGGGCAAATCCTGCAACTCTGAGATCCTAACAGCTCCACAGTGACCCTATTACTTGGTAACAAAGAGTTTGTTTGACAAAAAGGACATCACTACATGCAGACCTGTCAACTGAGGTTAAGAACATTGAAGTGTAATGACACGTTTAAGTTTCATCTGCTAATTATTACTAAGAGAAGATCTGTTGTGCTGCCAAGAGTCAAAACAGCCTCATACAATCGGAGGCACAAACAGGTGGATCAGGCTGTTGGCTGAACAAGGAACAAACCCCCCTCTGCTGCCAACCTACAGAGCCTGCTGGCCAAGCAACAGGCGGTGCATACAATTCACCTGTCTTTTAAGAAGATCAAGAGCCTATTTTCAGCTAGTATTTCTTCATTTTCAGAAGTTGTCTTAGGTAACTCATCAGAACCTGAAAGGAAAACTCTTTCTGTCTCATAGTTCAGTTGCACAGAAGCAAGTACTTCAAGGAACTGTAATAACAAGACGTTCTGCGCTGGCAAACACCAACAGAAGTAAGTACAATAGCTGCTTTGGATACACACTGAGGAGCAGCTTGCCACAAGCAGTTGCTTAATATATGTTTCCTACAACTGCTCTTTATTGCTCAACAATTCAGCAAAATAACAACTGTCACCGTACAAATATGACGTTCAATTCAAATATGTTCTATGTGCAAGAAGTTCTTACAGATATATACACACACCTCATAACACAAAATATGGACATAAGTCTGAACCAACTCATACAGCCAGGTTTCAAAAATTGCTTTAGCAATTAATCATCAAACAAAAGAAAAGCTTTGTGCAACACCTTTCTAGAAGCTTCAAGAAGGCTACAATGGCAACCGAAAAAAAGACAAAAGCATGACTCTTTTGCTTTAGAAGTACTCTAAAGAGCTGACCTTCAGGAGGGTATTATTTTTTTTCCCTAGATGATAATCAGTAACAGTGCAGGGGGAAAAAAACCCAGTGTGGAGATCCAAGATGTACTGCATAAGTTACCTGCTTCTATCCAGACATTAATTTACACAAGTCACCCACAAACTCAAATTGTCAGAATTCTGCAAGCAGAGTAAGACCCTTTCCTCTACATGTTTGCAAACAACAAGGACAGAAAACACAAGCAAAGTAACTGATACCACAGAGGCTCATCTATAGCCATCGGAGGGGAAAGATGTTTGCCACAAGCTGTGACATGGTAACACTCTCAGTTTAAACAAATTGCTAAGTAAATGTATCTCTCAAAAAGAAATGGGTCACCCAGAAGCCAGATCAATGTACAAACTCCAAGTCAAGAATGTCCCGCAGTGAAGACTGTTCCTTCTGTTTAGCCTTAATTCTTGACAAGGGAGCTCTGATTCTCCTCCTTCCCACTTCTCATTGAACGAGTCCATCAGCTCCCACAAGGATACCCATTCCCTGCAGTATAAGCTGCCAAAGGGCTTATAGATAGCACAACTCAATTCTCATCGTTTTAATCTTTCAGAAAAACCTGCAAAGATCCATTGAGAAAAAGTAGGGGCATGAGGGGAAAGGGAATGACTCCGAGCAGACATGTAGCAAAGGACTACTGAATTTAATTTTATAAAAGAAAAGGACATTACTTACTCAGCTATGTTACTCTACATAGAACAATCTGCAAAGATCCAGCTGAAAGAAACTTTTCCCAAAAGTTGTAATTTATATGTAATTGAAAAAGTTTTATTACAAACACTACAAGGGACATGTATCTGTACAGGAGATAAGTTTGGTTTCGCTTTCTTGTGCTGCCCCATAGGTTTCCTTTGCTGCACAGGCAGTGATCATTTGCAGCGCAGTGATGGGTCGAAGGCCGCACGGAGAGGCTGACGGATTATTAGCAGGGAGTTAGAGCAGCCATGAGGAGTTCCATTTTGTACACAAAGTTACGTCCTTCCATTTTATTCCACTGCACTTCCTTGAACGGCCCTCGAAGGTGATTCCACTTGTTGTCTTGCAGTACATCACCTTTGGGGAGATCCTTGCACTGACTCCGTGGAAACTGAACCATAACTTTGCTGCCGCTTTCCGGACCGTTACGTACTGTGATGAACAGAGATGTTTATGAGCATTTTTACACTGTAAGAACCCCTCACATTAAATATCCTTCCTTATGTATGCTATATACATTACTCCTACTCAATTCCAAACATGCTGAAAGCAAACATGGAAAATTATCTTTTTTTTAAAAAAAAAGCTTTTTCTCTTTGAATTTTGTCTCTCATCTCCCATTTCTTTATTATTTTACTGCCTTAGCACTGCATGTTCTTGCTTAAAGCAAATTAGAGAAACATTTGACAAAAAAAACAACCCTTACAAACAGGGGCGTTTCTCTAGTGATGCCAGGAAGGGCAAAGGTGGGTTTTTTCCTGATTCCTGCCTTGGATGTATTCCCCCCCAGTATGTTGAAAAACATGATCAAAAATATATTGTTTCTAATGGATTTCTCTCAAATGGACAGGAATAAAGTCACTCAGGATAGCTGTTGCTTTTAATCACAAAATTCTGCAAGACCGATGGAGGTGTGGTGGTGTTCTACTGGCTTGGGTAGGGTTTTGTGTTTTGATGCTGGCTGGTGGTGGTCTGTGTTTGTTTTTTTTTAATAAGCAGTTAGTGAGCTAACACATAGCCTTCCCCTCACCTACCAAGCTAGTGTTCTACAAAGAAATAACTATCAAGCTGAATGAACATAATTTCTCCTTCATAAATTGAGGCTGACTATTCCCCATCACCTTCTTCTCCTTACTATGTTTGGAAACTGTTTCTGGGACTGGTTTTTGGCCTCATCTTCCCAATAATTGCAATGAGGCTGACCAGGCTGTAGTTCACCAGATTCTCCTTGAAGACAGGTTGTGATATCTGCCTTCTTCCAGTCCTCAGGAATCCTTCCTGATCACCATGACCTTTCAAAGGTGATCAAGAGTGGCCTTACAATGACATCAATCAGCTCCCTCAGCACTCCTGGATACATCCCACCCGGTCCTGTGAACTTGTGTATGTCTAAGCCTGTTCACAGGTTCTCCAACTCCATCCTCTGCTCCAGAGGGTAAATCGTCTTTGCACCAAAATTTCCCGTGGGTCTCAGGGACCCGGGATTCCTGAAGGTCAGTCCTGAGACCAAAGCAAAGGCGGCAGCAAGTACCTTGGCCTTCCCCATGTCTTGTGCTACCAGGTCCTCTCCCCATTTAAAGGCAGGCCTACATTTGCCTTAAGTCTTCCTTTTGCTGCTCACGAATCTATTGAAGCTCTTCTTGTTGCTTTCTATATCCCTGATATATCAACCAGCTCTCTTGGACCCATCTTCTCTCTGTCCCATAGAATGGTATCCCATAGGATTCTTCCAAGAAGGTCCCTGGAGAGACCAAACTCTGTTCTGGTTGAGAGCTGTGATCCTGTTGTTTGCCTTCCCTTCTCTCAGGAACTTGATGGTTTCTGTAATCTGTTTTTTCTATGCTAATTCTACTATTTTAAAGCCTGTGTAAATTAAATCAGGTTTATATGAAGTGGCTTACTGGGCAAAGTATTGCTTCTATTTAGGTGTCAATTCCATACACAAAGAGATTGTTTCTAGAATATTTTGGCCAAAATTGAAATGATTCTATAGAAGTCTAGAGACTATCTCAGAAAGAGACTTACAAAGTCTGTAAAATTTGCTTAAGCATGTTAAGGTTTTCCATACATTCACAATAGAAAACACTACCTGAAATGGCATAGTCTCCATTTGGTGATGCCACAGTTATTGCTGAAGCATTGCCAATACTCTCCACTGGCCCCAAGCCAACATGATTACTGAAACTCAGCACATGCCATCCCATAACCTTCGCAAGCTGCTGAACTGCATGTACTTGGTGCTGTGACATCTGAAAAACAACAAGCGATTCATCTTCTCTTCAGTATTTGCACACCACAGAAAATAAACTGCTTACTGGTTTTACCAAGCTTTTTTTCTTCTGCTATACAGCAGTCATTTATAAAACTGACTTTGTCTTATAAATTCTCTAGTTTCAGAGGAACTTGTTTTATAAAACATATATGCTACATAAGTGCTAGTAGAGCTTTTTGTGTTGTTTGAATTTAGACTAGTTCCTTTGCGCACTGAGAAGACCACTGTATTAAGCAAAATATGCAGTTAGATTATTCAGGTCTCAAGAACTAATTCAAGTGATACAAACAGGATTTTGAAATAATACTTTATCTGAATGGAAATAAGACTTCTGCTGTAAAATATATAAAATCTGTGAGAGTATTATCACAGCAAACTCAAAAAAAGCTGAGGCTCTCAGATGCATGATCATCTCTATTAATGTTCACGTGTAAGCATAGAGCTTTAACTGCTTAAAAGTTTAAATGCTAATGCTTTTCTGTATCACAAACTTGTAACAAGGAAGTATCTGGCACTGTTCAGAAGTTCTCTGTGAACAAGTCTGAAAACATTTCACCAGAAAGAGATACTCTCAGCAGAACCTGCTTCAACTTGTTTTCTGTGTTGTGGAGTTTCATGTAACTGCAACAGGCCAACCACTGTTATTAAATACTTGTATTTTGAGTATTTATAATGCAGAGTAGGGAGACTGTCACTTCTGAATAAAACCAGCGACTCGCTCTAAGCAATTAAGAAAACACAGTTCATTCAAATATCAGCTGATTTAGTAATGGCTGATGCAGAGTGAACATTAACAAGACAATGTTGAAACAGCAGCAATTGTGGCCTCATTAAGATCTCTACTCTAGACAGGACCTGGTTGCAGTAAGTTTCATATATTGAATACCTTTCTGTCTGCTATGACTCTCACTGACTTGTTCTGAAGTAAGCAAAAATCTTAGTACTCCCATGATGATTACCATAAAGAAATGTATTTTAAGTGGGAGGGAGTGGATGGATGGTGGCAGAGCGGTGGATGTTGTCTACCTTGACTTCAGTAAAGCCTTTGACACAGTCTCCCACAGCATCCTCACAGCTAAGTTGAGGAGGTGTGGTCTAGACAATAGAGTAGTGAGGTGGGTTGCAAACTGGCTTAGGGAGAGAAGCCAGAGAGTGGTAGTCAATGGTGCGGAGTCTAGTTGGAGGCCAGTATCTAGTGGAGTGCCCCAAGGGTCAGTGCTGGGGCCAATATTATTCAATATATTCATTAACGATTTGGACGAGGGAATTGAGTGTACTATCAGCAAGTTTGCTGATGACACCAAGCTAGGAGGAGTGGCTGACACGCCGGAGGGCTGTGCTGCCATCCAGCGGGACCTGGACAGGCTGGAGAGCTGGGCAGGGAATAACCTGATGAAATTTAACAAGGACAAGTGTAGAGTCCTGCATCTGGGCAGGAACAACCCCAGGTTCCAGTATAGGTTGGGAGATTACATATTAGAGAGCAGTGTAGGGGAAAGGGACCTGGGGGTCCTGGTGGACAACAGGATGACCATGAGCCAGCACTGTGCCCTTGTGGCCAGGAAGGCCAATGGCATCCTGGGGTGTATTAGAAGGGGGGTGGTTAGTAGATCAAGAGAGGTCCTCCTTCCCCTCTACTCTGCCCTGGTGAGACCACATCTGGAATATTGTGTCCAGTTCTGGGCCCCTCAGTTCAAGAAGGACAGGGAACTGCTGGAGAGGGTCCAGCGTAGGGCAACGAAGATGATTAAGGGAGTGGAGCACCTCCCTTATGAAGAAAGGCTGAGGGAGCTGGGTCTCTTTAGTTTGGAGAAGAGGAGACTAAGGGGGGACCTTATTAATGTTTATAAATATATAAAGGGTGAGTGCCATGAGGATGGAGCCAGACTCTTCTCAGTGGCAAACAATGATAGGACAAGGGGTAATGGGATCAAGCTGGAACACAAGAGGTTCCACTTAAATTTGAGAAGAAACTTCTTCTCAGTGAGGGTGACAGAGCACTGGAACAGGCTGCCCAGGGAAGTTGTGGAGTCTCCTTCTCTGGAGACATTCAAAACCCGCCTGGACATGTTCCTGTGCGACCTCACCTAGGTGTTCCTGCTCCAGCAGGGGGATTGGACTAGATGATCTTTTGAGGTCCCTTCCAATCCCAAACATACTGTGATACTGTGATACTGTGACGATATTATTACTACTGACCTTAGTAAAAACTGGAAACTGACAGTTGCTAAAGTCATCATACAAACATACTGAAAATAGGAAGGTGGATGACTGAATTTTTCACTCTGTATTTAAAGTTTTCTCACATTTTCTACACAGATAAAGGTGAGATTTCAACAACTCCTGTTTCCCAAACACTAAAAGAAAGGGAACAATAAAGTATATGAGGCTACCTGAGATAAAAGGAAATCCTGCAGTTCTTGCTCTTGATGGGACAATGTAATAACTCTTCCATCTCTGTGCACAACCCTGATCTGTTCAACTCCGATGTTCAGTTGTAGTTGAATGGATCTTAGAAGACAAGATGCATATTTATTCAAAATGCATTACAACACTTAGGAAAACAGGAAACTAAGTACACAGAATCCCTCCATGCATTGGCAAGAACTCTAAGATGAGGATGGTGCAAAGCCTATGGAACACAACAGCAATTCTGAACATTTCCATTTCATCACTCAGCGCAACATCTCCCCCCACACTGCAGGGGACACGCTCTGTGACATGTTCCCAGACCTGGGCCACTGCTTCTTCAGGTCAAGGAGCCTCCTGAGGCATCTCACAGCTCCCTGCCTGCCACTGTGCCCAAGTGTCCTTCCAGAGGTGCAGGGAAAAATGAGGTGTGCTCAGGGCCTGTCCTATCCTACAGCCAAGACTTAGGGAGCACATGGAATCACAGCATAGAATCATAAAATCATTTCAGTTGGAAGAGACCCTCAGGATCATCGAGTCCAACCATAACCTAACGAACTCTAGCACTAAACCATGTCCCATGTGCTCTGGAACTGAGACTGCAAATCGCACCAGTGACACAGCCAGAGAGGACTGCTCAAAATGGTAAAAACAACTGGGGCATCCACAGTCAACACAGCTGATAATCCACTGCTGGTCAGCACATGGACGTTCGTTTCTGGAACATGAAATCTCTTATTAAGATGACAAGGTGCATAATTAATAGCATGAATTACATGAGTCCCACATTTCAGTACCTATGCAACCAAGCTAGGACTGCGCACTAGCTCTCCGTGGCCAGACTGGAAGTTTAGAAGCCAACACATACAAAGATATTTTATATTTAATTATCTCTATCCAAACTAAATCTCCCCTGAAACAGCCACTTTCACCTTCAATTCCTTATTTGAAAGAAAACTATGATAGTTAACTACTTACTAAGTTTCTTCATTAACATGTAAAGTGGGGGGAAGAGTTTTCTCAGGGTGGCTGTTCCCTCAACAGCTCAGAAAAAGAAACACTCATACACAAATAATGGGCTCCTACTTGTCTGTCTGAAGAGAACCTAAACTTGTGAAACACAACCCGAACACACTCTGCCATTGCTGCATGCTTCTACAACTAGGCAGATGCATGCATTTGCATACTTACTTGCATATTTGTTCATATCCTTGAGAAGTTATTAGAACTTTGACACTGGATTCATAAACATCATTTATATTGGACCAGTGAGCCTGAATCTGAGGATCCTCAATACGACTCGCCAGACTGTCAATGGTTCGAGCAGTTCTAGAAGACAAAGACATATTCCATGCACAATAATCAAGACAGCTTGTGCTACTATCTTGTTTAAAGGAAATTAGTAGGTTATTAATTTGTGGCAGGTTTGTTTGTTTGTTTGTGGTTGTGTGTTTGTTGTTGGTTTTGTGTGTGTGTGTGGCGCACACACAAATCAATGGAACAGTGTGGATCAGTGTTCTATTTCAGCACCATCCTGCTGCTAATGAAGCACACTTGCTTACTCTGTACATTTCACATACATTCTGAAGCAGTATCAAAGTGGTACTACTCAGTATCACCTACTGCACAGCAAAGAATAGTAAAAAAGATGTATGTAGTTTAAGTAAAGTAAGGACAATTAGCAGCAGCCTGTGTTGTAACTGTCACGGAGATCTCAAAGAAATCTGTTGTGTTTTGTTTGGTTTTTTTACTAGCTGAGTGTTGTTTGCTCATATTTCATATGTTGTTGCTTCTTAGTACTTAAAAATAAAGACTATTTTAACAGTGAAGGAAGAAGTAGCTATTTTTAAGAACACTGAAAAAAGATCAATTGTATTCTACATAATAGTACATTTTATTGTAACTTTAATAAGAATAGCTTGTGACCTACCTGCGCCTCAAAAAGATATGTTTTGCCTGCTTTATTATCTTTTCCAGAAGTCCTTCATTTGACTGTAAAGAACTGATATCATTTTTATCAAAAGCCTGGGGTCCTGCAAGTCTCATTCTCTTATGGCCAAAAGGGGCACTAGCCGGATGCGGCATCACTGTTGAGCTCAGGGTTTGCTTGTGACACTGCGACAAACAACAAATGTTATAAAGGGAAGTGGTCAAATAATGTTTTTTTTTCAATAAATAATACATATACTACAATATGCTGTTTCACATCAGGTTTTTTGAGCGTACATACTTGCCAAAAGCTCAACTTTTTTACTTTATAAACTTGACAGTACTATAAAGCCAGCTTTACACTCGTACTTTGGCTCCCCTGTTTATGTGGTTCTTGCAAACCTCATGGAAAGTGATTTTTTAAAAAAGGTGCAAGCTAAAAAAAAAATTGGGAGTACGGAAGTAGTTGCTACTAATAAGTCTGCCTTGTATACATGTCTGGAGACAGAATGGTCAAATAAAAATAGAGGAAGCATTTGAGAGAAAAAAAGATTTAGCAACCTGTTTAAAGTCAAGAAAGGAAATTCACTACAGAGCTGAGCACTGAAAGCTTCATGAAACCTATTCCAGTGTTTAAAACACTGGACTATTCCACACGACTGCATGAGTTGCAGAGCCATGCTCTAAGGCATGGGTGTCAAATTCATGTTCACCGGGGGCCACATCAGCCTCACAATTGCTTTCAAAGGGTCAAATGTAATTTTAGGACTGTATAAATGTAACTACTCCTACATTTAGTTTGACACCCCTGCTCTATGGAGATAAACAGTCCCTAGAACATGGTTTCACAATTGTTTAGGTATGTAAAATTGTGCTCTTTTCCTGAACAGATGCAACCTCAACCTTCTACCCCAGGTCCTTCTGCTTGAGTATATGAGAATCTAAAACACTGAAGCAGAGAAGCAGATGTCCAAACAAATGAAGTTACTATGGTAATTGATTGTTCTTTCTTTATGGGATACAGTCTGAACAGATGCTCACTTAAAGTATTTGACCAGCACTAATAAGACGCAAAGGAAAAAGGGAGACTGATGAGCTGTGGTGGAAAAAGCTTGCCCAGCTTTTCTGATGTAAGCAGTCAGGCCTGAGGTTAAACGCAGAACTAGTGCTCCATGAAAGCATTAACTGGAATTCTCCAACCACCTAGACAGGTTTACAACCTCACGGCAGCTTGCCTTACGCACACGGACAGAGCACAGCTGGCCTCTGGTGGCACTCGGCTGGTACAACAGTGCTGCACACTGTGGAAGCCTGAACAAAAGCCCAAAAACTCTTCGGTATTTGACTGTAAATGCATTACCTCTCTGATAAGTTGATGCAAATTATGTTCCAGGACATAGAGATGATCCTCTGGATTCTGTTTTTCAGAAGCAGACTTCTGTGATTTTTTGTCATTGGAAGAGTGGCACAGAGAAATAGACAACTGCAAACCTGTATGAAGCAGATTACAAACAAAATGAGAACACGATTTTCAAGAAGGCTACTGAGAACTGCTTTTCTTCATGTTTTATAGATGGTAGTTTTACGACCAGTATTCCCTGTATCAGAGAAAACCAAAGAATGATGTTGGAGAGCACAGCACCAAAGGCAAGTAAGACTTGCTACTCACTGAAGTGTTGACAGGCCAACTATTAAACTCACTAGGTACATTTCACACCAATTTCTGTGACACTCCTACACAAAAATAAGTCCTCAGGACCCCATTCCTTTCCCAAAGGAATAATGATTTACCATCATATAAATTTTAAGCAATTCAGAAACATATTCTTCACATGATGTTATCAGTTGTGTACCCCCGCTACGAACAGAGGATTCACCAGCCGATTCTGAGCCTCCTCCTTGCCATTTAATTACCCTCACTGAAGATTACTGGCCCCCATTCTTCTGAAAACCCAGTAACTCAAGTCTTAAATTTCAGCTGCTTGCAAACCAGAAGCAATGACTTATGCACAGCTCCAAACTGCGATGTGTACGTGGCATTACAGTTGACAGCTTTAGGTGCTACTGACAAAAATACAAAGAAAAACAATCCAAAATCCACACAATAAAATATGAGTAGTTTAGAAACTCAAGTGCAGCATCTCAATGTTTCTATCTTTAGCAAGCAAAATTCAAATTCTGGGAAACTCTGGTTTTCAAAACCTTTGAAAAACAAGAGTGTTTGTTTTCAAGAAGATAGCCTTAAAAAAAGTCGCATCAATCAGAATCTCAGTTCACATTTAAGAAATAGTCATAGGTTAAGAAGTCTTAAGAAGTTTCCTACCTGGGAAAGGTTGGGAGATTATCTGATTTTTCACAACAATGTGAGGAATTTGCGATTTAATTTGAACAGCCTCTCGTGACAGCTGGGCAAAAATTTCTTTACATAAAAGAACATTCTGTGCAGTCTCCAACTTTGTCTGCCAGTGCGGAGAACCTGAAAATAAAATCAACATTTGCAGGAGGAAAAAGTAAAGAGAAGCTACCTTTTTGTTCAGATCCCAGATATTATACAAGTAATCCAGCTACAAGTAATCACTAAGATAAGGTAATCAGTATCTTCTATCCAAATAAAGTATTTTCAAAATTTTATCCCAATTAAGCAAGCACTTTAAGATAACACTAATGCATTTTACTTAGATTTTACATAAGTAAATTGTGAACTGCTGCTCCCTTCTGGAATCGCATATTGTACTCTCAGGCCTTTTGTGAACTCTGCTAATGAACCTCTGCTGCTTCAGTCGCGATCTACTTTCAGTGATACTTCAAGCTTTATTAAACTCACTCTACAAATGTCCTGGTTTTGGTTAAAACAAGACCAATTCTCTGTTAGTGAATTTTCCCTTCAGTTAGTTTCTTCTAAGTAACTGCATTTTTCTGAAGTTGGCTGCATGTTTTTCAGACAGTGTTCACCTATGGAGCTGATAATGCCCAATGTTTGCGTTTTTACTGAGTTAACGGTAGGAATGGTGTGCAGAAGAGGCCCAGGTTTATCTTTAATTGCTATAGCAGCCAAGGTCGCTGACAGACCTCTTATGTCCCATAAGTGAGGGAGTCGTACTTGCGGGGGGGGTGGACAGAACAGGTGACCCAAACTGACCAGCAAGGTATTCCATGCCATATACGTCATGTGCGGTTTAAAAGCTGGGACATCACAAGGGTCTCGCTCTCTTTGTCCATGGCTGGTGTCTGAAAAGGACCCTGCCCGTTCTTCTGCATGCAACCCTGACCCTGGTTCCAGTCTGTGCATCCACGAATCCAGTTCCTGTCTACTGTGGAGTCCAGTTCAGGGCTTCCTGGTGGCTGCCCTGCAGATGACTTACTACTCTGGGAAATTCCACACTGGTTTTATGTATTTTGCATTATTTTCTCTCATTATTAGTATTATTAGTAAAGTTTTGGGTGTTTGTTTTTTTTTTTTAGCTTTCCATCTTGCAAGTCTCTGTCCCCTTTCCTCTTTTCCCCATTCCTTAGCGGGGAGGGGGAAGGTAACAGAGAACATCTGCCACACTTTATTGTTGCCTTGCAATAAACGGTGACAACAATGACCCACCAAATAATGTTAAATTCATGTATGTGCTTTCACAGGATTTATAGGTCCAAAATTCTTGGAAGATTATGGTCTGAGTAAGCACATGAGCTCTACACTGTACCCTGGATACCATATGAAACATCTACATAGAACAGCATCCTGTCTATGTTCAAGACAGAGCAAGCATCTGTGACACAGACCACCGTGAAATAAAATCCTGTCAATTCTTTTTAATCTTAAAGGATAAAGGATGAATTTTTAATCCCAAAGGTTTACAGCTTCACATATTGGCACATATCAAATGAATCAATATAGTGTCTGCCAGGTGAGCTGTTGGTAAGTAAGGCACATACTGTCTGCAGAGTTTCAGATCCAGAGAAAACATATGAGCCATGGAAACAAGTGATGCATTTTGGGCAAAATGAAGAGTGAACAGTCACTCAGTTCAGTTGAACTCATGGGATGCAACTGGCTGAAACACAATACATTGGTTTGCTTTCGGTTATGTGCACACACTTTTAGTGACTAACAAAAGGTGCGTGAGAATACTTAAAATATAATCCTAGTAACTTTGTTTCAGAAACTGATTAAACACATATGAAAACCTGAAGGAGTGCGCTTTGAAAGTATCGTGTTTCCAAAGCACATGCAGCCTCTAAACAGAAAATTTCAGTTGAAAGAAGAGTGAACAGGAATAGTTTTATTTAAATCTATGTGCTAAAATTTTCACATGCAAACCCATTTCTTAAGAACGTGCTCAAAAAACAACAGCTGTACCTGGTTTTGATTTTGGCATGGGTCTTTTAAAGAGATTGACTGTCCCAAGGTCACCAATGTCCGGAGCTTGTTTCTGAATAGAAACCTAAACAAAAGAGAATGTTATTTGATGTTTGTTCTTTGTTGCAAGCATACTAACATCAAAACAAAACCCACGCTATATCATTAAAGTTACTCTGGCAAACCTTGATATAGGCTGATCCCTCTAAATCACTTGGAATTTGAACATCCAAAGGACAGTAATCCTCAGGTATCTTTTTATCCAGGTCAATGTCTGTGTTCTTTATCACCTCAAATGTGCCGTGATGAAGAAAAAGGGAGCCTAAGAAAGGAAGAACAAAGATACACATACTGTACATCAACCATCTTCTGCAAACAATGAAGCTCATACCTCTGTTTTGCAAGAATATGTATTTCTAAGTCTCCAAACCTCCGTAGTTGCGATTGATGCAAATTTCTTAATGACTTATTAAAAAACAGGTAAATTAGAAAGCTAATTTCAGCACATCAACATCTCAGTCCTCCAGTGTGTGATGTGGAAGTCTGCAAGTAGTATTGAACAATTATGGCAGAAAACCAACAGTGTTTCTAAATGGTGCCAGTAGATGCAGGGAAGGAAAAATAAAGGTATTTTGTTAAAACAAGAAAAAGTTAACTGCCCCGTTTTGCAAGCAAGTAGTTTAAGGTGCAACACCCCCACTGAGTTAAAGGAATGCTAATGATGTTTGGTTTACAGTGTTAAAACTACAACCATGTTCTGTCTGTAAAATACGACTGTATAGCCAGTCATTCAGATGGGACAGATAAAAGCAGTTGCCGCATCTGTCCTAGTGCATCCTTCTGACATCCAGGGCACTGTTCATCTAAAGAGACATATCCTGGGCTACAACTACAGTTTCTTCATCAGTACAAGATGAATAACCCTAAATTTGTCCTTCCCCCACTTCACTGATGATGACAGAAGCACAACATAACCAGTTCAAATGCCTGCTTTGTATCTACATCTTAAGTTTTGTGAGATCCTGTATTCACTCTTTCACTCCCTAACTGGCTCTAGAACTCTGGGTTGGTTACCCTCTCTTACTGTAATCTCTGAAATGATGCAAATTCTCAGCATCATCTCTCACAAGTGTAGGAATAACACGTAGAATAAACCTATCTTCAAAAACGCTCTTTAGTCATGCACTTTAGTTTTAGTTAGTCCTCTGAGGAACAGGGAGTTAAACACAAAGATCCTCATGAGTCCCTTCCAACTTGAGATATTCTATGATTTGACCTCTGCTCAGAGGAAAATGCAACATACTTCTTAATATTTTTAAAAGGCTTCACAGCCTGTAGGTAAGAGCCAAAGATTTACAAGCTCTACATGTCAACTGATCAATTCCATTGCCAATGCAGAATTGTTTCTGTAAAGCAATCTTTACTAGAATCCCACAGTTAGCCTTTAAAATCACTTTCAAGGTTGAGGATTAGCATGATATTTTTCCTGATAATAAAAGAGGCTTCCTCCTTTTATAATCCTACCTCATAATTACAATTAATTTTTATTATGTTCTGTTATTATTAGAGCTATCCCATCTGTTCTTCCAGTTACATTAAAAAACCCCATAAAATATAAATACCCATTCTTGAGAAAAACAAGACCCTAGTGTTTACCTGCACTTCTGTAGCTCAGATCCCCAAGAATTTTGTCTCCTACTTTTCTCAGCTTCCAGTGTTGTCTCAGTCTTAGCAGTTCAGAGTTGAAGTCTCTTTGTCGCTTATTTTCCTGGTTTTCCGCAACTGATTTGGATAATCTCTCCGCACCTTTCAAGAGAATTTGAGCTGCTCCAGCTAATGACTTCTTTTTTGAAATCAACTGTAGAAACTGAGGATTCTAGTAACAAAAATAAAAAAAGACAGTTGCACCTTAATTCTCAAAAAAAATATTATTAGTGGATCTAACTGACAGTGACCGATAACTTTTGCTGGATGTTCAGTAACTTATTTAGAATTACTTTCACACCAGCATTATATAGCCACAGCAGCATTTTTACTTAGAGCTCCAGCAAAGGGGCCTTCGGTACCAGCCCCACCTCCCAGTCTCAGCCTCACCCCAACCCATAAAGCACCACACCAGCACATCGCAAGGAACATTTTACTAAATCACATACATATCACACACGAAAAAAAATCAATGAAATATACCTGTTTTGGAGGAATAGGATCCTGCATAACTGGGTCTAGAGTCATGAACTTTTTATCCTTCACAATGCTAAGAACATCATACAAGACACACATCTCAGTCAAGGCGCTTCTTAAGTTGTTCCTCACTGAATCCCAAGGCCAGAGGGATGGCTGAAACTTTACCAACCCTAAAAATAGGACAAAAGAATGGGAAAAAAAAAAAAAAAGATAGTAAAAAGTAATGGTGTAAGGCCCACTTTTAAGCCACAGAGAGATGACAGAACAGTCTGGGTTGGAAGGGACCTTCAAAGCTCATCTAGTCCAACCCTCCTGCAATGAGCAGGGACATCTTCACCCAGATCAGGTTGCTCAGAGCCCCATCCAGCCTGGCCTGGGATGCATCCAGGGATAGGGCATCTACCACCTCTCTGGGCAACCTGGGCCAGTGTTTCACCACCCTCATTGTAAAAAAAATTATTTTTCATCTCTGGCTTGAATCTCCCCTCCTTCAGTTTAAAACTATTACCCCTTGTCCTATTGCAACAGGCCCTGATAAAAAGTCACAATGGCCTGAAATACAACATAATTGTGTAATATCTGGATCTACTCTTTTCCAGTTTGCCACTGTAATTCACTCGGTCATGCAAATCCCAGCCTCATCCACGGCCAATCGTGGGAATCCGCGGGGGAGGGTTCCCCAGGCACCCGTGGGGCTGCAGGCCGGGCACCCCCGCAGCCAGAGGGCCCGGGGCCCAGCCGCCCTCACCTTCCTCATCCTCCGCCTCGCCCGGCTCGGCCCAGGCGCGGCCCGCCGAACCCGGCTCGTCCTCCTCGGAGCCGGAGCCCTGGCTGAAGTCGATGCGCTGCGCCAGGCGGGCCAGGTTCTGGGACATGGAGAGCGGCTGCAGGTAGGTCTCGCTGCCATCCAGCCCCACCTCCTGCACTTGCTTCTCGCACGCCGACTCGATGCTGATGCGCACGGCCGGCGCTCCCGCCATCTTGCCGTGACCTCCGGCCGCGCCTGCGCGCGCCCTCCGCCCCGACTACGGGTGCCGGGCGGGAGGGGGGCGGTGAGAGAAGGGGCGGGGCCAGCGCCGGGGGCGGGGCTCGTCTGGCCCCGGAGAGGGCGGAGCCGACCCTGAGGGGCCGGGCGGGTTGAGGGGCTGGTCGCGGACGGCGTCGGTACCCGCGGAGCTGCCGCGTCGCTTCCACGGCCCGTGAGAACACGCGGCCGCTTTCCTTCAGCCTCCCGCGGCGCAGGTGAACCCCAGCCCGGTGTCGTCCTCAGAGCTGCAGCGACTTGCGTGTTCAGCCTGCAGGAGACTGAGGAGAGAGAGACACCTCATAGCGGCTACGGCTTCCTCACAAGGGGAGGAGGAGGGGCAGGCGCTGAGCACTGCTCTCTGGCAACCAAGAACCTGAGGGAACAGCAGGAAGATGTGCCAGGAGAGGTCCAGGTTGGACATTAGGAAAAGGTTCTTCACCCAGAGGGTGCTGGACACTGGAACAGGCTCCCCAGGGAGGTGTCACGGCCCCAAGCCTGACAGTGTTCAAGAAGAGACTGGACAACACCCTCAGACACACGGTGTGAACTGTGGGGTTGTCCTGTGCAGGGACAGGAGTTGGACTCGATGGTCCTTGTGGGTTCCTTCCAACTCAGGACATTCTGTGATTTTTGACCACAGCTGGTTTAATTCCCTGTTCTAAACATAAATTCACTTCTCAGTCCCCAACATCAACTACGACCACACAGGAAGCTCAACCCAATAGCAAAAAAACACCCCACAATAATACTGCAATGAAATTACCATTTTAATTCAGTCACAACAATTTTAAGTACAAAATTAAGAAGTTGGCAGTTTACCGCTCTCATATTTATTCTCAACTGCTAAATGTGCATCATTAAAAGCGTTACAAAAATCAGCATTTGTATTTCAGAAAGATGAAGTTGCTGTGGCGGCTCAGTCCCTGCCAACACGGTGTGTCTCGGGGGGCCGGTCAATGCGGAAGAGCAGCTCTGCGGGCAGCAGGTACCCCAGGTACCCCACGCTCTCGGGGCTGGTGTCCTGGTGGTAGTGTCCTCCCTCCCCGTGCTGGCTGAAACAGTGGGTGTGCTCCAGGCGCAGGTCAAAGCCCTGTCACCAGAGAAAAGACCGTGAATGTGCATTCAGGTGAACTGTGGTTAAAAGTTCTGGGATAGTCTTTGCTTTATATTGTGTGTTTTCACACATCTCAGGGTTCACTCCAACAACAGTGAAACTTGAAAGATGATTGGGAAACTAGTAAGGCAAAAGAAGAGGAGCTGTACAAGGATTTACCATGCGACATCAAAGAGAAAAGAATTTAGAAACCCTGATAGCTCCCAACTTTTGGTGTCAACCTCCTAGAGATTTCCCCCCCTATTTTTTTTTTCCCCTCCCTCTCCCTTTCTTTCAGGATTAAGCAAAGCAGTCACACCAAGGAAACCCTACTGGAAATCAGAACCTTTCTGCACTGAATGCCACAGACCTATGCAATTAAGGGACAATCTCTATGCAAAATTCTGAGCGCCAGCTTAAATGAAAATGGGAAGAACTGAATAAAATAACAACCAGCCCACTAAACTGTGAGATCACACCCACCAGTTTGATATATCATAGAATCATGGAATGGTTTGGGTTGGAAGGGACCTTTAAAGATCACCTGGTCCACCCTCCCTTGCCATGGGACACCTTCCACTACATCAGGTTGCTCAAAGCCCACCCAGTCTGACCTGGAGCACTTCCAGTGATGGGTCATCTACAGCTTCTCTGAGCAACCTGTTCCAGTGTCCCACCACCCTCATCATAAAAGATTTCTTCCTTACGTCCAATCTAAATCTACCCTCTTTCAGTTTAAAACCCTTGCCCCTTCTCTTATCTCTACAGGCCCTGGTAAAAAAAGTCCCTGTCTTCCTGATAAGCCCCTTTTAAGCACTGAAAGGCCACAATAAGGTCTCCCTGGAGCCTTCTCTTCTCCAGGCTGAACAACCCCAGCTCTCTCAGCCTGTCCTCCCAGCAGAGCTGTTCCAGCCTCTGATCATTTCTGTGGCTCCTCTGGCCCCTCTCCAACAGGTCCATGTCTTTCTCAGGGCCTCAGAGCTGGATGCGGCACAGCAGGTGGGGTCTCGTGAGGGGCAGAATCACCTCTCACGACCTGCTGGCCACACTTCTTTTAATGCAGCCTGGGATACAGTTGGTTTTCTGGGCTGCAAGAGGATACTGATGAGTAACACAATGGCATTTGAATGCCATCTTCTACTGCTGTCTCTGTAGTGACACTCAAACATTTCCAAAACCATAGGCTTAGCCGAGTGCTGTTGAGCTTGCTGTTAAGTCAGATGGGAGCAACCCAGCTGCATCCACTACACAAGTTGCATTGGTTCTGAATGCAGCAGCTGCTGATGGCTGTTTTCAGAGCACTCGCCAGTTGATTCTGGGAAGATGCACACAATTTAGCCTTTGGGCAAAGGCTGCCACATAATGACAGAATAAAGTCACACCCTGGAACATATCCAAGCTTACAGCATGTCTCATTTAATTCTGGAAATAGGTTTCTTATATTACTTATGACTGCATTGTTATTTATAGTCATTTTCATCTATGGTTTCCTGGTTACTTTTAAAAAATAGTCTTCCTAACAATGCATATCTTAATAGCTTTTAAAACCAGATTGTTTTTTATCCTCAATTGTTTGCTGTTGTATTTAGTGCTTATGAAAGATGCTAGATAACTTTCTAGCCTGAGGTTTTGCAGGCTTTAATTTGCATCAGCAATTATGAGACACATGCTTCATATATTTTGACACAGCATTAGTAGAGACAGTTCTTAGGAAAGTGAACTACATGAACGCATGGCTGAACAAGCATCCACACTCTTAACATTTCTGCTGGTGTGGCCAGCACCAAATGCAGACTGTGCTGTTGGGTTTGGGACAAACACTTGCACCCTTGCAATTGCAACTGAACCATTAAGTTCAATCCACTCTGAACAGCCAGTAGAACAGATTGCCCTAGCCTCAATTCAAACCAGTGACAGGAATGAGAAGCTTCTGTTCCATTATACCACCTCTGGAAGAGTTTAACACAATATATACACACTCCTGTTCTTAAAAGGAAAATCACATCCAGGACAAAAATCATTACAAGTCTCAGTTTACACTTAGAAATGACAGTTACACTCACTGGATCTCTGGAAACTATTACTGGCTGACAAATCAGTGGAGCCTTCATTTCAAAGAATTTGAGCCAGTTATTCACATCCTCGTCGGTGTTCAGAGGACAGGCAGAAAATTCTGGAGGCTACAGAAGAAGTAAAAGCTTTGTAAGTGAAAGGAAGACACTTGTATCAAGACACTTTTTCTCTAGCAACTTTCCTTCACTTTTGCCCTCCCCACTATTCTGCTCACAGTCCTTCTTGCCTAAAAGAAGTTCCAGTGTCAACTACTGTGCTTCTGCCAGAAACACAAGAGACCAGAATATTGCTTCCTTCATTTCACACATAGTGGGAGAACTACTGAAGTCGGGATTCTCCTCCTGGTACATTTTATAATAAGCAATAGACTTTTTAAAATTTACTGAGCTTCTAAGTATCATCTCAGTTCATGTATCTAATTTCATTTTACAATAGTTCTACAGTTCTTTAGCTGTCCGCAGATTTCAAAGGAAAAGATGATGGTACTAAGGCCAAGTAATTAAGCGTCACTAGTTTTGTAACGTCAGTTTTGTAATGTCAGCTCCTCACTTTAATACACTGCTTACCCTAACAGATTATGGATATATTTGAAAATACAAACAAACTCCAAGCAGTAAAATGTTACACCCTGATTTATACTTCTGTTTTCAGAAGGGTGAATAAACTTAAATGAACTGAGAACAACTTACCATAATGTGAATCTTCGCTTTCCCCTTCTGAATGATAAATGTACCACCCATGCCAACCGGCTTTTCTCCATAGTGTTTCTCTAAAATTTGTCTCAGACAAGACACGAAGTTAAGTTCCCCAGTTCTTCCATTGGCTTTCACTTCAATGACCTGGAGAATAAAGTTAATTTGTCACTGCTGCCTTCCACAGCAACAGTCTGCAATGGTCTGTAAGAGCTGCTCTGAAATTCTCCCAAGCTTATAAACCAAAATTACTTTTGAAAATGTGAGTTTTCCTGCAAGTACTGCTCCACTTGCATCATTCCAGTACCTGACCAACTCCCTTTCCCAACTTTCTGTTCAACACTAGCTTTGCCTGTGAAGGGCGCTGGGCAGCAAGTCATTTACTCATACATAAGACAATGATTTAAGCAACCCCTTTCTGTCCCCAGCTGGCTTTCACTCTCTTGTAAAGAAACTCTTGGAGACAGAGAAGGCTGCTTAGTTTCCATGCAGTAGTCAGGTTTGTGACTGCTCTGCCAACACCTCTTTGTGCAGCTGTGGTGGGGGAAGCACTTCTACAAAAAAACTAGACAAGTGCCCAGACCTGATTTACACAAGTACATTGCACAACCATTACCTTAAATCACTGTTGGTTTGAGCTGGATTTGGATGGATGATTTATGATAGAAAAGTTTTAGTACACTAATATACTTATCCCTCAAAAATTCCAGTGCCTCTCTGTCTCCACCAATTCTTCCCATCATTCAGCAGCATCTGTTCCTTATGGTTGAATAATTCTTTCATGGAATTACTACTTCACTGTTATCACAGAAAACTGATAGTAGAACATTGAAGCACACGTTTCCCTTCAGCCACAAAGCTCTACACAAAGTCACCTTTGATCCAGATACGTACCTTACCGGGTTGGCCCTCGCTGGCGTAAAGATTGGCCAACAGCCCAAACTCACAGTCTGTGTATTTACTGCTGTACTTCTCAAGCAGGCACCCTTTATCTGCAGGATTTATCTGAGCAATGTAGCTCCCATTTACAGCAGGCTTTTTTTCACTCTTAGTTTGAACAATAGGAATAAGCTGAGACAAAGAATAGGTAAGAATAAGTCAAGTAAGTCAATGAGAACATGGAAGAGTCATTCCAATGAACAGAACTCATAAATGCAATTTAAGCTTTGGACAACATTCCCAAGAAATAATCCCCTTCATCACACAACTGTCTCTCAGGATGAGGTCTGTACTGGTAAGAAAAATGCACTGATATTGTAATGTAATTGGAAATTCCAGAAAACAGTTTTAATTTTTCTGGACAGTTACATTTAATGTTATGTGAAGATGAATGCTAGTGTTGAAAACAAACAAGCACCAAAGAAAACAAAAACCAACCAAACAAAAAACCCCAAACAAACAAGGGAAAAAAAAAAAAAACCACACACAAGGAAAAAAACAGTCTAACCATTGAGATCTGAGGCCTGCATGCAAGTATTGAAATTCTATGTGTTTATCAGTGAACAGTAACAACCACTACTATTGTGGCACAAATTTAATGCTGACATGGACTATCTCATCTGCCAATAAATGCATCAAAAGGAGACAGCAAGACCAGAGGTTTATGCTTCAAAAGGCTCTAATCAAAGCCTCCACAGGCAGCAGTTTTTGTCTCCTGCAGGTGATCGTTTTGTGTGTGGCGTCTTTAAAACTTATGAGGGTAAAACGAAGACATCCAAGAGGGCAAAAGACAGGGAGTATTGCAAATGCATTTACCAGTAACTTTGACAAGCATTTCTAAGTCTTGTCATTAAAACCTCTGGTCAGGTCTTTGCCAATCAGTTTCAAAAAATCATGTTTCTTGTATGCTTGAAAACAAGCACATGCTTCATGGAGAATTACAAGTTAAAAATTAATCTTTATCATCTCAATAGTATGCACTTCATTGGATGGCTCTCATCCAAATCCCTCCTCATTATTTTATGTGCTTTTGGCATGAATGGTGTTTATTAAACTTTTTATTGTAAATGGAAAATACCCAGCATGATTCTGCTCTACTATTACGATACTTCTATTACTTCATTGAGAACCATCACACTTATTTACCAACCTCAGCATTTACTCCAAGAACCTTTGATGAAGCCGCTCCAGCTCCAAGAAAGAAAGCTCCAGGAAGCTCTATGTCTTTTGCAACTGTATTTAGATCATAAACCTGCAAAAGAGAATCAATCCTGTGATTTTGGTGTGGTGCTCTGATTCAGATTTGTCATCCTGTTCACCATAACCTCTGGATGCATTTAATTCACAATGCCCTCATTGGTATTTTGGATAATTAGGTTGAACACAGTTTCTGAACAACACATTTGGCAGCAACAAATTTGGTATATGAGCATTTGTTTTCTGAAACGTAGAGTCTGCCTGTATGCTTTCCTGCCATTTTACCCCCAAAATGAATTATTGTTCTTATTTAAGTTTGTATTTCTGTAAAATAAAAAATGGAAGGGAATATCATATAGAGCCAGATGTCAGAAAGGAGGCATGATGTTCTTGGAAAAGGACAGTAACACAAATCCATTGTTGGCCTGGAAATGCAAATACAGCCAGTTTTTACAAATTAGCATGGCTGTGATTTGAAATCACAAGCATACAGCAAGCCATACATAAACATGCAGACAAGCCCTTTGTTTAGCAGTTCCTTCCATGCCTCCTGTCACAGACGGTATATTTCCGAAACTATGTTGTATTTGAGGGCAGGAGAAGATGAACCATCATCCACGATATGCTATTTTTCCTTCGAAGTGTAAGATTTCTTGACATAGTCTATGTTAAACACACGTCAGAATCAATCTTGTAAAACACCGAAAAGTCTTTTTTACAAGTGGAATCTTATAGTATCTGCTAATCCTTAGTTTTGTTTATATTTCAATAAGATATTGCTTTTCTTTCGACAAATGTATTAAATCCCACAGCTACAGGAAAACTCACTTTTTCTTTCCGTACAACAGGTATGAGGTAAGGAACACCTCCCACATCTGCTATTCTAGGCTTTCCACAGATTCCTGGAAAAATACAGCCAGTTAGCTTGGTAAAATAGTTTTTCCTAATTAAACAAGCACACAGTCTAACCTACCAAAGAACCTGTTCCTCAAACTTCTAAAACCCTTTGAGAACACTATTTCCCTAGCATGCTTAGATAAAGTCTTGCACTACTAAGACGTCCAAGGACAGTAAACCCCCAAATGATTCACAGTAGGATTTAATGCTAGGCAGCCTGTTATAAAATTAACATTCTCTAAGCACAAAAAAATATGACAGTGGCAACAACTTACTGGTTCTCCGGTAAGATGCCCTTACCACACAGTGGATACCCCCACCGGTACTTGCAAAATTTCAGGAAAGCTGGATACCCAAGTCATCATCCCACTTATTTGGACATGTATTTTACGAAGGGATGAATCACCTTCTGTTTCTTTCACTATACTGATGACAGAGGGAACTCAGATGAGTAGCACAAAAGGCATGTCTGTCTTCCAGACAGCTAATGTCAAAAAAGATGAATCCCATTCACTTCACCAACATATGTGAATGGCAGGGATTTAAAAATTAATGGAAGTGCAACTCCTTAGGTTCATACAGTGATTGGCAGAGATTTAAAAAAGTATCCATCTGGAAGGCAGCTTAATTTCAAAATCTTTTCAATACACTAAATAAAGCTTATGAAAAGAGTATTGCAATCAAAAGTTAAGAAAAAAAAATAGGACAAGTATGATATTTGGTATTGGCTTGTCCTTGTTCATACATCAACTAGGAAGCAAGTTCAGAAATAAATGTAACTCTCATATATAGTCTTTATCTTAAAAACAATTTAAGCTCTTCCAGCATCTTTAGAAGACCAAAACCAAGTAAGATCAGGTAGAAAGAACTGGAGAAGCCATAGTGGAAGACAGGAATACTAGGTTACCTTTGGCAGGAAAGTTGAAGGGTTCCTGAGTCAGATCAGGACAGTCTACAACAGAGACTTGAGCATCAGCAAAGTTTTCTTTAAGCCCTTTCTGCAAAACTATAATAAAGAATAATGGCAAAGTTACTAACAATGAAGAATTTCTAAGAGTTTGACAAGTTACTAACAACAATAAATCTATCTGTTTAGACTTTATTTCAGCAAGATATATCAAATGATTTATGCTTACCCAAAGTAACCGCATTGATTTAAATGTTACTGTCTGTAGGCACTTGTTTCCTGAGCCACAGCTTCAGAGAAGAGCAAAAGCTCATTCAGATAATTGTTAGTTAGCACACTAATTCATTAAGAATTTTTAACACCTTTTAATTGAAATACAATGACTGACCGCTCCCAGTAGACTAGGAGTAGCACAATGTGAAGCGACATGGATAAACTTCAACCACATTCAGCAGTGGTTTTGCTTCACGAGAGCAGACAGTTACGATCACAGAAAAATAGCATGTGAGAGCAAAGGAGGAAGTGAGGTTTAGCTGAAGTGACAACCAGTTCTTTAAATATATCAACTAGACTGTTTGCAATTGCTTTATCATGATCTCAAATGGTCTCTGCTGTTTGGAAACTTCTGCAGTCAAGGATATTGCCCATCATGTTTCTGTTCATGTGGGGATTTTCTGGCAGGTGCCACTGTCAGTACAAGACATGTAATGAATGTGCTGAGGGAGAACCAACAGCCCCAAATCTAAACTTTTGGGTTTGCTTCATATCAACATTTTTAGGCTCAGACCTGCAGAGTCACTCAAACAACAGGGAGGATTCTGACTTAGACAAGTTCACTGTTTGGAAACAACTTCCAGACACTGCTTCAAATACCATGTTAAAATGCCCAAGTTCTTTCATGCCTGGGGCTCTGCTTTGTCTGATATCTCAAACTAGAGAACAGACAATCCAGCCTGTGATCTCAAATCAGGCAGTTCCTTATTTACTCAGAGGATTTTCCTGTGCCTTCGTTTCCTCCAGTGGGGGTTTCAGCCCCACTCCGTGTCTCAGGAGCACCCTCACCAAGCCATTGACCACAAGGGTCAGTAGAAAGTACTGGTCAATTTTCTCAATACACCTCAGAACCTTCCAGTGAGTGGAAAAGGACAAGAAAAGGGCACTCCTCAAATTATACTTAAGAGCTGAACAGCAACAAAATTCACAGCTTACAGGATACCCTCAGGACAGAGATGGAGGTGGGAGGAATTCTGCTTTGTGATCCATCTTTTCTGCTACTGTTTTAAGCTGTTCTACTGCAAGTACACACTGTTCTCTGCCAGCCCACAGGTCTGTAATTGTCAAAACCTTCACAACCCATGCACGGGTCTGCAAATGCAGCAGTTTTAAAGGGTCTCAGATCCTGTTTGAGTGCTTAAACATCATCTGGGTCTGGGGGAGGACTCATTGTTTGCTTTAAGGAAATAACAGCATATAGAAACACAGTGCTTTTCTTTACATCTCAGTGTACTAACAGCATGAACATTCTGCATGTACTAGCTGTAGAAAGGTTTTGATAAGAACTTTAAGATAAGTTTGGAAAGTACATTATAAGTTTATAAGTTTGTAAAAAGTTACACGCTGCATGACTTACCCCCAGCAAGCTCCTCCAGACTTGGAACATGAAAAGCAAACCTTTCGACTTTGGCCATTTCCTAATTGGCCCTACTTTCTTCAGGCAAGACACTGCAGGAGCAACCGATCTATCAACAGGGATAATAGTTTAATGATTAAAACAGGCTGTTTTCAGGGTATTACTTATTTTTCATTTTCAGTCAAGAATACATAGAAAACAGTAGAATTGTATTTCTGCCATCAAAGGAAAGACTAACAACTTCAATATTAAAGTGCATTTTCTTATGTGCTTTGGAAGATGTACCTGTCAGCTGTATAGCTGGCTCAGAGCCTTAGGTATGCTAGTCTCAAGCTTACAACTGGGTGTAGGCAAAACACATCCTACACTGAATCCAGTTGAAGGGACAGGTCAGGAGATTTATCTGTCCTTTGTCAGCCTGGAATCATAATTTGTTTTTGAAATAAAACTTGGCTTTTCTGAGCACATTAGCTGCCTCCTCAGTTCTTCCCTACCTTAACATTTACTTTTCCAGCATTGGCTATGATGGACTTTCAACTGCAGCTGTGACTTGGTCTCTAACTGATTCTGGGAATGTGTTTCTCCTTTGTAAGAGTCTGTGACACCCTTCCAGAGCGGAACAGGCTAGCAGCAAAATCGAAAACAGCAGCAGCAAGTTCTGCAGTATCAGGCTTTGTATGGGTACAGAGCCTGTAACAAAAAAACTTGTTTGAACATAAGTTTAAGAACCTCTTTACAAATGAACTATATTTCAGTCAGCCTTGCAACAGCAAAGCCAGCTACTAGGGCTAACCACTAGCTGAGGGCACAAACGGCTGATTATACACTACCTATAAATCAGCCACCCACAGCAATCATTAACTCCTTAGGCACATGCTTGCTGCACGCAGGAGAAAAACAAAATGGGTCCCGTGATCCAGATCTCAGGCCTTGGAGTAAAAAGCAAAAAGCCTAATTACAATCTCAAATCTGACAGAGCTTTTGTTAGGAAAGACCATGATGTGAGCTAGCTGTTTATGCGTACTTTTAGCTTCTATTTAAAAAAAAAAAAAAAACAGCTTGTATGATTGTTGAAAATCATAACTGTCCTTACACCATCAGCCTCTTGAGTCTGCATAAAGAAAAAAAAATCCAACAGGTAAAATGAAAAAAAAAAAAAAAAAGAAATAAAAAGAGTTGGGAGATAGCGGTCACTTAAGTCTTCGAGTTCCAAGTTCAGCCACCCCAAGTTACTGCTGTAACAAGCAGTAGAGAAAGGGAGAAAGACAGCTGCCTGTGTGTAATAATTCTCATCTTAATTAGTCTTATTCATCTCCACAGGTGACTCAGTCCAAATAAGTAGGCTCAGATATAACACCTAGACCATCACCTGCTGTTTAAAGGGCAGTAGTCTGCTCCCCACAATCAAGAAAGGATGGAAAGACTGTGGAAAAAGCTCAATGCACCATGATAAACCCTATCTGATTGCTAGGCAGTAGCCCTTACCTGGAAGGACACCAGAGAAGTAGATCCCTGAGTCACCAAAGAGAGCAGTCCCTGAGACTGCAAAGAGAGCAGTCACAGGGGAGCCTGCGTCTGTGGGAGAGGGAGAACCTGAAAGGAGATAACATCAAACAGTTGAGATCCATCATGGAGGGGTGGAACGACACTGAATTACTAGAGAAGACTTTCAAATAAAGAACACAAATGCTAAAGTATGATAAGATTGTTAGATCTGGGATGGTGCAACAAGAAGGGAGATAACAAGCATCTAAAAAGACTTTCAAAATCTATCTTTTCAGAGCAGGAAGAAAACATCAGAGAGAATATTTAAAGGCCAGGAGAATGAAGATGGAATGGGAACTATGATATTAATGGGGTTGTCTAGTATCAAAACCTGAATTAAAACTAGTTTGCAGGGTAGAAGCCAGAAAGGAGTGGTTACAGGCAGGCTAGAGACGAGTCAAGGACTGGGGGGAAGAAATACCGGTGACAAATGAATACGGCAGTTACGGAGAAGACACCAAGAAGATCAAAACATCTACAGCTGCATCCTTAGAGGTTGCATTCCCCAGCTGGAGCCAAGTGAGGAGATCCTGTCCGGGGCAGGGGAAGGCTGCGGGACAGCAGAGGCATTTGCCCGAGCGGCGGGGATTTGGGGAAGGGATAAGTCATGGAAGGACAAGGAGAGCGCCCGGCGGGACTGGGGTGGCATCCAGGCGGCCGAAGGCAGCAGGGGGAGCTGGAGCGAAGGAACGCCAAAGCTGACAGGGCACTTGGCAGGGCTGCGAGGGGAAGGAAGGGGGTGCTCAGGCTGGAGCCGCCCGCTCGGGGAGACGGGACTGTAGAGGGAAGGAGAGGCGGGACAGCAGTAACAAGA
The DNA here is from genome assembly GCF_964273445.1 of Streptopelia decaocto. Classification (NCBI taxonomy): domain Eukaryota; kingdom Metazoa; phylum Chordata; class Aves; order Columbiformes; family Columbidae; genus Streptopelia; species Streptopelia decaocto. The sequence goes on from NC_138663.1 coordinate 200,564,243, forward strand.
GACCGACCAGTCCCACGAGTCTCACCCCGGGCGGGAAGTGCGGGAACCGCGCCCTAAAGAGAGCCCGGACCCTCCGGGCTGAGACAGCCGGGAGCTGCCCCGCACCGCCCGAGCCTGCGAAAGCGCTGGCAGTCGGTCCCTGTCCCCAGACGCGGCCGCCGCTACCGCCTGCCCGCACGTACCTGCGCCCGGGCTGCGCGGCGGCACCGCCCCTCTCGCCGGGCACCGCCCCCCACCCCCGCCGGGCACCGCCCCCTCTCTCCGGGCACCGCCCCCCCCCCCCCCCCCCCCCCCAGCATGGCAGCACCGGACAACTCCCTCCCTCCCTCCCTCCCTCCCTCCCTCCCTCCCTCCCTCCCTCCCTCCCTCCCTCCCTCCCTCCCTCCCTCCCTCCCTCCCGTCAGCCCCCGCGCCTCTCGCGAGCGCCCGGCGCTATTTAACCTCCCGGGCGGCCATTTTGCGTCCTCTGCAGCGGGGATGCGAGAGGGGAGCAGGTGAGGTTATTGCGCGCGGCATCCGCCGGCATCCGCGGCGCTGGGGCGGCGGGAGCGAGGGATGCGGGTGAGGCGGGAGGAGGCACAGAATCGCAGAACTTTAGGGACTGGAAGGGACCTCAGAAGATCATCCAGTCCAATCCCCCTGCCGGAGCAGGAACACCCAGATGAGGTTACACAGGAAGGTGTCCAGGCGGGTTTTGAATGTCTCCAGAGTAGGAGACTCCACAACCCCCCTGGGCAGCCTGTTCCAGTGTCTGTCACCCTCACTGAGAAGAAGTTTATTACAAAATTGAAGTGGAACCTCTTGTGTTCCAGTTTGAACCCATTACCCCTTGTCCTATCATTGGTTGTCACCAAGAAGAGCCTGGCTCCATTCTCCTGACACTCACCCTTTATATATCTGTAAACATTAATGAGGTCACCCCTCAGTCTCCTCCAAACTAAAGAGCCCCAGCTCCCTCAGCCTTTCCTCATAAGGGAGATGCTCCACTCCCTTCAGCATCTTCGTTGCCCTGCGCTGGACTTTCCAGCAGTTCCCTGTCCTGCTGGAACTGAGGGGCCCAGAACTGGACACAGTATTCTAGATGCGAGGAGCAGCGGTATCGAGTCGTGCCCGCTGGCCGGGGGGCCCGTGTGCGGGGAGGGCCCGGCCCGGCGCGGTTGTCCTGGGGAGCGGCAGAGCCGGGCGGCTCCTCCCGGGGGCGGGCGAGGCGGCCCCGGCCTGTGGGAGCGCAGGGAATGTGCCCCGCTTGGGGCGCGTGTCCGGCGCCTGGAACCTGAGGTAAATGTTGGCGAATTCAAGGGTGGCTGTTTGATGCGGAGGGAAGTGTGTGTGAAATAATCAGCCAGTTACATCTTGTTTTTTTTATTTCCTGAGGAGATCTGTCTGGCCTGCGGGCTGTTAAGCACAGGGGTGCAGCAGAGGCGGAGAATGATGCTGAGCTCTGAACTGTAAGTATCTGGCACAGCCTGGAGAGCTGAGAGGGCTGATGTTGCGTGTGGTGGTGCTTGGATGTCATCTTGTTTCTGGATGTTGCGTTTGTCAGGTCTTGGGTGAACTGATGTTAGCCGTGTGGCTGCAGTTTGTCCAGGGCGTAGGTGCACGTTGCTGCTAAAAATCACCTTTCCTCGCACTGATATGTGTATTTTGATACAGCAGATCTCAATTATAGTTCTGATTTCTTCTTTTTTTTGGTAACAGTATGTAAGATTTGTATTTTAATCATTTGCACTTAAGAGGAACTTGTACTTCGTTATCTACTGACTATATATTAGGGTAAAATCTGTGTTTTGTTGCTTACTCACTGTATTTGGTTAGGATATGTCGCTGTACTAACCACAAACTTGAAAAAGATGTTGATGGAGCAGAACAGAATCCTTAGAAGCAGAACTTAAAGCAGACAAGAAGGATAATAAATAACTGAAGCTATAGAATTGCTGCTTAGTGTAAGCACAAATGGACTGCGCCTGCTCAGTGAGCTGCTACCATAAAGAGGTCAACTAGCGGACAAGTGATGAAGATGATAAACGACCCCCAAAGCGAAAGTAACAACCATCAAAGAGATTGAAAGAGTTTATAATATCAGTGAGAGGATGCTAGATGACAGCAGAGACCACAGAATAATCTGCCTTATGCATATGCAATTAGTTCTCAGAGCAGGCAGCCAATATGATAATGATTTCTGGGAAATGTAATGAGCATGTAATATTTGTACCAATATAAACCATGTACCACCAACTAATCAGTGGCATACCTATGGAGGGACACCCCCAGCGCTGAATAAAGAAATGCTACTTTTAAAACCCTAAAATGTGGTTTTAAGAGTTAGTTACTTTGCCAGTTTCATGGTACCAGTGTGGCTGCAGTTTGTCCAGGACATAGGTGCAGGTTGCTACTAAAAGTCACCTTTCCTCACAGTGAATGGCAGATTGAGTCCCTGTCTGCTGCTATTTTAAGTGCATTAAGATGAGTTTAATGTCTAGTGTACTTCTAAGTCTGCATTTAATGCAGGTTTGGAATGAAATATTTTCATTTTGGAAGAAATGCAAGGGGGTAGATTCTGCCTTGAACAGTTAGATGATACAAAAAGTTATCTAATTGTAGAGTGCTTAAAATTCAGCCACTGATGTATGACTGCAGCAGACTTGTGGTATTTTTATCAGTCTTTGTTTTGAGAGTAACTTGGAGGTCACTGTAGCTGGATGGATTATAGGTGTGAACTTAATATTGTGAGTAGTTGTGGCTGGTTGTGTTCTGTAGCCATTTGTCCTGGCCTGCTATTCTTAATCTTTACTGCTGATCTATATAGATGTACTGTATTTTCAGACTCGTCAATTTCATGTTGCTTATGCCATGCTTTTGGGAGGCCTTCCTGAATCCGTGCAGTTATCTGTAGTCTACAACATGAAACTGTTATCCAGATAATAGCAGGTTATCTGAGGAAATCAGATGAATCTTCCGATGCTAAATGGCATGTAATAACATTAGAAATATTAATGGGTATGATGATGGGTTTGTGAAATGGTAAAAAGTACAGTGAAATTACAAAGATGCAAACTTACGTGACTAGTAAATTATCAAGGACCAGGTAAAATAAGGCTATTAAGTAAGAAAGACCTGTTTCTCTGATGTGTGTTTCAGTCCCTTTTGTGTAGACTTGGGCAGCTGAAGGGCTGGATTGGGTTGTCTTGCAGATTCGACTGAAAATTAACATTTTGTTTGTGGGACTGTTTCCCATGTGGGTTGATAGCCAGTGAACAAAGGATTGATAGATGGTTAGAGCAGCAGGCTTTAATTATAGTGTAGCTAGCAAAAGAGAGGGAAGATGGCATTGCTTCTGGTGGCGACACTATTAGATTAGTTTTAAAAGGTTGTAAAGCACAGGGAAGTGGGTATCTGTGTGTGACTTAAAGCTGTAGTGTCCTTCCGAGTGTAAGAAGCTGTTGGCTTACATGTGTGCTTATACAAGGGAATATTTATTCCTAGTAGGGAGAGAGTTAAAATATTCTGAACTCCGATCTACGAATTTCTGAACAATCTGATGCAACTCTGAAGTTAGCCTTGCTTTGAGCAGGAGTTGGACCAAAAGAGCTGTAAAAATCCCTTCTGAGCTGAACTATGCTATGAATGTCTTAAGTAGCTGCAACTTAACTGTTGCTCTGAAGGTTTATACACGTTTGCCTATGATTCACAGGAGAATCTATGTTGAAATGTGCTCAAGGTTGTTCTTGTAAGTTTATTAAGTGGAGTGGTGGAAGGCTTGTTACCTGATTACATAGAATTTTCTTTAAAGCCTTGAATTCTCATTGATTTTTAGGGCACACTGAAGCATGACTGATACGGATGAGTCTCGGGCTTCTGGCTCTGATTACTCTGATGCCCAAGAGCCAATATGCAGCCAGCAGAAAGAACCATGTAAGGTACATGCATGTAAAACAAATACACAAATGGAGTGTTCACATTCAAGACAGAAGAAAGCTGCTCCTGAGGGGTCTTCAGATGAGCTTAACGGTGTACGCAGACCTTCAGCTGAGGTTTTACTGGACAACAGTGACTCAGAAATGTGAGTTTTTGTCTCAAGTTTAGAATTTTTTGAGTGAAGTACTTGTGTCATATATCATAAAAGTATACATTCTTTTGAAATTAAATATTATTTTTTCCTTTGCAGTGATCTCTCTGCTGCTGGTGGCAGTGAGTACCATCCCAAGAGCTCCACTGCACCTTCAAAGCAAAATAAGAGATCTCGGTCTTCAGGGCAACAAGCTGGATCTGTCGGAGGCGTGTCTGACAGTGAAAGCTCTTCCGATTCTTCTGCGTCCCATCCAAGTCCAGTGAAATCATTGGAATCTTCCAAGCAGCAGAAGTCAAAACTCAATTTGAAAGCCATTTTTGCCTATCACTTCAGAGGAAAGAAGTTTAAGGCTGCTGCACACCGAAAATTCAAGATTGTCTCAGGGAAGAGGAAGAAGAAGAGAAAATATGAGAGCACAGGGAAGCCTATAGGGAGGCCACCGCTGACAGCCTCACCTCTAGAGCAAAAGAGAAGGCTTCTAGACAGAGGTTTTCAGTTCCCTTTTGTTGAAAAACATTATGGAAAGAAAGATCTTCCCTTAAAAATGGTTCTTGGTTATGAGGTGAGTCTTCTTTTGTGGGATAAATGTGTTTTTTCATTCAGTCTAAAAGTAGTGAATTTAAATAGGCTATGTTGTGCCTGGTGTCCTACAACAAAATGGGTAAATGGTTTTTACTTTTGTTGAACAGCATGCTTGATGTTGTCTGTTTAATACCTTTGAGACAAACACAGCTAAAATATGGGTATCAATATAATACTACAATTCAGTTCATGATATAAATCCTTTATAGTGATCCATGATGGATCTCCTTTATAGTGATATTTTAAAGATCTCACCTGATGTATTCTTTTCTTTAGCAAGCAGCTACGAAGGGTTTTTTGCAGTACATTGAAGTGCTTAAATATGAAGAACATCTTAGAAAAGCTCTAAAAACCCTTGAGGCTGGTGAAGACTTAGAAAGAGAATGTCTGGTGGTACGGAAACACAAATATTTAGATGATGAAGGCCCCATTTCTCCTATTCGGGAGACAAGGTAAGTTCATCTTTATATTTTTAGGTGTATAAAACTTGGATTTTTTTTGTTCTTATCTAAAATATAAATGTGTGTGTATTCAGGCAGATGCGTGTTTGCTGGTATGGGGATGGCACCAGCCCTGCTTTAGTCTCCAGCCCCAAACAGCACTGTGCACGTTGCTCTGGAGAAAACCATCTCCATCCAGCCACACCAGTGCAGTCTCTGCTGCTCTGACACTTAAAGAATTCAGGAGACAGGAGAGGAGCATGTGGGTTTGTTAGAGTTTTAGGTGTATCAAGTTCAGCTCCTATCCTGTCCTTGTAGCTGCTGTCAACATTGTGTAATCTGGATGCGAATATCTGCTTATGAAAGTGTTGTTTATTTTGGGAACAAAGTGCTCAGCTACTTGGGATTCTGTGCTTGTAAATATGACCTGGAACTTCTCATAGAAGGAGATATTTTTAATCTGAAGACAGATCTTTCTTTCAAGTGATGATTTGTAATGTCTCATTAAAATGATGTGGTAAAAATATTCCTGAAATGAGTTCCTCTATAGTTACCCCAGATAATGAAGTGGTGTGTTTTATGGCAAAGACTAAAGGATATTTTTTAATTTCCTTTTTACTATATTAAGCATTGAAGCATCTTCGGTCTTTCTTCATGATCAAGCATTTAACTTAGATGCAATAAAGGGATCAGCAAATCAGCAAGAATACTTAATGTTTTAAGTATACTCAGCACATTAAATTAGAAAGACTAAAAGACAGTGTAAGGTACAAAGCAGGCTTTCAGCTGCTGTTCACTTCAGTAATCACACTGCTAACTATGTGAGTAGAAGTATTAGGGTGAGCATGTAAAATGAGTAACATTAGTTTGCTCTCTTACAAAAGACCAGAAGAAACAAAGTTCTGTAGAATAAATGCAAGTCAGCTTATCCAAACATTGGATTCTTTTATATGAAATGAGTACTGAAGACTTGTAGGTTTTAGAACCAGCCCTTCCTGTGCCATTCACTGAATAAAATGGTTTAATCTGCTTTGAGGGAATCCTTTCTATCTTAAACCTGTAGATGACAGTAGAACTGGATTTCATACTTGTGTTCCATGACAGTACAGAGATAATATTTCTCAGTTCTAATACCAGGAAGACAGCTGTGTGTTCCTGCTAGCTAACGCCTGTCCTCTGATTTTCTTGATCGTATTCTGCTGGGTTTCTGGCTTACTGACTCTCTAGGTTGTTTGCTGGTGTAATCACAAATATCTCAATACTACTATTGATGTCTGATATGGAATGTTTGTTCTGCTGCGAAGCACTGCTTCTGTCCTGCCAGTATTGCTACTTAGGATGCAGTTCTGGATTCAGAAACTACAATTTGAGAACAACCTTATGCAGAAGTATTATCTTATGCCTACCTTGTTTCCCTGAAAATAAGACAGGGCCTTATATTAATTTCCGCTCCAAAAGATGCTTACTTTTTTACATGCACAGCTGCCTGGGCAGTATTTAAATTGACTTTTTAATGAACTGTAATTAGGACTTATTTTTGGTTTAGGGCTTATATTTCGAGCATCCTCAGAAATCCTGAAAAATCATGCTAGGGCTTTTTTTGGGGGAAACAGGGTACAAGCTGTAGCACTTCCTTACACATTAAGAGAAACCAGGGGCTGTGGTAGGGCAATAATTTGCGTGTTTTGGGCTACTATAAAAATAGGAACTTGATTTGAATGTTTATATTTCAGTGATGATGGTGATGACAGCTTGAATTCTCATAATCAAGATGACCTTGATGCCAGAGTAGTGGTGAGTAAATATTCCTTAACTTCAGAAACTCTCTAACCTTCTTTCTCTTCTGAGGTTTAAGAATTTGTGGGTAATGTTTTGAGTACTTAATTCTTGAGCTTAGATGCAGAGTTAACTGTGTCGTACCTGTGAATCCTGATCTGTAATGCAGAAGGAAGTTGTTTTGAGAGTCTGCACTCTCTTTGAAGTAGTGCTGGAATGTGTAGGAATTCTGGAGTTCTCTGAAGAGTTCTTAAGTTTGTGAAGTTACTTCCAAAATCTTACCTGTTAAGTGTCTCAAAACTAGACTTGTGAGTACTTCTGTCTTCCATTTTCTTAGGAGAACAGCTCTTTCATTATAAGCAGTAAAATTCCAAGTAAGAAAAAATCAAAGCCAGAAACAAAACGTGCAAAATCACCTAAAGTGATTGAAGTAGAGGAGGAAGACGACTGTGCTGCTGCAACCTCTGGGCTTCTGCAAGGGTCACCCCAGTGAACAGAAAACAAAGCAATGGAGTGGCAGTGATCACTCTTCAGTTACCTTTTCATGGCCTGCTTGGTTTAAAGCATTGTTCCTAAGCCAGTATTGAGCTATCAACCAAGCAACCTAGTCAGGTTTGGTTTAAGGTGAGTGTATTGGGCTTGTGTCCAAGGTGGTTACAAAACCAGTATAATTTGTCTTTTTGCTAAGCTTCTAAGTCTTCTTTGCTGTCCTGTATCAAGTGCATAATATCCTTGATCCAGTGGCTGATAAACCTGCTGAAATGCTGACTTCTGCAACTTGACTAGTGTTAACCAATGGATCATGGAATTTGTGTAATGAAAAATAGGAAAACAAGTTCTGAATATTGTAACATAGCAGTAGCACAGTATAGGAAAATGTATGCATTTGTGTATGTACATATATATGCTCGTGTTACAAAGGACAATTTGGATGCCTTTCTTTCATAGCTGACTTTTTTAAGTGGCACTTGATTATTTTTCTGTGTCTTAAGGAAATGCAGGTTAAAGTGTGAAATACTTTGAGAGCTAAGGGTTGAAGACACAACGCAAGTCAAGTGCCAACAGTAAAAATTCAAAAGTGCTTAGTCAACTTGGGCAGAAGTCTATTGCAAAATATGATTAATGTATTTAAATGATGATAAAAATCAGTTTGCATGATTGAGGTTGAGTATTCCATGTGGAATAACTTCTCTGGAAATTAATTCTCTGCTCCAGAATCTAAGACAGTGATCTGAAGTTATAAGTTATCTTAAAAAATAACTCCAGCAGCATAGTGAATCTTGGATTAAAAGATTGTTTTTCCCTTCTTGCCCTCCTCTGTCCAGAATGGGTTCTGATATGAACATGACTAAGCAGAAGATCAAAGCTCTTTATGATGACATTACTTAACAAGCATTGCCCCAATTGCAAACATCTTTTCTCAGGGATGCTTTAGACAGTTGGAAACACGACTAGTGAATGTTTAGAAGTGGTCTGAATACAGCTGACTCCTGCACAAGGCAGTCTTGGTAGCAGTAGAAATAAAAAATAGTTTTAAAAGTTTACTTGTCAGTCAACAGTATTGAAAAAATGAAGGGTGATCTGCCTCACTCAAATGCTTTTAATAACCAAATGGCTGTCAGCAACAAACTAACAGCTGTTCAGCAGGTAAAAGTAGTCTGGGCCAAACAGTGATGTTGTCAGAAAAAGACTTTATATCTACTGGTTTCATTTCCTTCAAAATGCAGTTGACAGTCTGAAGAGATACACAGTGAGTCCTCAGTACAATGAGAGCAGGTCAAGCAGCATTTCTTATATGGTTGATTTAAGGTCCCAAGTCCTTGTAAAGGAAGTTTGAGGTTTCCCAGTTGCCACTTGGTAGCTAGGGGGTAAAATTGCAAAAATTACTCTGCGGTAGTTGAAGATCACATTGAGTGTTGGTCCAAAATTAATGGCTAAACATGATTCTTCCAGGCATGTACCTGAGAAATACTCCATGGCTTGAAAGAGACTCATCCTGGACCGAGGAGTGGGGTTCTTGCTTGGTAAGGCATAGCGAGGTGGTTCCTGGAGTCCTGCTCATTCTGCAGTTCATGTGATGAATTTTTCTGTTCAACTGCTGAGTGACTCAGAAATGAACTAAATTTCAATTCTGATTAGAACTGGATAAATTAATATGAAAATCAAGCTTATTACAACCGCTAAATTGATTGCTGAGACCTAGCTTTTGACTTAAGAAATCTTGAATTATTTGATCATATCTGATAGTCCTTATCACTTTTTTTTTCCTTCTAGTTTGTTGCCTTTGGAAGATGAAATACTACTGCTCAGTTCTCTTGATGTGCAAGGTAAGCTGTTAGTTGGTTTGCAGTTCCTATTTTCTTCAGGTAGCTTTTATACTTCGTTTCACTCAACATTTTTGAAAAAACGTATTCTATAGTTCAAATGTGAATACGTAAGTGTTCCATAGCTGCGCAACTTTGTGTGAAAGCTTCCAAAGTATGGAGTTCAGTGCAACATCTCTTCTATCAGTCTGACCAAAATTAGAGCCTGGAGCCTCTGCTTGAATGAAAACCCAAACTTTTGAGTTCTTGAATACTTTTCTATTAAACGCAGTTTTTGTTAGAAGTTGTATATAGAAGTACATTGGTTTTACCTGATGTTGAATGCTGCAGGGCAACTTAATCTTACCTGAGTGGTTTGGACGCTACCTGGGACCTTCGCTGCTGTACCTTTCTGTACTGGGCTGTATCATTCAGCTGCAGCTTCTGATCGCTTCCCAGTGGTAAAATTTCATCTTAATGCATGTCCCATGCAAGAACAGGGGGGACAGCACAAAGAAGCCAATAGTCTTGCACAAATATATTGATAAAGCTGTGCATAGGAAAACATCTTGAACATGGGCAGCCCTGAGCTAAAGCTGGGCAGTAATGAAAACCTCATCAGAACATACTTAAGAGGCACTTTCTTTGGCCATTGCTACAGTAAGGGCACTGGACTAGAAAACATCAGTTTGACATGGCATAAATTGTTCTTATGTCAGCATGATACTGGGTTTTCTGCCAGCTACCTTGGTCAAAACCATACCTGTCTCTAAAAATAGAAAACAGTAGTGGAAAGTGACAGTTATTATTGTAGGTATGTAGTAGACTGAGAAATAACTTGATTTTTTTTTTTTTTTGTACTGTTAAAAAGCTGTTTCAGAAATAGTAAAAAGATAAAAGTTGATGCAGCCAGTCTGTTCCAGCACGTGTTCAGTTTTTGTCTGTTGCTGTAGACAAAAACCTGGAACCTAGTGCTTAGAAAAAACCCTTCTTTCGCAACCCACAGCTGATGAACATATTAGTTGTGTTACATATATGAAGGGACAATATTTGCATATATTCAAACAGCAATTCCTTTAAATCCTGGTGAATCTAGGGGGTGAGTTTCATGTTTGTGATGTGCAGAAGTGTAGTTCAGTTATGTCGATCTCTTTCCAGGCTCTGCAGCCCTAAGCAGCTGCAACTTTTTTGGACTGCTTGAATTCTTACAGCTGTTTGCTGGCCTGATGTACAACTCTAGTACTTTGGCGGACTATAGTGGAATGTGTTGGTGAAAAAGGTAAGCTTTGTGTGTAAGAATATTAGATTTCTTCAATAACTGTTTCCACAGCAGATAATCAGACTAATTTGTGCACTGTCTGGTGTCTGCTCCCAGCAGTGTCTCCCTGATGGGGTGTTCAAAAAGCAGTGCTACAGTATTTCAGCAGCTGGCATCGTTGGTTTTCATGCAGATGTGCTGGTTAAACTTGGTATTTCTGTTGAAACAAGTAGATTGAAGGTTTCTTATTGCAAAGCTTGTCAAGTACAACATGGAAGAACTGTTGAACTGTTATGAGATAAAAGTACAGTTAAAGCAATGGCCTTGTTCTAAAACATTTCTATTTTAAAGGGCATTCCTGTGATGTCTGGAACATGGTGGAAAGCCTCTACTTAAGGGTAAGTACTGAAGAAATAGTTTTTTTTTCCTAGGTGGAGGTAGTTGGATGAGCATCATAAAAGCTAAAGTCTTAGCTTTTTGGTTGCCTTTTTACAAAGAAGCAATATTTTATTTTGAAACACAAATCCAAGTACCAGATGGCAGCTGGCAACATGTTTCTTTTGAAGTTAACTGGCTAGACTTCAAAACCAGAAGCTATTCTACAGACATTGTCAAGAGCTAATTGTTATGCCTCGTTATTCAGCAAATAGACACAACTCACTGTGTGTCTGAATTGAAGAACGTGGCTAGAAGAGTAACAGGTTCTGCTTTCCTCGCTGTAAACTTAATTGCAGTGGTGACAATGAGACCTGTAACAAGTTGACTTAGTGGAAAAATGATGCAAACATAGTTCAAAATGTAGCTACTGTAAAATCTCAAGGATTCATTCTGCCTCCTGCCTCCTAGAGGAACTGGAATTGGCAGGTAAAGACATGCAGCGCTGCATTCTTGTAGATGGTTTATTAGAGCATATTTGTAAGGTGTCTTAAAATTGTGTGTCATGTGGGTTTTCTTTACATCACAACAGCAGCTGACTGTTGGGTTACTCCCTTAGTTGTACATTCTGTGCCATGGTGCTCCAGGTTCTTAAAATTGCAGGTGGATTTTGTTGATATGGTAGTGTGGGCCATGGCTCAAAAACAAACAAGAAACCAACACGTTGTTGTGCCATTAGAATTCAGACAGCATAACTGGGCTACAGTCTGCCTGCTTTGAGTATAAAAGTACCAAAGTCATTGTAAAAATTACTACAATGCTGAAATAACTTGGAATTATTACTCAGTTGCAATAATTTCCTTCTTTTTAGGGAGCCTACGTGATGGTCCAGTCTGAACTAGCATCATGGTAAGTTAGTGTGACATTGTTTTTTTGCCCTCACCTGTTGTTAGCTGTCTGTCTTTAACCTGCTGAGCTGCTTATATTGCTGGGTTTCTTACTGAGAAGATGCAGTGTTGCTTTAGAAAACAGGAAAGCTTGTCTTCCTCCCAGCTTGAGAATACTGTGAGAAAATTGTTGTGATGATTGGCAATATGTTCAACTGCTCTGAAGAGAGTGAGTGAGAACAGCCTTTCTGAACAAATCTGAGTGTTCTTTTCATGTCACTTTATTCTGAGCATCTTAACAAGCAGCGTTTTGTGTCAGTGAGCAAAGATCATGACTCTGTAAAGAAAAGCCTCTCTCAGGGAGAAAGGCTGTCAGGAATGCCTGTGGTGGTTAGAAATCACCTAAGTGCCAAGTACTGCTCTAGGTTCTGATGGTTTGTGTGGACATACGTGTCAGTATGTAACCTTAGCTTGTATTTTCAGGTGGAGTGTAATGAGGAGAAATACAGAATACCATTTCGCAGAAATCTGAGGCCTCTTCTAGGTTAGTATGACCTCTGAGGTTCTGCACATTCCTTAATCACAGGGGGTTAAAACTGTTGCTCACATGGAGTTCCACTTATGTGGGGAAGATAAAATATAACTTACCTTCCTCCTGCCCCCAAATGTCTTGAAACAAATGTACAAAGTGTTTTTTTGAGATACCTTTCCAGTCTGCTTAATTTTTATCTGTCATGTTAATTTATAGTAGCAGGAGTGTTGAGGTCTATCCCGATAGGATCTCTTCTGTAGGTTCGTGTCGTTGGAAACGCCTCACAGAATAAACTTGTGGTTTCGCTTTACCCATTGAACTACCTGTTAGCTCTGTGGGATAAAACTGCAAGACAAATCTCTGCAGATGTAGCATCCTAGGAACTGCAATAATGCTTTATGTTTTCCTTTAGGTACTGACTTATGCTTTTGACACAAATGAAAAAGTGATTCAAGTGGAAAAGCTTGGTAAGAGTCAAGAGATGGTGTGTTTGGGGACTTCAGGTGTAACCAAAATTTTGGATTACGTGAGCTGAACCTACTCTTTAGCCAGGTTTTTGTGTAGGTACCTGATTACTAACATGGTTTATTGTGGTTTGAGTTTTCTGGATGGCTTGAAACAATCTATTCCCCCTTTGATCAGGAAGGAGTGATTGTTTATTTCCTGTTTTGGTGGCTGTAAGAAAGAATAGGCAGCACTATCTGACCTCGTCTGTCTGAACTTGAAGTGACTTTGTAAAAATGCTGCATTTTTGTTCTGTGTTAAGTACATGTTTGGTATTTTCATACTGAAGAGCAATATTGGGTTTTATGTCTGAAAGTTCCTGAGTATAAAGTGTTATCTCTGAGCAGCTCGGCCAATTTACTACTATAGCATTAAAATTTTTGGCTTCTGTTGTATAGAATGCAGAGTTTAAAATAAAAGAAGCAAAATATTCTCAAAGTATAAATCCTTCATGGCAGGAATACATACACACTTAAAAGAATTCTGAAGCTTCTGTTTCTTTTAGGTGAAATTCATGGAGATTGTTTTCTTTTAGTTGCATGGCAGTTTTTGTGAAAGGAAGAGTACATCAGCTCAGCTTATCACGAGACCCCTAACTGCTGCACACAGAAAGCTTGCACGTTAAAATGAGTGATTGCAGCTGTTGCACTGTATGGTATCTGCACCCAGCAGCATTCTCCTGGTGGGGTGTTCAAAAACCAGTGCTACAGGAGTTCAGCATGTGGCATCGTTGGTTTTCATTCTGCTGTGTCTGGTAAACCTGGTATTTTTGCTGAAACAGTCTGTGTCCCTTTTCAGGGATCTGGGTGCACTTGCTTTCTCTTTCCATGTTCAGTGTGAGAACTGGATACTGTCGACTAGGCAAGTGCATTCAGTTTCTTTTTTTTTTTCTAAACAGGTGCTAAAGCACAGAACAATGTGACTTCTGCTGTGTTAAAAGGATGAGCTGTGGAAGATAACCTGTCTGACAGGTGAGTATGGAGTTACTTCTCAGTTCACAAGGTTTCCTTGCAACTGTGTGTTAACTTGGTATGACTGTAGAACATTGAAACCCCTCAGTCAGTGTGGAAACAGTAATCTGGTAGCAGAGACTGCTGGGCAGTGATTACCCAGTATCTGAGCAGGTTGTGTATCTGTGAGCCATTCTTGTGTGTATAAATACTTGAAATGGCTGTCACAGTTGCGCAGCAATTTGTAGCACTAGTTTCTGAATTCGACTGCTCTTGGTCGTGAGGAACTGTTCTGCACTTGGAGCTTTTAACAGATTTTAGGCTTGTTGGTGTACACAGCTTGGGAGGATTGATTGGTCCTTAACAAGAAAGGAGAACCTGAATATCAGTTTAAGTTGGTGGTAGCAGCAGTGAGAGCGAGTACCCGGTCATTACCAAGGCTGCTGGGATGTTGCTGTTTCTGGTGAGCTGTGGACATGACCGTAAAGCAAGTAAGTCCAGCAGGCTCTTCCATTGCCACATAATGTGGCACAAAGTCTGCTGGGAATAAAGCTTTAGTGTGGGTCAGGTACAGCGCTCCCTCCTGCTGCTTTGATGACAGCAGGTTCCTGCTGAGGTGTGGGTGTGTGGCTGTGTCCTTGCACTTCAGATACAGAGGAACAAAAGTTCTAGCCAGAACCTTTGTAACTTGGACTCCAAGTGGAAGGGATGGATGGTTGATGGTTATCACACACAGAAGCAAAAAGAGGAGAGAAAAGGCTGCTCCCTGCAATTTACATCCAACTTTGTTGTTAACACTTCGCTTACACTAACCAAATCTGACTTTAACCCATAGCTGCAGCATGTCAGAGGGCTGAGAAACACCATCTGAGTGCCACCAGAGTGAGTCTGAAGGTAAGAGTGCTCAGCAAAACTGCTGATACTGAAACTCCAGGTCACTTCAAAGAGAGTTTGCATGGCTGAAAAACCAGCAGCTCTTAACGCGGTGACCGCATATTAAAATCCTCTGCAGGATGCCGTGGACGCTTGGTGTGTGCTATGGTCTATTTATGAGGATATAAACCTTCCCTGGTGAGGCCTCTTGGCCTGAAAAAGGATGTGTATCTACTGCCATAGGTCCTTTGAGATGCTGATGTAGGGAAGAGGCTGCTCAGTTCCATTCTGAAACCAGTTGACTTTCACAGCATGTGAAATTGGAGAACAGGTTAACACAGCTGTGACACCAGCAGTCCTGTGACTTAATTGCTGCTTCCTCTTCCCTTGGCAATGATACACCCTAGAGCTGAATGAAGGTCTTACAGTGGATAATTCTGAACAGCTGGGTGAGGGAGCAGTGCAGGGTGGGAACACTACAGGCACAGTGAGTAGCGATAGGAAACAGAAAATAATGGTATGTGGGGAGCTGGCATTGAGATGATGCTTCTGCCTCTTAACATTGTAGAAAGGGGGTATGTATGTGTTCCCCCTGTCATGCTTCAGACTAGAGGAAGCCTTGTTAAGTGAAGAATTCAGTGTGCAGAAGACAAAGTTCAAATAGCTGTGGGTTTTTTGGTATGGTTTGTGTTGTGTTTTGTTTTTTTGTTTTTTTTTTTTTTTTGAGTGGAAGTGCTGATGTTTTTTCTCTCTCAGGTCCTGGTGAGGTTGCTGTGAGTGCTGCAAGGAAGAACTAGAGAGCTCTTTCAAACACAACCTTATCTAGACTGTTTATTGCAATAATCTAGAATTAAATGTGTCATTCCAACTTCCCTCACTGCTCTACAAGATGAAATAGTGGATGGTATTTGGAAACCAGTTCAGAAGCACAGGGAGCCTTTGCCCTCCTGGAAGGAATGGAGACTTCACTGCCTGCTTGGTGTTGCAGAAGAGCTAACAAAGCTGAGTTGTGTCAAGTTGTGATTTGACTAGAACAGGCTTTATCAGCTGTTCTCCTTTACTTCTCTGTCACTGAACTCCACTGTACTAAAGCTCTGGTGAGGTATTTACTCTGTACAGAATGTCAGTGTTTAAATAAAACTGTCTGAAAGCTGCAGCCTGGGGTAATTTCCTGTTCTACTGTATGCAACCAAAGGAGAGGTGAGTAAATCACAGCTTGCTGGTAGCAAAGGGGAGGCTCAGTCTGATCATACTATGAGAACAGGCATATTCAGTCACACATTCAGCCCTTGGAGAACCTTGAGGATGAATATGAGACTACAGATACTATACCCTTCATTTTGCATTGCAAAAAGCCTCCACCTCATCCAGGTGCATGGTTTGGCAAGCTGGTTTTGGCTTATGCTACTAGGGGGGAAACAAATTGCTTTTGCTACTGTAGCACATGCACCTGCACCATGGAATGAAAAAAACAATCAGTGAAAGCAACCCTAAATTGAGGAGACTTTCTCTGCTGCATTTTGAACAGGACCAGCCTTAATGAAATTGCCCTGCTATTCCACCTACCCATCACTACATTGAACTTGGTTGCAAAAGTTGCTTTGAATTTGCCCTGTTACAATATAATTACTTGGCTCTGAATTGGAGCTGAGGAAGCTGGGACAGAAGAAACACATTTGGAAGTGGTAGCAGTGTAAGGTTTTTATTCTCTTTCTGTCTTTAGGTGCATAACTATGTCCCTCTTGGCTGCAGGAGTTCACTTCCTAAAATCTTAAATCACATCATGCAAAGGACAAGTTAGAATTTGCGCTTTAGAAGAAATTAATGTCTTATACTCTGAGGATTCAAGTATTTTAAAAAACTTTATTTGAAAATGTTTAATACAGGTATGTTAAAAGAGATTGTATGATCTCCCTTTCAAACACCCAACACATGTAAGTAAAGGCTTTTCACAATGTCAGTGTACACAATCTGGGGCAAACCACAATTAAAATGGTTAATTTGCTTCTGCAGGATTTCAGTAAAACAGGGTACTACAGCTTGTTTACATACAGCTCCACAATTCACTTAATGAAGTCTGCATTACTCTTGGGATTGTACCAATACACAAGTGTTCCAAGTCTGCCACTCACGGTGCTTTCCAAGTCTTCTTGGCTCTTAGTTTTTCCAGCATTTTCTGCAAATCAAACAAACCATGAGATCACAGTAGTCTAGCTTAAATGACTGCAAAAAGTGTAGTAAGGTGGATACAACTGAGGTACTACTCATGTTTAGGCTGAACATCAGTAGGAGTGGAAGTACTGCTCCAAAAAACACAGGTTTCACAGGGGAGGTGAGCTTTTTTTCACTTCTTTTTATACTTCCATAACTAACAGAAAATAAGAGCGATTTATTCCACCACAAACACGCTCAGGTGGTCACTGCTAAAGGCAGGATTTGAGCCTGGAGCCCCTCAGAGCAGCCTCAACCTGTCAGGTTTATAAAGTGTGTAATTCCTCCTGGTTGAGGGCCAGCAAGGGGACAGGGAGAATTAACAACCCGAGTCCTCTTGTTCTAGACCAACTGCAGGCAAACGCAGATGGAATTTTTGCAGCTTTTAAGCTGAGGAGTGCTCAGCAAGGCACAATCTTGTGTTACTTACAGTAGCAACAAAGCCAGAAAACAAGAGACTACCTTAATGGAAATTCAGTCAAGTTGGGACTAATAAAACCCCCACCCTTCTTTGGCCCAGTTGACTTTCCAGCAGCTGGAGTCCCTCAAAGCCTTTTTGCTCAACTCAAAGTCACCAGAAACATTCAGCCTGAAGTAGATCCTTTTTGAGAAAATTCCAGCCCAGTCATAGTGCTGACAAGGAAATGAAGTGGGATATATGCCAGTAGCACCATTTGAAATCCAGACTGGTTTGATGGCCTCTTTCAGTTGTACGCATACCACAGAACTATGTCTTAATTACTTTGATTAGAAGCTCTGAAGTCATGAGAACTAACCAGGTAGGATGACACTAGTACACTATTACCTTTTGAAACTCTTTTGCCTTTTCCCTGTTTTTAGCATAAGTTTCTTGCCTTGTTTTTTCTTCCTTTCTGATTTTTACTTCCGCAAGTTGATTACAAAGTCTGTCAAAACAGTGGAAAAAAAAGTGCCTATTGTCAGGAAGTGAAGTGGCAAAGCAGAAATCAGTTAATAGGCTTAAAGGTTTATACTGTCTCAATTGTTAGAAATTTAAAAAAATAAAATGGACCCAGGTATTTAGTAATCTAGAATCACTTAAAATTCTTCTTTGGCTGCCTTTGGCACCCTACTTAGGAGTTGTATATGCGTATTATCATTAAGCATCCATATACAATTCTGAACTTTGTTTCACCTTCAATCTAATTTCACACATGAGCGGACACCAGGAGCTGAGCAGGCTGCGCTCCTGGCTCTCACTGCCAGCGCGGGGAGAATTTCCAGCAGGTTCCGGGGTCAAACACAACATCCCCGGTCCCAACGCGCTGGTGTTGCTCTGACTGACCAGCAGCTTTCACAGGACAGCTGGACTACTTCTGTTTTTTTAATTTAACCTCCCACTTGTGTTCATGCAATACCTTGAAGTACGCTGATGCATTGCAGTTTCTCCAGCTTGCCTGTCTTCTGGAGAAGACACCTTCACTTCTCCTACTTTCTTCAACTGATTGGCAACTGCACCTTTTTTTCCTTTGGAAAAAAAAAAAGCAAAGCATAGCTTAAATCTCTGGTTCAGCTAACTCAAAAGTGTGAGAGGCTTCAAAGATCTTTAAATGCCCCTACAAAAAAACAGGCTAACAGAACAGACACAAGGGAGATGACACCTTGTGTTGAAACAAATCTTCAGTCTCACTCATTAGGCTGTTGCCAGTCGTGCTTCTCAACAGCCAACGTCCAGCTCCACGTTTACACAGAGAAGCATCAGTTCACTTAATGTGGTTGTTCTTTATCAAAGAACTATTGTTTGCAAAGAAATGATCTATGACCACAAACATGTAGGCAGACTGTGAAAATAGGTCTCATAAAGGGCCTTTACAACAAGAGGTGGCCAGACAGTGGCGGAAAAAAAGCTCCCTGCATTCCTAAGAAAACAAATTAAAGAATATTTGTCTGCAACAGCAAAGATGCAACAAGTGTGAAATGTATTCTTCAATAGAAAACAGCAGTTGAAAGGATACCTAATCTTGTCCCCAGATAAACCTACCAGAAGCAGGAATAGATTCCTTTCGCTTGCTTAACTTCTCAGACTTTCCTCTTTGAAACTGTCTGGCTTCTGGCTTTGCATTTTCTCTGTCTTTATTTTTTATTTCTTCTACTCTTTTCAGAGATTTCTGGATGAAGTTCTTCTTTCTTTTTAAAAATGATTCTTGCAAACTTCCTGGTGTAGACACAAACTCCAGCCGCATCGCTGTGAAAGAAAAGGTCAGGTCTGAATGTTTCTCACTTACTAGAGCTGATATTGCTCACGGAGAGAAGTCATGCATTTCAATGCATCTCTCCTCAAATGCCGAGCTGGACTACTTTTGTGAATCACACAAGGGAAATGACATTAGGAATGATGAGTAATCTTGTAAAACAAGCAGCAATTCAGACCTGTGGAATCTAATACCTGCAAGCAGGTCTGCCAAGGCAAATCCTGTGATAAACACTAGACTGAAAGCATCTTGATGCCTCAAAATGTATTAAAGACCTGAGAAGTCCCTAACATGGTTAAATTCTGTCAATTCCTGTCTTTCGCGTTACTGCTGTTCATTTTGGACAAAAAAACCCCACTTTGCTGATGTTCCACACTATCATCAGAATAGGAAAAATACATTCTTTGGCTATAAAGCTTGGGGACAGACAGGAAAACCAACCAACCAACTCAAAACACATGGGGCATAAACTACATGACAATAAATCACAAAATACCACAGAATTTTTCAAAATTAAATAGACACAACACAATAAAACCAGTAAAAGTTATAAAGTCTCATTGGAGACAGCCTGGCATAGGAAGAGCCAAGTCAAGACTTCCTTGTCAATAAGACACATTTTAAGCCTGGGCCAAATGATCTCCAAACCAGGCCTGAACAGGAAGATGCACTTGCCTAAGTAAAAGCAGTTCTATGTTTTCCAAAGGAGAGGTGTATTTATTGATTATTTTAATACTGTAAATAAAGACCTCCTCTATCTCCACTTTATTGAAGTCACATATAATTACCTGCCGTCTGATGTGATGGAAAGTGACTGTCATTGGGACTCTGGGCTTTCGAAGAACCATCAGGACTTGCCAACACCGAATAATCCACATGTGGAGCTAGCGGGAGAAATTCTCTCTCCTGTTTCAAAAATAATCAGTGATTGCAAACAAAATACGCCACAAATTTGCACAAAGCGATAGTACAGTGCCACTAGCGTAGACTAGATTCAAATAAAAGATGCAAGAAACACGTCAGAAAATGATCTGCATAGTAAGTGTTAAAAAGCTGCTTTCTAAAAAACATTTTAAAACTTAAAATAAATAAATAAATAAATAAATAAATCCATTAAAGACCCTTTGCCCACCAGATCCCGATTTGTTCTTAGTTCAGGGCTGCCTAATTTAATCTCAACCGATCTGATTTTCTTTCTCTCTCTCTCCCCCATCACTCTCCTCCCTGTTCTCGGGGAAGGCAGCACCCACCGCAGAAGCACGTCCAGCCACCAACCTCCACCCTGCCCACGTTTCAATTGCTTTATAAAGACCCAACTTCAGGCGCTTTTTCAACCTTCTCTAGATGCCTCCTGCAACTGAAACATGATTTCACCTAAAGTATTAATCTAACACACATTACTTGGTTCTACTTCATTGCTTCAGTACCAAAACTATTCTCTCATTACAAACTAGTCCCTCTATAATTTATGGCCTTTGCTTTATAGAATCATAAACAGTTTGGGTTGGAAGGACCTTCAAAGCTCATCTAGTCCAACCCCCCGCCATAAGCAGGGACATCTTCATCGAGATAGGTTGCTCAGAGCCCCATCCAGCCTGGCCTGGGATGTTTCTGGAGAAAGGTTGCTTTATGTAAGCACACAGCAGACCATAGACAAGTGAAGTACAGCAGAACAACGAACTGATCATACTTTCCCCATAAAACAAGAACTGCTATGTGGACCTGGTGTAGCTCCATCCACCAGGCAGGGGATTTTTTTCCTTTCTTCTCCTGTTTAGTTTGTAGCTTTTGTTTTCTCCTACCCTCTTCCTTCACGTTTTCAACGTAATGGGACACAACTTAGTCTTGCAGACAGTGGCAAGATGTTTCTGTTTCTCAGTAGAAGTCTTCCCAAACTCTACTTGCTCTGATATGACAAGGTAGTGATGTTAAGGAATAGCCTTAACTTCAATTAGTTCCATTAGATCTGTCCACAAAACTTAACAGCAAAACCAGATAATCCAGTCACTCACTAAGCTCAGGCAACCCTCACATTCTCTCATTTTGCAACAGTGGATTAACTGCTACCGTGAGGCCTCTCCTTCTACCATTAACTTAAAAGCACAATTACATTAGGTAAGAAAGACTCACCTCAGTAAAAACATTAAAATCAGGCTGATCCATGCGTGCTGCTTTATTGATTCCATCCTCTTTAATTTTCTCTTGGTTAGTATGTTCAATGTCTGATTCTGCCAGACTGATGTCATTTGAGCCTATCAGAGTGAGCTCAGATTCTTCCAGAATACCACACCCTGACTCAGTCTCCTGGAAAATAAATTATACAAGACATCACTATAAAAAATAATATATATATCACTATTTCCAGCAATAGGAACAGCTGCTATCTTATCAAAAGAGGAGGCTCATTCAACATGTAGAAGAAAGAAAATTCATACCCACGCTATAAATGAAATGCAGAAAGAACACTTTGCCTGAGGTATTGAGGTGTGCAAACCCTGGAACCTGAGTCCAGTGCAAAGTATTTTATCTACCAGCCTTAAAACCCAAAAACAAATAACCAAAAATAAGCAAACAACAACAAAAACTCCACCTCTTCTTCACTCACCTCAAGTTTAAATTACTTAGTTCCAGAGCAACCCTTTTTTTTTTTGCTTTAAAGCTACATCAAAGCTGTTTCCTCAAGTTTCCTTATGCTCTGGTTAAATTACGTACCTCCTTCAGGCTTCTAAATGGGGAGGGGGCTGTTCACTAAGTAACTGTGCCACGTAGCACAGCCACGTGTTATCGTGACTGACGCTGAGGGAAATGCAATAGAGACGCTACAGCTCCTCCAGCAACCATGGGAACTCCAGCTCAGTTTAGCTACTGCTAATTACTGCAGTGCTACCATCTGAAAGAAGTAGAATGGCAGAAGTCCAGGAAACATGCAGGTCTTAGACTAGAATTGTAAGAATCAACATTTGCCAGGCTTTCAGATAGTAAAGGGCTTAGTGCGAGAACAATAAAACCCAAACAACAAAAAAACCTGCACAAATTACTGCTTTGGGAAATTTCTAACTCACCCAGACTGGAATAGGACACGAGCTTCTGGGCACAGATTTAGAATGTTCTTCATGTCTTCCCAGGAAAGAACCATTCTGTTGTATGACAGCCTGTAAACGGATGTCCGTGTCTTCCAAGTTGGTTCCTCTGGGAATCCCTGAAGCTTTTTTTACTTCTGGAAAACCTTGATCTGGCTCCTTTATATTTGTATTGCACTGAGAATCCAGTTCCACAGCTTTATTTGCTTCATGTACATGAACTGGTTTTTCAGGCAGTTTCACATACTTCTCATCAAATGCCTCCACAGGTAATTTTTCAGAATTCACAGTCTCTTGTAATAAGCGTTTAGGGAAAGTTTCATCCACTGTACCTGGTGGAGCATCCAGCAGATAAAATGATTTCTGCTCTTCCAGTGGATTCAGACTTTCATTTTGCTGATCTTCCATGGAACACTGGAGATTAATATGTTCCATAGTTTTTGTCAGTTCTTCATATTCTCTGGCAGATGAAATGCAGTTCTCATTGCCCCATTTTTTAATTCCAGCATCGAGGTCCACTGGCTGATCAGCACTCTGACAGTGGTCACTCAGGGTAGATTCCAATTGCAGTGGGTGAAAAGAGTCTTCAGAACCTGTTTCAAAAAGGATCAAGTCAAAATTCCAGCTAACACAACAGAATTCCAGCTTTTAAATGCCTGTCCATAATGAAAAATTTTAGTAGTGTATAATAAGAAGTCCAGCAACTAGGAAGAAACATTTTATTTAAGAAAAGTCTAAGTTTCTTCTAGCGTAATACCATTAACAATACATAAAACGATTGCTTCACTGTATACAAAACAACTTCAAGAAACAACACTCTTTTTTTTTTTTCCTTCTTAGAATATGTTTAGGGACAGACTTTGTCATGCTAATGACATAACTACATTGTAAGTCAATGGATTTACAATTTATACTCTGTCAATGAAAGCCCTTTGAGTCACCTTTTGGGACAAAGTCTCTAAACAAGGAAGGAAACAATCTACACCACCATTACTTGGGCATAAACTCTTAAAAGTAGAAGGAAACATCTGAATTGGAACAATGATTGTTGTTTCTGTAAGCTACAATATTGCACCCTAAATTATCTTTCCCTTAGGCTCTACACATACACATCAAGATTTCTTTCCCAGAAGAGGCTGGGAAAAAAAATCAGGTATCAACATTTGAACTACTGGAGAAGCATTTCAGCCAAACAAACAACAGGGTTGCTTATGTTATTTCTTCCCTCTTTTAAAGCACAAGAGTAATAGAATGATTGGTTCAAGATTATAAAAACATGTAAGAGATGGGGAGATTTTGTAGTTCCAGTTAAATCACAAAGATTGTTTCTGTAAGCAATATAGAAATAGAATGGTTTGAAGTTAGAAGGGAGTTTCCTAAATCCTATTTGCTGTGACCACAGGCAGTCTCAAAGTGTAAACCTCTCATGGCACTTTTTATTACTTTTTTTTTGGTACCAGCATCTGCCAGCTAAAGGGAAAGAGAACTAAAATGGACACAGAATAGCTGCTTGCAGCTTTAACGATAAATTGTGTGTGTTTCCAAAAATTATACGTGTATACATATATATGCAAAAAACAATGATAATTGACCAGGAACATTTACATTATAAATACATCTATTACTTAAAATATTGTGCTGTGTTTCCTGTTACTGTTCAGCTTTCTGTTGGAGCACGTTAAAATCATGAAACATCTGATTCTTGGTAAATAAGAGCTTCAGAAATATTTAGACTACTACGAGATGCATATGGAACTTGAGATTGGTCTTCTTGCTTAGAATACATGAAATATCAAGTTAATTTAAATTCAACTGCAAAACATTAAAAAATACTTTTCCTGCTATGACCTGCAGTTAAAGCAGCATTAATCTAGTAAATTAATTACTACACTGTAACACAACAGTTTATTCCCTCCTTTTTCTTTCCCCCCTTTATTTTGTAGATAAAGCAGTTCTATAATCAGATCAAATATCTCAACACGCAGTACAGAATGACTATTGGTGTGACTTAACAGTGGAAAACAAAAATTCAATGATTTGTTGAAAAACACAATGTATCATAGAAAAAGTAATATCAGAGACATTCTAACCCCTATACCTCAAAAATTTTTCATTAATTTATGGAACTTCCTTAATTTTCTCAAATTTAAAAAATTACAGACATGCATGAACAAATATTTGGAAAAGTACCTAGGCTGACAGTTTCACCCAGAGTTGATATTTCTTCACTAGGATCATAATTACTACACAAGTAATAAGAAACCCAATATCCATTACAATGACATGAATATACAGGCCTGCTTTTGTATTAAAGTCATAACTGCTGAGAAAATAAAGAACTCTATGAAATTTAGGAGTTCTACCCATTAAGTGTGGTGGAGAAGACAGTGTGTGAGAGCAGCAGCAGAGTTAAGACATTCGAAGTAGGGCTGATAGATAAGTGAAGGTTCTTGCCCAGTTTCAACGCAGCAAATCCACTTCAAGGGTTTGTATTTACATGCTGGGAATGGGTTGATTGGGAAATCATTGATCTGACTGTACTGTACGTACCTAGGGTAGAATGCTCTTTAACAGACTCTTCTGCTGTAACATTTGGCCTGTTTGTTTCAAGAGCAGAAGGCAGACTGCTGCTTTCTATGTTCAGACTGGAGTTGCTCAATTCTACAAATGCAGACATGTCTTGGCTTTTTGTTGAAAGTTTTGAAGTCTAGTGACAAAGAAAATAATCTTGATTTAAGATTCATTTTCTCAGAAATATGAAGGTTAAAAGTTAAAGGTAATATTTGATTTTTAGATCACATTTCTGCTATAATCAGCATAACTACTTCCAGTTCTAAGTACATCAAAGATTATTACTGTGTTTCTTCTAAACAGAAGACAGTATAGGGATTATACATTTAAATCTTAAGCCAAAGTATTCCTCCATCAGAGATTTTCTGTAGTACCTTGCTAAGTTCTCTACTGTCTTGCAAAATTCTGTATTGAGAACTGGATGATGATGAACTATCCAAGTCAAGACTTGGCTCCAAAGGCTGAAAGAGCTGGTGATGAAAGTTCAGCAAATGTCTCTGTGTTTCAAGAAAATCAAGTTCAGCTGCCGGAGCTGTAAGAAAAGGAGTTATTTTAAAAACAAACAGCCACCCCTTAACATCCTCCCCTAAAAAAAACAATGGACATATCACACCTTGCTTTTATATGCAGTAAATAAAACATATGGAATTCTGCAAGTATACAAATACTAGCTTGTAAAAATTAAAAAAATAAACAAAAAACCCACTATGATATCCAATTCTTTCACCCTGAAACAATGCAAGTACAAAAAAGCAGCAAGGAAGTGCTACGCCACTGTCGCTTCTTTTTTTTTAATGAAAAGCTAAAATCCATAAGCTGTCAGTTCAGCACTTGTGAGACTGCATCAGAAGTTCTGTGGGCTTCCCAGTACAAAACACCCAGCGACACAGTGAAGCAAGTCCAGTGAAGAGCTACAAGGATGATTAAAGGAAAGATGAAGCACATGATGTTCAAAGACACAAGTTTGTTACTCTTAAGAAAGGGCTTGGGGGTGTGGGAGAAGAGCACAGAAATCTCTGCTGTGTGCTGCATACTAAGAGACCATACAGAGATGCAGTCAGTCTGCTTGAATGTGTTCAGTGAAAGAAAGCGATAACGGATGCAAGATGGAACACAGGAAATTCTGGTTAAATACAATTGAAAAAAAGGGAGAAAAAAATAAAAAAGTTGTTAAAACGTCGCCTCTGTCCTTGGAGATATTCAGAAGTTGCCTGGACAGGGTCTTAAGCAACCTTGTCTAAGTTGGCTCTGCTGTGAGCAGGAAAGAGAATTTGGATCACAGAAATGGTCTAGATTAATTCTCTGATTCTAGGTTTTCAAATATTCCAGGAGGAAGCAGTTCAAATTAAAATACTAGGGCTAGCTTCATGACAGCTAATAAAGATGTTCTTCTTTTCATGAATCATTACATCTTTCGAGAGAGCACAGAACTCCCACCAGTCTGGTAATCAGTGTTTCGTCAACATGTGACCCTGCGTGAATAACAAAGTATTAAATATTACTGACTCTACCTTCCTGAAGCAAAAGTTGTGCATAAATAAGTGATAAAATTGGTACAGATAACAAACAGCCTGGCCATGGTAGCAGGAAGGTGCACAGAACTAGACTATGATCAGGTAGATACCCGATCAGACTGTTTTGGGGTTTTTTTGCACTATACTATGTTGTGTGGACATTTACATAAAGAAAAGCATGAAGAACATCAAAGCAAAGTTCTCACATGTAGAATCCTTACTGACTTTAAAACATAAGCTGAATCTAAATAATATAAACTAACACATAACATCAAATAAGCTCCTCCTCATTCTGTGATGAGAGTGCAGCACAAAAGTTCTCTAATGGCACATACCTTGAAAACATGTATTGTCCTCTGAGCCAGAGTCCAAGTCTCCAGTACGTTTCCCCAGCCCCTGCTGTCTCTGATTTCCTTTATAATGATACACCTCTCCGTCAGGCAACCAAGTTCCAGATGCTCCAGACAAATTCTCTTGCCTCTGCCGCACAGTAAAAGGCAGCGAGGAGTTCCAAGGATGTCTTGCTGTTTTTCTCAAAATTCTATCTTCCATACTATCAGAAGACAATCCTGAAAGAGTAAGATAAATGTTCACAGTTTTGCATACAAACCACTTACATGAAATCATCTGAAAAGACACTGCTCAATATCCTGAAATATTTGTAAAGAGCTCTGGGGTTTTGTTTCTTTAACTGTTTCCTGTCAATGCTCCCACAAACTGTACCTCAAATCTCCACAAATACAAGCTGATAATATCTAATTAGGTAGCAGTCAGTACAGCTTAGCACTTTTAGGAAAGACTAAAACAATAACATCAGTAAAGAATACATACTGTTATTTTATACTAGCTAACATTTTCCTTTCATATCACATATAATTTTGACAATCCTTTAATGTGAGATAATCCTTATCCCTTGAATTTCTTTATGACATTGGGCAATAGTTTCATTCCTGCATAAATCGAAATTGCCTAATACTAAAACAAGAAATCTGAGGGAATCAAGGAAACCCAAATGGGTTTCCTAGTTAGCGCACGAACCCCTCTTTGTCTATATGCTTGCAGTGGAATCGCACACAGCTGTCAGAAAAAGTCATTACTAAGAACCAAGTGTATAGTGAAGATAAAACTAGACTTGAAAAACTTATTCGTGTAGCTGAGTAACCGAAACCTTTGGTACTTTTCTTCCACAACTAAAAAAAATTAGAAAAGCTACTACCAATCTTAGAATTTGCCTTAGCTTTCTTATGTCAATAAAACACAGATTTGTCACATGAGTTATGAAGTTTATTACTCAAAATGCCACTTAGCAGTTTAGAACATTAGGGCTAAAATAAAGCCTGAGATTTCGGTGGCTCAAAAACTGTAATCTTCAAAAATTGATTTATAAATATGGACTAACTCATATACATGTGGTTGTTTACAAGATCAGATGTATCAGATTAACACAATATTAAGTCTTATACTATATAAATCCACGAGTCACTATCATTTCCCATGTTCACAAGTTAAAATGTCAGTATAAAGAGAAGCAACTACTTATTATAAAGGAATTATTTTTAGTTTTAAGAAAAAGTAACTTAAAAGCAAGAGGTAGAGTGCAAGCAAAAAATATGAACAGATATCTTCCAGAAAACTATTAAAACTCAATATGGTATTCAAATGACATTTTTGCAAATATGTTATTAAGAAATAGTATGGTGACAAGCACATATTGGTACAATTCTCTTAACAGCAAGACAACAATCACAGCTCTATAACAATCTATGATATGTATCAGTTTATCATTTGGGGATAATTTTTTTAATTTGCCACTGAAAAAACTGCGAGTGTTCAAGTTGCTTAATAGAATTCAAAATACCCTTGTCCAAAGCTGACAGATTATAAGGTTAAATTATTATAAAAGTAAAAACATCATGAGCCCACAATGAGGTATTTTGGTTACACTCAACTCTAAGACATATTAGTCATTCTTAAGTGAGGTTCCACATTAGCCTATTTCAGAATAACGTATGTCCAGTGAGTTAGACCCATTCTGCTATAAAGAAAATACCCAATTTTCCTTTCACAAGAACAACAACAAAAACCAAACACCTACCAGTATCACCAGGGCTTACGTCCAATGTTTCACTAGTCGAAAGGCTTCCAGTGGAAATTGTTGAAGATAAGTCACAGGGTTTTCCTTGCATGAAAGCCTCTGAACCTAAGGGCGTGGATTCTACTTTAGAAAGTACTTCCTAGGATGAAATAACACACCTGTTACCACGTATCTGGATGTCCATAATTATAGCTTTACAACCACACATTTTACTCTGAGCTCAGTTCAAGTGTAGAAGCCTTCATGTGTTTGCACAGTCAGGCAAATACAGATTCATCAGTGCTCAGTACAGAACACTCACACCCAATGGCCCAGACACATCACCCCCCAAACACCCCCCAACACACACACACACACACACACACACACACACACACACACACACACACACACACACAGTTATAAAGCCTCTCAGAACTGCATACAAATCATGACACCTGGAAGATTGTCTTATCTTCTGGTGGTCAGATTTGGCTATTTCTCATCACAGACCCATTTCTACTAATTGTGGATCTCAGAGGGACATATATGGAATACATGAAAAACTCAGGAATTTTACATGTTTTACATGTACTTGCAAGACTGAGCCTTTTACATACAAAAAAAAAAAATACAAAATATCCTAAAATATTATCTTCCTTAAATGTGAGGTAAGCTGTACAAAGTCACAAAACATAGAATGAGGGTTCTTGTACTTTCAAATTTTGAAGGATTAGATGTGAACATTTCTTTCCAAACTCCAAGTTAAACTGTGCACAGTGTGTCCTGGCAGCAAAGAGAAGCAGCAGAGTCCTGCGGGAATACAGCCAGTAGTTCCATTGCAGAGATTACCTCTCTTTACTTAGTGTTTGTCGTACTGTTGCCTCTAAAATACTGCAACCAGTCTTAGCCACCCAATATGGGATAGAAAGATTTCTTCACAAAATAAAGAGTAAGTGAATTTATATGGTTATTTTGAGATGACTAACCGTATTATTGAGCTTGGATGATAGTCCAGAACGCGTTGTAACTCCCTCTTCAATTTCAGCAGCAAGAAGTGGTGAATCTTGAACCACGTGAGAATCCTGGGACTGGGCTGAACACAAATGTAACAGAAGCAATAAGGAACAGAAAACCACTTTCTATTATAGTTCATGGTTCGCAATTTGTTTTGAGCACCAGATGGCAGCAATACTCTGCTGCTCCTGTTCTCACTAACAGGGCACCAATTTGCACATCTTTACCACTTTCTTCTCACCTGCAACACAATTTCTGCTCCACTGTACCGCCAATTTAATTGGTAACCAGCAGTTCTCCTTGACCAGCCTTCGTAAAATGTCTTAACTAGCATGACAGCACTCTGCAGAGCAAGCAGAAGCTAGAAATTCATGCTTTGGCTTTGCAGAATGAAACATGGCTTTGCTAGAGTTACTACAACCATTTAATTGGGGTGGGAGGAATCTTTTGTCCTCTACTATTACAATGACTACAAAGAAAAACAGACATTCTATAATAAGGTGTCAAGGTTTAAAGCAAGGCGGCAAACCAGGACAAAGGAGATGAGAAAAATCAGAATCAATGAATTAATTATTAATTAACTAATTAATAATTAATTATAGCCTGACTACTACCACAGAACTGAATCACCTTTGCCATCATACTCTTACACATAAAAATAAGTAAGATCAGTATCTATACAAAAGCACCACCACTACAGCAGCACCAGAATAATGCGATTGCTGTATTCAGTGCTGACAAGCACCTTCGAAGTGTGACAATTCTAAGATTGTAAATTAACTGCCAAACAAACAATTCTAAAACAAATATTCTAATTTCCAGTAATAATTTTCAAGAAAGAAGTGCTAAATATCAAACTGAAATTAAACAGTACAAGTTCAGTGGGTGTGTTTTCTCCTGATTCTACAAGGGCTGCTGGTGACAGAGGCATTTCAAACCCCCAGCATTTGTAAGGCTCTATACTTAAGCAGATACTGTAACATTTTGTGAATCCTAACACTAGTTTGTAACCTGTATAAATTGAAACTCAGTGTCTCACTGGGAGATGAAGTACAGTTGTTCCACTTACTTTACTATACAAAAAAAGGGGGGAAGAGATTTACCAGTGAGGCAACATCAGTAAAGTATCTATATGATGTGATATTTATGTATCTGAATCCATATGAAACATTTAGAAACTCATTTCAGGGAAGGGAAAACAAAACAAAACAATCTAAGGTTTTCTATAGCCGCTATCATCAAGTAGTCTTCTAGGAGAAAGTAAAAGACATGAAAGGAAATAGATCGAAAATATGCTTATTTGGGTTAAAAGAAACTATATTATTACATTAAATGCTAACTGACTGATCTCAAAATAAATGGTAAAGAAATTCTCAAACGGCTTCTTTCCTCTCCACTCACAAATTCTCCAGAAAGTTCTAGCAGGCTTGATCCTGATCATTTATGACATTTTGATTGGTAACTGAATGGAGCCGTTGGCAAGAGAATTTGCAAATAATATGAAGGGTGGAAGAATGGTAGAGAAACACAATACCTCGGACTCCTGCAGAGCTAGGTCTGTTAACTCTGTTCCAATATAGATAAAACTATAAATAAAAGAGCACAGAACACTAGTTTCCAATCCCTTTTCTATATGTATGAGACAAAGGTCTTCGGGTTGACAGGAAAGATAACTTTTAAGGTTTGAGTAGAACAAGGTGGGACCAAGGTGGCAACAAGCTCCTTGGCTGGATGTGGCAGTTGTGAGACACAGCAGTTTTGCTCTTTTTCTTTGGAGTAGCATATAGGAGACAGAGCATCCTGAAAATGAACGAGGCCTTGAAGAAAATTCCTTGAACCAGCATGAAAACTGCAATCATATCATCTCTTGGTATTTAAATATCTCCATAGGAGGAAAAAGAAATGCACAATCCAAAAGATTTCTAAACTCAAAGAAAGTAATAAGAAGCAGTGGCTAGAAATGTCTGTTAGACATTTAGAAACTGGAAATAAACCATTTATTTCACAATTTGGTAAAAAATAAAATGCTGGAACAAACTACTGAAGAATTCTCCATTTCCTGGTACCTTTACATAAGATTATTTTTCTGAGAGAAATGATTGTACTTTCTACAAAATACCAGTGTGACAGGTAGTAATTTAGGATACATATCAGATGAGACTGAAGCAGTTAATACTCTCTTGTATATAAATTCTACGGAGAGCTATGCTACAAGTTTTTCATTATAATACTGTAATAACCTGCACTGTTCTTGTGATATTAATATAAGGAATGAACAGTAGCAATTTCATGCTATAAACCAAATTATTTAATTAAAAATACAACATTCTCATATCTCATGACTTTGTTACATTAATATCCTTTATCCTTTGGTGTCTCATAAAGGAGGGTTTTTTAATTCTTCTCTCCTTTCTCCAAAATAATAGTGCTGCACAGCCTTCCTGTTACAAAGATACTGCTGATAGTTTTGGCAGTTGAACTGCTCAGGGCAATCCTCTTAAAAACATAATCACAGAAAGCTTTGCTTTTTTTAATAAATAGAGATGTTCACATGAAGTTTTCTAATCCTCTTATATAAATCATTTCACTGTTCATATATAATACTCACTAATGTAAAAAGCACTACACTAAGATATTTCATATGAATTGGTTAATGTTCTAGCAATGATTCTATAATTTAGTCAGAAAAATACAAGCCTTTTATCCAAATGTTGTTAAAAAAGAGAAAATTATTTAATGATAATTTAAGCTTAAATATAGATATATTTCAAAAAGCATATTCTGAGAATTAAATGAAGCAGTTGAAAGATAATGAGCTTATATGCACATATTGAAAACAAATTTCTAGTAAATACTGATTGAATTGAAAAGGATGTCTCAACATAAACTAAATGAAAAGTTATCTTAAGATTTGGGGCAGTGGTGACATTTCTAGCAAACCCAGGAGAAGCACACTGCATATTGCACATAAAGATGCACATACAAGGCAGCGAAGTTGCTGGAAACTCCTTTGCAGATCTAGTAATGTATTTATTTTAGATGGCTACTAAAAACTGTACTGGGCCACAAGATGCTGACATCTTGCAATAAGCTTCAAGTTGCTTTAGTCGAGGTTTCACAAACTTTGTGTAACAAGTCAGGCACAGCATTTTCAATGATAGCAACAATAAACTGCATTTCAATCTGCAGGAAATTTGAAGAGAAGCAAGTGCATTATAACTGAAAGTACTGGAGCCTTTCAGTTAACATTATTCCAAGACCAGAGAGAAACGTTGAATTTGTAAAGGCAGGGAAAAACAGTAGGAATTAAAAACCTTGACATCCACTTGTTAGTCCAATCTCTAGAAAAACTTCTTAATAACCCACTTGCTTTGTTTACTTAAGACTAATCACCTTTGTCCTTTTATAAGGCAGTCAGGCTACCCATAACATGCTTAGCAGGCTTCAACAATCTTGTAAGAAAATTATTTTGAACATTCACAAACCACATTATAAGAAAAACAGGTGGTTTTTTTCATAAGGAAAACAATTTGGTTTAATTTATGGATCAGACTTTGCGACACATGGACACAGCCCATCCTCAAAGGTGTGATGTCTAATACAAGCTCTTCGCAGATGAACAGAAAAGATCAGAATGAAAGTAATTCTTACATTACATCCACCTCAAATCCTCTGTTCAGTTTTGGGCCCCTCACTCCAAGACAGACGCTGAGGTGCCAGACTGAGTTCAGAGAAGGGCAACAAGGCTGCTGAGGAGTCTGGAGCACAATTCTGATGAGGAGCGGCTGATGGAACTGAGGCTGTTCAGCCTGGAGAAAAGGAGGCTGAGGGGAGACCTTATCACTGTCTGCAACTGCCTGAAAGGAGGTTGTAGCATGGAGGGGGTTGGTCTATTCTCCTGAGTAGCAAATGATAGGACAAGAGGAAATGGCCTCAAGTTGTGCTAAAGGAGGTTTAGATTGGATATCAGGAAAAATGTATTCCAGGAAGGGCTTGTCAGGCATTGGAACAGGCTGCCCAGGGAAGTGGTGGAGTCACCATCCCTGCAGCTGCTTAATAAATACGTGTAGATGAGGTTCTTAGGGACATGGTTTAGTTGTGCACTTGGCAGTGTTACATTAATGGCTGAACTCAATAACCTCAAAGGTCTTTTCCAACCCAAACGATTCTATGATTCTACAATTGCAGTATTTTTACTTCTGTCATAACAGACAATTCTTTCAAAGTTGTGTCTTTGAGCTAACACCCAGCCTTCTGTTTTTTAATCTCAACTGTATTTTTAAACAATACACACTCATTTTCAGTGGACATTGATATTTGCAGCATGTCACCACCCCAGGGTTCTCTTTAAATAAACAGTGTGAATTCAAGGCACAGTGTGAATCCCAGGAATCACTGGGTACTGAATCAGGCACACCCCTGGTCTGCTCAAACCAGGTTCCCACCTGACACAGCTGCAAACCCAAGCACCCACATTAATTACTTTTCTTTTATGCAAAAATGTCTCATATCAACTGTTCGAATGAAGTATTTCATTATTTCATTATTTTGCTCAAGATGAATCAAGATGAATCTTGGAATTTTTTACAAAGAGTGTTTCGTAATTGAAAAAAACTAATATATGGTCTAAAAATTTCTGTAGAAACTTTATACTAAATCCATATTTAAAAGATTTGACACTCATTTTCTTGGTCTGCTCAAAACCTAAACCTGTAGACACATTCCATCAACTCCAGTTGTGCTCCTTACAATTCCTGTACAGTTGTCTACTAACATAGACCCTGTCCAACAGAAAAATCAACAGGGAACTTAAGTCATGGAATTCTGGTGAATTTTCTTTTCTTGGTGAATTTTTGTTTCAATTATATTTTTCTAGTCAAACACTGATGGGATAAGCTTGTTTCAACTATAACTCAATTTGCTAGTATATAAATTATACCTTATAAAAGGGAACAGTATCAGATATTATTTCATAATCAAGACTCTCAAATACTCTTCAGAAAATATTAGTTCCTCCAATCTGTAGTTCTCATGAACAGCAGTATTTATTATATATTTATAACCACGTATATATATACACTTTACCTGCAAAAGAAATGTTGAAGCTCTTTGATGTGTCTACCTCTGGTATAACACTAAGTTCATGTTGTTCCAAATCGAGCCCTAACTTGACTTTTGTCACAGGTGGTTTGGAAGATCTCCATCTTCGTTCTCGCCAAAGAACATTCTCAGACTGTTCTGAAAAACAAAGTTTTGCATGTTTAACTTATATATATATATGTGTGTGTGTGTGTGTGTGTGTGTGTGTGTGTGTGTGTGTATAAAGTTAACTTGGGGAGGTGGAAGAGAACTCCATCTCAGCAACAAAAAGAGAAAAATAATGAAAAATACTACACAGCCTTACCACTTTGCTCAGCTGGACTGATGCACCGTGAAGTCATTTCACTTCTGTGAAATTTACTCCTGCCACAATTGTCTTGTTGGTAGTTTTCTGAGACTTGGAAAAAGTCAGTCCTATTAATCCAGTCAGGCTTTTGTGCCTCTGTCATTTCTTCATTTGTGCAGTTACGTCTCACCTTAGAGGGAAGGGGGAAGCAACTGTATATAATATTATATTTAAGCTCATTTATCAAACTAGCATTTTCTTGTGCGTGTATTCCATGCAGGACAATACTGAGCACTCTGCAGAAGCAGTTCAAATATGCAAGA
Source organism: Streptopelia decaocto (assembly GCF_964273445.1). Lineage (NCBI taxonomy): Eukaryota > Metazoa > Chordata > Aves > Columbiformes > Columbidae > Streptopelia > Streptopelia decaocto. The sequence goes on from NC_138663.1 coordinate 200,599,178, forward strand.
TATTGGACCGACTTGCTTAGCTTCCAAAAACATCTGGATATATATGTATTTTATTCAGCTCTACAAACCTAATGTGCTAAAATATAGTTGTTTACATTTTCAAGGCCTTTGTTAAATCACATCAGAATACTCAGCATTTTGAACAGGAACTATTCCTGAAAAGTCTGCTTTTAGTTTTCCAGCTCTTGAATTCAGGAATTTTAGCTGTTGGACTCAGACAACAGTTATTTTTCTAAGACGGCTTTTGATTTTGTTTTTGGTTTTGGGGTTTTTTTTAAAGGGCAAAAGGAGATTCTTCAGAAACTCAAAAGTAAACTTTGCTTTTTCTTCTGCTATTCAAACCCAAGCAAAATTACAAGTCAAGAGTGCAGCTGCCAAACCAATTTCCTAGCACGTACACATAAAAAGACAAACTTTAAAAAATAATCTATTCAAAATGCTTACAATATCCTTTGAGGTACTGCTGAAGTATTTTTTATACAAGAGCCATTTTACACATACACATTTCTAGAGCTCAAGACAACTATACCTGCAGATATTTCAGACAATATAACTGTTTCAATAGGCATTATGTTCAGAGACCAAGCACAGAAGTTCACACTACTTCTGTAGACCAAACAAAAGAGCACTCTTGGGGCTTACAGAAAAGAAACACTGATTACAAATCACAAATCCTAATTAAAATTTTCATCATGGTAAATCACCTAAAACTACCAACACTCCATGGGATTCTTCGCTAATTGGTAGCATTTACTCCTAAGTTTGACTCACCTACTAGATGAGTCCCCATGCAAAGCATTTATAAAACTTACCTGCTTGTTCAGAAATTTTTTCAAAGCCTCTTGCTGTCTCTGCATCTGTTCCTTCAATTTATCTTGCTTCTCTAAAAGCAGTTGTTCTTGTATTTTCTGCCTAGAAAGAAGAGCTTCTCTTTGTGCATCAAGCTGCTCTTGCAATTCTTTCAAATACTTTTGCTGAGCTTGAATGCTTTCTGATGAGGCCAACACTCTGTCCCTTAAATTCAGTATACCAGAATAGTTCAACAAAGCTGCATCTCCAGTTTTTGATAATGATAATTCTTCAACACCTTGGGCTTTAGATTCTTCATGAGATAAAGTCACAGGTTGAGAAAGATTGAGAGGTTGTTCAAGGCTTGTTTTGATGGTGCTCCCTACAGATCCCTGCTGATATGCCAAAGAATCTACTGGGGCTGCCTGAACTAGAGGAGATCCCTTTGTTGATGGCACAGGGGGTGTCTTAAGTGGAGGCTCTTCTCCAGCTTCTGACTCTGTTTGGTGGTTAGACATATTCTGAGATGACTCTTCACGGTGCACTGTTTCTGAAGGCTCAAAGGAATCTTCTGCAGGCAAAACAAATGTAACATGTTGCGCTCGTGCTTCCGGTTGTGATGGCAAACGAAACTCTCCATGCTTCAATTTTGATTTTTCTAAAATCTGCACATGTCTACTAGGACAAACGTTATGTATTTGCTTTTCACGTTCCTGTGAGGATGTTTTTTCCAATGTACGCAATGTTCCTGAAAACATGGGTAGTGACTGTGCATATTCTTGTCCCCGAACCTGTTCAGACGACTGGTACTGTGTTGGTTGCACTCCTTGCCTCTGTGTAAGTGGTTCTGAGACAGGCTTTAAATTAATTGATTTTGTTTCCACAGAGCTCGGAGGTGTTGCAGAAGTAAACAAGTATCTTTGCTTCAGTTTATTCTGATACTCCTGTAGATTATGTCTAGTTTCTTCATCAATGATCTGTCTGAGCAGCCTTAACAGAAGGAAAACATGAATCTTTCTACAGTAATGCAAAGATAAACATCAATTTCAATAATCAAAGCAATTGAAATTATTTTGAAACAGGCAACTCAGACTCCCATTTCATAAAGGAATTTACCTATTTTGCCGTAGAAGGTACTGTTGATAATTACGAAGCCTCTGTAAACGCTTGTCTTCTCTAGTACTCCTGGTTTCTGACACAGTAGCATCTCCAGTCTAATAAAAATGAGATAATTTTAAGTACACATATACAAATAACTCACAGAAAACTATTAAAGCAACAACCTTAAACTGTATGTTCTATCTCCTAAGTTTACAGAAGGCACTCTGTACCACTGTTTGAAGTCTGTGAGATTTCAGCCCGAGGCAATGAAGCTAAAGCAGTTTCTGGAACAGATGGCCCACAGCTACGGTCTCTCTTGGCAAGTCGAGCACACACCGTCAAAGTCAATGGTGCTTACAGCAGCCTAGCTCAAAGAGGTAAATGTACCCAGGAGCAAACTCAGGGAGCAATGATCCAACAGATCTGCCTTTTCAAAGCAATCAGGTTCTCAGAAGAGTACAGGTTGTGCAAATGATTCAAGATTTTAAAGAAAGATTACTTCAACATCTTCAATAAATTCCACTCCTTTAAGTAGCTGTTTGAGATGCAGACAGACAAAAACACAGAGGTGGGGTTTTTCTTGTCTTTTTTTCCCCCCAAAGATTCTTTTTCTTCTTGAAAAAGGATATGTGTACATGCATAACCATTACATGACTGTAATCAGATTTTACTAACAGGTATTTTAAACAGATATGCTGCCCCGGGGACTATGCAAAGATAATCCAATATACAAAGTCCAGTGATATCGTATGAAATAAAAGCTTCTACATTAGACAAAAGGAAGCTTTTATATGTACAAATGTCTGATTCACAGCCTAAGAAATAAAAACTGATTGTCTTGACTGACATAATTTAAAACTGGCAGATGGTGCTCTTGATGTTTATAATCAAGATAATTTAAACTACACAAGATTTTCTACAATTCTTTACCTCATGTTCCACTTTGTTCTGCTGATCTGTAGGAGGAATACTGTGGCTTTGTACCAGTTGACCTTGGTCTTTCTCCTCTTTTTTTTTCTTAGCCTCCTCCAAACAGTTTTGCATTTGGATCTTCAGAGAAGCATCTTCCAAACATGCTTTCTCTTCTTCAATTTGTTTAAGCAAGGCCAGCTGTTCCTGTTTCTGTTGCTCAATTTGCTCATTCTGTTGAGAAGAAAAACGAGAGTGAATTTCCAGAACTGAATGACAAAGACCCCTCACAAACACCACCATACACAAAACTTTGTTTCAAGTTACAATGCAAGTTTTATTACTTGTGACAGGCATTACTGAACTGTAAGAGGCCTTTAAAAAATGTTCCAAAGTTTACAAGAATAATTTCCGTTTACTGGCTAGATACTTCTAATAGTACCTGGATCCATTTACTATTGCACTATTATCTCTTCTCAAATTAACAGAATGGATAAAATCAGAACCTAACGGTTCAAGATACATTATACTTTCTCAGGGACTGCAAAAGAAGCCCTTTTCTTAAACTGAATTCAGAAATCTATTTTGCATTTTATAGAGCTCTCCATCAAGAGTTCAATACATTTAAATGTTAATTCAAGCCTTCCAAAACTTCTGAAATAGCTAATAACCACTTTAAAAGAACTTAATAAACCTCTGAAGTGTATTGTTTATTTTTACTATCTTTCCATGTACCTATCAGTTACAAATCACTTAGAACCACACGTAGAAACAGCATATATATTTTTAGAATGGAAATGAAGAAAAATTTCAAAGTACTGGCAAAGATGAAATGGAAAAGAGTCTTTCATGAGACAGTCTGAATGGGGATGTCGGGAAGAGCAACCTGAGAAAAACCTCGACATGAGAACAGTCCAAGTGGAATAACAATATATACATCTCGGCAAGTGCAAAGTGGGAGAAAATGAATGTTACAGAAAGTAATCACACTTTCACAGAGGATCCGATGCCTTTTTTTTTCCTAAAACATTATTATTATTTTGACTTTTTTTTTCCTGATTTTCTAAACTTTAACTATACAATTTAAGGCTGCACTAAGACACAATTTTCAACTTTCTTTTTCTTTAATTGATAAACCACCACATAATAGCCAGTAGGTCTCTAAGGATACAACAAAAAAAATTATAACGGAATATATACATGATGCATATAATGAAATAATACACAGAGTTATTATTTTCTAAATACAATAAATGTAGCATTCTCATACACACTAAAGAACTTCTGAATTTGTTTCCTGGTTAATGAAAAAAACCAAACAACCCACAGAAACCAAAACAGTCAAGGTTTGTAAGCTTTTCCTGTCACTCTAAACACAATTCCACAGAACTTACACAGGGTTAGTAAAGTTTTCAGAGAGTTGTGTATTGTTGATTACATCCTCCCTAAAGCAAAGCTATTAATCTACAATTGAGATTCTTTATTTAATCAGAGAATGGCATCCTTGTCTATAGCACCTGTTCCATTTTAAGAAACTGGGTTTTTCCACTCTATTCTAAATTCCAGCTCACTTTCGAAAAATTAATACAAAGAGTTGAAGTGTAGGAAAACTTGTAGTCAAGGTTTATTTGCTAAAAGTATGTTAAAAGCATCTATGGCTGCTTTATAACCTAAAGCATTTTAAAGTCTTTTGTAAATAATTTTTTTACATCATAACTGAGATAGGAATAAACATACACACACTTACCCACTTTTGTCTTGCCTGTTCCATTCTAATTTTAGCTGCTTGCTCTTGAGGATGAATTAGAACTGAATTTTCAGCTGTGACTGTATTTTCCACAGAGTCTAAAATACAAGTTATTTAACTGTAATTGTAGTCTGAAAGGGCCTTGGATCTTCTTTACATCTTGCTTTACAGCTTTGCAACCTCTCTGAACAAAATTAATAAGCTGCTCTTGAAAAGATTACCACCGCCGTCCCACTACTCTGCCTGTCCTCCTAAGCTGGAAAATCAGTTTTTTGTATTATTTAAGCCCTTAATGGCCTTTTAGCACGGCTTTCTTGAGAATATAGTAACGTGTGGGGAACTGTGCTGGGTATGTGGATTCCCTGATGGAGGATATGGGAACAAAGATTAGCCTTGAAGATATTAAGGTCTACCCGTGAGAAAGGGTAGAGGAGTAAAGGAGTATCCAGAGATATTAAGGCATACCCGTGAGAAAGAAGGGTATTAGCAAAATATGTTACTATTGCAGCCTGTAAACAATAGCAAAAAGGCTCTTGAGCTGGCAAACACTATATAACAAAAGCGTTTGTGGCTATAAATGGAGACTGCTGTTTGTACTTAAGAAGAACTTTGTCTATGTTGTTTGTCCATCCCAGTTGCGACAGTAACGGCTCAGCTCCAGCAGGACAGGAGATTGCTTCTACCCAGATTACTTGGTAGCCTAATAGCAAGATCATCTTGAGGAATAAAAAAACCACACATTAACCTCTCAGAATAAAGAGGGTATAAAACTAACACTCTCTGGGCAAATGATCTAACGGTTGACTAATGCACAAAAAGCAACTTTTCATTGTGTACTACCAACCTAAAATAGCAGCATAGTTTCCCCAAAGGCATGTTTTCAACCATGCTGCACTCCCCAACCCCCAGCAATTATGCTGGTGTATCCATGTACATGACTGAACTATATGTCTTGATCTCATTTTAAAAAAACAAGCACCCTATATGAAAGCAATAAAAAAACCCAAACAAACACCACCACAACTTAATCACTTTAATAGACTTCAGAAACTCCACTTAGCATACAAGTTTACCAACTTCAGCACTAGCAAAGTTAAAACAGCACAAAGAATAGAAATGGAAAGTAACCCAAAAATGGTTTGGCCACCAAACAAATGGAATGTCTAATTGCTATAAATTCCAGTTTTAAAAAAGCAGCTTTTCAGAATGGTGCCTAGAAGCAGAAAAAAGCCCCCATGATTTCAGATGCATCAGCTCATGCTTGTCTTGTGCGTCTCCAGCTGTGAACCTTTGAAGCATCTGGCTTTTCCAGTTCAACGGGTACAGAATTTCAATGCCCAATTTCACACTGAGAATTCTACTCCTGGAGACAAACGCCTATTAAAGCATGGCAATATTGAGTGTGACTACAATTTGAGTGAGATTTAAAAGATACAAAGATATTTTGGACAAGACCTTAATGGGCAAGTTGGACAGAAGAGGAGAAACCTTCTTTTTGTGGTTTCAACAAATCCACAAAGCATGGTCAGCAAAGACAGAAGAACTGTATTTTCTGGCAACATGACAAAATATAACTACTCAAAATTCATTAAACAGTTTTGTTACGGTCCACTCTTAAAAGTCTTTTTGCTCCTACACAAAAAAAACTGATGCAAGTATGTATTACGTACCTTTGGCTTGACCTACTGTATTCTTCCGTTGCTCACAGTTAAGTTCTGAATCACATAATGGTCTCTCTACACTAGCAATTGTGCCTGATTCAATAGTGCCAATTTCACTTTGACTCTCTTTCTCACTTTTTGACGTCCACTCCTCTTTTTGGCTCCGAATCTTGTTCAGTAATTTCTTTAGGGCAAGTTTTGACTGAGGTTGGTGAGTTTTTACTTCTTCGTGATCTATAAAGAACATATACTGTTAAGAGCTTTGGGAAATTAATATCTTCACATCATTAAAAATTAAAAAACCCTCTTTTTTTTCCTTAATTGCTTACACAGTTGGACAAATAGCTCAGATATATTATCAGTTTTTAAAAGCTTAACAATATTTTGTCTTACCTGAAAACACGCAGCAGTAATTTGGTTTTGCATGCTATAAAAGGAGGGCTAATTTAGTTGTAGTGTTTAGAGTCAGACTACTCCTGCTGCAGAAACAAGCAGCACTATCCCCCCCCACCCGCCTGTATGTTCTCCTTTGGATTAGCACTGGCCACACAATGTGCAACAGACCAAAAATGGCTTGTGCCTGCAAACGGCTGTGGCAGATTGGCCAAGCAGCAAAGATCATTAACACACTTCTTGTTCACATCATGTTATTCTATTCATGCCACAAGCAAAGAGTACACACACACACAACTGTTGCAGCCTACTCACAATATGGAGCAACTCAAATCACAAATCTGAACTTAAAGGACATAGAATAATTAGACTTTCATACAAAGTCAAGCTTTAACTTGGAAATATTTCAAAACACAAAATGAAAAATATTTAAGTTGTGCTGGTTTAACTCAAAACTAGTAAGTTTTCCTTCATGCAGTTAGAAACCTTTCTTTTTTGTAGCTAGCACAGTCATTGTTTGGACTTAGTTTGAGAACAAGAAGATAACACCCTGGGACAGAGTTAATGTTTTTAATTACTCTGGTTTGCGAGCGAAGAATGGTTCTGAGTGTTCCGCCCACAGGTGTGGGGCAGCAAGGGGAACATGGATGGGGCAGAGCTTGACTGACATCCAGAATGATCAGTAAAAGTATTCCATCCCACTAGTGTCATGCTGCAAACTTAAGGAGAGTAAGGATCTCCCAGTTAGTTCTTCAGCCAAAGTCGGGAGAGAGAACTGTTTGGGGGAAATTACAGTCGGGAGTTTCTTTAGTTTGGGCTTCTGCCATTCTGCCATGTTGCAGAGGCCTCTGGGCCTTTCTGCCCTTTTTCTCTTTTATCTCTCTGGGATCTGCTGTTCAGGACCAGGTGCTGCTTCCTAGAACTGGCTGCTCAGTGCAGACCGAGTTCATGAGGAATTCCATTGAGTATCTTATTTTATATTCTATTTCCATTTTATATATATTAGTAGTTATTTTATTAAACTGTGTTTATCTCAATCCACGAGTTTCTCCCTTCTCTTTCAATTCTCTCTCCTATGCGGGGGCGGGAGGAGTGTGTGAGCAGGCGGCTATCATTGTTATACTGCTAACTTGGGTTACACCACAACGTAAGTTCACATATCAACATCATCCCATAATTACAAAGGAATTATGGCTCCTAATAGTATATTAGAAAAAGAAGTCAAATTTTCATTTTTAAATTCATAATTGTTAGAGTATTATCATCCATGACAAACTTCATAAACCACTTGATACTGAAATAATTCATAGGCATTAAGAAATTTTAGTGCTTCAGACATTTTAGTCAATACTGAAATTAATTTATTTGATATATTAAACTCTCCTACTATAAAACCCCAAAAGTTTGTTAAATGTAAAGTTTAAAAGCTTTACTTTCTGATTCATTGGGGACCTCCTCTTCCATCATCTGTTCTGATTCTTGCTGAGTATCACAAGCAGATTCTTGTTGAGTGTCACAGGCAGACTCCTGCTCCAAAGAGATATCAAGCTCATTATCTTGAGATCTGTCAGAAGGGGCTGGCAGAGGTTGTGGCTCAAACTGCAAAATCAGGTCTCCTTTCATTCCTAGTGAAAAACAAAACCACATAAGACGACCGATTGCAATAAAAAACAAACAACATTGTAAGACCACATTCATCATACAAATCCCTAAGACGTTCAGATATTAATAGCTTGTTTCACAACAGATTTAATATTTTCTTTCAAAACAGATGACTCAAAATTGTTTAAAACATTAGCCATCTATTAATTTAGAAATTCTACAGTGTTTTCCACTAGAGTATGCCATGTCTTTCAAAATAAAAGATTATGTGACAAAAGGCTCATCTTTATGCAAAAAGCAGCACACAGGAACAATTACATGCAGAAGGATCCAAAAAACTTCATTGGGGAAAAAGCCCATCCTGACCGGGCTGCTCACAGGGCTGTTACAGGATAGTGATTGATCCCGAGCTCCAGGAGTGAAATCCTAGAAGACCAGTCAGCAGGAGCTCTGCCACCATCACTGACCGAGGGGGTTACTGCCTACAAGGGGTGAGGGACACATCAGAAGATCCTCTTGGGATTGTACATCTATAGATATTTAGGAGAGGAAGCAAAGGCAGGGAAAGGAAAAGATCAAGTTAGTCTGGAGAGGAACAAGTCTGAGGAAAAACATAAGAACAAGGGCATTAAAGAGACCAGTCAGTGTACCTGTCTGGCCATGCACTATGCCTAACTGTCCATCCTGTCCTCTCACTAAACTCCATTTCTAGCTGTTTTCCTTAGTGAGGAACCCTCTATTTTGTATGCATGTGTGTGTGTATGGATATAGAAGGGCCCAGCAACTGGAGTGAGGACCGAAAGTCACAGATGCACCTTGCGTCTAAAGCTCTGGCGAACAACTCCAGAGGCCAGAATTAGTGCCTATTTTGTGGCTATGAGTACCAGAATGCAGTGGCTAGCAAATCACAAGCTGGACTAGCCAGTAAGAGGCTTAGGAGCTGGTATCAAGCAGGTGCAAGGCTGGACTGGATACTAAAGAGGTCAAGGGATCTGCAAATTGGCCAGCGGAGGGATCAGGAGATCAAAGCATCCAAGCCAGATACAGGGGAAACCATGGGGTCTCAGGATCAACAAAGAAACCTGCCAGCACATCTGTGTGTCTGTCTCAGAGACAACTGGGGACAACGGGATCAAAAGTCAGCTACTCTGCAGAACAAGTACTTAAGGTCAGCTACTGCAGCAATCCATAGCATGTGCATACGTTCACATACCCAACTGGGTCTGTGTACCAACAGCTGGAGTGGAGCCGCAGGTATTGGGGGTTCACACACCTAGGAGCCATCAACTGGGGACACTAAGGATCCAGGGCCTAAAGCCACTTAGGGATTGACCCCCAGTGCATATGTGAGCACGCCAGCGCGTATGTGAGCATGCAATGTAACTAGAAGGCTACAGGGTCCAGGATGAATTACTGGACAAACTGGGCGTCTAAGACCTGTTACTGGGGGATCCACAGTGTGACAGGTGGAGACCTGGGACACAGGGGACAGATACCAGGTAGACTTGAGTCTAACACTAACTGCTGGAGGGCTCCATACTGTATACACAGATGTATATCTGTATATCCCACAGATGTATATCTCACTAACAGGTCTTCATCCTGATCAGCCAGAGCAGTGAACAGGATGAGTACTGAGTATAGCAAAAGCCTGCTCGTTTGTGGGCCTGCTGAGAATTCACACACAACCTTGTTGGACTGGGGAACAGGCAACTGCAGCAGCCCCTCCTCTACCGGGCTACCAGGTTCAGCAATCTCCAACAAATTACTTACTCCTGTCTTCACTGTACATATCTTCAAATGCAAACTCCAGTTCTCTCTGCCATTCTTCTTTGACCTCCATGCGTTTGTATGCAGGCACAAAAAGCTGAGGTGGCATCTGCGCTACAGTCTGTCTTCTGCGCATCCGATCCATATTCTGCATTTGCTCGAGTTCCTTCAGTAGCCTTTCCCTGCCCTTCAAGTATACGGCAGGTATAACATAAACATTTGGTGTTCACGATCAGACAGATAAAATATTTCCACTTGGTTACCATGAAGTTTGTTTAATCCTTAATGTATAAAGTTAATTTTATTCTAGGGAGAGAGTGCTTCCTTGGGAGAACACTGTATCTGACCTTTAAACACAAGAGTCATCAATACTGCACAGAAGATCTAATGTTAAATAAAGGATCAGGCTGTATTTCTGCAGGCCAACCTTCCTCAAGATAATTAAATCTTAGTTTTAACAGGTAAATTAGTACCTCCTTTGGTAGGTTAGTTTTCTTAGTATGTACTTCAGCAGCTGCTACTTTTAAAGACAAGAACTAAATACTTTTGGCACACTACAATTATATATTAAAGCTATTGTAAAAAAGCTTTATTTGAAGTTTTTTGGGGGTTTTTTGCTTGTTAACTTAAGGAGCATCAGTAATATTTCCACAGTTGCCCATCTTAGTTAGGTTACTCATTCAGGGTCAATCATATCTCAACTAAAAACAGGAGGCTTTTGCCATTTCTAGCCTCCAAAAATACTTGTGAAGGTAACAGACAATAGAATAAATTTCAGAGCATACCTCTATGTACAAAGACCTCTCTCAACAGTTCAGTTTTTACTTCTTAAAGGAAATAATTTCAATATTTTCAGACTTATACACTAACAGAACCTCAGTCTTTCAGTAAAAATTTTGAAAAGTTTTCAAAAAAATAAACTTTTGCCCTCTGAATAATAAACCGTTTTTCCCTGGAACCACAGAATAATCAACTCCAACTAAAGCTGATATGAAGAAGTAGAGGTTATTGCCTATTAAAATTTGGCCTTTATTATTTTCAATTGGTTAATAGCTGGACAAACATTAAGATAACAAAAATTAAAGGATGTTCTTCTAAAGGTTGGTCTTCACCTGTGTCCTTTCAGATCACCAAAACAAGCAAACCGAGTTTGATGGGTTTTAAATGCTCTGAAAACTCCATTTAGTCCACCAATTTTCCTCCTGTAATTCCTTTACTAACCAACTTCCTACAACTTACTTAACACTGGTCATTTTGACATTAAAAGCAGGCACAACCACTTTGCCTACCTGAGCCAAATGGACCTTCTTCAAGGCATGATTTCCTCTGAGATGGGCCTTTTCAAGCTGCTCTCTTCTCTCCCTCTCTGCCTCTCTGTGTAGTTCCTCCAAACGCTTCCCCTCCTCTTCAGCAGCCAACCGAGCATCTGGCTGGCAGGCAATCAATACTTTAGTCCATGAAGTTCTTTGTGGTAGTTGAAAGCATATTCACAACAAATAAATGAACAACCCTGCACAAAAGCACTTAAAAAAAAAGGCATACAATGCCATATAAACACCCTTGAAGGTTCATAATTCTTGGTTGCCAAAAGGACCAAACTATATTTTTGATCTTTGGGAAAAAATATAAATTACATATTCCATAAGTGTATGTGTCAAAATGTTCTTGTTTCAAGCTGTACTAAGGACAATCATGTGTATGATTTGTTATAGCAGAATGGTTAATTTTCTTATAACATGAGGTAAAATTAATAATATAGTCGATATTACAGAGTGACTACTTCTATCCTCACAGTTTTGTTTTAGACAAGAGGGGGAAATAAATGTAGAAGTGTTTGCATACTCATTTGGGAAACCAGAAACAATCTGCTATTTTTAAATACGAAAAATCTTACCAACACACGAAAATTAAAAAATACTTAAGAAAAAAAATAAATCATTGCACATAAGGAAGGCAACAAAGGTTAACATTTTGGAATTTTCCATTACAAAGCTAAGCAAACTACAGCATTTCCTCTTACTGTTTAGGCCTAGTCCTTAAAATGTTATGAAAACTTAAAACTTCATGAATGAAAACTTCATTAATGGACTGAAGAAAATATTGACAAAAACAAATGTATTGAGAAAGCTTTTCTAGCCTAAAAGAGGCTGATCCAGAACAAGAACTTAGACTTGGTCTCATATCACCGATAAACCAAATATTGTTTGTTTCCAACAGCACTACCTCAATTCAAAAATCACCTCTAAAAGCTAAGCTCTTGCCCTATCTCTCACTTTTCCACATCCTCCCCTTTTTCTGATCTGACTCTCGCCTTTGTCTGACTGTACTGTAAATGTGAGTATGATTTCCCATTTGGCAGAAATCTATTCATGATTCTTTTTCCCAAATTAGCCTTCTGCCACGTTGGCAAGGTGAACCCACTGACTGCACGAACAGATGAACAAAAATATGAGGTAAGTCTGGGACTACACAACTAAAAGAGGAAAAAGCTGGATAACTGCAACTGTTAATTTAGCATCAGCTACAAGGTGGAAGATTTGGATGTCCTAATATTATGCCACTCTTGTGAATCTTGCAGAAGCCTGTTCGTGTGGGAAAGACTCTCAGGTGTGACCCTGCAAGGGACTGAGCACATAACAGGTCTTGAAAGGTTCCCCATCTAAGAATCTGGTTAGGAAGATGTGTAACAGCTGTTTTATACAAGTTCATGTTTCTCAACAAGTTCTAGAAACCCGAATTGCTGATATCCAGACACTGTATGCAATATAAAGATACATGCAAGCATGTATCACAAACACTTGGAGCTAATTACCTGCTCTCCATCCACTTCTCTGTCCACATAAGGTTCAGAAATATGATAACGTGTAACAGAAAAGTTGCTATAGGGCTTCACTGCAGAAGTCTTTTTCACTTCAATATTCTAGGAAAAAAAGTACAAGTACAGCCATGTCAGAGAACAGTATCTCTGGCAAAGCAACTGAACAGAACATAAGTGATCTGTACAATTAAATTAGTATTAAGAGAAAGCCACTCCCCCAAATTCTCTCCTGAAAATATTGTTGTTTAAAACTTTACATACATTCAAGAATCAATAAATCACATCAGCACAAGGCAGATCTAGAGGGCTTAACAACTGAGAACATCTAACAGCCTAAGGCAAAATCCTCCACTCAAATTGACATTCATCAGAGAGCTCTACCTGCATGTTTCAAAAGCATCAGTTTAATTCAAAAGCAAATGAGTTTAATGTACTAATACAAGTCCCACTTAAAACAGCTGTCACACTCACCTCAAAGCAGGGCAGTCACAGATCCACAATATAATTATACCTCACAGCAAAATAACACTACAAGTATGCTTTCTTTACGAAACTCATAACCCATTATGTCCAATTTACTAGTTGACCAAAGAAAAGAGCATTTTTCACAACCTCACTGGAAAGTGTCTATTCATACAATACTTTTAAGTTTTGGGTACACTACCACATTTCAACCCTTGTCTGAAAGAGTTTGAACACTGAGCAACCAGACCCTCCCTCTTCTTTGGCCCAGCCTGATATTCTCAGTAGCAAGGTAGCCGGGTTAGCTAACTCAGAATTCTGTAGGACCTGTCTTTGTACTTCCAACATCTCCTCCAATTATTTTCTCTCAGCTTCCTCTTCCCTACACTTTCTACTAAAAAAGGATTCTTATCCACATAAACTAAACCAGCAAGTTTCATATCTCAAGTGGTTTAAAACTAACATGACCGTAAACAAACACAAATACACAAAGAGCAAAATTAAGTCTTGGGAATTTCTTAAGCTCATCTGTATGTAACATGGGGCATACAAAATTTCAGTATTGATTACCTCCTGCTATTTAATAAAGACTGGTATTTGGTTTGCATGGCAAGGTTTTGGAAGCAGGAGGGCTATAAGGCTGACTTCTGTGAGAAGCTACTAGAAGCTTCCCCAATGTCCGATAGAGCTAATTCCAGCCGGCTCCAAGACGGACCTGCTGCTGACCAACGCTGAGCCCATCAGCAATGGTGGTAGTGCCTCTGGGACAACGTATTTAAGAAGGGAAAAAAGGTACAACACCAACAGCAGCCAGGAGAGAAGAATGAGAATACGTGAGAAAAACAACTCTGCAGACACCAAGGTCAGTGAAGAAGAAGGGCTTCAGGAGCTGGAGCAGAGATTCCCCTGCAGCCCCCGGTGCAGCCCATGGGGAGGCCGGCTGTCCCCTGCAGCCCATGGAGATCCATGGTAGAGCAGGTGGATGCCCAAAGGGTCTGTGACCCCGTGGGAAGCCCATGCTGGAGCAGACTCCTGGCAGGACCTGTGGCCCTGTGGAAAGAGGAGCCCATGCTGGAGCAGGTTGGCTGGCAGGACTCATGACCCCATGGAGGACCCAGTTCATGAAGAACTGTAACCTGTGTGAAGGACTCATGTTGGAGAAATTCATGGAGAACTGTCTCCCATGGGAGGGATCCCACACTGGAGCAGGGGCAGAGTGTGAGGAATCCTCCCCTGAGGAGGAAGGAGCAGCAGAGACAATGTGTGATGAACTGACCACAACCCCCATTCCCCATGCCCCTGCTCCGCTTGGCGGGAGGAAGCTGAGAAATCAGGAGTGAAGTTGAGCTTGGGAAGAAGGAAGGGGTGTGGGGAAGGTGTTTTAAGTTTTTGTTTTATTTTCTCATTATCCTTCTTTGATTTGATTGGTAATAAATTGAATTAGTTTTCCCCAAGTTGAGTCTGTTTTGCTTGTGATGGCAACTACTGAGTGATCTCTCCCTGTCCTTATCTCGACCTGCAAGGCTGTTGTTCTATTTTCTCTCCTCTGTCCAGCTGAGAAAGGGAGAGATAAAGCTGTTGTTCTACTTTCTCTCCTCTGTCCAGCTGAGAGATAGGGAGAGATAAAGCAGCTTTCATGGGCACTTGCTGTCCAGCCAGGGCCAACCTACCTCAAGACAACTGAAGAAAGTGAAGTCCTTAAATTTATATCTATATGCATCTAGTTTTATCCTTACCAACAGAACTTCAGTAACTTATTGTTCTTAAGCAAGTGCATGCTATTCTAGTGGGAAGAAAAAAATACATACAAATAAAAGCACACCATCAATAACTTATTTGTTCTTGATAATGCTGTTTAAAAATTGTCAACTTAGTTAAGAAATCATAGTAGTTGTAACAGTCCAACATCAACCAAAACGCCTGTAGATACTGACTATAGCTCTGAAAACAGACAAGTCCCATGTCTAAGCCTCATTAGCCAGATCATTGACTGCTTCACCCATACTGTTACCTTCACAACGTATAATTAAAGCTCAGTCTTCTGAATGGTTTAAAAACTGTATAACTAAAAAGTCAGTAATTAATAATGATAGTTAATCAAGCAAATCTCCAGAATTGTATTCAAAAGCTGAAGATGTGAAAATTATGTTAGAGGCTGCAATTTTCCAATTAAAAGCAATTAATGCTGAAAGAAATAATACCTGTAATATTACATCTCATGCTGGAACCACCACAGTTAAGAATCCATCCACACCTCCATAGAGAAGTTTGTCATTCCTCCTTTCATTTTTATTTTTTTCCCTAAAAAAGTAAGTAAGTCTATACTAAAATCTGGCAAAACTGGAGCAGCAACATATCATGAAATGAGGAAAAAATAAAAAAGAAAAAAAAAGAAAACCCATCTATAAATGTTATGAATACTCAAGAAGAATATAGTAACATGTTTAGGTTGTATTTCCTTTACATAAAAATCTTACAGATCATATAAAAAAATAAAGTTCAAAAGAACTCTGTGACACTTGTCAATAAAATGGTCTTTACAGTTTAACTTCAATTAAATAACTTAACAGTTGGTCTAACTAAATAAGGCCTCAATTCCTAAAAGCCATCCTCTGAGAACTAAATTTGATTATGACAATATATCAAGAGTAAAAACACTTCTTTTGTAACTGGGTAAAGTAACAATAGTAGGAGTATCTCCAGAAAATGTTTCTTATATTCTAAGTAATCCCGCAATGAACAACACTGCCCTAGCTCCATTTTATTACATTTTATTCAATTGTTATTGCAACAGAGCATCAGATTATGATTATAGTTATGTTTAATAACCTCTTTATGTAAATTGATTCAAGAAAACAAGCATGCTTATGCAGATGACCTTGTAATTTGCTGTAATTCACAGGATTCAGAGTGAAGTTAAGCAATTCAAATTCAGTGCCTTTTGAGTAATGCATTTGCAAGACAAAACTCCAGATTTTTCCCCCTGAAACTGACAGTTAACATCTTTTGTTTTCTCTCTATATACACAACTATGAATAAGCCACAGCTCTAATCATCTCTGATCTTTCAATTACTTAGCATTTAGCCCCAGTTACTCTTCCAAGAGTCCTTCACCCTGTGCCCTCCCAGCAACACAGGCCTATGAAAAAAGGATTGAAATGCATACAGATATGAAAACTAGGAAAAAGACTCAGTCAGTCTAGAGATCAAACTGACACGCTGTTATATTCCAACAATGCAATGCAATCCCTTTCCTCAACAAAAATCCAACATGTCAGCAGAACTGTTGATTCAATCTGCCATTATCAGAGCATTAACTTATTAAAAGAGAAGAAACTCACCTACTGTAGAAAATCAAGATGTTTGCAAACTCTGCTAAAAGTCTGTTTGTTGAAAAAGTGAGTAAAGGACTTCTACTCATGGGTGTAAATGCATTAAATTGTAGTATGTCAGGAAAGGATGTTACGATTCTGTAATACTTCAACAGGATACTGACCCAGACCTGTCATCCATTACAATCACAAATGCAATTGTACCAGAACCCAGGGAAACCTGAAAAGTCTCCTTGCCTGCCCTGGTGAAAAAAGACTAAAGAGTAAGAAGGAAATTCTGTATTTTTAAAATGGAAAGAAAGGTTTCTTACTGAGGTTTTTGGATGAAAAGTATTATATAGGACTGTGTCTTTTTAGTCATTACACCATCTACAAACACAGGTTAATTGCGGCTGACTTTCAGTCACCAATTAGAAACTTTTTTAATAGAATGCAACGTAAAGCACATCCTAAACTGCAAAAGTTATTAGAAAGCAATACAGCATCTCGCGCTTTTCCAACAATGCCAAACTGAGCGACAAAAGCATCTGAAAACCAGGAAAGAGTCAAAGTTTTAACTGACACAGGTTTCATCTGCTCTGCAGCAGATAAACCAGCAGCAAATCACATGGAGCAACGTGGAGAACAGCAGAACAAGAGAGTGTTTGAATTTGCATGAACTGTACCATACAGAACCTTCTTTCATCTGTTTCAAATTCCCATATTGCATATACTTCACCAGAAATAGCCCCAAACTTTAGCACTCCCTTATGACACTTGCTTTTTTCCTCACTCATATCCAACCACCACAAGAAAACTCTTGGGCAGCCAGCGAGGCAGCCTACAGAGAAGCAAGTACTAAAAGACACACATGCAAACATACAGGCACCCCTTCTTCTAATCAATCTGCAAACTGGGAGGGTCAGACCTTACTCAGTTTCTTCAGATCCATCAGTACCAAACCCCACCATCCACCATACCTATACAAAACATGCTGGATGTACCTGGGAAAAGCTTTGACAACTTCACTGGCTCCCAGAGGGACCAGTATTCCTTAATCCTTTCTCTTCTTGTCAGTGGTCTGAATATCCCTGAAACTGACAGTGTGAAAAGTACAGCACCACACACGGCAACTTAGACTCAGCATTATATGAAGTTCTGTTAAATTAAATATTCTAGAAGCTAACTCCAGAGTAGAAAATGCATGTAATGTTCTTCCTGAAGTTCAGATCTGCAATCCTACAGCAACTTCTACACCCATGCAGAATCTCTCTGAAATCCAAGTAGTACGAAGGAGGTACAAAGTTGCCTTCTAAAAAGGGTACAGGATAGAATTAAAAATATGGTTTTAATCTACTTTCTCCTCAATAGTTTTAGGTACTGGTTTCCTATCAAAATTAAACACCTTACCCTACATTTAGTATTCCATATAAGCAACAATGAAATTGGAAGGGAAAAAACCCCCAAACAAACAAAAAACAAAACACACAGCAACAAAAACCCTGCAGCTAAAGAGGTAGAACTATCAGCATTACAGAACTAAACAAATCTCTACTACTACATCATTATGACAGAAGGCTGAGGCAGTGTGTACATGCTGAGAAAGATTATTGTACAGTTT
The DNA here is from genome assembly GCF_964273445.1 of Streptopelia decaocto. NCBI lineage: Eukaryota > Metazoa > Chordata > Aves > Columbiformes > Columbidae > Streptopelia > Streptopelia decaocto. Next base: position 200,617,362 of record NC_138663.1, read on the forward strand.
AATACCACTGTGTAAATCAAAGTGAGATCATGATAAAAAGACATGTTAACCACAAAAATAAAATCTCAGATGACAAGAAATAAAATCCACACATAACAAGAGATCAGAAATAAACAAATAGCAAAGCTTAGCAGTAAGAAGTCTGCTTATACATAATTCATTAATTTTCTTGATTTTTGCTGAGCCACTCTCCTTATAGTATGCAAATAGCAATTTCAGATATCCTGCTGTGAGAAGTCAGATCAATAAATAAATCATTACAATGATATAGTACCCTGAAATTGTGATCACTATTGCATCATGGATACATACCTCCAGAGGATGTGGCTGAGGGGGTGGCAGGCTCGCCACTTTGGCTGCTCTTTGTCTTTCCACTTCCAGAGCGTATTTACGCGCATTTGTTCGTCTTGGGGAAAAAAAAAATAATACTTATATACATATATATTTATAAAAAATATACACATATATATATAGTATACATATATATATATGTATATGTATAAGATATACATACATACATACATACATATATATATATATATATATATATATATAAAACAAAACCACACACATACAAAAGCACTCACGGAAGAAAGAAGAAAAGGAAAGTAACAATGACAGCACTGTGCAAAATAAAAGGCAAATCTAAAAATAAACAGATTCAGATATACCTGGATTGGATGCTCAAGAGATAGGGGTGGGCAAGCACACTGAAAAGTCAACAGAACTTATACTGGAAGGCAGCACTAGAAAATGCATTTTTGAAGTAATGCAAAAACGTTAATACACACAAACTTCCAAAGAAGTTTGCTTTTCACTGAAGTTTTCAGAAAGCACTGTATCACTTCAACATATTTTAATTGCTCAAGTGTGGACAAAAAGTATTTAATCAACAGGTCTCAGCTCTATTCAAGCACAACTATCCCCAGAAGTACACAGCTCATTTTTCACTCCAGCTCAAGTTTGGTCCAATCTGCTAAAAAAAAAAAAAACAAACAAAATCCACAAACCAAACCAAACAAAAAATAAAACAAAAACACACTAGGAAGGAAGACAAATGCGATAGTTCCTGTGTTCAAGTGGGTAACTCTCCATCAGGAACTGGCCTGAGAACATTTCATATCACTGAACAGCTGCTAGCCAACAATGTAAACTGAGAATAGCAATACAGAGATTAAAGGTTCCTCACTCATTGAGAGTCTATAAGGCCAACCCATATACTTGACTTTTTTGTCTTGGTTTTGAAACTACAATTCTTACCGAAATCCACAAGCTTTGTCCACAAGCATTAATTATCTAACCCATAAATTTTAAGCAACTCCAAGCAAGGAGCATCAAGATTTTCTCCTTTCACCTTATGACATTGTAAAATGTATTCTATGCTTAGTAAAACTAGATAACTATTGCATACCGCGCTTGCTCACGAAGTAATTTTTCTTTTTGGTACTTCTGCTCTTTCAGGGCTTTCCTATGTCTCTTTTCAGCTCTTTGCTTCCTTTCCTCTGCTTGCTTTGCCAGAGCTTCTAAGTCAGGTTCCTTAACAATAAAATATTGCAAGAACTTAATACAGGATTTTACTCATTTCTCATACTATCAGTGTAATATTTCAAATTAAGTACTGTTTGTAAGAATCAAAAGCTCAAAATTACTTTCAACCATATTAGAGTAAAAATACTCTCAATTATAACCTTTCCTTCTCTGCCATCTACTTTATTCTCTTCTCTGCCACCAAGAGCAGCAAATTTGACACTTTCCCCAGTCAATGTAACCAAATATTGGCATGGAAACCTTAGCTTCTCTCTTCATCTCTTTCATAAAGAGAGTAATATAAACATACTTACACATTTTAGCAAATGCTGACTAAACTGCACAGCGAAATCAAGTTACTGCCTTTCAGTCATTAATGACAACAATCATGTATCAACAGAAACATTTATTTGTAATTAGTTCTCTATTCCTATGGCATTCGTACTACAGTTTTCCACAAAATCATCCAACCTAGCATCAGGAAGAACTTTAAAATAAGTTAGAGACACTGAGATATGGAAAAGCGTAATGTTATTTTACTTGGGTTAAAAAGCCTGACTAATTCGGGAAGTAAGGTAGTCTGCAAAATTCATGCAAGAAATCTGTCAGATCACTGATTTCTATAAACCTGGTTCAAAGTCAAATCTGCTGAAAAGTTCTATCCAACGACCTCAATGATCTCTTTTAAGAGAGCCTACACAAACTATAGGATTTTAAAGAAACTGAAAATAGTTTACAGGTGCAGAATTCAGAAGTGACAACAGTTAGCAGTCTAGGCAAAGGCCTGAGGCTTTTATCAAGACTTCCCATGTCACTTGAGCACTGAAGGAAAACAAAAAGGTTAAGTGTATTTTCTGAACCATAGAAAGGATACTGTTACATGGTAGAGAAAAAAGTTACTATATTCCTGGCATACTTGAGACAATGATTCACCATGTGCAATTTAGTCAAGTACTAACACATACTATCATATATGTGTATAATCTAACATAAACAAAACTTGAAGAGTTTGCTCAGCAAAAGCCTTTGCAGATAGGCCTGCTAGACCATTTAATCCTGGTCTTATGGAAAGCTATCTGCAAAAAAGTACATAAAAGTTTCTAAGAAGTTTCCATTCTTGAAAACCTGTCATTTTAGGTATTAGGACTGCAAAATCAAGAATATTAAAAAAAAAAAAAAAAAAAAAAAAAAAACCAAACAAACAAAAAAAAAACCCAAACACCAACACGCAAGCAGCAGCCTTGGTATTTCTAGAACATCAATAATTTCTCCAACAACAATATTAAGCTGTTTTACTTACGTGTTCCTTGGCTTGTCGGTGACCCTCACCAATTGCTCTTAAGCTCGCTAAATACAGTTCTTCTAAAGCTTTCATCTTTTCATCCTGTGCTTTCTGCCATTCAGCTCTCAGTGCCTCCTCTAACCGATGTAGCTGTTCTTCTCTCCTCTGCTTTACTTTCTGCCTTATCTGCAAGGCGATATACTTCTGTTGCTCTCTAACCTGTAGAAATAGCATTTCTGTTTAGTCAGCAACTTAAAAAAAGCACAATTTTTTGCAGCAATCCTTTCCATGATACATTGTGCCCTCCTTTCAGCTTTCCATCTCATCTCCTATTCCATTAAAAATGTGCCCAGAAGATACTTAAAGTTGTTGTTACCTTTTTCCATAATTATATTTAAATAAAACATTTAATCTTAGTTAAATGTTTCAGTTGAAGTCCAAAGAGCAACATGTAACTGATAAACAAAATGCAAAAACTGCTTGGAACATCCTTCCCTCCAAAAATACAACACAGTAAGTTTTTAAAGACTCTATAACAATGCAGCATGGTTTAAAGAAAATCAGTAACTATACTGATGAATTAAAGTCTGTTTACTAAGTTTTTGTTTTCACTTTGTCAGTAAATTCACTTCACTGAAGAAAAACCATAAAGAAAGAAGCCCAAGAAGGGTGAAAGATTAGTATATGGTAAACATCTTGAAGATGTAAATTTTTTGAAGATGTGAAAGACCTGAACAGCTTGTGTAGGACAAAGCAGAGGAAGGCTGAGAGAAGAGTAAGAAGAAGAATGCAGAAACAGCTCTGTCTCCTAACAGCAGGACAGAAGAACAGAAACAGGAGGATGAACTGATCAACAGACATGTTCTGAAGAATATAAAGGTACTTTGCTCAGACATTCTATAAGGAACAGTAGTTAAAGCATTTAGAGCTATGACATATTGTAGCTATTCAGTTCATCTAGTGGAAAACTGTGAAATTTTATATTAGTAGCAGTTGTCTTATTTCTTCTGCATGATCACTGTGAAAACACCTGGAACACTTAAGAGGTATGAATCCTTACACAAGTCACACGCAGCAGAAAAGAGACACTTGCATATTCACAGCCAAATAAAAATGGTAAATACTGGGAAACTGGCAGGGAAGAGATTCTGAAACAGATACCAAAGCAAATCTAAGAAACAGAGAAGGTATCACAAGCAAACTATGCACTTAGGAGTAAATAAACATGAGAAAAGGAAAATAATTCACAAACTAAATACAAACCTAATATACACTATTATGACCCTGAAATTTTAGTTAATTTTCCTAAATTATTTGTTACATCATTGAATTAAATACAGAACATGCAAAAATACAGACATACTTGCTGTAGCCTCAGTTTTCTTCTTCTTTCATATTCTTGTTTCAGAAGCATGGTTTCTTCATTAGGACTAAGCCTCAACTGCCCAACTTTTGCAGCTTTCCTCTTCATCTTTGGAAGCGGTGAATAATCAACTTCTATGAGAACAACATGAAAAACAGAAATTGTGCATAAATTATATAGGTAAACCAGCTACAAAACACAGATAGTGACATAATCTTACAAATCTATGGTGGTATCTAGGACTGTGAGCTACAGCTGTTTACAGCTGTTTCAATTGTACTCAACAACATTTGTCACAAAGTGTACGGCTTTTCAACTATTTATGCTATGTAGCAAACTCTGCAACAGTATCACATTTGCATTCTTCATTGGGGACCAGATAGGCACATCTGCAAAGTGAATAGCAAACACTACTAACACAAAAATGGAAAACCATCTCCCAGGCTGGTCACTTGGGAGATTTGTACTGAAATGCTCTCATAACAATTACAAGCTACTGAGTTTGTGAACATTTTTGACTGCAGTCTAAGGTTTTCTGCTGTGAAGACTGTGAGACTCCCAACAACAGTCTGCATGCCAAGCATTTCACTACAACACTGAAATCGCTCACTGACAATTTTTTATTCACGTTTTCTTAAGCAGCCACTTCAAATGGTGTTTCCATGTAGATTTTACTGCAGAACCAGGATCTGATGGTTCTACAAATTGTTTCCCGTCATCCTCACAATTAAAAATTTCATCTTCATGACAAAATAGACTTTTTTAGTCTGATATGCAGCCTAGTCCAAAACTGCCCCCTCATCTTTATTCGATCTTTAAGTATTTATATCCCTGAAAATACTCTCCCAAAACAAACCAACAGAGACTTTCAAAAGCCACTGTTTAGTTTTTAAAATCAAAAGCTTATTACTAATGAATAATCCATGTAGCAGTAACAATTTATCCAACATGTTACACCTGGAAATACTTATGTTCAGTATCATAAATTTAAAAAAATAAGAAAACTCTAATGAAATCAGGTAAAATGTATAAACAAAAGCATTATCCATAAGATGATTTTCATATAGGGTTATTAAGCCAATTAATCCTGTAGGAAACAATTATTTTGCAAATATAATAGGCCCAAGCAGGATCTCTCAGCAAAGCATATTTCAATAAAAATTTTGCAATATCAGGTGTTCTACATAAAGGTAGGCAGACATAATAGGGCAAAAAGCCCCTGCTTATATCCCCCCAAAATTCCAGCTGCAATTTCCAACCCCTTTTCCCCATTGGTTGTGCACAGGGTTTACAGACTACCCAACGACTGCCTCAGTTTACATACAATACCCTTCCGCTTATCAATCTATTTAAGAACATGGATTCCTGGTACTTTGGCTACCTTTGCCCCTAAATTAACTTGTAAATACAGGTATCAGTATGCATACAGGCATCAGAATATATTCCAGGAAGAGACTGTGTTTTACATTAAGGATTCATAGTCCGATGTCTCTCAGTCCTACTCCCCTGCTGGGGTCAGGCGCCAGGTCCTCAGTTTTGAAAAAACAACATTCCTTCGTTAAACGTTCCTTACAATCTCAAGTTCGTTACAGTATAAACAGGGGCAGAATATGATGGTTCCTGCGAGCCTTCCCTTATTCAGCTAATGAAGTACAAAAGAGAAGTTTATCAATACAGACAATTAAGGAGCAAATGCCCACATTCTCCTCTCCCAAAACAAGGAAAATTTAGGAGATGAACGATACGAAGATCTGACATTTAAAGGCCAAGAGCAACAGCGGGTGACGCAAATGCCACAGTAACCAACGTCTGCACAGGTTCAATTTCAGTACAAAGCAGTGAATAGGTACAGGGCAGTTCCAGCTAAGCCAGCCTTCCCCGAGATCCCTGTACTACAGGCGTGCTCGTTGGCAACATTAACACCTCTTTTCACCCTTCCAGGACAGCACTTCCCCACAGCCGGGGGAGAAGCCGTTAGGAGGTGAGGAGCGGCCGGGGCTCACCCGAGGGGGCGGCTCGGGGCGCAGCTGCCCGGGGGTGAGGAGGATGGAGCACGTAGGGCCCCAGGGAGAGCCCCACCGCCAGCGAGCGGGCCCCAGGAGGCCCCGATCAGTCAGGGCCGCTCAGCTAGCCCGGGCTGAGGAGGGACAATGCGGAGGGGAGAGAGAAGAACGCGCTCGCCCAGCCCCAGCCGGGAACAGCACCGCCGCCTCCGAGCGGCCGCAGGCCCGCGCGGGAAGGCGAGAGCGGAGCGAAACAAAGGGAAGCAAAGGCAGCAACCCCGCGGAGTGGCCGCCCACACCTACCGCCGCCTGTCCCGCCGCCCGCTGGGCCCCGCCGGCCGCCGTCACCGCCAACGGCCGGTCCCTCGGGTGCGTCACCGCCAACAGCCAATGGCGGCGGGCGCAGCGGGAAACCAAGCGCCGCGGCGGGAACTCGATATCTGCGCATGCGCTGTGCTGCCCCACACCGCCCGACGCTCCAGGCTCGCCGCAGGGCGCATGCGCCACCGGGCGGCCCTGCCCCGCCTCCCCGTGCGGTGAGCCCCGCCCCCGCTTCCCGATGACCAATGGGAGTGGAGGAAAGCTGTGACTGGCGGGTGAGACCCAGCGCGGTCAGAATAAAAAGGCGGCTGGCGGGAAGAAAGACTTATAGAATGGTTGGGGGTGGAGCGGTTCTTTGCAGATCATCTAGTCCAACTAGCTCAAACAGATCAACCAGGAGAGGTGCTCTCCCCTGTCAGGTTCTCAGTGGGTCCTTTCCCCATGCTGGATTTAAATGGGGTTCGTGTTTTGCCCACTGACTCAGGTGATCTCGGTATGTGTTTGAAGGTGTTTGTTACCACTATTTTCTTAGAGCACCATATCAGCAGGACTTAGGGCTTTCAAGCACCAGAGCTCATGTGGGAGAGGTATTGGCTGCACTAGCAATGGTGAGGGAGCAGGAGAAAACTCAGCGCTGCCAGTTTTACTTCAGTGGTTTTACCTCTTTCTTGTTCAATGCTCTTTTTGGATGCACTGTGTGAGTTGGAGTAAATTGCCTAAATTCAGTGCACCCAGACTTGCTGCTCTGCCTTCTGCTCTGTCTTCTAGGCTTGCACATGGCTAAGTCAATTCTACAATGCATGGATCTGCGCTGCTGTCTCAACCTTGTAACTGCTGCTGATCTGTCTTTTATAAACCTCCTTTTTTTATAAACTAATGTTTCATGCAATACTTGTGTGCTTCTTTGCTTTAATCTTCACATTTCAGGTTTGTTTTTTTTTTTTTTTCCCAAAAGGGACCATTTATTATACATAGGAGACTTGCAGCAGTTGGGACTTGGAAGTGGAGTCATCCGATATCCTTGATTTATGAGGAACATAAACCTGAGCAAAAACTTGTTGATGTTTAGAGAAACAATTGTGCTGCACATAGGGATAAAGCAAAAGAGGCCATGCTAGACTGTTGGTTTTGCATTGAGTAAGTTTGCAGGGTTTGAGCCCCTGCTGTAAAAATGCAAGAAATGCTTGTGACTTATAATTGATCAGGCAGAAAGGAAATAATCAGTCATCTTGCACTTCAACGTGAGTGCAAAATACAGCTACTTGCTATGGTGTTTTCTCCTAGACAAAGGAAAAAACATTTGTACTAGGAACTAACTCTCATAGTAACCCACCATACGGTGCCCCACAGGACTGAAACCAGAAGATCTGAGATTACTTGGTAAAACTTTGTGAGTTTGTGTGTGCAGATGCATAGCCACACAGAAAATGCACTAAAAATATGGGATTGAAAAAAAAAAATACATGAACACTAGAAGAAGAGATAACATAGCAATTTTCTGCATTTTATTGCTGAATTACCTTCTTATTCACTGATTTCTGTGCTAGGGATCAGTTAGGGATATAATTTGCTTTCTGTCAAATGCTTGCAACTTGCTGCAAACTGCTGACTGTAATAGCTGGTACCAAGTTAATACCTGATTGTACATTAAAGACACCCAGATGTTTCATAGGATGCATATTGAATAAATTAAACTTCAGCAGTGCGCTTCCAAATGTGTTTTCTGTTCTCCTTATTGGATTTTTTTGTCCTTCAGCATTTTCATTATGGCATTCATTATGGCAGCGCCCTCCACAATAACATCTCTTCTAAATAGCTTTATCCTGCAGGTCAACAGGTGAAAAAAATTTAAGACAGTCTATTAAGAGAGTAATTGAGACTATAGATTTTAGAATCTTCTACTTATGAAATGTGAAAAAGGTCAAATGCATGCTCCTCAATTATCCTATTGAAAAAAAGGGATATTATGAAACCTACATGTACTGGGTTAGAATTTTGTTTCAAGGGTATTTTCTAGTCAATGTGTTGCGGAATTATTTCTGCTACCACCTAATTTACATACATATACTGAAAAACAGGGATTTAGCAAACAGTCATTTTTATACTGTAAAGTTTTCTACTTTTTACTACACCTGTTTGAATTACAGTATTACAAGCTCCCATTAATCCTTTCCCCTTGTGAAGCAGATGGTTTTCCTTTTATAAAAGGTGAACAGCAATGCGGCAGTATCAGTGCATCTAGCCAGGCATACATAAAACTGGAGATAATGGCTCCCCTGTGCTTCAATTACTGGTCACATTTCTCCTGGGGGAAAGAATGATACTTGTATCTACACATTCCCAAAACAGTTGGGGGAAAATCTGAATTTCTTTTCAGGAACAGAATGCTTTCCATACATAAAAAATGTCTCGCAGTGTGAATCCATGTGAAAACACAGATTTAAAAGAAACCATTTGTGTTTCATGGGTTTGAAGTCAAGGAGAGGTCTGCTGCTGAGGCGGCCGGTCGGGAGCTCAAATCACAGCACAGGCCTTTTGCTACCCTAGAAAATTGCTTTTCAGGGTGGGACTGTCCGTACTTCCCTGTCACAGAGGATGTTTATTCCATCAGCGGATGAAGCGTGACAGAAGCTGCTGGCACAGGCAGGTTGCCTTGGCGTGCTCTGTGGGACAGTAAACTCTGCAGATAAGGTCAGTGAGGCTGGAGTTGCTCTCGTGTGCCCAGAGAGAACAGAATCACTGTCTCATGGGCAGGTCGAGTAGAGCAGCGCATTCAGCCTCTGCCTTTTGCTGCTACGCAGGAGCACTTTCTCCTTTCTTCATTAGAAATTCTTAACTGCCCACTCATGTCTCTCACTCTCACAGGGCAAGGGTGACCTACCTCACAGGCTTTTCTGCAGCTTCAGGTTTTATAGGATTTCTGAGATCCAGGAACAGAACATTGCAATCACCCAATGGTTTACTCTTGCAGAGGACTTGGCACCCTGCAAGAATTAAGTATTCTCCTTGGAAACCTTGAAGGAAGAGCATTAAAGAAAGTGTTGTATTCAGATACTAAACCCCACACCCAGAGTCCTCTAACACCTCATTAGATAGCAATGCAGTTTTCTGTTTCTTGCCTTCTTCTTGCTGATCCGTATCTGAATGAATTAAGAGCTTCTCTCGGTTTGAATTGGCCTTTCTCTGTATCCAGTGTTCCACAGTGTCACATAATCACATTATCATATGGTCTTAAAGTGTTTCCCTGTGGTTCATTTTGGTCTGATCTGTGATTACTTCTCCTATGCTTTTATCTTTTTTAGGACCTGACACCATATGTCTAATTATTGTGACCATCAGTAACTGACAGGATGTGGTTTTACAAAGGTTTGTAACCTTCCAGTTCATACAACCTCAAAACTGCAAAGTGCTTTTGTTAAATAGTTTGTGTTAAGTACATTTTTCATGTGTAAGCTTTGCAAACATAGATGAAGTTTCCTAACAAGGAAAAATGTCTAATCTTTCGTTTTGAGACTGACTAATCTACTGTGGTCAGCCCATGCAAGTGCAGCCTATAATAATCTCTGCCTGATACTGATCTGGAGATAAATTTTCTTGATAGACGGGGAAGGGTAGCTTTCATTATTATACTCCATGTCATGTAATAGAAGGCTGCAAGGCTCTGCTTTCCAGTACCCCAGCAACTGTATCCAGAGCTCTGCCTGGATAAATTCTCCACTTGCATATTGTAGTAATGAAAAAGATACTACAGTTTAAAAAAAAATAAAAACGAGCAAAATATAAGGCATAAAAAGCTAAGTAGCTGTTAAAAGTATAATATCCTGTCATTAAATGAAATACAATGTACATCCTAAAATTATTGCCATGGAAGGACAAAGAAGTGACTCTACATTCAGATCTGGGTAGTGTCTTACAGAATAAAAACTGCATGCTTTCTTACAACATTGGTCTGTTAGGGAGCCAACAGCAACCTTGAGCGATGCTCGTTCTCTGTCACAAATGTCCCTGGACTTCACCAGCATCCTTAGCCCAGCATAATGGTTTGGTTCTCTGGAAAACAACCAGCCTTGAGGTGGTAAGAGATTATTATTCACGTATGAAAAATGATGCCACATAAGGTCATTTTAAAGTGGGCTCTCGAACTCTCTCCCAAAGCTTAATGCGAACAGAAGTCAGCTGGACGTGGGTTTTTACAGATAAAAAGGATCCTTGTGTAGCTGTCCTGCTGCATGTCCTCAAAACCACTCTGCCTAATCACTCAGTGGTGCCGGTGTATGCAGAATTCTACAACACAAACTCGGTTTGTGTACATTCATCTACTAAAATTCTTGTAATCCGTGCTCAGCCTTCTAAAATATATTGGAACCACACACCGAATTTTCCCCAATTGTTATAATATGCATAGTAACTATGTGCACAAATAGGCCAATTATGCTCAGTCCAGTGAGTTCACAGCTGGTCTTTGTCAGCTTTTCTCAGCTACTGTACCATATCTCGTTTGGCTAACCTTCCTTTGTTTCTTCTCGTAATGTCTACTTTTATTCAATTTCAGAAACTATACTGAACATTACTTGCTTTATTGCACGTAGTTTCAAGCAGAAAATAGAACACTACTGGATTTTCTGTTATTTCCTTCAAATAATGGATTCTACTCCAGCAAGATCTCTTAAATAGCTTAAAATTTTACCTTGTAGAAAAAGACCACCTTATGTGATTAAAAATGCTTTTTAAGTTTAGTCCTGCATTGGTAGTAAGCATAATATTTTCAGCATGTAGCACAGATGAAACTGAGAGAAAACTCTTTTTTTTCTAATATTAAAATGATTACTTTTCCTCCAACCTAAACTGGCTTGTTTTGTATTGTTTGCCTCCTCCTTTTGATTGCTTATATTCATTACACTGTGCACAGGAGGTGTTGGAGTTTTCACAAGCTTCAGTTTCCCTCACGTGTGCATCCAAATGCTGTGCTGTAAGCAGTAAAATTAGCATAATAAGATCTTGAAAGATAGCTTAAGGCTTTAAGTCTACAAATCGCTAAACAAGAGGTTAAAGGTTCTGATGAAATCATAAAGAACAAGCGAATAGTCAGGTCCTGCCAACTTTATCACTGATGCTATCAGAATCCCCTTTGATGTGTTAATAGTCATTTACAGATAAAGCAACTAAAATGCGTGCTAGATACTCCCTTTTCCTTACTGTTGGCTTCTGCCATCTCTGACAACTTTTAGTGTGGGTTACATACAGGATGCAGGAAAGTACCTGTCTTTATCCTGGGATATCTGTTATAATATCTTAATATTGTTTCTGAAATACCAGCAAAATTTCCACAGAGTGAAAGAGTGGATCCTGGTTTGATCAAGACCTTCACAGTCTAAATCAAACAGACTATATGATCAGACAGACTTGTGATATACCAGATTACACTTCTACCACAAATTACCTTTGATGTTTTCTTTAGTAGAAAGAAACTGATTATATAGATGGAGTCATTAAAAGGCTTTATGGAGGAAATATGTTTCAAAGAGAACCTTACAAAAGGAATGGATGGTGAAGAAAAATTTACAAGGAGTGAGAATGAATTTGCACCAAGGGGGGGAACTTGGAAAAAGCTGCAGAGTGAACCAACTTGTATTTAGAAGAAAGCAGTGAACGTGGAGCAGTGATATACTGGTTCTTATTGGTCCCATTTTACTCTTTAACAGAAACAAATCTCTCTGCAGACATGGAGACATTTTCTATCTTCATTTTGCTAAATATTACAGAAACCAAGGAGGGATAAAAGAACAAAGGGTCTTCAGTGATTGGAAAGAGGTACATTTAGAGTCAAGTATAAGAGAAGAAAATGTGGAAGGGAAGCTGATTAATGACTTAGATGTGAGCTTGGTAAACCAGAATTTGAGCTTCAGTTTTACGCAAGACATAGACTTTTGTACATGTTATCTTGGCTTAGTCTCTTGGGGATTGATCTGATAAGTGGAACTAAGTCCCAGAATCCTGATCCTGAAAAGCCTAGCTAAGCTAAGAAAGTCCAGAAGTTAGCATTTTTTTAATCCTAAAGTCCCCTGAGCTTCTAGATTTGCTGACCTTTACAAGCTCAAGCTGTTCCCATGTGGACAGGACTTAATGGCTCAGAATCTAAACCCAAACAAGATTCAGGAATTACATTTTTTTTTAATATAGGTCAGCATCTAGTGTGCTCTAAGTACATGCAGCACAAAAACTCCACAGAGTTCTGCACAAAACACGCTACTATTTTCTTTTGAGACTGAAGAGACGATTGGAGACCAGGCCTCCTGTTTTCAATGTTTTGGTCTGAACAGCCTGAGTAGTCATCTGCTCACTCTCCCTATGGCCAAATCGTTAGCGAATGATGTTTTGCACAGTCGCATGGCTTCACAGGAAGGGGGACGTGATCCCATCTTCCTACAAAGAGCTGTGCCTGCTGGTTAGAACATGAGCACCGGTTGACTCTGACTTGGACCAAGAAACATTATAACATCTTTCCCACTTAATCCACAAGGGCTGTGACCAAAACTGCCATTAAGTCAATGCAGTTCCTACCACCTGCTCCTATTGGGGAAAAGAAAAAAAAAACACCTTTGCCCAGCTTTTTTATTTTTCTTAAATGTAGGTTTCTATATTTAGTTGAGGTTGGAGGTAAAGATATATTTTCTGAAAAGTATTTCCCTACAGGTCTGAGAGGTGGAATTTAAGATCTATTCCTTTTCTCAGTATTCCCTCCAAGCTAGCGCTAGGTAGCTGCACCTTTGACTTTATGTGGTTCCCTACTGGTGTGCTCACATCTTTAGATGATACCTTGAGGTTCCAGGAGTGCCGAGGTGTAGGAGCCTTCATCAGCCCTAAAATCAGAGGTGTCTACTGAATCTGACCCTTTGTTTCAGGTATTAAAGTAATACTGAAGTCAGTAAAGCAGCCAGCAGCGGGAGTGGAGAAAGACACGGACAGCAGTGTCATTTGCCCCAGTAACGTCCTTGGTAAAGAAAAACATTCTTTTTCCCACTGGTCCAATAAAATTGCCTCAATCTGCTTCCTTGGGTGATCAATGCTCATCTGGAATTTTATCACTGTCCTTTTTAGAGGATAATTTTATTGTTTTACATCTATAAAGGCAAGGTAATAAACTTGGATTTACATAGAGCTAATTTCTTTCTTTGTGAGTGTGTTCTGCAGGATGTGAGCAATTATGCTTCTGTGGGAGGATACGGGGAAACATGATTAATGGATCAAAGAGACACCTTCTAAGGGAAATGGGTATAATACCAAGGGAGATAACGCTCCTTTTCATAATAGTTATGCAAATATGCCAAATGTTGGAGAATTCAATTAATATTTGACAAATGGATTTTCTGTGATGCAGAGTAAACACATACTGGGGAAAAAATAAAGCTCTATTGCACATTATCTGTCAGGCTCCTCTCACACAGGCTGGGCTGGCTGGTCAGGCATCTCATTCCACTGCAGGTGGCAAAGAACAACGAGGCACGAATCACTGCCACACAGTGACATTGTTTGGAGGAAAAAGATTGACCAAGGTGAAATTCTATGCACACAAGGCCAACCAGCACTTGTCAGGCCTATTGCTCAGTCCTCTGCTAGAAGTTAAATTTTATTCCATGTACATGAAAAGTGGTTTAAGAATGAAGGTGACAAGAATTAGACATTTATGTTATTTTCTTTGTCACTTCTCTTATCTGTAAAAGCAACAATAGTAGAAAAAACAACGATCAAATAAGAACAGCATTCGTGAACTAGTGGAAGACATTGGGCTGGGACCCAAAAAACCTGAGGCTCAGTTACCCAAGTATAAAATGAGTTTAATACTAATGATACATAAAGGCAATGACTCATTTAGACAGTGTAGTGATGGGAGATGCACAAATATCTAGATTTACCGAAAACATAAGTCTCTTGTTTGTTTGCTAGCCTCCATACTGGATGTGGTATTTTAATCTGTACCCTTAAACAGTCCATTCCCTTACTAAGGATTTATTAAGAGGTTTTGTTCTGAGAAATTATGATCCAAAGAAGGGAACCATTTGAGAAACATATTGAAGAGTTTCTGACAGAGCTAACAAAATGTGGCAAGAGTTATGGAGCTGAAGTTGTAAGCATGAAAGTCAAGCTTGTCCCTTAGTTGCAGCTGTGCTGTAGGTCAGGGCTGTACCTGTGCACACACCCAGAGCCCTTAAGTCATTAATTCCCCAAGTGGTCTAGGAGCTCCTCAGCTAGTCATCTGCATCGACGATTTAGATTGATTTGATACAATGAACCAACCTGAGACACAGTGATTGACTGGACTTCCAGCCACCTCCACAATTTAAAATTTGACTTTCACAGAAGCTCTCCAGATAGGAATTGTGGACGGTTTTAGAAATTTCCCCAGACAGCTCCTGCTGTCCCTATATCAATTTATATGCTTAAGTGTGTTGATTAACATTCTGGGTGGAGAATCTGCTCAAGAGATCCCCTTACATGGTTCTTGCTGCAGATTTACCAAACTTTACGTAGACATTTGTAAACAGGCAATAGAAACTGTTCCTATATATGCAAAAACAGCCACATAAGACCTTTATAAATTCTTACGATGGTTAAGAGATGTTTTGTATGGTTTTTAAGATAATCTGTAGGAATGCATCATATACATGCTGGAGTGGTCACGTAGCACCACAGGCCAGTTGGCTTGTCTAAGAATTGAGCCAAACAGTGGTTTCAGAAGCTTGACCACATGATCCAGTTAAAATTCCATTGCAAGGACCCCAAATGGCAACTCCCATTGCCATCTCAACAAATAACCACCCTGTTTGAGAGATCTAATTCACCATAAGAGCGTTACCCTATGCCGAGATCTCAAGAAGCTGTTTCTTTTTAACCAACACTCTGTGTGTCTGTGCAAAAATCCTGGGCTGTTAGGACATCCCATGCCTTGGAGTCAGGAGGGTTCTTGGGACGCTCCTTCAGTGCCCAGAGACAAGAAGTTGGGGAGAACTTAAGAAATAAATCTTCAAAATCCTGTGATCCTCAGCAAACCTTCTCTCAGAGATGGCATGTTCCAACTTGACTTAGAAGCTCTCAAATGTTTCAAATGAGACTTTTGTTTATTGTTTTTTTCTGATAAAGCAGGTCCCTACTCTGTGAAAACAGGAGTCCACTGTGGTGCAACCAGAAAAGACTTGGTGAACTATAAACTTATATACATCACATAAGGGCTGTATTTTTTTCAGTGTCTAGCATGACAGCCAAGTTACCCTATTTAAAAGTGATACTGTTGCTTCCTCAGTGGTGTTGTGTAGCAGTCAAAGCAGTTATTCTGGGCAGTGGAGATGTGGGGTTGATCCTTAGCGTGCAAAAGCCCTGTCTCAGGCTAGGAAGGTCTCTCTGGGGCATGCCCTGTGCCAGCTGGGCTGCCGTGCGTCCTGGAATGACACTGGCAAGAAAGCAGACAGTGTGGTACCAGCCTCTGGAGCCATGGAGAGGAAGGTGAGGGGACCTGGCAGTCAGGCAAAGATGGAATTCTTATCTGCTGTGGTCTGAACTATCAACATGTTTTACGTTAGGTAATCCTGAGATGAACACTCAAAGCTAATGAGGGAGTAGAGACCCCAGGTTGGGCTTGTCCTTCAGCTGTGACATTCCTCTGGAAAGAAGGAGCCACGCTCAGGGCACCACAGCGAGGGGAAGGCTCTGTCCTGTGTATCCTGAGCAGGTAGGAGCTCCAAAGTCCAGTAAAAGAGAACTGCTCAGACGCTTGTTATCCTCAGGATTTTATAGTGCCCAACTGCCAAGCCCTTGTGTGGCATTCTGGGCTACCCTGGGTAGCATCTAATTCTTTTCTTTGAGAATATGGACCTTACATGCGTAATTTCATTTCTTTGATTCACCCTGCTGAGACCAGACTTTGTGAAGTCTGTAAGAAGGGCATAAATAGGTATTTTGGATCTCATCCTCACATCATTTAAGTGTGCATTTTCCCTTTGCTTTTGAGTGCAGGAGAGGATGTGAGCCCTGTTTTCTACTGGCAAGGCATGTGTTCATTTTGATTCACTATGTTCAAATTACAAGATCTTAAGAAAATCCTCATCTCTTCTACTAAGCCATCTATTTAAATCAGAGGTAATAAATTTTAATAAACATTGATATTTTTTCTGAGTTTATGATTTCCTTTAACGTGCAGTTTTGCTGTGATCTTGGAGTAATTGCCTCTAATAGATGACTTCCCTGTTGTCAGGGCTGATTCTATCTCAGAATGTATTAATCTAACCCACATGTACGCTTCAGTTAAATGTATCTTGGCAGACATCCACCACTGGAATCAGTGCTAAACACCACAGAGTGTTTTTCTAATTGGACATAAAATTCATAGTTTTATCATATGATTCTTTGTTATACAGTGTGTCCAATTAGATTTAATGAGCTCACTTGCAGGAAAAGTTGGCCAAACCAGTGCTGTTGCTAATTTATAGAGACTACAGAAAAAAGTTACTTGATTAATTTCTTTCCAAAATTAAAACTTTCTAGGAAATACTGTTGCTTCTTTCCTTTTAGCACATGAATATACAATAGTCTGATTTTGGAAGTAAAATGTTTTCCCAGTGTGTAATTCCCAATGATTGTTGTAATATCTTTGGTTTTTTTCTTGCAAATATTTTGGCAACAAAGATGAGTCTAGCATGTTCTTATATCATGTTGCTAAAACCAAACTCAGTAGCATAATGACTGAAGAACCAATAGCAATGTAGCTATCATAGCATGAATTAGAACAAGCCAGCTTGAAATCCTGTGTAAATACTTGGCAGCTGGTGCCCAAGCTACTCTAGCTATGCTGCCAGCTCAAGAGTTCAGTGTAAAAACATTGTCAGTTAATACAGAACTGGTTTAACAATGTTTTGCTCTGGAAAAATTATCTCACTGGAGACAATCATGCTGGCTGGGACAGGAGGAAGCTTCAGCCATTACTGTCTGAATTCTCTAGACCTTGCAAGGTGTGCAAACCTGAGCTGGTCCATGCTGGAAAGCTGTGTGCTACCAATCTAATTCATGAGATCAGATTCACAGAATGGTTGGGGTTGGAAGGGACCTCTGGAGATCATCCAGTCCAACCCACCTGCTAAAGCAGCTTCACCAGAGCAGATCACACAGGAATGTGTCCAGGTGGGTCTGAATGTCTCCAGAGAAGGAGACTCCACAGCCTCTCTGGGCAGCCTGTTCCAGGGCTCTGGCACCCTCAGGGTAAAGAAGTTTCTCCTCATATTCAGATGGAACCTCCTGTGCTTCAGTCTGCGCCTGTTGCCCCTCATCCTATCGTTGGGCACCACTGAAAGGAGTCTGGTCCATCCTCTTGGCACCCATCCTCGAGATATTTATAAACATTGATGAGATCCCCTCTCAGCTTCTCTTCTCCAGGCTGAACAGACCCAGCTCTCTCAGTAGTCTCTCCTCATAAGAAAGATGCTCCAAACTCCTCATCATCTTTGTAGCCTGACGCTGGACTCCCTCCAGTAATTCCCTGTACTACTTAAACTGGGGAGCCCAGAACTCCAGATACAGCCTCTCCAGGGCAGAGTATAGGGGCAGGAGAACCTCCCTCGGCCTGCTGGTCACACTTTTCCTAATGCACCCCAGGACTGAACACCTGGAAAGATTAGAGCATGGAAAACACCACAGAAGAAGGATTTCGTTTGGCCTCCTCCTCACTGCAGCATGAGCAGAGGGGATAACAAAGCCAACTGGTAAGCTGGTGGTTGAAGATGTAATGCAAAATGTCAGTGTCAACACATGGTTGAGAAGAGTGGTATTTGGGAAAAAAAAAAAAGGAGATCCAAACACTTGAGACAGTCATTCACAACAAAGAGTTCTCTAACAAGCTGACGCTATTTTATATGGAACCCTTCTGTCTTCTGCCTTCCATCTGATGTCAGTGGGTAGATGATGGGAGCTGGTAGGTTCTATATCCAGTTGCGAGAGCAGAGATGGGAGCAGCTCCGTGGGCAATGGCAGCCCCACTGCCACCCTCCTCTTCCCTGTGCCCATCTGTGTGGCTTCCTCCCACTGCCTTCACCTGCTGAGTTGCTTAGGCAAGGCACTTGTCCCTGTGGGATCACTTTCCACAGCTGCAAAATGGGAATAATCCACCCGTTTCTGACAAATGCATTGAGAACTACCAGCATGAACCTCAGAACAGGAGTGGAAGTCATTGCTATTGCAGTTTCACTTGCCCCTATGTGCTTTGTGACAGTGTCCCAGGCCATGATTGCTTCAGGAATTGCTACTTCTGAGTTATTAAGAATTAAACAGTTACAGTCCTGTTTGTATTTGATAGACATATGCTAAGTCTTTCATCCCTGGTATCCTTGCTGCTTCTTACAAAGTTGTTTCTCATTTATATACAGAAATAACGAGACAGAAAAATGTTAAAAGGATTACCTGAAAGCTGCAGATCCCTTCTGGCAATAATTATTTATCTGTCCACCATTCTGTTTGGGTGTATTTTTTTCTCTCTCAGTGTATATATATATATATAACAACAAATTACTTAGCAGAATCAAAGCTGCTTATTTTAAACTTGCAATGCTTTCTTTTGACCTGTCCCCTAACAAGCAGCATAGTGGAGGACACATGCACATTTTACACTTAGTGATCTTTCAGTGTTAATTTATTTACATGCATCTAGTTGCTTTCCTAATAGTATAGACCAGTCTTCGTTCCCTAATGAAAGTAGTCATGGGAAAATTGCTTGAGGTGCTATAATGAAAGCAAATTTATTACGATTTGTCTTTAGCAGAGCAGGCTAAGCATGAGTACCTTGTGTGTTAACTGTTTCTTTCACCTGTACAGTACAAATTTTCTACTAACGATGACAATGTATTACCAATTTACACAGTGAAGAGTCATCATTAACTAAATATCCTTGTCTTAACCCCCAAGAGAGGACAATGTCATTAACCTCTTTTACAGATGAGGAAACAACACTGGATTAGCATTGTAATGTCATTGACTTCTGTGGATTTATTCCCGATTTACACCAGTAGAAATAAGACTAACACTAGTCCTCAGAAGAAAAAGCCGTTTGCTCATGGTTATTTGGTCACAAATCTGCATGCTCAGGATTAGGCACCGAAGACACCCATGTTTCCTTTCCTGCTATAGGAAGACTTTCTACTGAAACAGCGTCTATAAACCTTTAGTTAGGATTATTTTTTAAAACCCCACACCAGCAAGGAATCTTAAGTTGCTGTCCCATGTGTGTCTGGAAATAATTGCCCTGTGTCTAGAAAGTCCTGCATCCTATGGAAATAAATGAACAAGAACAAATTATTTTTGATGAAGTTCTACTTGCCCAGAAAGGTGGATGTTTTTCTGGGTATGTTTAATAGCAGCAAAGAATAATGGGCTTCCAAAGATTGCCAATGAGCAAAGAATGTAAGTTAAAAGCCTTTTTATATGCAAATACTTCATTATGTTTGTGGTTTTTCTTCTTCTTTTTTTTTCTTCTCATTTTTTTGAAAGCAAAAGCACAATGGGACATCAGTTATTTCAATTTACATATGAATATCCAGAATTCACTTTCCGCTTACAGTAACTCCAGAGTCCTGGTGGTACCTGTCAGCATCTGAGGCTTGGAGCAAAGTGGGACTGTGCTGGCTTCCCCAGACAAGAGGGCTCGGCAGAAATCAGGGGGCTACACTGTTTCTGCAAAACCAGAAAATCTTCTTGCAAGGTACATGTTCATTCCCAAGTAAGTGGTGGCAACAGCATTATTTCTGAAGCGGTATGACTTGAAAACACTTGGAAATACAACTATCATGTCTCCTAGCTCAATTATTTCTAATGTATCCATTAGAAGAACACTTAGCTGTCAGTTGCAACACACTCACTGCGAGTCTGGGAATTAAAGCTGAAATTCAGCCTTACACAGAGGATTAGTACTGAGCTTCATGTGTAAGCCCCACTCAAAACAAGGTTAAGTCTCACTCGTTAATCTCCTTGCTCTGAGTGGTCCTTATGGGTTAAATGGGCACTGACCGCACTGGCAAGTGTCCCCTTCCCATGGCTGAGCGGTACCCCAAGCATTCACATTCCTTCTTGAAATGAGGTTAGAAGGTAATTGTAACTAAATCTTGAGTATTCCAGATGAAATGATATCAGGTCTGCAGACTGAAAAACTACTTTCTGGGTCAGAAACCAACAGGGAGGCCAAATTTCATGAACCAGTTCAGTGATATCGCTGGCACAACACAGCTGGTCTGCTGACATTAAAACTAATATTCCAATGGGGTTTGATATTCTTCTGAACATTTAAAATATTTATATATTGAAAATCTGAAAATCTGAATAGAAAATGAAACACTTATTTCTTCCAAAATTGTTTTTCACATTCCACTCCTTCCAAAGGTAAGTGTATATGAAAACCAATTATGTAAAACTCTTTGCAAGACCAACTTTGAGCCAGAAAATTAAATCAATTCAGATATTAGCAGAACTCTAGAGATTCTAGTCCGTTTCCAAAAGTTTGCAGAGATGAGAATCAGAGATTGAGAAAGCCATGCTAATCTCAAAAATCAAAGGCAGCATTTTAAAAAGTATGGATTATTTATAGTAGTGCGTAAGTAACCATCAGTTTTAAGTTGCCAAAATATTCGCTAGTAATTAATATTCAAAACCTCAATTTGCAAAGGGAATTTGGAGAATACGTATCACTGTTTCATTATTCCCTTATCCATGAGTGCTGCTCTTTCTTTGTCAGAGATGCCTCTTTCCTGATACAGTTTATCATCGGGTGGGATTTTTATCTGTCTCGCATGGCAACACTTGAATGCATGAGAGATGCTGGCAAGTCTAACAGATTTTGTGTGGGAAACTCTTCCTTTGTAAACAGTAATAACAACCTTCCTGCACAATAATAGGAAAGCCTATGGATTTATTTGTTCTTGAACTGTATTGCCAAATAGTCATGAAAGTGAATTCTATTTCATTGGCTGATAGTTGCTTATTTAAAGTAAGGCATATTCACCTTTATTTTTAATTACACTAGTAAAACACAATGGGGTTTAGATGCTAAAAGCTGGCATACAGATAATAAAATACATTCTCTTTAGGGAAAATCTATGATTTACATATGGATCCATAGTCTTATATCACAGGAATCACAGGATGTTCAGGGATTGGAAGGGACCTCGAAAGCTCATCCAGTCCAATCCCCCTGCTGGAGCAGGAACACCCAGATGAGGTTACACAGGGGTGATGTTCCCCCATCCCACTCTGTCCCCTCTGTCTTCTCCCCGACACTGGTCACAGAGCCACAGGCTGAGAGACAGTTCTGTCTCAGGGTGTCCGTATCACCAGATCTGCAGGTGAACAACCTACCCTGGGGTTACATTCACCCACATTTAAAGCACTCAGCCTCCTGTTAAGCTTGTTCCCTAGCAGGGGCTTGTCGTAATATAAAAGAGCAAGTCAGTCTGGGATGTGACAGGATCAGTGCTTAACCAGTACAGACTGTTGATTCCTTCAGAACTGCACTCTCTTAGTTGGCCTTGTGGTTTCAAACCCACAGGGCAGGAGCAGAGGAAAACACGCAGCCAGGGGGAGCTTACAGGATAGACCTTATTTGTTCCTTAAAACACTCAACGTAAAGTGCTGTAAGACGGTTGTTCGCACAACTGCTGCAGTAGTGATGAAATGAATGCGTGCAGCTTTATCACCATGAATGTGGTCCTGACTTCCCACACCTCAACATCTATGCAAAATTTATTTTGACAACAAAAGACGTCTTGGAGTCTGAAACACCTGTAGGATAAAGTAATGCTCCCAGTTAGGAAACAAGAATTTTCACATGTTCCCTCTCTTCTGCTGTGCCAAAAACCTCTGTGTCTCTGCCACAGACCTTTTTCTTTGAAACTTGAACCAACCAACCAAGGACTGCTCCATCTCCTTCTGCAGTCAATGGGAACCTCAGCTGACTTCACTCACATTTGTTCACTCCGTTAATCTGCCTGAATGTATTTCTATTCAAACAAGAAGCAGACATTGATATTACCAGAGAAAATGAGGGTGACATGAATCTAATTCCAAACAAAAGAGATTTATGGGCCAGTTGGAATTACAGCACATTTATTTTCTTTAAAGTTAATGGGCGGCATGATCCAATAATAATTGTATCTTATGCTTTTCATAAACCTCTTAAGGCATTTCATAATAAATTAACAGTTCAAGCACGTCATCATTACAGAACATTTTGCAATAATCCATTAGGAATTAATGTAGAGTGAGCTTTCCATCATCACTAAACAAACCACTACACAGCTAGGATCCACGCCAAGCAGACAGGCTTTGAATTTTCTAATGAAGATTATATATTCCTTACAAGCATATTGCCAGGACTTTCTATTCACCTCCTCCCCACCACCTGCAAATTTTGTGTTTAGCCATTTCTCTAGTGAAATTAAGAAAATCCAGTGCTTCGCGTTTAATTCAGAGATTGTGGGCAAGATGGATCATAGAAAATGCAATATGAAGTAGCTGCACTACTGGATTGAAGATCAGTCCCTAGAGTGGCTTCATGTGTTTCTGAATTATTTCTTGCTCTTAAGTAAGTAAGACTCTCAAATAAACTTTTGCTGCCTCTTCTTAAATCTTGCTACTCCTCCGATCTTTTCCAGTTAATGGTTCTGGACATATCCCTTCCTCCTCATAAAACACAGCAAAGAGGGAGAAAGCACCTGTGCAGGTTTTTCCTAGCTGTTGTCAGACCTAGAAATTACATGCCCGGCTCTTATGGGTGTTTTAGGGCAGCAGTGATGCAATCGGGCTTCTTATATTCCAGAGATAATGTCTGGATCTCAAATTCAAGCCCTAAACAGCTCCCTCGCCTGGCAGCAGCCGCTGTTCCTCTCCCCTAAGCTATTCGTGGCTTTCCCCGACCGTCTTCTGCCCAGCAACAGTTTGTCCCTTCCCATCTGCAGCAACGCTCTAATGTCAGCATCCTGCCCTGAGATCAGCAGCACGAACTTCCAGGACGATTTACAAAGAAAAATAGCTTCTTCTTCAAAGATTAAAACTCCCTTTAGATGTCTGACACCGGGCCCCCACGCTGACAGCATCACACGGGATGCAACTTTTAAGCCGTTTAAGCGAGACGTGGTTTTGTTTTACAAAGACGGCGCATAGTCTATTATTAATCTTTTGCATGAGAGACATGGCAGTTTCCCCACTGTTCTGCCAGACGATATGGTTTGATTGCTTCTGCCTCCTGTCAAGTCTCCAGTTGGAAATGTGTAATACGAAATGAAGTGCAGCAAAACAGAGACGGATGTGCTGAGGTAGTTAAAACAATGGTGGGGTAATTAAGGATCGGTATCGATACCAGAAACAAAACAAGCTACTGTTCGGATGGTTTGATTAACACTGCAGGTTTGCAGGGCTACTGATCACACATCCTCTGTACAAAGTGGAAGGAGAAAAATCTTTTTAAAATAGGAAAGTTTGACACTAAACGGTGCACACTGGGAATATTTAATTTATTTAAACATTTTCAGGAAGGATTCTCCTCCAAGCAGAAACAGGAATAGAAAATGGTTCTTGCAGCAGCTATAACAGCAAGTTCTATAGTGAGAGGCCACTCTGATCTTTTTGCTAACATGTACTGCATCCTTATTATGCGCTTAGACCTGTGGCAAACATAGCAATAAAAAAGGAGACTGAATGCCAGTGGCAGAAAAACTATCAGTACCTGACTACATAAAACATGAGAAGTTCCTCCTGTGCATGCCACGTAGGAAAACAAAAAAAAGCCAAGAGCTCCTTCTTTCCCTGCACCAAAATGATGAAGTGCTGCCTAGAAGAGCAGTGCCAAACTGTGAATGGCTCTTATTAATGCTATCTCATGCAACTTCAAAAAACAACCAGCTTTGCACCAGAAGGTACCAGAATCCCAGCAATGGAGTGAGGTTTACTGCTGGGTGTCTGAACCATAGCTCCTGTTCTTTTGCATCTCTTTTACAGGTTACATTTGCCCTTGGTATCCTGTAACCTTACAAGATTGGTCCCCTCTCGTGTCCAGCTGCACTTTGACTATCAAAGAGAGCAAATAATTCCTAAATCTTTAATTCTATGAGATATTTACAAAGTAATGATCCCTCTTCTTTGGAGAAGAAATACAGTCTGTGCACCACCATTAAGTTGCGTCCATGGCTGTGTGGTGTATGCAGTGTATGTGGGAAACAGGGAAAGGGTGGAAGCACAGATTCCCATGGGCTTCAAATGGGATAGATGACCAATAACTGAAAAAAATCTCCTTCAAAAAGATCAAGGAAAAATGAAAGAAACAACTCCCTCCAAAAGATATATTGCCTCTCCTTCTTTTCCCTCTTGCCAATAGTGCCTTGTCTTATATGCAGTCATCATCTCTCTTTTCTGTGAGGGAGATATTCATGCAGCGTAGCCTCGCTCAAAGTGAGAATATTCTTACTTTATTTCCCAAAGTGAATGTATCAATTGAACCAACTCATCAACTGGAAATCACCTTGCATGAGCCAACCCCAGCTTTCTCTGTTGCCAACTGAACGATGCGCATTGCTGACGAGCTCGGCAGAACAGGCCATTGCACAGCTGTGAGCTGCAGGGTGAGCGAGGCTGCCGGTCTCCAGCGGTGTGCCTGCCCAAAGAGCCGCTGCTTCGCCTTCCCCTCGTCACACAGCAAGCGCTTCTGCATGAAAAAACACACTGCAGCCATTATTTCTAATAATGATTAACAACAGAAGAAGGAATATTAATATCAGCAGTGGTTTTGTGACTAGTGTACTGCTAGGAGGCTGCTTAGATTAGGTTCAAGGCTGAGCTCTGCTGGGTCTGCTGGATGCTCCTGATGAGTATTTTACCTAACAGCTTGCTGATAAGGATCATAGAATCACAGAATGTCCTGAGTTGGAAGGGACCCGCAAGGATCATTGAGTCCAACTCCTATCCCTGCACAGGACAACCCCACAGTTCACACCGTGTGTCTGAGGGTGTTGTCCAGTCTCTTCTTGAACACTGTCAGGCTTGGGGCCGTGACACCTCCCTGGGGAGCCTGTTCCAGTGTCCAGCACCCTCTGGGGGAAGAACCTTTTGCTGATGTCCAACCTGAACCTCCCCTGGCACATCTTCCTGCCATTCTCTCAGGTTCTGTCATTGGTCACCAGAGAGAAGAGCTCAGCGCCTGCCCCTCCTCCTCCCCTTGTGAGGAAGCTGTAGCCGCCATGAGCTCTCCCCTCAGTCTCCTCCAGGCTGAACAAACCAAGTGACTTCAGCTGCCTCTCATGCGGCTTCCCCTCCAAACCCTTCACCAACTTCACAACCTCTTCTGGACACTCTCCAGTAGCTTTATATCCTGTTTATCCTGTGGTGCCCAGACTGCACACAGTGCTCCAGGTGAGGGTGCAACCCAGGCACAAGTGGCCCAGTTGCTTCTTTTGCCTTAAAGGTTTGAGCTTGTTTTCCCATGTGCCATCATGTCCAAGTTGCAGAGCACTTGGAATGTCTCTCCTGGCCACCTTTGCTGAAGCTGTTCCACCCTGCGTAGAATAATTCATATTTACAGGGACCTGAGAGAGCATGGCTCGTAACTTAATTATTACAGCAGGCATCTGGAGAGGGGATGGGGTTTCTTGTCTGTTCTGCAGGGGGTAGATGAGTTTTAATTTACTAAGTATGTGATTGAAAACTTAAGATGAGTGCTAGGCAGGCAATGCACAATGACACAGACTTAAATTTGGTCATAACACTACTCAGACATGAACTGCTGTGGTAAAGGAGCATCTTTACCGCTCACTTCTCCGATGTGGATCACGATTGGCTTCTGGTGCCTTTTGAAGTGACTTCAAGCTGAGATCAAGTGCAACACTCCGGGGTAATCCACATTTTTGTAGGATCAAATGCAACCGCACAGGTGTAGTGCAGTGAGTAACCTCCTCTAACTACAGCTAAAGGAGAAGAACCAGGAGCGACATGCTCCCACAGAGGGTTGTTCAATCATTTAAATCATTGCTGGGCAATGAAGGCAGGATACGGCGAGCTTCAGTAGGTCTTGAAGATGAAGTGAAGCCTACTTCCAATTGCTGGGCTTTTTTATTTTAATGGTCTTGGCACCTAACACTGAATGATTGATTCAGTCTTCAGAAAATAAGTAGAAGATTCCCATTGATTTCAGAGGGTCACAGAAATGACCCACTCCAAACCAGCAGTCTTCACCTATAAGCATCAGAGATAAAATAGACTAGTCACACTTGTAAATCCAAATAATTTTATTTGGAAAGCACTGTTTCTACAGAAGTGGGGGTTTTATGTGAAACTATCAATTTCAAAACAATTTTGTTTAGGAAATAGTGAAAATCTTCCTCTTTCAGTATTCTCCAAATGAGAAATGCTCAACTTTAGTACTATTATTTGCCATTTAGTGATGAAGCTCATATAAAAGAAATCCAAATTGAAACAAAATATTTGGAGCAGTTTAAGGTAAAACATGCAAACTCATCTAAAAAGAACTGATTTTATTTAACAATTTAACAGCAACAATTCGCATCCCATTCATCTCCCTGCCACTAAAAAAAATAAGCTTTTGTCCCACTTGGAATAAGGAAAACCTCTGTCCCATCAGGAATAGGAAGAGCTTATTTCAAGATTTTCACAGACTGAAGAAAAAATTTCCCAGCCAGCTCTATTGAATAGACTTCTGTGTCTCAGAGCTGTAAATATAGTTTGCAGATCTTGCATCTGCTTTTTGTTTACAGTGATGGTAAGATATCTGTACAGGTAAGTCAGGTTTTCCATGACAACAGTTCGTACATTTCTAGCTACTGGTAGTTCTTGAAAACACAAGAGAATACAGAAAGAGAACCTCAGAGAAAAGAAAAGAAAAAAAGAAAAGAAAAAGGAAAGGACCTAAAGAGCAGAATTAGATCTAAAGAGCAGAATTAGATAATGCATAGAGTAGCTGAGCTTGTTCAAGTAGGTAATTGTATTAGTATTGACTCAGTGTAACCATCTCTCTTTCATAAACAAATGCCTTGCATGACTGGTTTTCTGTGAGTATAAATGCATTGGATTTTTTCTTGTTACTGAATTTTATAGGGAAAAAAACAACTACAGGAGGACCCGGGTAATTATAGACCGGTCAGCCTCACCTCTGTCCCTGGGAAAGTAATGGAACAGCTTGTCCTTGGTGCCATCTCAAGGCATATCAAGGATAAGAGGGTTATTAGGGGCAGTCAGCATGGCTTTACCAAGGGTAGGTCATGCTTGACCAACCTCATAGCCTTTTATGAGAATGTAACAAGGTGGATGGATGATGGCAGAGCAGTGGATGTGGTCTACCTTGACTTCAGTAAAGCCTTTGACACAGTCTCCCACAGCATCCTCACAGCTAAATTGAGGAGGTGTGGTCTAGACAATAGAGTAGTGAGGTGGGTTGCAAACTGGCTTAGGGAGAGAAGCCAGAGAGTGGTAGTCAATGGTGTGGAGTCTAGTTGGAGGCCAGTATCTAGTGGAGTGCCTCAGGGGTCAGTGCTGGGGCCAGTATTATTCAATATATTCATTAACGATTTGGACGAGGGAATTGAGTGTACTATCAGCAAGTTTGCTGATGACACTAAGCTGGGAGGAGTGGCTGACACGCCAGAAGGCTGTGCTGCCATCCAGCGGGACCTGGACAGGCTGGAGAGTTGGGCGGGGAATAACCTAATGAAATTTAACAAGGGCAAGTGTAGAGTCCTGCATCTGGGCAGGAACAACCCCAGGTTCCAGTATAGGTTGGGAGATTACATATTAGAGAGCAGTGTAGGGGAAAGGGACCTGGGGGTCCTGGCGGACAACAGGATGACCATGAGCCAGCACTGTGCCCTTGTGGCCAGGAAGGCCAATGGCATCCTGGGGTGTATTAGAAGGGGGGTGGTTAGTAGATCGAGAGAGGTCCTCCTTCCCCTCTACTCCGCCCTGGTGAGACCACATCTGGAATATTGTGTCCAGTTCTGGGCCCCTCAGTTCAAGAAGGACAGGGAACTGCTGGAGAGAGTCCAGCACAGGGCAACGAAGATGATGAAGGGAGTGGAGCATCTCCCTTATGAAGAAAGGCTGAGGGAGCTGGGTCTCTTTAGTTTGGAGAAGAGGAGACTAAGGGGGGACCTTATTAATGTTTATAAATATATAAAGGGTGAGTGCCATGAGGATGGAGCCAGGCTCTTCTCGGTGGCAAACAATGATAGGACAAGGGGTAATGGGATCAAGCTGGAACACAAGAGGTTCCACTTAAATTTGAGAAGAAACTTCTTCTCAGTGAGGGTGACAGACACTGGAACAGGCTGCCCAGGGGGGTTGTGGAGTCTCCTTCACTGGAGACATTCAAAACCCGCCTGGACATGTTCCTGTGCGACCTCACCTAGGTGTTCCTGCTCCAGCAGGGGGATTGGACTAGATGATCTTTTGAGGTCCCTTCCAATCCCAAACATACTGTGATACTGTGATACTGTGAACTACATAGACGCAGGTGAAAAGAACTGATCCCTAATATTTTATAGGAGAGGCAGTATGAAACATACATAGCAGTGAATCCAAATGTAACTAGAGATTATTGGAATTGCTAGGATGCGTAATCATGCTTAGCTCCACTCAAGAGAGTTCCAAAACCAAAACTCCAAATCTGAAGCCATCAGGAACGTAGTATTTCACATACTCCCAGTCCCAACTGTGAGCTTCCATGTGGGTCCAGTTTCAAAACAGAATTTCATACCCACCTCACTTTTGGGCGATCACTCTTGTAGTCCCTGTTCATGCTGAGTAGAACCTACTTACTCGTGCAAGTTATTAGACTGAAAGACAAGGGGGTAAGAGTATCTCCCCCATTTACTTCTCACAACACTGCAAAAAAAAAGTGCAATATATATCTTTGCATTATAAGTATAAAACTTTGGAGGAAAAAAATAAGCAGAAAGGTTATGAATTTGGCCTCTGGGATCCACAGGACTGAAGTGATACGAACATCCACAGATATTAGATATTATATCCACGAGTACAATGAGAAAGACTTTGGAATTGAGCCCAGAAAGAACTGCTGATACAACACAGAGTTCCTTATGCTTCTCCTAAAATCTCAAGGTCTGATATTAATAAATAAAAAGGTTTTTAGGCTGGAATTAAACTTCTGTAGTTTTATGTAGGACAGGTCTTTACTGCCTATTTCAATTTGCAGGACAACCTAACCCTCAGACTCTGCCCAAGATTTTGAGAAATATGGTAGCTGGGAAAGTCTTTACAGTCAAGTCACAAACTTATTTTCAGTAGGAGGTAAACAGGAACCAAATGTTTTCTTTCTGTCATGTTATGTATTAAAATGTCTTAAAGTGATATTAGTGGAACCAGCCAATGTACAGCCAGAATCTACTCCATTCCTCCACCCAACTGTAAGTATAATCCCTTTCTTCTGACATAAACATGTATACATAGACATCCAGCTCATGGTCCAAGCCTGACTGATCATAGAAGGCCATAGAATACCAGGTGGGAAGGGACCACAAGGATCATCTGGTCCAGCCTTTCTTGGCAAGAGCACAGTCTAGACAAGCCCAGCACCCTGTCCAGTTGAATCTTAAAAGTGTCCAATGTTGAGGAATCCACCACATCCCTGTGGAGATTATTCCCATGGCTCATTGTTCTCATAGTGAAAAATTTCCCTCTTGGATCTCTCTTCTTAGGCCCAAAGCTGGTTTGTAAACAAGACGTCCCAGCCAGCCAGTCTGAAATCTTCACCCTCTCTGGCCGCCCATCCATGCAATCCAGAATCTCACTTTTGATGGTTTTGATGGAGGAAAAGATAAATAAAGGCATTATCTGTCCATTTCTGCCCAGGCAAGTGAGGGGGCAAGGAAAACTTCCTGATCATTCCAGGAAATGATCTGAAGTCCTGAGAGATGAGATTTAGTTACAGACATTGGACTACTACACAACTGCGGGTACAATGAGCAAAGCAAGGACTGTGGACACGATTCTGCTCACTATGGTCCTGGGACCAAAGGGAACTGCAATGTCTTCGGCCCATAACCTCAGCACACAGGCTGTAAATTTCTTCCAGAAGATTGATGCATAATTTATGACAAAGATATTAACTCCTACTTAAAAAAAAAAAACAAAACAAAAGCCTAAGTTATAATGATCTACTGCTTCCTGTTTAGCTATTCTCACAGGTCGTATTTTATTTCAAGGTTGACTCTATCCCACCCTGACTTAAAGCTCTTGGATTTTGCAACATCATCAAATGGGTTCAAACTGAAACACAAGAGGTTCCACTTAAATTTGAGAAGAAACTTCTTCTCAGTGAGGGTAACAGACACTGGAACAGGCTGCCCAGGGGGGTTGTGGAGTCTCCTTCTCTGGAGACATTCAAAACCCACCTGGACACCTTCCTGTGTAACCTCATCTGGGTGTTCCTGCTCCATGGGGGGACTGGACTAGATGATCTTTTGAGGTCCCTTCTGATCCCTGACATTCTGTGATTCTGGAAGGCCCATCGCAATGAATTACAGTGACACCTATGTCAAAAAAGCACAGGACCCATTTCTCTGCTAAACACGCTATGCAGAAATCTGGACAATACATGTGATTTTCTAATGTTACCTGAGGATACCTGCACTCCCCTTAATTATACTCTTTTACTTTCCCAGTCACTGTAAGGTGATCATCAGGGAAGCAGGAGGAAGCAGAAGGCTCTAGTATGTGCCAGAAAGAATAAGGGACATGCTGTAAACAATATCTATGTGCCAAATGCTACTGGATCTTTCAACAGATCATTGAGCAGCCTACAGCTCCAGTCTGGAATTAGGTTGATTGTTCAGAGGAAAAGTCCACAACCGAATTAGCTGTTTGGATATCTGACTGCAATGATTTTGGAAAAATATAAAAGAGCTCACTGCTTTAGTATGTTTATATACATAAGGGAAGCAAATTATCTGCTGAGAGCCATGGGACCGCACATTAATTTTTAAAAATAAAAGCTTTTTACACTTAAGTTTCTCCAAAACATTTTGTCCTCTGACACTGAAGATAACATCAACAGCAACAGAAGAAGTTGATGGCTGGTGTGAGAATCTTAAAGGAAGTGACAGTAGGTGCTTGCCAGTTAAGTATATTTTTATGTCAAGAAGAAAAGAATAGAAAATGTCAAACTATACCTAAAAGTAACTACAAATGTGTAGGCTGAAAGAATTAATTCACACTTGATTCTGTAAAAGTCTCAGCTCTTCCTGTAAATAGTCAACCGCCTTCAATTCCTAAAAGATCAATAGAAGTTGAAAGCATTTAGTAACTTGCAGGAAGTTGCTCAGCACTACACCACGGTGTTTATAGTGCAGATTTTGAAAGTCTGGCTGGCAAGACAGGATCTTCAGAGAGAAACACATCTTGAAGCAAAGAAAATCTTTTCTCAAGTGTGCGCCTTCAGGGATTCACCATAACTCACATAACTGTTAATATATTTATGGTGATTGAATGTGGAAATGTTATATGTAGACATCAACTTTCAAAACAGTTGTGATTTAGGGAGCTGCAGGTGTTACTTCTGTAAATTTCACATAGTTCGGTGCCAAAAGAGGAGACAGCGTGAAAAATTACAAGCAGATCTACTAAAGCATTTATATCCATGGTCTGTACTGAAGAAAGCTTTGTCAACGTGACTTATCTTTCCATTTCTGTAAAACATGGTGCAGATGTAACTGTCTAACCTGACTTTTAGTCACAATATTTAGCTACCTGAAAGATGAAGTATGATGTAACACCATACATTCCTCCTCTTTCAGTCTTTCTCAGCTTTGGAACTGTGAGCCTTTGAAAGCAGATGACATACTCCATTATTATCAAGTAAATTTTTTATCTATCATTTGATCACTTGTGACAGTGAATGAAATGTAAAAAGAGTAAATGTGCACTAAAGAATTAGCCTGCAAACTATAATAGTTATTATAGTGTATCCAATATACAAAATGTAAATTATTTGTCACAGGTTTCAGAATAATATTTTTATGCTTTTCAGATAAGATCAACCAAGTTCTGGTCACATCACATTTCTGTATTATCTTTCAGAATATAAAACGTCATGTCCTGCTGAAAAGGGAATTCTGAAGCCCAAGAGTCCTGCTGCAAACTGGAGCTCCAGGGAAAAAGAAGAGTATCTTAGTGCGGTTTAGTTTTGGCTTCAAATGTTCATAGATCAGAATTTCTAATTTTGTAAATCTAATTTAATTTCACTGACTTCAACAGAGCTGTGCCAAGTTATCCAAAGTTCAGAAGAAAAGAATTCTGCAGGATGGTGACAATGCAAACTACTTCTTTTGCCTTGTCACTGTGGACTGGCTTCCTGTTTGAAGAACTTCTCCCATAGTTTGTGAAGTCAGAAGAAAGCACTGTGGTAATTTACTCTGACCTCCTGAATATATAGAGGTCATCACAATTTCTGGGCTCAATTCTTGTGTGAACTACAGCAATATTTTTTAGGAAAGCATCCTGTCTCAATTTAGACATTACCAGTATTGACACATTTCAAGTCATGCTGGATGTATATTCCTCTCCTTATTTATTTGCTTGTACGTTTTTAATCTCAGTGTAGCTATGTGGAGCTCTCACTTTCATCTGGGATCCTGAAGAGTCTGTTCCTGAAGTCTTGTCCCCCACACAGGTAATTCCAGTTCACAGCCGATTCACTCCTCAGAGCATTTCTTTGATACACTTACTGTACCACAGCTCCAAAGATCTCCTCTCCTGAAGAGAAAGCGCATTATAGTCTCTGGGACAGTTCAGTGACATCTATCATTAAGTCAGCTCCGAGAATACGGATTAAGAGCCAGCTGGACTTCTAATTTTTCAGAGACTACCAAACAACTTTCAGACAGTAATAACTAATGGCCACTTGTGTTCCGAGGTAGCTGCTGAGCTAGAAAAGAAGCTGTTTGTTATCCATCACCTCAGGAACCATTGTTATCATGACAAAAAAATCCTGAGCCTGATCTTTCAGCATGGAAATTACTCAGAGTTTCACTCCACTGGCAACGAGTAAGTTTCATGAGGTGCAATTCATCTCACCCAGCTTTAAATGTTTACATCTGATCTACTTCTTAAGTACTTTTTATAATCAGTGAAAATAGACACTTCCATGGCACAACCCTCCCCTTCAAAACCTGGCAGATGAATGTCACCACCTAGCTTGAGTGTTTCAGGTAACCATATGGGAGATTTCCATGGTAAATATCTATTTAACACAAGAGAAAGAAGACTCTGATGATGTGATTCAGGCGAGGCCCCACGGGAGAATAGTGTGAACAGAGAACAATGAAAACAAGAGCCCAGAGTAAGTCTGAAGAAAGTGTGGAACCAAAAATTAATCAAAGAAAGGAAAAGGAGTTCTTGAAAGGTAAAGACACCAGCAAAACGAGAGGTGGAACTGCAGAGAGGTGGGAAGGATCTGCTGTCAGAGTGCGGTGGCTCCGGCACGCCCTGACAAAAGGTCCAGAACTCCTGGAGCCTGTGAAAATCACAAATCCAAAGAGCCTTGGCAAGCAGCATTTGTTTCTTATTATCAGGAAATATTTTGCCAGTTGGGAAGATACCGTTTGGAAGGTTTTGCTTCTCTAAGTTCTCAGGAAAGAAAAAATTCTCCAGGGAAAGGGCCTTGTAGTTTATACACATATGCACCCGTACAATTGCATTTTGTATTTGAACTTGTAACTACTACCACAGTTACCACACTTCATTTACTGCCTTTGTGTGATTTTTTTCTCTTTTTCTCCATACACACACATAGAAACATTTGTACTTATTAAATGACTAAGCTGCTACTGTCACAGAAGCAGGATACAACAAAAGGAAAAAATAGTGAATTTGGTAGCAACATTTTCCATCCTTGTACAGTACTATATAAAAAAATCCATAAATTCTGAGCAGGTTTAAGGGAAGATTACTGCACATTGATAGCTCAACTTGAAAACATTTCTATTCTAGATTAAAAATAAAGTAATAAAGATTATAATATAATCCTGGCAGCAGATTTTTACATCTACATCTAAAGGACTTGCAGGTTTATTAAAGAATAGTGCAGTGTCTTAAAACATGAACCGAACCTTTTACTGAGCTGTACTGCAGACTCTACTGCTGCAATCAATACTCCAAACAGCCCTATTTTTCTTGGACAAAAAAACATACATATATCTGACATTTGAGGAAACCAGGTGGATAAATCAATAGCTAGACAAAAATGCACTTAATCATATCTGTTCTGGACAGATGCAGATTGGAAAATCCTATATGATCCATGTATTGCTTTCTGCTTAAAGCTTAGAAATTAATCTGTGTTTCTCAAATGACAATGTCCTGTTGCTAGAGTGATTACAGTAGCAATTAACTGTGTGCCAGCTTGCGTTAGGCAGATTTATTGCTCAAACATAAGTTCAAGTATAGTTTGGTAGAGTACTTTAGCAAAAATACATAACTTATTAAACCAACACATTACGTACTTAATAAGTGTAACAGATTTACTGGAATATGTTGGAAAGATTCACACATTCATTTTAACATTAAATCTACTGGGCTGCATTTTCTTACCTACAGTCAGCCCAAGGAGGAATTTAATACATACGCATACTTTGTCTTTCCTTAATGGTTTTAAGCAATAACCACTATTGGACATTCCTCACGGCATTGCAGGCGATCATTAAACATACATAATAGCCCTACTAAATTATTATAGATAACTCTAATGCCAAAAATGTCTGTGTTCAAAGGCACATTTATACACAAAACGGCTGCTATGCTTAAAGGTGCTCTTTTACTTGACATCGCTTCATAAAGCCCTTTGAGATAACCACAGTGTGAGAGATGCTTTAGAAAAACACAATTTTATTTCTTCTCTGCTTTAGCCCTAAGCGGTTCAGCGTTATTTGAACATCAGCAACAGCTCTTCTTTACAACTTCAAAGTCAGATTCTAATCTCAAATTGGCAGTGCACCTCGAGATTAAAAATCTGCCCACTACTGGAAGAAATAGATGTTTTCAGCAGAAAGGAGAGCAATAGGAGGTAACAACACGACAGCCTAATATCACTCAATTAGAAGGTATATTAAGCTTACGCTAAGGTGCCTGACATGAATGCTTTTACAGGAAAGCACTTTAAGAAAGGCGTGAGGAAAAAGATGACACCATTAAGCTTGGGAAGAGTTTTGTAGCTGTTATTGAGAGCAAGATTCCTCCCAACTGACCTTTTCAGCGAAACCCTCTGTGTCAGATGGTCTGCAACCGTGAAGCCCAGGTAATGTCTTTTGGCTTCAACATGTGTAATCCTGAAAAGAAGAAAATGCAAATACATGTCTGAGGTCTTTTACTTTCTACTAGTGACAGCCACTGTCTGTTTAGGAACATGGTGAGAAGTCTCCTCAGGACGAACAAAGAGCATCTCTGTGGTGGAGCCAACCTGGACTATGGAAACTGGGGAGCAGCTACAGAGGTTTTGGGGTCCTGCTGGTACAGAGATCACAGCGGTTCTGGCTGGGTGTGACAGGGCTCCTCAGCAAACAGTCC
This sequence comes from Streptopelia decaocto, assembly GCF_964273445.1. Lineage (NCBI taxonomy): Eukaryota > Metazoa > Chordata > Aves > Columbiformes > Columbidae > Streptopelia > Streptopelia decaocto. The sequence continues at coordinate 200,653,459 of NC_138663.1, forward strand.
CCCCGCTGTCCCCACTCAGCCCCTGAAGATGGGGGGGGGCTGCTCTCCATTTTTATTTTAGGCCCATTATTGCAGAGTTTGATCAATTTAACAAGTGCTTCCATCCTGCTGGTATGCAAGAAAGCAACTGCTCTTGTGATTGCACCTATTTTGGCATTCTCCTTTCTAAATGCAGCAATAAATGCAACACGGCATGACTTGGAGTAACGTACGAGATCCGCGCTTGGGCTGCCACCAATTCCCGCACCCACCTCTTGACCTCCGTCCCCCGCCCCTGTCCCGCACAGCCCGGGCGGCCCCTGCGGGCTCCGGGGCGGGAGGGGCCGGGTGTCACTCACCCCACTCCGCAGACACCGGGGGTTCCCTTCGGGCGGGCACCGCTCGCTGCCCCGCGGGCCGCCGGTCCCGCCCGGCGCTGAGGGACGGCGGCCCCGCCCCGCGCTGAGCTCCCCTCAGCGCCCCGCGGGAGCCGGCCGGGCCGCGGCCCCCTCGGCGGGCGGCAGAGGGCGCCCCGCATCCCGGCAGAGCGGGGCCGGGAGGAGCCTCCGGCGCGGCGCGGCCGGGGAGGAGGAGGGAGGGAAGGAGCTGCCACGTCCTCCGCGCCGAGCGGCGAGGGAAGCCAGCCCGCGGCTCAGCCCCACGTGTGGCGGAGCGGGGAAGTTGCCGGCGGCCGGCTCGGGCTCTGCCCCTCTCCCAGCGCTGCCCGTCCCTCCGGTGAGTGCGGCTCCGAGCGGGTGCGCGGCGGCCCGCTGCCCCCGCTGTCCCGGGGGAGGCCGGCGGGGCGCTGGGAAGGGGGCGGCGGGGAGCGCTGGCGCGGCGCGGGTCGAGCCCGCGGTATCCCCGGCGGGGCGGGGGACTCGGCTCCCGGGCGGCCCAACTTCCTGCGGACTTTGGCTCCGAGCGCTCCTTCCCGGGGCAGCGGGAGCGGCCGCGGTTAGAACCGGAAAGTTTTAAAAGCCGGTGTGTGCGGAGGAGAACCGGGCGGGCGAGAGCCGCCGCCGCAGCGTGTGTGGCGAAGGGGGGGCCGCGGGAAGCTCGGGACGCCTTCCCGGCGGGGCGGCCCCGCTGGCTCCGAACCCCGAACCGAAGCCGCGCCGGGGAGAGACCCGGCCCGGGAGGCCCCGGGGCGGCCCCGCTCCCGCCGCCGCGGGCGGGGAGCTCAGGTGTGCGGGGCGAGCGGCGCCGCGGTTGGATGTCAGCCCCTGAGAAGCACTGCGGAGAGATTTATGAGGAAAATAACTCTTTAAAAGACTCGCAGAAGACTTTCAATTTTTGTGGGCATTGCCTTTTTTTTTTCTTATTAATTTCGGTTCCCCAGCCGCGAGTACAATTGTGCAGAGGAACGACCGAGACCTGTATTTAAGCAGCCTATTGAAAAACAAAACAAAATTAGGGAAGCATTAAAAGGTGACCCAGGGAAAAAAATCAAGATAATCCGTTCTGAATGTGAAAATGTGGCTTTTGTCTCATTTTTAAGCACTGTGCTTTTATGTCTGCATGTTGTCTCCCTGCGATGTCCTGACGTGAGTTCAGTTCATAGCTTTGGGCTTCTCTTTATTGTTAGTTACCTAAAAATAAATAAATAATTTTAAAAATCTGTTATGTTTCTAAACTGGTTATGGTTCAAACCTTCTTTTAAAGCAGCAGGGAAAATAAATGTTCTGCTGTTACAGGGATTTCCATTCCGAGGTCCCGATCCTGCCTGAAATTTGTATGAGCTTTGTTACCAGTCTGTGCGGTACCACCCTGGCTGGGACCTCCTGGGCTTTCCATGTTTCTCTCAATTTTGAAAATGTGATTGTCAGTTATTTTTAGCTTTGTTAAAAATTTCCTCCTTTAAATGAACCAGAAGTCTTGTAGGAATTCCCTGATGCCCTGTTAAAAAAAAAAAAAAAAAAAAAAAAAAAAAAAAAAGTGAAATGAGTTTCTCATTAGTACATTTTTAATAACTTTTCGCTCGTCCTCCCTTAACTGCCTTTTAGTGGTCTATTTATAACATGCAGACCTCGTAGGCCGAAGTTAAGAAGAAAGCTGGTTTTAGACTGTTCTCAACCTTTGTAGGTGGAATTTCACTGATCTTTGTCAGATAAATGAACTGCTCCCTGTCGCAGCTGCTGCTTTCCCTCATGCTTTGTGGGAAACACAGAGGCGGCATCTACCAACAGAAATTTTGGGTGCAGCTGTTGAATACCCCTTATCGCGTGGGAAACTCTAGGAACTAACCTGTTTCTTTAGTGCTTTTTCCAGCGAGGACTTGCACAGGTCTCTTACTGTGCTCCTCGAGAAGGTTTTGGCGGAGCTGTTGACCACAAATGCAGGGTGACACAGAAGACCATGGCAGACATACAGAGATAAAGACAAGCCATTTACAGAGCCAGACATCTTCAGACCCTGTCAGGGTGGCCTTTGGAAAGCCTTCCTAGTCCTTAGCGTGCTTAACACTGTTTTGGGGTGCGATAGGTGTTCACAGACCGGTGGCACTGCTTTGCTTGAGACATATTTAGCAGCAGCCGCGTGCCCACAGCTCCTGCCTGTGGATCACCACCTGAGCTTGGGAGCTACCTTAGAGCGTCAGGCGTGTTTGGAGATTGTCCAGTGTGGGGTGACAACCCTCTCTCGCGCTCCCTGCCTGACCATGGTTTGTTGCTGCATGTTTGGAGGTGTGTACAGTAACAGTGAGGACTGTTTCCTCAGTGGTTGCTGCTATATCTGTATGCTAGCAAAATAAACTTGATTTTTATTTTTTTTTTAAATCTAATCATGTTTTTTCATGCATTAAATAGACAGAAATGCTTTTGCATATATATAAGATATACATGCTGATTAGGTGATATAAGCTGGCTTATGGGATGGTAAATAGAGTACACACTACATCTTTTGGCCGTGGCACTTAATGTGTAAAGTAATGTAATGCAGTTTCCTAGTTTGTTTCTGTTACGAATTTTCCTTCTCCATCATCTCTCCTGTTACTTAGAAGCCAAACAAGGCTCTTCCCCCTGGTGTGTGTGCTACCAGAAGCGGTGGTGTAGAGGAGCTGAAAGAATTTCTCTGTGCAGGGTCACAAGAGACCTGCCCTGGTTCAGCATGCAGCACTGCAGTCATGGGGACCGCACATTGATCTTTGACAGTGGTGTCAGGGCTTGAGAGAACTGAGCACTAATTCTCTCTGCCGAACTGGGCTGGGTTTTGCTTTTATAGATATGCCCCAGCTGCTCCCACAGTCATCTGAACCCTTCAGGAGTGGATCTGGCATCTCTTGATTCAACTGCTTTGATCCAGGTGCTCCAGAGTAAAGTGATGTCTGTCTCCATACTAGTCTCTTCATCGTGCACTGCAAGAAGCATTTATGGGTGGATTAATGTCCATGATGTCCGATAGCAATTTCTCTTGCATGCCAGTCGGGATGTCTGTGGTTTTTGACTGATTATGGAAATCCTGTCAGACTTGGAGAAATGTCCCACAAAGAGACCTTGGCTGTTGTGTTCTTTGGAGATCCCCAAGGCTGGTCACTGTACGGGGCCACCAGACCAACAGCAGGGCTGCTCTGGAAGACCACACGTTCTGTAACAGGTGACATTTTTTTCACAAGGTAAGAGATCCTGAGGGGTCTCCATGATTGTGCTGTTCGGTGTTGCTCCGTTTTGTTGTTGTTGTTTGTTTGTTTGTTTTTAATTATTGCAGTATCAGCTTTCCAGTAAGTGCTCTGTGAAGCTGAGAAGTTACCTTCCTTTCTGCCCATTATGGGAAAGAGTTATGTTGACAGATGTGGGCTCTGTGAGGATTTGCTGAGCTCTTAATCCTGTTTGTGGCTAACAGGCCATGCTAATGTGGAAGGGCATCTCTTTCAGTATATAAAGGCCTTAACTGCCTGCTACCTTAGGGAAATGTGCTCTTGAAATGCTGTAATTGTCTTAGCGGTAGTGGCAGCCCACGAGGTTGTGGATGTAAAACTCTGCAATAGTGCAGGCCTCCTCCTCCCACTTTTTGAATTTTTTTTAGAGATTTTTACATGTTAAGACGAACGCTACGATAATTGCTGTAGGCAATAGAGGAAGCAGGCCTTGTACGCTTAATACGGCAAACAGCCAGAGATCAGATATTTGTGAGCCCTTTAGGCACACATGTGTCTCGAGGGGATGAGAATGTGTGATAATATTCTCTCTTGTCTTTTGCCCTATTGCTAGTTTGGTTTCAGGGGCTTTTTGTTGTCTTCTCCATCCTGCTTCGCTTGGTTCCTTGTACACCGTTTTTAGTTGCAAAAAAGGTAGTCGCTTCTTTCTCTCTTTAAAATGCAAGCTCTGTGCTTTTAGATGTCAATGTGACTAGAAGTTTCTGACCACGTTAGTCATTAGAAGTCTCAGAATTTCTCAGAGTGTAGGGCATGCCCCAATCGAATTATTCGGTATTAAAGTTGTGAAAGTAAAAGCATAATTTAAAGTATATTAACAACTTGGCAGAGACTTCTGTGTCAAGTCCATCAGTATGCTGGTCAAAACTTAATCTAAATAAATGGTGTGCAGCGATAGGACTTTCTCCTGCCGTTTCATGTGAGTGTCGAAGACACCACTTTCCACCCCATGTAATTAATGTATGCTATTTAAGCAGCTGCTCTATTAAAGATGGGGACACCATTCTTGGGATCAAAAGAGTTACGTTGTGTAGTTTGCTGGTGAGATTCTTTGGGGCTGAAAAGCTTATGAGCAAAGTAGCTGCTTGCATTTGTGTTTTCTTCTATGCAATATTAAAGGGACGTGATTTCTGTGTTAACCAAGCATTTGGTGGAGGATGTAGATAAATCCAGAAACCAGAGCTGGGTCTGTAGATGCAAGATGGAGGCTTAGTGATTTGTGACACTGACTTGTAGTATGCAAGACACTTGATTTTTTAGGTTTCTCTTGAGCAGCGGTTGCTAACTGTGCCAAAATGTTTGTATTTTTCCCTTATATCAGCCTATCTACAACAGCTACAAGGGAAGGCTGCTTCTGTGACTATGATGTATTGTCTCTCTAATCAATTTATCAAAATTAGATGCAATAATGAGACTCAGTGAAAGTGTCAATCTTGTGGAATTAGTTTTTTAAATGTAAACAGGTGGTAACAATACTGCTGGGTTTTTCTCCGTCCTTTGCAGGTGCCCGTGGGCTTCCCAAGGTGAAGGGACATGGAAAAGGGGTCTGACCGCATGCAGGGTGGCGGGGTTCTGCCCCACTCGGGTATGGGCTTTCTGCACTATGGCAGAAGTTCAGAGGAGATGAGTGCACAAGTTGTTGTGAAAGGGCCAGGTGTGCAGTGGGAGGGATGCTGAAACCCATTACTGGACATACCAACCCCTGTGAACCAGGCTAGAACGTGAACTCGTGACTGGCGCCAGCTCCACTCTTATCTGCTGCCTTCCATGATTTTTATTTTACGTTGTTTGGACTGCACATGTTTTCCCTTAGACTTTCTCTAACGATCCTTTTCTTTGGCATTACAGTTATCTGTGTTTTTCTTTCCTTTTTACCCCCAGCTGTTCTTTGTCAGTTTGTCTGTGTTTTTTTTTTTTTAATTGCATCCTTAGATTTTTCTCCTTCTGTGCACCCCTCCATGCTGTTTGCATTTGTTCTTCCTTTATTCATCTTCTTATGTTTTTCCCCTTTTAACTCTTATCCTTAGAGGAACCAGTTTTACTCTTGGAGACCAGCCCTTTCTTGCTGATTGCCAGCTGCTTTTATTGAAACTAATTTGCATTCTCTGCTCTTATTGTGCTAGACAGAGGACTAGTGGTTTTGAGTAAAGCTCTTTCCCCAAAGGCTCTGCTGAGAAATTGTCTCTGTATTTCACAAAAAGAGAGGAAAATAGAAGAGCAGCATCAGTGCAAAAGCTGCTCTGCCTAAACCAGCGTGTTTGTGTCTTTGGCATGGGAAGACTAGAAAAGTGGCCTGTCCTGTTGCAGGTGTGACGGCTTCTCCAGGCTGAAATGAGCTGGTGAGGTGGAGGGAGTGCAGAATGACACGGCCTTGGATTTAGTTATGTGGGCTCCCCGTAGACACTGGCAGTAACAAACCAAATCCATTCTGTGTTGTGATTGGTTTGTTTGTTTTTGGCCACAGGCAGATCAAACATTATTAAGAGTAAAGATGCTGTGGTTAAAGAGTTGAAGAGCGAAGGCTGTGTGACAGTAAACTTGGAAAAAAATTAAATTGGAGCAGGTGACTGGGGCGCTTTAATGCTCAAAGTGCTGTCTGCCTTCAGATAGGCTCTTTGATAAGGCTCCTGGAGCCTTATTAATTGCTAAACAAGCCCTTGTGTCCAGGCCATGTTGATTTGGGGCTTTATATCTTGCTAGAGGTATGGATAATCACGGTTTGGATGTACCCAACCTCAGGGTGTATATCTGTCTCCTTCTAAGGCTGGTTGCTGTTTATAAATTGGGCTCACTGCTTTTTCACCCAACATAAGTTAGTTTTTGTTTGACACCCTGGCTTTTTATATTTGGAAAGGAGTTCTTTTACCATGTTACAGTGCTTAGCATCAGGTGTGGAGAGGGCGTGTGCTGTATAAATCTATTATTAAAACTCACTGAAGCGCTTTGCCTCTAAAATGTTTGTTCCTAGTATGGCTGCTTATTGGTAGTTAGATGTTGATAGCATCTTACACTTCACGGGGTGTTGTCACATCATGAGAGATCTTGTGCTTGACTTTGACACCCAACTAGAAGGATAACAAAAATAAGGAATCTTCGAGGTGAGGCTGCAGGGTGCAGCTCTTAGTCATCAAAACACAACTTAGGTACATGGCTGTCACAATACAAATAAGGTTCAAGATCCCAGAGCCTTTTATTAGGCCTTACTGGTGATGTTATACAATATGCCCCTGAGCCTGCAGCCATGGCACAAAAAGAAATTTACCTGTAGTTGTTTGTTTTTGCAAACTTAGGTCTGCTTAGGAACCAATTCTCACGCTGTACTGTGTGTCACCATTGACCCACTCCACCCACCGTTACAGTGTGGCCTACTGATGAACTCTGGTGTGGTTTAGGACAGAATAAAGGATGAACATCTGTCTGAACTGGCTTGAAGGGTTTCGGTGGCTATGCTGCATAGCATCAGGAAAACAGAAGTTTACTGAATTTATACTGTTTAAAGCAGTGGTTTGTAGTTAGACTATTACAATTTATGGAGTATGTTTGAATGCTTGGAGACTTGGAGTTGCTTGTGGTGAAGACCTCAGTGTGGAGGAAAGGGGCGTATGGCAACTTCGTACCCAAATGTCTAGGTTTGGTAACGTTATTCAGAATCGCACACAGAATCACAGAATGTCAGGGATTGGAAGGGACCTCAAGAGATCATCCAGTCCAATCCCCCTGCCGGAGCAGGAACACCCAGATGAGGTTACACAGGAAGGTGTCCAGGCGGGTTTGAATGTCTCCAGAGAAGGAGACTCCACAACCTCCCTGGGCAGCCTGTTCCAGTGTCTGTCGCCCTCACTGAGAAGAAGTTTCTTCTCAAATTTAAGTGGAACCTCTTGTCTTCCAGTTTGAACCCATTACCCCTTGTCCTACCATTGGTTGTCACCGAGAAGAGCCTGGCTCCATCCTCGTGACACTCACTCTTTCCATATTTATAAACATTAATGAGGTCACCCCTCAGTCTCCTCTTCTCCAAGCTCCAGAGCCCCAGCTCCCTCAGCCTTTCCTCATAAGGAAGATGCTCCACTCCCTTCAGCAACTTCATCTCGATACTGGTTATTGCTGCTGAATCGAGGTTATTTCAGTGTGTTGGACAAGCCTTACCCAGTTCCCCTCTGTTGTTTAAGTCTTTCCCACAGTGAATATTTAACAGGATGGCAAACACTGTCTGTCAGAGTAAGATGTGCTCTGAAATCTCATTGCCTGAACTATTTCTAAGTCTTTTAAATTTCTGAAAGTTGAAGCTGACTGACTTCTTTCTGTTGCTGATTTGTTGAGCATGTTAACTCATTGCACAGTAATCTCCAACAAACATGCTTATGCTTTTTTAAAAAATGATACTATAAATTGTGCAAGAGAAACATAAATATTTGTATACAGTCATTTTATTGTTTTCTTCCATGTCTTCCAGCTATAGCACTAGTTTCCTGAATGGGAGAAAGTGAGACCTTTCTGTTCTGTGCCCAAACAGAACAAACTGTAGGAGTGGGAATCCATTTGACTTTACAAATCCTTGCCTTTGTTAATAACAGAATGGGTTATTCCTATTGAACATTATGATTTTTTTTAAAAAAAGAAAGTTATTAAATTCAGTGTGTGCTTAAGGGGGAGCAAGGGGACTTCTGAACACGTGAAGAAACCTGTAGTAATCATTGGAGCAAATCTAGCAACAAGCAGAAATATTCAAGTTTATGTCTTAGCATTGATTTCCTCACGGACTAATTATGTCCATTCTAACACAAGATAGGGTGTAGCTGTACAATGTCTGACAGACTGACCTACACACTCAAATAATTAGGCAGGAGCTGGATCTTCTCCGTAAGCCTCCTAGCTTTGTTATTGCAGTGCTGTGCTCAATTTAAAATGCAGTGCTGAGGGACCGGCCTTTTCCAGTTTAGACACAGCACCAGTCTGACAAATCGCTGCAGCTTTTGAACTGGAGCAGGTTTGCATCTGATCTTCTCTGAACAGGAGTGAGGAAGCCGGGGTCTGCCCGTGCTGTACCACCCGCCGCGCCCCAGGGCTGGCTCTGCTAAATCAAAGCTGTTGAGGGCTGTCCTGGCTGATTTTTTGTGTTTTCTTCTTAATTTTCAGCCTGGAGAAGAGAAGGCTCTGGGGAGACCTTATTACAGCCTTTCAGTACTTAAAAGGCCAATAAGAAAGATGGGGACAGACTTTTCAGCAGGGCCTGTTGCGATAGGACGAGTGATGATTTTAAACTAAATGAGGGGAGATTCAGGCCAGACATGAGGAAGAAATTTCTTATACAGAGGGTGGTGAAACCCTGGCCCAGGTTGCCCAGAGAGGTGGTAGATGGCCCATCCCTGGAGACATCCCAGGCCAGGCTGGATGGGGCTCTGAGCAACCTGATCTGGGTGAAGATGTCCCTGCTCATGGCAGGGGGTGGACTAAGTGAGCTTAGAAGGTCCTTCCAACCCAAACTATTCTATGATTTTTCTGTGTATGCTCTTCTATGTGTGGGAGGTTAGTCCCAGCCATCCTTTGTGACTTTGAAAAACTTCTGTGGGGTTTTTGGGGAGATTGTGTGGTTTTTTCCTCTTGTTTTTTTGGGGTTTATTTTTTGTTTGTTTGATTTGGGGCTCTGGGGGGTTTTTGAAAGAAGGTAGATGTGTACTTGGTGCTTAAATTTTTAATATCTGGATGTATTTTCTTGGCAAAGATTGTTTTTCCAGTGCCTCTCAAAACAGTGAAAAGAACCCACTGGCCCCTAAAGCTTTTCTACCTAATGCGCCTCCTTGACCTTTTCAACCACTTTGCTTTTGCAAAGATATAATCCTGGATATTTTCCATATCTCATGTTGCTGAACTGAATCACAATTTTAGGCTTTTGAGAAGTATGAGTTTTGATGATAAATCTGTGGGTTTTTTTACCTGTATAACTTTGTAGTCTGTTCTGGGCACTCCTGAAGGAGAAATTCAGTGTGAAGAGCGATATTCTGACAGTTTTGGCCTTAGCAACCCTTAGAAGCACAGGAGAGGAAGAAGTAAAGGAAAGAACTGCAGTGCGCAGAGTCTGAAGAATTAACATCAGTGTTTTCAGTCCTTTTTTTGTATAATATAAGGAAACGGATGACTGGACGAAGAAATCTTTCCCGTGGTACTACCAGAGAAGCACAGGCAGTGTTTGAGAGCCAGATACGGCCCCACAAGCAGCAGAAGCAAATTACAGTGCAGAAGCGTTCTGGGTATGATCAGTGTTCTGAAATACAGTTTAGGAAACAGTCAACAAAACACGTTTTCCAGGAGTTGAAAAGACTTCCAGGTAGCGATGCCTCTTCATCTGTAAACTTCAAATGTGTTTGATAAACCTCATTTAGTGCAATTCAAAAGTATTTTTAAGCTTGACTTTATTTTAATGAAAAAGAGGCATCACGGCAGGATATTCCACATTGCATGTTTGCTGAACAACACATACTATCTAGATAAATTACTGAAAACTTTGCTATCTGGCATTTATTTGCTGCTGTCTTCTGTGCCACATTTTAGTTGTTGTTGTTATTTTCTTTAAAAAAAAAAATAATAGATGAGTATGAATTTCTGTGAATATTTTCATTCTGTCAATGTTTTTATTCATTGTGTGAAAATACGATGCTGTATTAGTAAAAATAAAGAAAATTTAGGTTGTAGGCATATATTGTAAGGTCATCAGCTTTTTTTCCCTGTAAGAATTACTGGAGGTTTGTTAAGCTTGGGGAGGGACATAGTTGCTTTCCAAAATAAGTGCTCTTTATGAAAGTTTATTTCGGGTTACCTACAGGAGAGTGAACATGCAAGGAGAGGGCGTATCATGTTTTTCTTTGGAACGTACCTTTGCTTACATATATTTTTAAAGGTTGCTAATCTGTTTCCTGCCTAGGAGACCAAGGAAGTTGAGGAGAGGAGATTATGGATGTATCTGTTACTTCAGCACTGCGGTGTTTCTATGATTTCCATCTCCTACGCAGTTACAAGCTCTGCAGGAAAGGGATGTGTGGCTTGTGTTGAAAACTTTCAGGTTTTCTGTTTCCCTGATCAAGCTGGTTTCTGGCTAAACCAGAGAACTTTTGCTGCTGGGCCATCTTTGTCTTTGTCTTTGCCCCAGAAAATGTGTGGCCTGGGCGGTTCCTGGACAGGCAGTGATGGGCTCTTCTCTTCTCTTCTCTTCTCTTCCCCCAGACTCACAATATCAGCAATGCAGCAACATCAGCGCTCTGCAGGTCCCTTTGAATTCTGCTGTCAGTTGTATTTCTTGTGAATAAAGTGTTGCTGTTACAGAATTCCAGGGAGCCCTGAATATAAACGTATCAATTATGTGTCAACACAACAGCATCTGTCGTTGAAATTGGGTATCATTTATTTGGCATCAGCGTAGCAAAGATTTGGCTGACAGCCAGAGTAAAATATTCCAGCAGAAACTGCTGCAACAGGAGCCATCACTGAAGTAATTCTCTGAAATAGAAGTACTCTAAAACCAAATTTTAATCCACTCTTAAGACATTAGGGACCTTAAGCAAAAACCCTTTCAGGTGCCACGTTCCTGTCTACTTATATTTCTTTTTCATATCCAATTTTTGGTTTTGTTCCCACCCTCCAAATAGATACATACAGGGTTCTGGGATGTACATGTCCTGTGATTTAATATCCCTTTTTGGCTTTCCATTTCATATTCCAGCACTTGTTTACACAAAAATCCCAAAAGAATGCAATCATCAATGGCTTTTTTGGGGAAAATTTGCTTAACTGTGAAAGAGGCAAGGCTTTAAAATAGGAGAGAAAGAAAATATATCCATTTTCTCATAAAATATATATATTTTGTTTGTTTGTTGTTTTTTTTCTGATTAACTTAGTCTCTCTAATCTTCCTCACTTTTTCTTAGACCTTTTCTAAGTAGGTTTCACATTCCCAGAGATGTGAGTCAAAGCAGTAGTTTCAGAAAATTAGGAGAGCACCAAGTGGGTTCAACACCCCGTTTGTCATGGGCATAATTGCTGTGGTTCAGTAAATATCTTAGAGTACCTATGGGAAGCTGGAAACTCAGATCACTTTTATGGATGATCCTTATCATGCTTCAAGGAGGTAAAGAAGGAACTTGTCTGTTTAATGGTGTTGCTTGTAATAGCTGGTTGATTCTGATGTAAGTAACTTTTACATTTTAAAAGGGAAGATCAGAGTTGGAAAGCAGAAAATATGGCAGAAAGAATTGGGGACACGTATCCAAATGTTTACTTCGTGTCTTTTTGCTGACTGGGCTCCAAACAGATCCCGTCCCTTCATCAAATTAAAGTTTTTCACTTGCGTGCTAAAGAAACTACTTTCTAGTAAAGCGTTAAGAACAATAAAGAGATACCAGTAGTTGGGCGAAAATATGCATTGGATTTTCAGTGCTGGAAGAAAAGCTTGTAGAATAAAGATGAGCTGGGTTGGTTTTTTTTTAAGGCGTTTGGTTTTGTTGTGGTGTTTTGTTTTTTTATTTCTCCCTGAGGTTCGAAATGCTGTGAAGTTCAGTTTCTCTCGGAGGGGAGAGAACAATGAAAGGGAGGGAGGTCGATCATATTCTCTGCATTTTAAATGCGTTGGTTCCTCTTTGGGTAGAAAAGAAATAGTAAATTTGGATTAACTCTTGACTTCATGCTCTCAAAAGATCACGAGTCTAGAGTTAAGTAATGAAACCTCTTTAGGAAAATCAATGCTACCTTTATCCAAGCTGAATTTATTCAAGAGGTCAGCTTTGTTGCTGCCTTGGCAGAGCTTGAATTTAATGATTAACCTCTTTGTGACTGTTCATGTAACTTCTGGCTTTCCATCTGGTACTTTATATAAGCATAAGCCAAGATGATGACAGAAAGCTGTCGTAGAGTGCTAGGTGCTATTTGGGGAAAAATCTCTTTCCAAATCCTATATGCTGTATGCATCAGCCCCGGCGAAACTGAGAGAAGCCCATTAAGAAACCCGATTAGCTGTCTGCTTTCTGGATGAGTTAAAATCTCTGTCCAGTCTGGTAATCAGTGATGTCTAACTGGTAGCTTAGCTGGTAATAGTGCTGTCGCATTTTATAGAGGCACTTTCTCTTGCAGTTCTGCCAGGCGTCTGTATTCATTTCAGCCACGTAAAACATTGAGCGTCGAAGTGATACCCTGTAATAAATTTTAAAATCCTCTTCAGTGCTGAACCTCGTTCTCTGGTGTCGCCTTTCCATTCAGCGGATTTCCTTGTGAGATCTGACAGTGTCATGTAAGCAGGAGCATCCAGGAGGAGGGAGAGCACGTTTGGTGTGAAAGCAGCCCTGAAAAGTGCAGCTTTAGGGTCATGATTCAAATAAAAGTATTGTCAAGTACTAGATGGTGTGCTTGCTCTAGCAGTGATTATCTCTGTAATTTTCTGCAGGTTAAAAAAAATCCATATAATTATGGGAAGTAAATATGAAAAAGATGTCTAAAGTAGCTTTAGTTAAAGTAATAGTCTATAAAGTCTAAATTATTTTCCTGTTAAAATGGAGAATGTGAGGACGAGCAATTCTAATGGTCTTTGGTGTATTTATCTCCATAAAAGCCAGATCTGCTGTCTGTTCTAGATCCATAGATGCTCATGTCCTTGGAGAGGCGCAGCTGAAACCTGTGGAGCTCTGTAATAGCAACTGAGACAAGTTGCCAGATGGAAACTGAACCTCTCAGAAGCTCTTGTCCCATGTGCATAGTCCTGATTCTTTTGAAGGTGTCTTCTGCTGGTAGTTGTTGCTTCTCATCAGTGTTTATTCATCCTCCACCTTTTCCTTTCATTTGAAGGAGGTGAATTTTGACTGCTGCTGCCTTGATTTTTTTAAGTATTATGTACTTTTTGCTCTTAGGTTCAATCAAGTGCCTGTGATCTTAGCCAGTGCTTTCTACCTTGTTTTGTATTACATTCTAAACCTGCTATTCTGAAATATATTAATATTGTGTCATTTCTGTCTAGGGGCCTGTGAACAATTTTGACCTGTTGCTAGCATCCCCAGTTGATTGGAACTTTAGCCTGCCCGTATGGACAGTGAGGTTGATACATGTGGTGCAGTACAGTAGATAAAAGGCTATTGCCTCTCCTTTACCCATCTCAAAAATCTGCTTTGGGGTTGTATTAATAGTTCTAGTTTCAAGGATCAGTTATAATATTTAGTGAAAAAAACTCACACTTTTGTTGGCTGGAGAGGTTGGCAATGGCTGGTACCCTGTGTCATAGGAGGAGTAAATGGATTTAGATCTCTTCTGACATCCCTAGCGCTTTGTAGGAAAAAGATGGTTCTGGCGTCTGGCTGCAGGTGGTGTGTAGTGTCCTCATCTCTGAGTGCACAGAATGTGCTTGTTGATTCGCTTGGTTTTTGGAGAGCCCGTGCTCAAGAGTATGAGTGCATTGCACTTGGCTTTATTTAGAATATTCAGGTTCTCGACTGGTTAGTAAGAGGCTCCGCTAAACCGCTGCCTGTTTTTCTGTCCAGATATTTGGTTTATTTGGCTCTCTGTGCTGAATCTCCATCTCCTTTCTTAGTCTCCCCTCTCCCTCACCATTCAAATTAGTGGCGGTTTTTGAGTAAAATAACATTTTCCTTTTCCATTACACTTGCACTAGAAATTCAGAGGACAGAATGCCTCTTCTTCACTCTCAGGAGTTGAAGTGCTATTTTATTTTATAGCCTCCTCATATTAAACATTGGGGTCACTGAATCTACTTCTGGCACCGCAGCTCTTGTGTTGAGGAACAGCCTGTTTGGAGCAGCGTTTGCAAAACCATTTCAGTACGTCTCACTATTGCCAAGCCCACACTGCAACCTTATATAAGCTAGTTTCCATCCACTTAACACTGGGACAACCTCGATATTAATATTTATATAAAAGCTTTCATGTTTCCACAGTGAAATTGTCTCACTCTCCAAAGAAAAGGTGTTTTTTTCCCTGCCAACTTGGTGTGAAAAAGCTCACCAAGGGTTTCGGCAGCGCTGCGTCTGAGATGGGTGTCAGCAGAAAAACTCGGGTCGTCTTTAATTCGCTGTTTCATTTTGCAAAATTGCCTACTCTGAGAGAAATAAAACATTTACATGTATATTAACCAATGTTTGCCAGCGCTTGGAATAAAGCCAGTTCTCTCAGGGCCAAACAAAAGCTCTGAGTGAATGAGTAATAATCTGCTATTGTCACTTCTAATTTATGGATGGGTAGATAGAGCAATGTTTGCTGTTTAAAGTTGTCCTATTTGCTTGAAAGACTAAAAATCACGACCAGCTATCATTTTGGAGTATCTATAGCGTGTCTGTTTATAGCTGCTTTACTCAATCTAGCTGTTGAAAAAGTTCAAAACCTCCCCACGTGATACATAATTGTGGAAGAGGATGAGAACACAGGAAGATGTTTTGGGACAGTAATCTGGAAGCTGCAGTCTGAGGCTGAAAAGATCTATGGCATCTCCTCTTTTTAAATGACATGCAAGGTCCCTGTGCCTTCTGTATTATCTCTTTCTTGTTAGTTGAAAGTTAAAAATCTATGCATTCCCAAAATAATGGCTGTATTGAGCTTTTGTTGTTGATAGATAAGTGGAGGGCGCAATACTGAGTACCTTCTGGTGATGTTTTCCTGTGTCTCTGAGCCTTTTCATTTGCTTAATTTTTCGACAACTGCGGTTAGAAACAGTTTTGAAAAGTTGGTTTTAGGCATTTGTGAGCGTGCTTTTCTCATGAATTTAACAGGAATCTTGGCAAGACTGGGCTGACTAAACACAGCAACAAGGCTTTCTTTTGTTGAGAAAGATGTATGTTTTTAATGGGAGCACTTAAAATGTCACGATTTTAAGGCCCATATTAAATGTTGCAAAGAGGCAAATAGCACAGAATCTCTCTGGAGTAGGAGTTTGAGGCACTGAGAGACACTCTTGAGATGGAATTGTCCTCAGAATGTCCTGTGAAGTCTTCTGAGAGATCTCCTGGCAGGTTGTGGAGGAGTGTGCTGTATCACACCTAAACACACAAGTAGGAGCTGTATGAGAAACCTTGCTTGTCAGCCACTAAGAGTGAATAAACACAGTGCAGAAATGAGAGCGATAATTGGTGTCTCCTCTGATGGACTCACTCTTCCGTGTGCTTCCTTCTAGGCTTTATTTCACCTCCCTGCAGCTTTTCACAGAATCACAGAATGTCAGGGATTGGAAGGGATCTCGAAAGCTCATCCAGTCCAATCCCCCTGCCAGAGCAGGAACACCCAGATGAGGTTACACAGGAAGGTGTCCAGGCAGGTCTTGAATGTCTCCAGGGAAGGAGACTCCACAACCCCCCTGGGCAGCCTGTTCCAGTGTCTGTCACCCTCACTGAGAAGAAGCTTCTTCTCATAGTTAAGTGGAACCTCTTGTGTTCCAGTTTGAACCCACTGCCCCTTGTCCTACCATTGGTTGTCACTGAGAAGAGCCTGGCTCCATCCTCATGGCACTCACCCTTTATATATCTGTAAACACTAATGAGGTCACCCCTCAGTCTCCTCTTATCCAAGCTCAAGAGCCCCAGTTCCCTCAGCCTTTCCTCACACGGGAGATGCTTCACTCCATCATCTTTGTTGCCCTGTGCTGGACTCTCTCCAGCAGTTCCCTGTCCTTCTGGAACTCAGGGGCCCAGAACTGGACACAATATTCCAGATGTGATTTTCTTTCATATGCTGGTTTCTTTCCTTTTGTTTCCCTTCCTCCCCTGCACACTGAGGGGTTTTCTGCACTTTCTCTTTGAGCTTCATTATCTCACTCACCTACTTGTGCTGCATCAGCCTTCCCTCCTTCCCTCCTTCCCTCCTTCCCTCCTTCCCTCCTTCCCTCCTTCCCTCCTTCCCTCCTTCCCTCCTTCCCTCCTTCCCTCCTTCCCTCCTTCCCTCCTTCCCTCCTTCCCTCCTTCCCTCCTTCCCTCCTTCCCTCCTTCCCTCCTTCCCTCCTTCCCTCCTTCCCTCCTTCCCTCCTTCCCTCCTTCCCTCCTTCCCACTGCATTAAACTTCCCATCTGTGGTATTGTTAAACGAAATAACAGCAAGAGCAGCTGGTGTTGATGTTGCAGATACCAGGATGTCCAAAGCCCGGGGCGCAGCCATTAATATTCTGTCCGTAAGCCGTGGAAGACACGCTCTGGAGAGACGCCTGAGGACACGGTTCCTCAGCCCCCGAAAGGTCAGCCGTGGGACTTCTGCACTGTGCAGCCTTCACTGTCACTTGGTGTTCACAGGCACTTAGATAAGATTAAAAACTAATACACCCCTGGTTTGAGAGAAGGTCGAATAATACGTGATCCACACCCTACATCTACTGGATCACGGGCAGGTGTCTTTAAACACCTGTTCACTGCACACCGGCTGTTCCCAAACTGTCCGTGGGCCCCAGCGCTGACTTGACTTCCATTGTTATGGGTTCAGGGTACTTGAAGTGGTTTGGTTGTTGAATGTCTGCTGTTGCATTGGCCAGAGGGATCTACTGAATACACCAGAAAACTTGCTGTCAGATTTGGCTGATGTGAACAATGCAGCAAAACGAGTCGTATTTTTAAGAGCTGATCAGCTGCTTCTTAATAAAAGTGGGAGGTGAAGGGAGAACCAACTGCACCACAAAACTAACAAGAAATCTCCCAAGCCCTAAAGAAAACAGAAAAAAGCCAAACTACCACCAACCAACCCACCCAACAGCTTGGAGCAGTGTTTCTTGAAATTGCTCTAAAATATGAAGCTATTAATATTGATCTGAATTAATCTGTACAAAGTAAGAAAGATATCTGCTTAGATCTCAGCAGCAGCAGGTGCTTGCAGTATTATAAATAGAAAGCAATACAAATTGAGGTGCTTATTAAATTTGCCTTTATGATGCTTTGAAGAATTGCAGTGGAACAGAAAAGAAAAATTACCACAGGCTCTGGCTCAGAAGGGTGACTTAAATAGCTGTGCAGCCAAAGGAAATGGAACATAAACTAGGATAAGTGATAGACTTGTTCAGAAAAGGTTATCTGACAGCGATTTGTCCCCAGCGTGGAGAGATTGACCGAGAGCTGTGGAGGAATGTGATTGAACAGGGGAGGGCTTAATGTTTTTGGACAGTTTTAACACAGTATTGAATTTTAAATATATTTTCCAGGAGATTGCACTGTAATCCTTTCTAGCACTTATGTTTCTCAAATTTCTCCTTGTTTCCCTTTTCCCTTTCCCCCAGCTGCCAAAAACTAACTCTGCAGGAAAAGTTCATGTTTGGGAAATGAGCTCATTCAGAATTTTTTGCTGCCTTTTTGGATAAGGCTTCGGTGTGGATCCTGTATGTCGTTCGGCGTTTTCTAAAATTCTTGAAGCGCTGTATGGCCTCTGCAGAGAGGCGGCGGAGCAGAGCAGCCAACAAATGGTCGAGTGAACCAGATCAGAGCAGAGCAGCGGGCTCAACTGGCAGAGGGACTATTAAAAATGAATCAAAATCCGCAATGTTTTTTGCTTTAATGAGATACTCAAATTGATTTAATTTGGCAGGGAACATACTAGGAGATTGTAGTGTGGCAAAATCACAGAATCACAGAATGTCAGGGATTGGAAGGGACCTCGAAAGATCGTCCAGTCCAGTTCCCCTGCCGGAGCAGGAACACCCAGATGAGGTTACACAGGAAGGTGTCCAGCTGGGTTTTGAATGTCTCCAGAGTAGGAGACTCCATAACCCCCCTGGGCAGCCTGTTCCAGTGTCTGTCGCCCTCACTGAGAAGAAATTTCTTCTCATATTTAAGTGGAACCTCCTGTGTTCCAGTTTGTATCCATTGCCCCTTGTCCTACCATTGGTTGTCTCTGAGAAGAGCCTGGCTCCATCCTCGTGACTATCACCCTTTGCATATTCATGAACATTAATAAGGTCACCCCTCAGTCTCCTCCAAGCTGAAGAGCCCCAGCTCCCTCAGCCTTTCAGTCGCCACTTTGGGGAGCAGCGAATTGCTCGTCGTGAGACCCAAGATCCTACTTTTCAATGCAGCGAAACAGCAGCTGGTTGCTGGTGGAGTAGGAGTCTGCGGTGTCACTGTGTCGCTCCCGCACCCTTCTGGACTGAGTTCCTCTCTTGGAAAACACCTGATGTACAAACAGTGAAGGGACCGAGGTTAGAAATGGTGCTAACACACGCAGAACAGAGTCATTATCACAGAGTGAAGGGGGAAAGGGAATGTGTGTGAACAACGAGTCCCAGTCACCTGGATCTTCCTGGCACTGCATGTGTGGCTTGTGTGAGCTGAAGTGGCTTGTTCGCTGTTACCACCCATTGCATTGATTTTTACCTGTGGTTCAGAACTGAATTGCATCCACATTCTCACGCGTTGCATGAGAAAGACGCCTTAGGCAGGGCACGAGCATGACCACCCTTGGAAAAGTTTGGAGCTGCTCCTCAGGGAGTGAAACTGGTGTCTTGTGCTGAGGTTATCGGGGTTAATGCACATCATGGGTGACTTTGAGAGCGCTGCAAGGATAGCAGATTGCTTTAAAAACAACCCGAGTGGAAAGGAAGGCTGTACAGGAATAAATGAGAAGGGAGAATATGAGTACTGTTACGTAGGAAGATGTAATATTTTGGTCTTGATAAGTGCTTTAAAAAGAAGGTCACTTGTACTTACAGTGGTTGAAGTACGGGACTGATCGATAGCTGTTTGCTGAACGTTGTAGAGGAACTTCTGAAACATCCTTCTCTGACCTCCCGGGCTTGCTCCTAATTGCCTTCATTACACACACGGCTCTGTAGCATCTGCTTTTGCTTCTGAGTTTTTGAGCTGGTGGAAATTCCTGGCAATGGGACTGTAAACCGGAGTACATACATAGGGAGTGCAAGAACCAGTGCTGCAGAACTGATTAGGCAAAACCAGGCTTGTGTTTAGAGAGTGGCTTTGCTGGGAAACTCCCTTTAGTTAGGCTGCAAAACATTTTTTCTTTCTGTCCATGTAATTTATTAAATCTTAATTAAACTTTCTGCATTTAAATTAGTTTACACTAATGTCACACTGTCGTCTTATGTGTATATTGACAGACGCTAACAGGGATTTGATCAGCCTAATCCAACTGCATGTAATTATGTGCCTTCTCCTTAAATAATTGCAGAGTCGATCAATCATGGCAGGAGAGCCTGCTGCTTTATTATAATGTGGGATTGTTTAGTGAAATGCAGTAAGACTTCAGGTTTAAGCTAGGAAGTAAACAGAACAAGGTTTTAATGAGACCAGCGATAGGAAGAAAAAACTCTCCCCACCCATCCTGTGTCGCAAGTCTCAGTTCTTATCTTCACTTCCCCCATAAAAAAAAGGTGTCCTGATTGCATTGTTGTCATGCTGATGTGAGAACCTTTCTGTAATTTGAAAGGAATTTGGGAAAGGGGCAGGTTTTCTGGCTCTAGTCTAAACCTGTGGTGCCGTTCTAGTGTAAGGTGGAGGTTTTTATTTCATTCATTGATAACTTGATTACCTGGATCAAATGAGAGTGTGTAGATGCGAATGGAATCTGCCAAGCCGCAGCGCTGCAGAGGCTTGAAACCACCTGCCCCGCTTGGAAAACAAGTAACTAAGGGAGTATCACAGGCACCCACCTCAGTGACTGTATTTGGGTCGATTTCTGGGTGATTTGGTTACTCTGCAGGGTCACGCAGGCCTCCCCTGGCACGTGTACCAGCGGGGAGACGGGCCCGGTGCCAGCAGCCTTTCCTCAGCCTGCTGCTGGAAACCCATCCCTGCCAAGAAAAGCTCGAAAAAACAGAACTTCGGACAAGCCCTGAAGGGGCTGAGTCTGAGACGTGAAGCCCTCGTGCAGCGTGCTCTGGCGTTGTGTCCAGCTTGCTTTACAGCTGCGAATACCTCCAGGTTCTTTTATTTTATAAAATGGTAAATGCCACTGTTGGTGTTGTCCATTTTCCCCTGCATGACGGTCACAAGAGGATTTCAGGCAGCCAGGCACACAACCTTATTTTCTCCTGTTACAGATAGTTCTGTATCTTGAGCCAGAAGAGGGAAGTTTCCCTTCGCGCCTCCTGAAGAAACAAACTGTTTCACAAGTTGTTCGAGTCCAGCATGTACAGATTACCTTGTGGTCAGGGAGTACAGGTGATGTTTCCAGATGTTGCCCTGGCATCCAGAGAGCTTTTCTTCCAGCTTTTCTGTTGGTCAGTCGCCGCCATTCCCCTCTCCAGTGCACACACGTGCAGATCCGCACACGCTCCTGCCACCTCGGGCTCATCTCTTGCCTTTGCGTTTTCTGTTGTTTGAGGTTTAACAATCCATTCCTGCTGTGGGCGCGTTTTTTTTTGCCTGCCAAGTTTTAGCCTGGACTGAGTTTTCAGTGCCAAAGTTTTAATGACAGTAGAATTATAATGAAGAGCAGTGACGGTCCCTCAGCTCTCCCGTTTGCGTTACAAAACTGTAACATTGGGCTTCGGACTTGCTGGCGTTGTGCCTGGCCTGTGTCTCGGGGGTGTGTTTCAAACACATTCATAGCGATGCCGTCTCATGGAGTGACCGTGTCGGGAACCTGGTAGTTTGAATAGGAAAAGTAACAAGCAGACCACACGCTGGATCTCAGGAGAAGTGTGTTTCCCATCTAGGTCATCATCAGCTGGGAGCACAAGCGCTGTGACCCTCAGGTGACAGTGACTTAGCAGTGACAGCCCAGGGCTCAGTGGGCTTGTGATCCTGATGCAGCTGTACCGGAAAGCAGAAATGTTATTTTTACACCAGGTTCCAATTGATGCGCATTCTTGCAAATGCCAAACGCGTGGTGTTGGTCTGGAAGAGCAGCACATGAATTTCGAGGAGTTCTGACACCCGCCACTTGTTTATTTTTATTTATTTATTTAGCATCGTTATTCAGAAACTGACTGAATTTCTGCAAACACACTGGAAAGATAAATGGTTTGTATCCAGAGGAGTCTTGTTGGGAACAGCTGAGAAAATTACTTTTTAGGAAAACAGCTGAGCAAACACATAATACCAAGTCATATGCCAGGTGTTGTGCTTTACTGCATTTACTTGCAAGATCATCCGTAGATGGAGAATGTCGAGCGCTTCTTTTACAGCCTCCCCTAGGAACTGAATTCATGCAGTGACAGAAATTACGTGTTTGTTTTTCTTGTGTTTTCAGTAAACATTAGTTGTATTTCTTCCCTGGACTGCCTGTTGCAGGAGTTGTCTTGATGCTGGCTCTGTATCTGCAAAGAAAAACACGGGTTATTTGTTCACCTGTTCATGGTGCAGAAGGACTTGCCTTTTTCTACTTTTTTAAATTGAAGCCTGTTACGTTTCTTTGCATTCAGGGCAGATAGGATTGCGCTGCGACGCCGTATGCGCCAAAAATACCGGCGCCTCATCTCCGTTGAACAAAACCCATCCAGATGCGGAGGTCCGTGGCTTTTTGTTTCTCTTATAGATTACTCACTGTAGCCAAGTCCTCAGAGTTGTGAAAATCGTACTGAAATAGCTTTTTGCTTTGGCGGCCTTGCTCTCTCTGACTTTCTGGCAGCGTTCAGCGCTGGCTTTCATTTTTCATATGCTGTGAGTAGTTTGGAGACTCTCAAAGCTGCATTTACATTAAATGTGATGTCAATTCAGATTTAGGTCTGTAATTTAGAAAAAAACCCAGCACCCCTCACTCAAAAATAATGTTAAAGTCACTCCAAACAGCATCTTAATAGTTCCATATTGTTATGCGTGTAATTAAAAGCTTTTACCCTTGAAAACAGGGTTGTTTTGATTTGCAAATCATCATGCTTTGCTACAGTCAAATAGACTGAGGTAATTTTTTATGATATTAAGAATTAGCCTCATGCTGTAACATGAAAATCCATTTTTCACAGAACAAAAAAATCTTCTCTTAATGCTCTTTTTTCTTTTCTAGCACACTGAAATCACGACAGATAGCGCCACTGAGACATGGAGATCTCCAATTTAGCGTTGCAGGCATTATCTTCAGCTGGGCACCAACTCTGCTGTGCAACTCAAAAAGCAATGGGCTGGGTGACCCAGAGCATTTGACAAGGCACAAGCCAAAGTTATTTGTGTGGCTGCTCCTGCAGGGTCCTTGCTCGCTTGGGTTGCTCCTATTTCCTTAGGGGGACGGCTTGTACAAATGAAGTTTTCTTTTTTGAACAGGCAATAATCATTTCTCCATGTTAGTGGTTGCGCAGACCTGTGTTTCGGTACCAAAAGGGATTGTCCTGCAACTGGGATGTTCCCTTCGTCATGGGGCTGTTTTGTGTTGCTGAAGTGGGTTGGCTGGGGAGTTTTAGGGGAGGGTGTGGCTGGGATTAAAGTGGTTTGTTAATCCTCTGGGCAGGCTTGCTCTTTAGGGTACGGCTCTCTGAGTCAAATTGGCAAATCTCTGCTCTATCCGTCTTTGTCACCCACACAAGTGATTACACAGAACATTTTGCTCTTTTAGGGCCCGTCAAATAATGAAGATTTTTTTTTACTGTCATTTTGCATTTAGCATTTAAAATGGAGTGTAATAATTGTGCTAGAATGTGATGGAAATAGCGCTGGACAATCACTACTGCGGTTGCATAAGAACTGCTCCAATCAAGCTTTTGTTTTTCCCTTTATTTTTGTTCAGAAGTCCCTTCCTCAGAGCCAGGTTTGCAGGGCATTAGGTGCCTGATGCATTTGAAACAAACACTGGAGCGGATTCAGCTTCTGTCTCTGCATTGGATGCAAACTGGTCGAAGTGCTCGTGCAAATCCTGCCCCGGTAGCAGACACCCAATGGGATTAAAAGATGTGACTATTATTATTTTTGCCTCCTAGACCTGCCAAAACTGGTAAAAGATAAAAACCAAGTGACAGAGTTGGGCCCGTTGGATGGAAAGGCTGCGTCCGGAACTGAGGGCTCTGCAGACACCAACCAGAGCTCCATGCACAAGTGTTGCTCTTTGTAAATCTGCCCCAAGCTCCTAGTGAAATACTTTTTCAAATTCCCATTTAGCTCGGTTTCGAAGCTGGCTGTGTCACCTTTGAAAATGGTGACCCTGCCGATGCTATTCTGGCAATGGCCAGAAATTCAAGCTGCAGGAAAGAAAATTTCCTGTCCAAAATGTGGTATTTCATCTTGAGGTAAAATCAGTTATGGAGTAATGATTGAAAACAACAAAAAAATTATGTTCTATGGGGTAGCCTAAAACAAGTCGTGTCCTTTATTAAATAGTACCCAGAGTTTGTGTTACTGTATGACATGCAGTTCAATTTAAAGAAAATCAAACAAAACCCCCAATTTGAATGGTTTCAAAGGTAGGAAGTAATGAGTATCTGTTGCTTAGACTCCACTTAAGCGAAGCTTAGGAGTGAGAACAGGATTACTTCAGCCAGCTGGTTGGTGCTGGCTGGGGCAGCACATGGGGTTCCTCTGCTCTGTCGGGAGCTGCCGTGTCCTTGCGGTGGCCACCAGCTCAGCCGTGCTCAAGTGCGAGTTGTACGAGGTCAGGGAGGGTTAAAACCTCACACACAGGAGACCCTGCGGAGCCGCTGTGTCTGTTGTGCTGGGACCACGCGAGCAGAACTTGCTCCTGTTTCCAGGACAGCTCTGTGCTGAGTGCTGGTTCCCTGCTGACCAAGGCTCCTCTTGTCCCTGGGTCCCCATCACCTCCTCTTTCCATCTCCTGGACTCTTCTTCCAGCCCTTGTACAGCAGCTGTGGCTGCACTACCCTAAGGTAATCAGCCCAGTAGCAACGATAAGTAACAAATTGTTAAGCCTGTTGGTTTTAGGTCTTCCTGACTCTGATGCTGATGTGTCCCAGTGACTGGGAACTACTGGTTCTGGCGCTTTTTAATGTTAAAATAATGTGAAGAATATTGTCTGCTTTGGTATCTTGTGTCCTTTTCCCTACTGCTGGCAGGCAGTTTGAATACAGCGTGTCCCCATTGTCTGCTGGTTTGTTGTTTGGTTTTATTTTTAATGTCTCAGTAACATCCATGGCCCTAGGGGACATTTTAAATTATAAAAATTAATTCTTGTCAGATTGTTTGTTTGAATTGCGAGATGTTTTGCTGTTCCAAATGTTACAGCGTCAGTAGCAGGATCATGAGGCCGGGTTAATCCAAATTGGCTTGCAAACACTCGTAATTTTGGATTTGCAGAAAAATTATTCATCTTAATGTGGCTAATACATTCATGCTGTAAGGTTGGTGATGAGCTCTTTAGACGTCTAGACGTGTGGTTACACTTAGTGCAGATGAGATATTTCATGCACGTGTTGCACGTAGAAGGAGATGCAGAATTGCAAAACTCAGCAAGCCCTGGTGCAGCCGGTCCTGGCTCACAGCAATAGGGAGACAGTGGATTGCCATAAATCCTCATTGGAAGGTTGTTGCTATGTTTTGAAGGCTAGCAGTCCCCACAAGTTTCACGACAGCCTTCTGGTACAAAATTACACTCGCTTAACCGTAACTGACTTGCTTTAAGATGCTGGAAAATACTTCAGCATTGGTGGGAGTGACTTCAGCAAGTGCAGTGATTGATGCTCTCAGGTGTTGAGCTTGGCTCTGCAAAACAGTTCAGAGTAACTTTACCCAGAAGTTGGAAAGAAGAGCACTTTTATATATACAGAGCTATTCGGATGATGGGCAAGGAGGAATGTAATGGCTCTACATGTCAAACCAGGGTACTAAACTTGTGAATTTGTATTATGTTGAAGAACAATAGCTTTAGGTTTGTCTTCTCTATGTTGTACTTTTGAATATTTGGTTCTGCTGGAAACCTTAGCTTTTCAGTGTGTATCGAACAACGATATCAAGCCAACGCTCATTCTCTTGACTTGGCAATCGAGATGGTTTCTTTTGAGCCTGCAGGTTCCTGCTTTTGGGTGAAACTTTGCTATAGTGAATTTTAAAGGGGGAAAATACCCAACAATTAGACCTTCATCACCCCATGCAATTTCATTGTCAAATTTTAAATTGTGAAATGCATCAAAGGAAGCTGAAGTTATAGGGCTCTGGCTGGTGCCAGACTGTTGTGGACCATGAATATTCCACTGTTAGTGCCTTCTGTGCTGTTCCTACAAATGTCCCAGCTGAGGGAGTCTCTGAGTTTCCAGGAGAAGCAGCAGTTGAACCAGTTTGGTGGTTGTTTCCAGCCTCACCAGATGCTGGGCCAGGTTGAGCAGTTCATCAGAACGGGAAGCAGCTGTAGGACAATGTGCATGGTCCATGACAGTGAGTCCTCTCCTGTGCGGGGGAGACCAGAAAGGGAAAGGAGGCTCTTGGTTTCATTTAAGGAGAAAAGGTGAGTTTCCAGTTCTCTGGCAGTCTGAGGTTTGCTGGCCACTAAGGCTGGAGTTCCCATAAGATTTGGGTACCTGTGGGACATCCCTTTCTCATTGCCTTCTGATAGTGGCTTGCTCCGAGAGGTGTTAAATGGGCAGTGCTAACTAGGTTGTTAATTACACCCATCCCAACGCTATATTATTTCCTTCCTCCCTTTGCTCGAGTTCAGCCTTCCCAGCCCACAGGCAGGGTGATCACTGGCTTTAGGAGGATGCAGCCCAGTAATGTGAGATAATTTGTTCTTGTGGGTTGTCCCCACAAGGAACTAGACCCGAAGGTTGTAATCCTGGCCCTGACACACTGCACTTTGTGTATGTTTTTTCCTTTCCGTACCTGTCGGTATCTCCTGCCTTCCAGCGCAGCCCCTGGCCGGCCCGTGCGGGGCTCGGCAGTGGAAGGGGATGCCTGTGACTTGCTTACTCCACTTGCACAACACACGCCATAGAATTTCATCTTAAGTAGCTGAGTGGTGGTTCTTAAAAGCTGTTTTGTACCAACACGAACACAGCAGCGTGTCCAACATGCCGGAGCTTTCCCGTGGGCAGCGTTGTCTCTCGCAGGCGCCGTCTCACGCTGGCTGTCACCTCCGGGCACGCAGCGGCAGCCGGGGCCTGGCAGCAGTTTGCAGAGATTCACCGCTTCCATTTCGTGGTTCAGTTAAGATGAACCCTAAGGCTCATCTCTCCGAAAACTGTGGGCCAGTTTCTGTCCAAGTCCATCTCAGCCAGAAGCAAAGCCAAGTAGCCCAAGCTACTGGAAACATATTTGGAGATTGACGCCAGATTCCCAAACCAGAGAGCACCAGCTTGCGATTCAAGTGCTGCTGACATTTGCGGGAAAGCTTTCTGTTCTAAGTCGTCGGATGTCAGCTAGTGTATGTAATTAACTTGTTATAATTTTGCTTCAGAATGAAGTATTCATTCACAAGAGATTTAAAAAAACATCCTGATGTTTTTAATGTCTGGGTAGCAAGTGATGCTGCGTGGAGCAAGACATGCATTTTTTGTTAGAGGGATTGGTTTCATGGCAACTCCCGTTTGTTACTATGGCACACAGAAAGTCCCAAAGGCTTTCACTGTCCATCACTTCTTGGGCCTTGTTGGCAATCCAGACACCAAACGCATTGATGTACATCAACAGCGCAGACAAAACAGTATGAAAATACTAGAGCCTGAAATGCTCTGGATCTCTAATGATCCCTAAGGGCAAACGTAAAACTTTACTTTGTGTAGTAGTTTTTCTAGAGTTGGTTAATAAAGCTTGTGACCAGAGTAGAAACGAAAATGGAAAGGGTAAGACAGAGATTTCTTTTTCGAGAGTTAGAGAAGTGATAGCAACAAAACCAAAGCAGAAACCTGTAGCTTGCAGGAGGCAGAACACCGAAGACTCTGCTCTGAATCACTAAGAGGTGAGGATTTGGACTCGATGATCCTTGTGGGTCCATTCCAACTTAGGTCATTCTATGATTTGCTAAGAAGAAATAGTTACGGAAGATTAGAAATGAAATAGTCCCATTTGATTAAAAGACTGGAACAGGGTGTCATGCGTTGTTGCTCCATCCAGTTCCTGTTTACCTCCTCATTATGAAGTTCAGTGACAACTTCTGGTCTCTATAAATCAGTTAAGCATTTTGATTCTAGCGCTGCAGCTTGCAGAAGCAATTGCTTCTTTCTGAGACTTGAACTTTATTGTTTCCTCTTTGGAAAATCATCCCAGTCACCAGAATTGCTCTTTTATGCTTTATCAAAATTGAAATGAAGTGATTGCCTCAGAGTCCATGTTGAATTTTCAGAGCTTAGCATCAGAAGAAAAACTTGAAAGGTGTGTGTGCATGGGATGCGGAATTGGTGAATCCAGCTGAACACAGAGAACCCGTCACGCTTGATGGTTGGTTGGTTTGTTTGATTTTAAGATTGTATCCGGGATGGACCATGTAAAGACAGAAGTACTGACGCATTGATTTGCTGTTGGTTTCCCATGTGGTTGCTCTGATAGTCTGTTCACTTCCACAAGCCCCAGTTAGTAGAGTTACTCTGCATTTTCCCCTACCTGGTGCAGTATCTCACCAGCCTAATTGGCTGGGTGGGATTCCCAGCAGGCAGGTTGTCGCTGTTACGAGAAAGGATGAAAACTCCGTTGTAGTTCACGTAACCTATAGGTGAGGGTTCTTGTTTTTTACATGAGCGTTTTAGTTTGGTTTTGCTTCAGTGATCAGGCTGACGAATCAGGATGAGTGCTAACACCAACAGAAAGCACCCTACTTTCAATGAAAACCTCTTTTTTCAATAAAGTAGTGATAAGACAAATGGTGACGTTCATCAGAGATGAGACATCAAGAGGAAATTGTGTCTGTGGCGAACTGAGCAAGTTTTGCAGCTTTGTTGACACGTGCTCCTCACCTATGGCAGCACGTTACAAATATATTTTGATATCAAGAAAAGAGGCAGTTACATTAACCCACTAATTTTCCTTTATTCTGAGTTGCATAAGGGAGTGATGGAAAAACATCAGTTCATAGTTTACTTGCAATTCAACTCAATATTTGACCCCAGTAATCGTTACCCTCCAAATTTGTGCTGAGGTAGATCTGACCTGTACCCAGCTGTAGTGGCAGAGTCCTCCCCCGTCCCCTGGGAGGATGGGGCTGTCACCAGCCTGGCCGAAAGGTGAAGCCAGAGACAAAAGAAACGAAAGGAGCCCCATTAGAAGGTAACAATGAATGAGCAATCGCCGGAGACGCGTGTGCAGAGTGTGTGGACAGTACATGCAGCCCGTCCAACAATAAAGTGAACTCTGTGAACATAACATTGATGTGTCAGGTTCCATCTCTCGCATGGAAAAAGCAACAGCCAGCAATTGTGCCACTGCAGAAACGGGGGATGTAGCAAAGAGCAAAGTAACCAAAGAGTTGGTGTTCTTCCCCAACACAGTGGATGAGTGACACGGCTGTAGGCAACTCAGGGTATGGAAGTACTAAGCAATTACTAATTCTCCTTACTTCAGAGAGGCTTTTGTGCTGTGCAGTGTTTTTGTTAATCTCACTTTCTAGATCTGCTTTTGGTCTGGTAGATCCTTCTGAGCAACGACCTTACGAACGCCCGCTTGTCTACAGCGGTGATTTGCCACCATGCTGGTTATGGTGGGGATCTTTTTCATATGACAGCTGTAATAAGAGTGACAACATTGAGTCATGTTATGATTTAGGGTTTGTTCTGTGGCAGCAGAACCAGAAGTGTAAGTTGAGCAGCTCTTTCCCCACATTTCTTCCTATTAGAGTATCCTTTAGTGCAATAAACACCTGGTGAGGCCGATAAACACTGAATGGTTTTCCTTATGGCGAGGAGTGTGCTCGCCCTTCCTCCTTCAGCAGGTTTGTGGGGAACCACAGAGACCTTTCCTGGAATCAGAGAATCAGGTTGGTTGGAAGAGACCCTTAAGACCATCGAGTCCAACCACATCATCAGGGCTGCTGTTAGAGGGGGCAGCTGGTACCCTGTGCTGAGACAAGGCTAACTCATATTATTTTCATTAAGTCTTTAGCTGTGTTATCTTGTTTGCCTTAGAGGATAAAATAGATGGTGCTGGGCTTTGTTTCTGGCTTAACAGAGCGCGAGTTCAGTGCTCCTGGGCAAACACGCACCGTGATGAACTGCCAGGGTTTTTATGGGGAAAGTGGTGTTGAGGAGCCGAGCGAGCGCACTGCGATTCCGTCTCCTTGAAACAAGCTGCGTAGATATTGGTGCCAGTTGGATAAAAGATTTACCAAGTGGAGCTTCAAATGGTTTTAATAACTAGAATATGTGTAGATTTTACTCAGAAGAATTTTATTTCTCCTTCTCTTGCAGTTGCTTGCACAGGCAACCACTTGACGGAGTTGTTCTTCGGCCCTTTGTTTCAAAAGACCTTGGACTGTTTTCTGCTGCTCAACTCCCTTCGCTCCCCTATTCTGGTGAACAAGAGACCCGAAGAGGAGGATGAGGCAGCTAAGAGGAAAACCCAAGAAAGAGACCTCAAAAGATAAAAAGGAGAGAAAACAGGCGATGCAAGAGGCCCGGCAACAAATCACCACGGTGGTGCTTCCCACGCTGGCTGTTGTAGTCGTGCTCATTGTTGTGTTTGTTTATGTAGCAACTCGTCCAAATACAACCGAATGATGCAGCTTTTCAGACTTTCTGGCTTTGGGGTATTAATAATTTTATCAAGAGCCAAAAGGAACTCTGTGCCGCTCTCCTAGTACTTCACAAAGGAACTTGCTGGTATATTCTCTTGGTTAGGGTCCCACAGATTCTCTTTAGGAATGTAACATAAAACGTATTAGTGAATGTGCCAGTACGTTTTATGGTCCAGTTCATGTGCCTTTCAGACTTTTCAAATGGTGTTTTTCTTAAATCTGTTTGAAGCTCTATATTGTAAAAGGAAATTGTGTTCTGCTACAAATTTGTAAAAAAATCAGCTTTCGGCTTTTATCACTGTTACGGATAATGTTGCTCCCATGAGCTCTTGTATGTCTGTTTCAGAACTTCCAAAGAAGTACGTTTCTTCTTTGTACTTAATGTCATATGAAGTGCTTTGATTCAGAAAGGATATATTTATTTTTTGAATAAAAGAGAGAAGTCTTACTTGGACTCTTCAAATTATTTTGCAAAGAAATGTGACATATTGTGAAAGCCTACATTGTGTAATGATTTTTTCATTAAACACTATACAGTTCACTCAAAAAGAATGTTCTTTTTGCTGTGAGATGCCAACATGCAAAGTGGATAGTTCAGGATTCACCAGAAGGAATCTTGCAGAGAAGCTGGAAAGGGAAATTCTGCCGGTCTCTGGTGGCAACAAACTACATAAATACAGGTAGTTGTTTATCTGAATGTTCAATATTTAAATCTGTATAAAGTGGCAATAAAAAGGTCATTTTGCATACAGCCCTTGCTTTTACATTTTTTTTTTTTTAAAGGAAGGAAAAGTAACATTAATATAACTTAGGTCTTTAAACTGTTTGCTGAAATGTTGTTCTGTGGCATCCCCCTCTAGCTCTTACTTAAAGGAGACTGTGAGCACAGCTTAGGTGGTTTTATTTTAAGAAATCAAACTATAAATTGTGATGAAAATGCTTCAATAATCCTGTATTCTTCTACAGCCCTTTCTCATCCAAATATTTTAAGGCACTTGGTACACGTTAACCTTCAGAAGACTTTGGGGAAGGAATTTGGGAATGAGCAAGAGTTTCTTCTTGTGGTTCACCAGGCGGTTCAGCACAGCGTAGATTTCATCCCCATGCAGAATATACTGTTCCAGATCTTTTTCAATCCGTTTGTACATCACTCCTTTTACATGTACATCCCTAATTGCATCAGATATATCCTTGTAAAGATGCACCTGATCAAACTCAGTGCCGTGAGTTATGAAGTGATTAATGACTGAAGAGAGCAGAGTCATTTCAGGAAGAGAAAAAATGTCCGTAAACAGCTTAAGCTGCTGCTTAAATACAGGCCAAGCAAGGAAGAGTGTGATGCTATAGTGCACTGAAGCACAGCAGGAAATATTTCTGGGATGAAAATCAAAGACCCCATGAATCATTACTTCATGTCCTGTCCCCTGGCAGCGGGACAGTCCCCAGGGAGGGCGCTGGGTTCCTGCGTTACCCCTCTGTGGTGTTGCTGTGCAGAAGGTACCGCTGACCCACGCTGCGCTGCAATAGAATTGCTCCAGGCAAGCGAAGGCAGTTCCCTGCGGTGGACTTTGCCCAAGGGCAGGTGTTCCCAAAGGGGAGTGAGGCCATGGCCAGCTTGCAAACCAACTGGTTCGAAAGGCTGAAGGAGCTGGGGCTCTTGAGCTTGGAGAAGAGGAGACTGAGGGGTGACCTCATTAATGTTTATAAATACGTAAAGGGTGAGTGTCACAAGGATGGAGCCAGGCTCTTCTTGGTGACAACCAATGATAGGACAAGGGGCAATGGGTACAAACTTGAACATGGGAAGTTCCATTTAAATTTAAGAAGAAACTTCTTCACAGTGAGGGTGACAGACACTGGAACAGGCTGACCAGGGGGGTTGTGGAGTCTCCTTCTCTGGAGACATTGAAAACCCGCCTGGACACCTTCCTGTGTAACCTCATCTGGGTGTTCCTGCTCCGGCAGGGGGATTGGACTGGATGAGCTTTTGAGGTCCCTTCCAATCCCTGACATTCTGTGATTCTGTGAAGGGCACAGACACCCAGTGGTGCTGGGATGGCCGCAGCTCCCAACCTTTCCGGTGCCACTGCTGTTGGCAGTGCCTAGAATTGAACTGGACCTGCAGGCTAAGATGTTTTTGAAATACAAAATTTGCTAATAAACAAGAGTTTGGATGAACTGTTAGGTTGGTGTTTCCCCCCCAACTTGCAACATAATTGGGATTCATGCGCAACAAGCTGCCCAGCCGGGGTGGTTGTGGCGGTGTGCCCAGGGGAGCGCTCAGCTCACCCACCCAGTGCTCAGCACAGGGCGGCTGTGGAGCCCCTGTGCCCACCGAGGTGGAAAATCACCTGCACTTTGGTACTAAGTACCACTCCCTTCAGCTGGAGAGGTCTGAAATGGTGCGTTCTCTATAAGTAATTGCTCTGTGTCGTCTCCCAGCTGATTCTGCTCTCCCAGCCACCCAATTCTTTTTGTCCTGTCTGTTTATCCTCAGTCAGGGCTGGCTGCTGTGGAGCTGTCCCAGTTGCCCTTTTTTGAAAGGGGATATTCAACTTGAATTAAATCTGTGCCCAAGGCAGTGAACAGTGGTTTCGGTGTGTGTGTTCTGCAGGGTACTTGGTGTCTGCAGCATCTAGAATAGCAGCAAATTTTCCACTAATCTCTTCCATGGGTTCCTCTTCCTCATCTTCCTCTCCCATGGATTCTTAACCAAGGTTTTCCTGTCCCAGCTCATTCTCTGGTACTTTCTGACAGCTCTAACAAGGTCCCTGTGACTTTTCCGAGGATCAGATTTATTCCAGTTCGTTCCACCTGTAGGGCTTTCATATCAGCCCAAGCCATAACTTCATAATTCAGAAAATGTTCCCTGAAACAGTAGAGAGTCCTTATGTGAGGTGTTTTTCCCTTCATTTTCTGCAAGAGTTGGGTCTGCAACACCCAGGAGCAATTAACTGGCTGATAACAGCTAACGAGGTGAAAGGTCAGCTGGGTTAGGTAATATTTAAGATTACTTCTCTAATGAGATGTTGTATTTCTGCTGCTTTTCCTTATGTCTCTTGACATCTGCAAATTCTTAAGCTTTCAAAAATCATCTTCAGACTCAAATGTTTATTAATATGAATGTACAGCTTAATGCTAATAAGAGGCATTGTGTAATTCATTTCCCTGAAATGTGCAATTTTACTGAGTGCTAATTGAGAGGAAAATACTGTTACACATTCTGAATTAGTCCTTATGTAGAAGATAGAATTGCTTTCACAGTTTGATTTTTTTTGTTGTTTAAATAATGTGTTTTTCTCTAGTAAACAATGAAATTGGATTTTGACATTTTCTACCAAATTCCCTTTTGCTAGTATAGGATGTGAGAATGCACATTGGGAGAAATGGTATGAAGCCTCCATAGACAGAAACTGTCAAAAATCACTGGGAAATTATTGGGAAGTAAATTAATGGCAGTTGCCCAAATGTCAACTCCTGTGAACTTCTCAGCCAAAGGTGTAGCTGTGTCTCTGGTTTTTAACTGTCTGGATTACTCCAAGTGTCAGTTGCCTTCAGAATTATTTTAGAAATAGGCTTCCAAATCTTTTCCCAGCATACAGTAGCTTGTGGGCAAAATTGAGTGATTTATTGCAAGCGTTTTGCCAGAAAACTCATGCTGAGATCCTTCTTCGGCAGTGTCTTACGATACAGTTTCCAGGAGTGCTTGTTATTGGGTGAAGTCATTAAAAACATGCCATTGCCCTCTGATATATCACGTTATAGAAACAATTTTTAAACCCCAGTTTTTCTAAGCATAAATCGAATCTGAGTCGAATACTGAAAGAACAAGCTTTGAATGGAGTTTTGTAAATGTCTTCAAAGTGCTAAGAAAAATCAAGGAATCCTGTCAAGTATTCTCGCGATGGGTAAATGTCTGTCTGTGTTATAAATGGCCCCAGCTCCCCAAACCCAAGGAGAGAAGCCAGTGATGCCGCCCGTGATCTTGTGGGAGAACTACACATCTTTTTCGAGCTCAGAGAAATTGGCTCTCGGTCTTCTGTTCAATCTGTTGACAAGAAAATGTTTACTTACACCCTGATGTTCAGAAACCAGCGCTTTTAAATACACACGGCAGAGAAAACACACCATTCTTTTTCCAGAGCACTTCTGTTGAGGTTGGGATGTTCCTGGAACTCTGGAAGGTGTAAACTAAGCCTGGGCTTTGATTCTCGGTGTTGGCCTTGTGTCACACAGACGTTTCTTACCGGGAGGATGTTCTTACCAGGACAGGTAGTTGCATTTCACACGCTCTGCACCAGCAAATTCCTGCCGTCCACGTCCCAGCCGAGCATCTTCACAGTCACTAGAGATGGAGCTGGTAGCTGATGTTGTCTTCTGCCCACCACCTTTATTTGATTAAAAAGTTTCAATCAAAAAATTTCTCATTACGGTGCTTACATGGGATAGCAAGAACTGGGACTTCTGTAGGATTTCTTGCTCCAGCTGAGATTGGACAAGGGTTCACATCAAGTCAAGAAAATCCTACATCTGTCGCAGGAAATTCAGTGATGGGATGGGTCAGGACTGTTCTTTCCATGCGAATATATTCTCGTAAGGTAACTGGGCAAACACATTCTTGAAAAGTCTGTTCCAACCCCCCCCCAGCAGTTTGGTTAAGAGTAAATGAGAGGAACAAACCCATCGGTTTGTTGGTTTAGGGACACTGCAGCGCAGCATATCTGCGTCTAGGGGCGTTGCTCAATCAACTGGTAGAAATTTAGATGCAGTACATTAAATTACAGCCTATTTATGGATTTGAGGCTGTCCATGTGATTAAATAGTAACTCAAACACAGTGAACTTTGAGATCTGAACGCCACAGTGAGGAAAGAACAACACAGGGTTCCCACATTGGTTTGGGCAATTGGAACGAGCTCTGCTGTGAACAGTCTTTAACCTGCATTTTCCCAGCACACTGCTGCGCCTGACGAGAAAAAAAAATCCCTAGCGCAAGGCAGTTGGTGTAAAATCTAGTGAATGCCTATTGTGCTTAGAATTAAATGGAAAACAAAGTGAATGTGAATGATATAATTGCCTGGTTTAGGTTGTGAAGGCAAACGGAGATGTAATCCCATCACCTGTGGAACGCAGGGAAAGGACCTTCCTCGGGTGCCCTTGGCCTCCTCGCAGCTGCTGGGGTCTGGGGACCTGCAGGCAGAAAGCAGCAGGACAGACGGACGTCAACACATCCCTGCACAGATAAAACTGTGGTGACCGGTGTGACATGCCAGAGATGTGAGATCACCTGGGGCTCAGCTCATTAGCCAGTGTCTCTTGATAACTCCTTTCTCATTCCCACCGGTGATATTTAGTCTAGTTGTGCATTATTAAGTGGTGGTGGGCTTGATTCTGCACGTGACTGTGCCACCGCTCAATCAGGAATTACCACCACTTGCACTATGATAAAGCCAGGACAGTGAGGCTGGGGCGTGAGGCGCTTTCTGTAGTGTCTCTGATCACAGCAGAGATCTATCAGCCTTTGCCTGGGTAAGCTAAAGCCACTGGGTAAGCTAAAGCCACCCATCGGCAAACCTGTGATTTTTCATGTTTGCCCATTTTTATGTTCCTTTGGCAGTGTTTTGCTGGTGCTGTTTGCATTCCTCTCTGCGTGGTTGAGAGTCCCCGACATCTCTCTGACACCCTCCTGTTCTTGTAGGCCTGAATTTCCCATGCAAAAAAAGAAGAGAGTAAGAAACGGTAGGATGAAAATGTGCAAAATACCCAACTTACGTAAGCCACTTTTCATTGTTTTTGTTTGGTTACTGTCGTTTCACCGACAGCCCCAGTAAGTTTTGGGAAGTGCCTTGGCCAGCAGTGACCTGGCAGCTCTTACCACCAACTATTTCTCGATCTCGATCAAACATGTTGGCAACTGTATGTACACAACCTCTGTTTTTCCTTCTACAAAAAAAGCTGGTGGCAGCTTGAGCTGTTGTTCTTTTTATTTAAAACAAGCCTTTCAACTGGAAGCCAAAAAAAGGCCTTTTGGTAAAGCTTTGAAAAATCACAAGAGAAGTCCAGCAGCTTGCAAAAATTTTCCATTGCCCAGCTGTTCACAAAGTAGAATAGAAATCTGCTGTATGTTTTGGGTAATCCGTAGCTCCCCAACATTGCACCTTGTCCTGTCAAATGAACTTATGATTAATAATTCATTTTTTTCATTTTTATTGGTACCTCCAGACATTTATAGCCTTAGACCCTTCTGATTATTCCTTTTTTTCTGGCAATATACATACATCGCCAATCCTTGTTCATAAGGTATATATAATTTCTTAGATTTTATTATTTCTGCTGTCCATCATTCTTTAAAAAGTCTTCCAAATAACTTCAAATGTGGCACACGTTGTACACACTATTTTTGGCATGATAACAACAGCAATATGTATTTTTCTTCGGAAGGCTCTCACCAGTTCAATCAAGTTTCTACCTTTTAATACAGTTAAATATTCAGAACCAGGCTCTGACTGTATCTAGCAGCAATAGGCTCTTGTTTAAATTGGGGATTGTCAGATCAGGAACTTCTGTGGATTTTGGCTGGGGAAAGGTGACATTTCCAATAAGTATGTGCTAAAAAATGGCACTTTGATCCACGCCTCAGGACATTTGTGGCATAAGATGCTCTGAGCAGGAAACAGTAAACAAGCAGCTGCTCAGATCCAGGCATTTTGCAATTTTCAGTGCTTTTCATGGGGAGTTTATTTTATGGAGTTACACAAAAGCCAGGCTGAATCTAACTCTCTCGTTTCATTAGCCAAAGTTACTATATTGGCCAGATCTTAAAAAGCTTTAGAAAAAAAATATCTTAGTAGTTTTCTGCTAATTGCAATCATTCGTTCTGTATCATCGCACAGACCTGCATCGTGAGAGGGATCCTCAGGACTGGATCCAGACATTTCTCTGAAGATCTGGATACTGTCTTGGATGTTTAAACCTTGCAGTGGCAAAAGAATCTGGCTAACTGGCTAATAGCCCAGGTTTTTTTTCTCTTGCCCTTCTGTAAAACAACATTTTGTTGTCTTTGTGCTTCTACAGATACTTCCCAGCTTCAATTCTAGCTTCATTTCCAGAAGTTCCTAAATTTCTTCATGAGTTCCTTTAAAACCCACAGATGCATCTCCCCTTAAACTGAGGATGCATATATATTTAGTTTGTTCAGATGTCCTTCCGTCATCTTTTTATTCAGCTGAGTCTAGCGATTTTCCTGAATTTTCCGGTAAAGGTTCTTTGATGGCCTCATTTTCATTACTCATTTTATTGCAAACCGAGCCAAACTGGTATTTAAAATCTTGGTATTTTGTGCGAGTGTGATGTAGTGTATTTTCTCTTAATGGAAACACAGCTTCCAAAAACAATTTACATTTTTGCTGTGGTCTTGAATATTAATGAGACTTCTTTCACTCACAAACTGGAGCTGTTTGACAGCCTGGTATTATTTTTATCCAGATTTTTCCAGGAAGTTGGCAACAGTATATGCTGGAAAGCACTTCTTCAGTATCTCTTTCACTGAAATTGGTGGTTCATCAACACTGTCTGTAATTTCTATTTCGCTTGCACAGCAATAGAATTCAGTATGAATTGCAAATAAAAAGAATCTCAACATTATGCAGTTTTTCAGCACATGGAGCTGAATTAACTCCGTTCAGTTTTAGAATGTTTTTGTGTGTTCTAGAAAAATACAAACCATTTACGCCCTTACCTAAAGCAAGTTGTCTAAAGTTAAAGGTTTTTTTCCCTATTCCAATGTAGCCAAATAATGAGCCAACATAGTATTGAAACATCAGTATCGCAACAGGTGCTTCTGAAGAAAGGATTTAAAAATTGTGAAGTATTAATGTGAAGCATGTAAAGCATCTGAGCTCAGGCTTGGCCCTGGGTGAAGTCTATAGGTCTCGTAAAAGGGGCAATACAGGTGGCTACAAAATCACAGAATCAGAGAATGGTTTGGGTTGGAAGGGACCTCTGGAGATCATCCAGTCCAACCCACCTGCTAAAGCAGGTTCACCAGAGCAGATCACACAGGAATGTGTCCAGGTGGGTTTGAATGTCTCCAGAGAAGGAGACTCCACAGCCTCTCTGGGCAGCCTGTTCCAGGGCTCTGGCACCTCAAAGTAAAGTTTCTCCTCATGTTTAGATGGAACCTCCTGTGCTTCAGTCTGTGCCTGTTGCCCCTCATCCTGTCATTGGGCACCACTGAAAGGAGTCTGGTCCATCCTCTTGACAGCCGCCCTTGAGATATTTATAAACACTGACGAGATCCCTCTCAGCTTCTCCAAGCTGAACAGATGCAGCTCTCTCAGTCTCTCCTCATAAGAAAGGTGCTGCAGATCTCTAATCATCTTCACAGCCCGCCACTAGACTTCCTCCAGTAATTCCCTGTCCTTCTTAAACTGGGGAGCCCAGAACTGGACGCAGTGCTCCAGATGCAGCCTCACCAGGGCAGAGTAGAGGGGCAGGAGAACCTCCCACAACCTGCTGGTCACACTTTTCCTAATGCATTGGCCCTGTGTGCTTTGCCTCTTCATGTTCCCCCCACAGACCTGAGTGGCTTAGGGCATAAGAAAGAGCGAGCTCAAACTCCTTATTTTCCTTATTTCAAGAGTCCCAAGTGCTATTTCTGTAGCCAAGAATAAGCAGAGCATAGATAAGCTCTTCATGCAATGAGCTACGACATGGCTGAAGGCCCCTATTATTCTTGTTCTGTTCAATCTGGAGAATTACTCCTGGCTGATTATATTTTCAAGGGAATAATTCCACTTATTAGCCCTCCGTACATCACAGAATTCAAAGTATCTTTCTTAATTTACAGTGCTGCAACAGGGTCTCTGCTGCACATAATTTAACGATGCAAAACCAAACCGCCTATTTTAGAATATGTTTAGAGTAAGATGTTTTGTAATATAGTCAAGTTACAATACACCTAAATCCATCTAATAATGATTATCTTATTGAAACCTTGGTGTTAAAAATACATCCTATTGCTGATGTGCCTCAATACATTAAGCAGCTAACTGATTTTAGTTCTACGAAACTCATGGGTGATTACTTGGTTTTATTTTCTTAATTGCATGGCTGGCTTAATTATGCCTGTTTTGCTGTATCCTGGCATATTTTTTTAGAGTATTTTCAGAATGTCTTTGGAGTTCTTCAAGGTGCGAATTTAAAAGTTCTTCAAACTCTCTTGTGTGCTTCTCTTCCTCTTGAAGGAACTTTTCTGTTGCTGCAAGGAAGGACATCTCGGAGGGAGACTGAGCAATGAAGAGAAACCCATGATTAGTAAAAACCAGCAAGTACTACAACATTTTTGCATTATCAAACTTTAGATTTGAAAAATAACTTATAGGAGTTAATAATGCTATAGCACTTCATATTTCTCTAAGAAAACACGAATTTGGGCATACATTTTGAAGGCGTTCAGGTGCCTAAATAGCATGATGTAAACATGATGTTTGAATACTTGCGATATTCACAGCATTTAAAATGTAAATGTCCCATTAGACAGAATTTAGCTGCTTCACAACCTCCAAAATCTTTGGATCAATTAAAGGTTATGTTCATCACTTGTATAATTTAGACCAGGACAGAGGATGATAATCTGTTTTTTTGGAATTACAGAATATAAGCGGCGTTGGGTGCTGCTGATTGCCTGTGTAATTTTAGATCTCTGCTTCTGTGATGAGCTGCTTTCTGAGGAAAGGAAGAAAACCAACCTAAGCTCATTTCAGCGCTATCAACTTCAAGCCCTGATATTCTGGGGAATGTACTAAATTTTATTTGCTGCAAGTAGTTCACTGAAAAATCTTCTTTCCATTTCATGAACTGAGTAGACTGCGAGATAAACCATATCAAAATTGGTCTTCAAATGGCTGTCATGGGATGCCGAGTTGTATAAAGCGAAGGACAGGAATAATTCTTTGCCAGAAAAAGCTTTAAATTTTTAAGTAGCAATTTCTGTTAATTCTTTTTGCTAATACTTAAGATGCATTCATTGGAATGTATTTATCAAAACAAATACGAATCAATTTTTCTTTGCCTAAAGATATTATGCTTATTTAAATGAATTCAATGTTTATTTGTAGAGATAAATACGATTTTATTACATGAATTTTTAAGTCAACTGAGAAAAAACTTAGTATAGGACCTGTAACACTGAGTAAGAGAAAGGTAATTTTCCATTTTATATGATCATATATTGAGAAAGATGATTGACATTTATTATCTTGATTAAACCACATGTTAATAGTTTTAATAACTGGTTGCGGTTTTAGTCTAGAATCTCTGGGTTTGTTTTTCCTAGAATGTAAAAAGGAGAGTGTCCTGGTTTTGTTAAAAACAAGTTTCTCTTTTAGTGAATTTGCCTGTCAGCTAAAGCCTTCATATTAGCTGCATTTTCCTGGAGAACCAGACACATGTTTTGGTAAACCTAGCAATGGAATGCAAACTTATTGATAAGCATGGATGGACATCTCGCGAGAGGGGCGACGAGAAACCAGTGACCAAGAAACGGACCAACTGTGTATAACATTCCATTCACGTGAACACCTCATATAAAAGTGGGAGATCACGAGGATCTCGTCCCTTTTTCCTTTTTCCTTCTTTTCCCTTCTGCTTATGGCCGACATTAGGAGAGGGCCTTGCTAGTCGTCCCTGCGAACTGAGGCCTAGTGAGAGACTGAATCCAGCTCCGGTTGGCTGCAGAGTCTAATCCAGGACTTTGGGTGCCGGCTCTGCAGTTGCTGAGACTTTCAAGATTGGTTTTGTATATTTTGTATTATTTTTTCTATTCTTATTAGTAGCATTAGTAAAACATTGTTAATTTTTCCAACTCTCTTCTCTCTGTCCTTCTTTTCCTCCTGATCACCTGTCCTGAGTGGGAAGGGGGGAGAGGGAGGGGCAAAAGGGGGAAGCGGGGTGGGGGGAGAGGAGGTTATCAATACATCTGCCAGGGTTTTATTGTCACCCTGCAATCTAAACCCTCCACAGAGAGTTTATCTCTCAGCACATCAAATAGGAATGCCTTGAAATGATATAAATATTCAGATGTTTTGTGGAAAAGGCCAATACTGTCGTATCAGAATGGGGTATTCCCTATTTCCACAGCAACTAGAGGCAGATTTGGTCTTTGCTTTCAGCCTGGTTTAAAACTGCCCTTTAGCAGCCAAAAGATTCTAGCTAGAGAAATGCTTTATAGCACTATTCTATTCAAACTCTTTGCAGCAGACCTTGAGATGAAATTGAGAGATTTCCTATAGGAAACTCCTTTTCTTTTCGAAGTAGAGCAAGTAAGCAATAGCTGGAAATAAATTCTGAATGTAATACCATCCTTCTAGAGTCAGGCAGGCTTTCTGATATATAGGGCTCCTAAAATGAAATTCACAGATAAAGCAGAATCTTCCTTTTCTCAGTCCCTCCAGGTTAATGTTTTAACACAGGAGGGAAGAAAAAGTGACTTCATTTGCCATGTAGGAATAAGGAACCCAAAGGTGTTGGATCACCTTGTGCCGGCACACTCTTCTGTCAATCCCTGCACTAGCAGGGATAAGAAAGAATGTTAATTTTCCAACGTCTGAGAAACTCCGGGGGGAAGATCACCTGCCTTCTACTTTTCCTCATGAACACAACGTGATTCCCCATTCACAAATCATCATTGTTTACATATGAAGAGTTGTTCCCGAGATTTTGAATGCCATGGCTACATGCACCTTGATTCCTTCATGGGCTGGGTCACAAATATATCTTCTGGTGACATTTGGATTCAGTGATAGAATTGGCAGTAATATTTTGAAGTATTTGAGGAAGGCTTTTATATTATGAAGAAGACACCAGATTTGGAGGCTTTATGTAAAGAATCGGCATGTGCTTCGCTTACTGAATACCAGCTGTGAAATCACTGATTCAATACTGAGCAAATAAAATCATTCCAGTGAGAAACGTAAGAAAGTGGGGAAATGCCAATGTGAAATAGGAGTTTAATAGGTGTCATCACACAGAGAAAAAAAAGTCATGTCGGTCTTTTCCATATGGAGAGCAGATTTACACGAGTGCTAGTCTTCAGAAATATCAAGTTATGAGAGATTCTCAGAGATTCATTATAACAATGTCTACAATTGCTGACTTGTCATTAGAAACATATTGGCCTCATGATCAAGATATATTCTGAAAATGCTAGTGTCCTTTGCTTCAACCAGTACTTACTTTGATGTGTTTTTTTCTTGAAATACACTGTAAACTCCAGATGAGACATTTCTGAATTTCCTTAGAGTTGAGAGAAGAATGTTTATCACTTAGAATAAGCAGATCATGGTTCCCTACAGCTCCTTACTGGAGGGTCAAACATCACTATCATTTTAGATAGGTCCCTAATGCACTGTTTTTATGCACTTAGAGAGAACGTTGTATCTAAACAGGTCTAAAAGGCAACATTTCTTGCCAGCAAACTAAGCTTTGCTTTCCTAGCCTCTGGTCTGTTCTTTCACTATGTTCTTTATTGTCTTCACTTTCAGTGCCTGAGGAAGAAAAAACATAAAGACACTGTTTTAATCCACGTCTCAGATGAGGTTCATGGTCCCCAGTTCTGAATTTCTTTTCCTCAGATAACACTTTATCTTTTGGTTTTCTAACTGGAGCTGGATAGAAATGGGTTCATTGGTAAGTTTTCAATCTAACTTGTTTAAGTAGTTAGGCAACAAGGACTCTAGTTTTTCATTTCTACAGTATCAGTTGATCCCAAATTTCTTTGGTGTAGACCAGTAATGAGAATCTCTTTTTTGTCTCATCATTTGCTGGAAATGGAGGAGTGCACCTCATGGAGGTGCACATTTGCACATTTGAAATATGTGCTAAATATGTCTTATCCTTAAGCAAGAACTAATTTAACTACATTTAAATTTTCCTTGCTACAGCCTAAGCCTTTCTTGTCTATCCAAGTCTTGAAAGCAAGAGCAGACACTGTCTATCATCTGAAGAGAAACATGAGAAGCTGTTTGTGGCTACAAGTTAATGATCCACACTGGGAAGCACAATACATAACTGCTTAGTCCAGCTGAAATAAAGAAATTGTGTAGAAATGGACTATTCTGAAGGGGCAAATAATCTTATTGCTTATTCTGCCTACCTATCTATCTATTTGTTTTCTGTGGGAAGGATTAAACTTGAAGCTGGACATCGGACAGTTCTATGGAATAGCCTTTCCAGAGTCTGGGAAAGGAACAGGCACCTATTGTCTAAAGTTGTTTATTTCAGAAAGAGAAGTGCTGTTCAGAGAATGAGTATCTCCATAGACTTGAAAAGCCTTGAAACAAGAATTTTTTGGGTTACGGGAATTTCCAGTGAATCTCAACTAAGCTTTCTAGTTTACTCTAAGAGTGCCTTTTTCTACACATGTAACCTCTAAGTAGGAACATGAAGTTCCTGTTTAGTAGGAACAGAAGTAGGACAGAAGTTGCAGTGGAACATTTACTAAAGTTGTCTGAAGACTCTCTACTGGGAGGAGAGATAGAAGTCTTTGTCTAAAACCTTAGAGACATTTTTCTCTTCCCTAAATACCAACAGAGTAATTCTGGTAGGTATCAGGACATCACCCGCAATTCTGATGTTTTCAATTGGTGCTACAAATATTCTTCAGAAAAATGGTCCTTTATAACATCTTCAAAAGTTTTGAACATACTGGAGATTTGACTTAGATGAAACATCAGTCCTGAAAGAACTCTGTTTACAACATATTGTACTTTTCTTTCCTCTTTCTCTCCAATGCAATGGCTTTCCATTTGAACACAGAGCTCTAGAGCAACAGGCTGTTGAATCATCTTGGCACTAAAGCCGTGGTATCCAATGGCAGTCTGAGTGCTGATTTAATTTTGGAGATCTTCTGAACCTGTACCTGCTTCAATGCCACTGATTTGGACTTAAACACTGTATGAGAATTATCTCTTGCTTAATAGTTTCATTATGTACTTTGCCCACACACCAGCTGGAAAGCGTTTTCCTTATAATCTTGTCAACTGTCTTG
Organism: Streptopelia decaocto; assembly: GCF_964273445.1. Lineage (NCBI taxonomy): Eukaryota > Metazoa > Chordata > Aves > Columbiformes > Columbidae > Streptopelia > Streptopelia decaocto. Next base: position 200,697,627 of record NC_138663.1, read on the forward strand.
GCATCGACCCTGTCCTGAGTGCCAGCTGGGAAATAGTTTCCCTGCAGCTTGCAGGAGTGTCTCAGAATGGACATTTTCCCTGGGCTGGCTGGAAACAGCAGCTTTGTGGTCTGGTGTTTCTGTCTGACACTTCTGACAGAAGAGAGAAGGAGAACTGGTATTTATCAGAATCTCCTGAAAACATTCAGACAACTCTTTTCACAATTAGCAGTTTCAAGAGGAAGACTCCCAAACCATGAGAAAGCAACAGCCATTTACTTAAAATTCCTGTGAAGAGTAGAAGAGTACCACAAGAGTAGAAAATGGAACTGCAGTCAAACACCCAGCACTATGTGCTTCTCTCTCTGTTCTCTGACTCCGGGGACACAGCTGCCAGGCCCACGGTCAGTGAAGGGCTGCACTGCAGTCCCTGCATCCCACGCGGGTCACCACTGCAGTGCTGTCCATCTGCGGGGACATTCTGGGCTGGGAAGACAAGTCTTGCAGCAGCCACGTCTCCAACAGGAAAGGATGTGTGACCATTTCTGAAGTGGAGAGCAGAACTGGAGCATGACAACCACAAGCTGTTTGAAGATGATTGTTGGTGTCATGATGCCTCTTCTCTCCTACTTAAGGTGACGAGTGGCAAGAAAATTGCCCATTGTTTCCTTCTGGTAAATGCTGAAGTCTTCCCTCTGCTCTCTCTGCAGGCTGAGCCACACACCTGCAGTTCATGATCTCCTGGGTACAAAGATGCTCGTGTCACAGCTGGACAGAGATGGCCACACTCCAACCCTCACTAATCTCTCAGTTCTGTTATTTACTGATGTTGTGGCTGCACGGTCTGGGGTTTGGAAAATGAGTGCTAACTTTTCAAATGGTAAAAATAGTGGCCTGTAGTGGTGGCCTAAGGAAGAACAGAAGATACTATGAAAGAAGATAAAGCTCAAATTTAAAGAGAGGTCTAAAGACAAAGAATTATATGAAGAGTTTTTCCCAAGAAGTTGCCCTAAGCAAAATGGGATTTATCCCACTTGTCATGGAGGCTGGTAATCTCCAGCCTATGAAGACTGAAAGAATGCTGCACTATTACTCTTCCATTTCAAAAAAATAAGGATTGCAGCATTTTTCATTTCTTTTCCTTTTCAAATACAATAGCTAACATGTAGAAAATAGTTGCTGCAATTCCTCTAATTTCATCCATCAATCGAATGCTGTAGAAACTTGATTTGTATAACAGCACTTAAGGCAGTAAGTTTGCAGGAATTATGGAAATACGCTTAAAGCAGAGTGCCCTTGCAGAAGGCAGTGTGAAGCAGAGTACCCCAATATAGAAGGCAACGAGCTAAAATGTAGAAATCTCTCTCGCAGTCACATAATAGCAAGTAATTATCACCATTATTATTAGTACAGAGGTATGGCCCAGTAGGGGAGTTTAATCTCCAGAAAAACTGCATTTACGTTATGATGAGGTATTTCTATTTTTGCTGGGCTGGCACTATATAAACAATAAAGATAAAAGGCGTGATCTAATTTTTGGCTTCTCCAAGGCTGCATTTGGTCCACAGATGGATCTTTGAGAATATATGTGTTACAGGAAAACAGTTACTTACGGATAATTTGTTTTCTTCTGCATTGTAAGCAGGGCTCAGTAAGCTGCCTGTTCTGCTGTTTTCAGGAAACAGCCCAGCAAAGCCCAAAGGATACCCTGTTGGTGGTGATGGAGATTTATCATCTGTTTTCTGTTCATGACCTCTGTCAAGTGCATAAGGAGATAAAGTGCTATCACTTTTTGAACCAGTGATACTGTGTTGGCCATATAAAGCAGGACTACAGTTTCTGTGGTAACCACTGGGTCTGAACATAGCAGTCTGTTGGAATTCCATTTCCCATTCATCTTCCTTTTGGAAAGTTCTAAAAGAGAAAAAAAAAGAAAGTATGAAAGCTAGTCAAAACCAAGCTATCACAGCAAAGCCAAGGTTGTTGTTTTGGTGTTGGGTTTTTTCGGTTTGTTTTTGTTTGGTTTGGGGTTTTTTTGCCTTTTTTTGTTTGTTTGCTTGGTTTGTTTTTTTTTTTTAAGATTTATTTTTTATTTCTTTTATTTGTTTGTACATCAAGTCAGGTGTAAGATTAAGCATTACCAAGTTGCAGCAATTTACCAGCCTTTTATGTAAGTTACTGTCAATGCCTGAGTGTGCATTCGCTGTCTGCTTCAGCTGCGACTTAAATCACACTAATTTAAACCCTTCTGCTGGAGCTTGAGTAACTTTGCCTTATAACTGTAGCAGGACAAGAAATAAAACAGAAACTTGCTTCAGGTATTGAAGATACCAATTGTCCTTACGTGTTACCCACCCATTTCCAAAGGTTACCACCCGTTTAGCTTTTTGGGGGAAGCAGCGATGTGAGCACTCTCCAGTCGTGTAACTTGGCTTTCAGTATGAGGGGAACTAGAGTGAATTTAGCGACAGAAATAGAGGGAATGAAATATGAAATTATAAGTGAGATGGGAAAGACCCCTTTTACTAGTGGTTGGGTAATTAGCCAATTTTGATCTAATATCACCTTAAACAACTGTGTTCAAATACCTAGAATTTTGAATAAATGCTTAAATAAGTTAAATAAAAAAGTAGTACAGGAATCTTTGATCCTGCATTTTTACTATACTACTAATTTCTCCATTGATTTAATGGAGATTAACAGGAGAAATAGAGAATTTTTTTAAATACACTTTAAAAAAAAATTTACAAGAACATGCTTTTGTAACAGTAACTGAAACCTTCATGCTCACAAAAGAATTTTTAAGTATTTTATTATGGTGTTCCATAACTTTTGTATCCCACTTACAGTGATCAGAATGGATGTGAAAGCATGTATTTGTATTCATTTGTAGCTCTGTGAAGCCAAAACTATTACAGTTAATAGCACAGAACAATTCTGAAACCACATTGATAAGAGCAGAGAATTTAAAGAGCAGCTTGTCTACTGAATTAGACTAATTTTCAATTGTAATCTTTACTTGCATTATATACCAAAACATGCAAAAAAAAACCCCAGACTTTATTACATTACTGTTACAATGTTGCTGACTGAGGAAAAAAATGACACTGTACTGAGGTCTGTGCTTATGATAAAATCAAAATTTTAGTCTTTGGAGGTAACTGGTATATACTTAAACATGATAGCAGTTCAAGAAGATCCTCTCATTGCAAATATCCTAAAACACTTTACTATTTTGAAATGCAGCCATAAAAGCTTTTAAAAATCAAGTTCTCACCCACTAAAACGTAATTATTATAAATATTAAGGAGTATGCAGTGCTGCTCAGATCCAAGGAAAAGGCTTTTCTTTTCCCCCCAAATAAAAAAAGAATTTGCCAAGCACATGGAAAGGACAGTGTTTTCTGCATGAAGATTACACCATCATTTTCTAATCTTAATTTAGACATTTGGTGTTGGGAGAGAGTCGCTGTGCAGTCTTAATGGACCCTGCTTGTGCCTAAGCCCTGAAACATGAAACTGAGCGCTCCATGAATGGACTGTGCAGAACGACTCAGAGAACTAATGAAGAACATATTTTTCTCTGGTTGTAAAAGAAATAGTGATTGAGACACTCTGAATGCTACAGAAAAGCAAATTATAAGCATGATAGTATAATATTATTATTGCTATACTATTATTATACATTCTAACATAAAACTCTCTGAGAATATTCACCGAATTTTCCAGTTTTCTAAATCATCCTTTTAAGGCAGAGTTTTCTCCTTTCTTTCATGCCTTTCTTTAAATAAATACACTTTGCTCTTTGGACACAAGAGAACACATTTTTCTTTTTTTATCCCCCCTGTTTTAAAGTCCATTCCATCTAATGTTCGTATGAAGGGCACAGTGAAAAATCTGCCACAACTGAAGATAGATGGCATGAATAATAAAATCACAGATTTGTTTTTCATCTTGTGTTCTGACCTTTTTGGAAGTAATTTCTTCTGTAAACCCACAGTGAAGTCTATGTGATCTGTTTTTTGTTTGTTTGTTTGTTTGTTTTCCCCAGCACTGTGCCCTTGTGGCCAGGAAGGCCAATGGCATCCTGGGGTATATATTAAAGGGGGGTGGTTAGTAGGCTGAGAGAGGTCCTCCTTCCCCTCTACTCCGCCCTGGTGAGATCCCATCTGGAATATTGTGTCCAGTTCTGGGCCCCTCAGTTCCAGAAGGACAGGGAACTGCTGGAGAGGGTCCAGCACAGGGCAACAAAGATGATGAAGGAGGTGGAGCATCTCCCTTATGAAGAAAGGCTGAGGGAGCTGGGTCTCTTTAGTGTGGAGAAGAGGAGACTGAGGGGTGACCTTATTAATGCTTATAAAGGGTGAGTGCCACGAGGATGGAGCCAGGCTCTTCTCGGTGGCAAACAATGATAGGACAAGGGGTAATGGGATCAAGCTGGAACACAAGAGGTTCCACTTAAATTTGAGAAAAAACTTCTTCTCAGTGAGGGTGACAGACACTGGAACAGGCTGCCCAGGGAGGTTGTGGAGTCTCCTTCTCTGGAGACATTCAAAACCCACCTGGACATGTTCCTGTGCGACCTCACCTAGGCGTTCCTGCTCCAGCAGGCGGATTGGACTAGATGATCTTTTGAGGTCCCTTCCAATCCCAAACATATTGTGATTCTGTGATACTGTAACTGTTTCTCTATGTATTTATATGTATTTAATAACAGTTATTACTGTTATGTTATAGCTTACTTCACTAAGATCAGAATTTTCAGACATGCATGACTACCGTTATGGTAGCTTTTAGATAGTAAAAACAGACACTCACCTCTGGAAAAAAAGGACTGATTTTTTAAAGAAACTCCATTTCCTCCTGTAATCCATAGGATTCCTTTGGCTGTTTGCTATCTTGGAAAAACATGACACCTACATTTAGGTGCTTTGATATGGATACTATGCCTTCACTTCTGACAGACTTCACAGTTGGGGTTTAAATTTCTGCCAGTTCAGTTCAAAATGATATCTAAGAATAGAGGTCTGGTTTGAATACAAATGTAAAGGTGGGTAAATATCTGCAAATTTGTAAAAAAAGGCCATTTGTTAACACTGGCAGTGCAAGTACAAAATAACTGCCTTTGAATAACTTAAGATTTCAGTGGATTTCCTGTCACAGAGCATTTAACATATACACATACTTCACAAAAATAATATCACTGTTGACATGGCGACATATGGGACAAGAGTGAAAGAACAATATCCTCACAAATGGAATTTATATAGACAGGATCAATTTCTCCAGATTCATGTATAAAATCAGCCTGGTCCCTATGCGATCAATAACGTCTGGCGCAAAACAAATTCCTTACGCAGCTTGTGCCAGTTGACGTACCTGCTCTTGAGAAAAAAACCCTACAGGTCATTAATGATCAGAATGTCTTCAGAATTTGTGCTGGTTTTGCCTTGCAAGTGCGACTGCCAGCTTGATTTAAAAAATGGTTAAAAATGGGAACAAAGATGATGAAGGGAGTGGAGCATCTCCCTTATGAGGAAAGGCTGAGGGAGCTGGGGCTCTGGAGCTTGGAGAAGAGGAGACTGAGGGGTGACCTCATTAATGTTTATAAATATAAAAAGGGTGCGTGTCACAAGGATGGAGCCAGGCTCTTCTCGGTGACAGCCAATGATAGGACAAGGGGTAATGGGTTCAAACTGGAACACAAGAGGTTCCACTTGAATTTGAGAAGAAACTTCTTCTCAGTGAGGGAAACAGACACTGGAACAGGCTGCCCAGGGGGGTTGTGGAGTCTCCTTCTCTGGAGACATTCAAAACCCGCCTGGACACCTTCCTGTGTAACCTCATCTGGGTGTTCCTGCTCTGGCAGAGGGATTGGACTGGATGAGCTTTCGAGGTCCCTTCCAATCCCTGACATTCTGTGATTCTGCGATTCTGTGTTTTCCTGCAGAGACTCTTTTAACAGCTTCCAGTTTATCCATTCCAATAACTGATATGGTGGTGAGTGTGACTGGGAATGTGGGACCTCCAAAAGGTCATGAGAACCTCCTGAAGACAGATATTTCACTGTCAACACAAACCCTTGAAGCTATGCTTGAGTAAGCATTCTCTCCTAGCCCCTTTGCTTTTACCACATGATAAAACTGCACTTTGGCTTGAGCAATTACCTATTTAATGTGTATTTTAATGGTCAATAAGCAGCCTTTCATTTGGGAACTCACATGCATGTTTCAATTTTGGAAGAAACAGGCTAAACACAGCAGCTTCATCAGAACAAGCCCTCCTCAGCCATGTGAAAATGAAAATCAACCGCGTGTGGCCAAGGACTAACTAAAGGATTGAAATCTTGAGGGTGGGGAAAGCTCATGTAAATGGCAATTAGAGAAGTAAGTCAATTATCATATATGAGAACAGTAATTAAGTGAAGTGGTTATTGGTGTGATGTGGCCACAGCCTTTCTTAGCAAAAAGATGCCACTCTTGCATATCTTACTTTGTAGTATTTAGAAATTCACTGTGTCCTGAAAGGAAGAAGGAATCACGCCTCATTCTAAATTACCAATACAATTTCCTGCAATTTCCTGTATTTTCTCTAGAGGTCTCCGATCTAATGACTGTGCCCATGCCTCCGATAGTACTGGTTGTGAGACATGACTGAAACATATTCTAGAATATACTTGGTTGAAGACTTTTTTCTCACTTTGCAAACCTTTTAAGGCTACTGAATGAAAACAGGAATAACAAAAAGTACAGCTTCTGAAAATTACTACTTAAAACACAACACTCCCCCCCTGCACAAACACTACGTTTTCTAGATTTTTTTTTTACTTTTTTTCCCCTTTCTCCAGTGTGATAATTACCATGGAAACAGAACTGCAAATTAAAATAGAAATAACATGGTTTATGCTCACAATAAAATAAAACATACCCCAGAGTTTAACTCAGCCAACATCAATTGCCTGGTTTATCTGCATACTTTTGATGGCTGAAAATTTTAGTTTTCTGAGAAAATCTTGAGGTAGTTCCGTGTTGGGAACAGAGAGTACAGAGGGAGTCCAGTCTTACAAAGACTGGTTTGCTGATCCGTATATGCAGTACTTGTGGAATTTGCGCATTTATTTGAAATCTGCGTATGTATTTATTTAGCTAAAAAGTTTTTAATTTAGGAAATCAAATGCATGTTTTAGATCCTGAAAACCAGGCTCAATGTATCTGTTTCATCAGATTAATTAGAATCAGAGTAGAAATTGTATTCAGTAGTGTGGTTGAGACTTCTGTTGTGCGGGAGGTTTGCTCTCCCTGGTTTATCTCTCCCAGTTTTGATTTAACATTGGTCTTCAATGCCTATGAAATCAAAATCCTGCAGATTACATGCGTAGTTCTATTGTCTCTTACACTTAAATTCTCATTAATGACATATCACAGTTCCTCATGTACAGCAAGTGTAATTCCTGAGAAAATAGGAAAAAGTCATCCTTTTTCTTACTTTTTCTCACTTAAGAAGACTGGAAGCACGAGCAAAAATTGCGCTGACCAATTTTCAGTGAAATTATGAGACCTCCATGTGCAGAATAATCTGTATCTTGGTTTGTAAATGTTTGTTTCAGCCAAACCTATAATTTGAAACTTTAGGAAAACAGCCATGCCTGCCACTTCTATTTATGTGTGTGTATTATGTATATACATACATATATATGCGTATATATACACATGTATAGTGTATGTATCTACATAAACATGAATAACACCTCCAACATAAAACATCATATTTAAAAGCAAAAATCAGGAGGGAACGTAGCTACATATAATGGGATGCCTTTCTATTTTGCAGAGAGAAAATCACTTTAAATTTTGCCGAAGACTGAATGTATGAGTTTGAAATTTTAACCTGTACAATTTTAGCTCCAATTATTTAATCTTTCTTTCACAAAACTGTTTTACATTCGCACTATCGAGTAAGTTCTTTATTACAAATGATCAAAATATTTAGATTCCTCTTAATTTTTACTCTCCTGTACTGTGAAATATTGCTTAGCAGGGAGTTTGATTTTTTTATTAATGCAATCCCATGATTTTAACATATTTGAATATAATTCAGTGCTTCACTGGATACAGGGAATTAAGAAGGAAGTCATCAATACAGTATGTTTTCTATGAGTTTGCATATTCCTAAGTCTCACTATTTTTTCCTAGCAAGGAGTTTATTGTAGTAATGATTTATTCAGGGCATCTGAAATTATGTTTCTTTTAAAAATCAGGTCACCCAAGAACACCAAAACTAGACAAGGCATTAAAATATATTTAATGAAACTTCCAGCAAATTAAACTGGTGGGACACAAAGCTTTTCAGCAGGAGTTGTAGTTGAAACTGCTTATTAAGATAACCTCCTGTGAAGCAGTTTACCTCTCATGTTGGTTTTTATATCCTTTCCTTGTCTTGTTTTTATTTGGCAGTAAAAATACATTCCGTCCTGTTTTGCAAAACCTGGAACTAAGAATAACTTAAGCAGCAAATAAAAAGTTTTTTGTTTTGTGTGACAAATATTGAAATAATGATCAAACATTTCTGGGACTCCATTTATTGCCAAATTCAGTTAGCCACCCAGAAACATGTAAGAAGTTCTTACAAATAGACTAACTAGGTCTGATATTTATGTTGGTGGGAGTTCCGAATGAACAGAAACAGAAAAAAAGCTTAACAGGTTGGCCCAGTTAGATGCTTCCAAAAAACTTACAGGAAATTTCATATACATGTACAATCTAAATATTACCTGTTTTCTTCTTCTTGCATCTTTGAATGGGTTTGGCAGCTGTTCTCTGTTTCTCTAAATGTATCCATGTGACCCAGTATCGATGTTTCTGTGTCATTTTGTAGTTTAACAAGACTATTCTGTAATCTTACATTCTCATGTTCCAGTTTGGGAATGGAAGCTGTGAAATTTCCATGTTCTTTGTTAGATAAATCTATAGTCTGTGAAAGGAGATACAACCATCATTAAACAGTTATTTTTTTCCACAATAAATGTTACTATTTTTAACAAGCAAACACAAAACAATGTTCTATGCTGAAAAAAGACCTAGCTAAAAGAGAATTGCCTCCAGAATAAAAAACACTGTAGATGAATGGAAAAGAAGGGATAACAGCCGCCATAACACAATAAAACAGATTAAAATTTCTCAACAAACATGCATTCAAAATATTATTGTTGTATATTCATTGCTTGCTTTGTAAAACTTACGACATAAAAGCAACCATAGCGGCTAGAGCTGCAGACTGTATTGCTCCCTCCAGTAACAATTCCACCAAAAATAACAAGAAAAATTATAGGAGTTCATTACTATACTAGATACAAGGCATGTCTACAGGCACAATTTAATATCTGTGCCGAGATACAATCGCCTTCAGTTTCAGAGGCAGTAAAATAGAGATCCTGGTTTGTATCACTAAACCCTGCTTCTCCACTGGGTTACATGGGATACAAGCCAAAATACCACAAGTGCAAGGAGCACATATGCTGTGACCAGGGCTAACGAGGCCCATCCACCAAGAGATCCAGAGGGAAAGAGGGAGATCAGCTCTGGAGGTTAATTAGCCAGGATACCTCATTCCTTTTTTGTCCCATCACTTGTTCCATGAAGCCCGTGATGCACACCTGAGCTAGCTCATTGGGAGCTACCTCTCTGCAGTATTCTGCATTGTGCTGTGTAAATGCATTTGCAACAGTTTACTGTCATCAGCAGAAAATTCTCAACAGATTTATTAGATTACACTCAAAAGACTAAAACCCCATGCCTTTTATTAACTAGTGCTTTCATATATTTCTAGATTTACCTTATCCTTTTGGAACCCAACAACTCAAGAGTATTAAGGGTTTGGCTTAGCACCACTGGGCTCCTGCACCTGAAAGCTTGTCTATTCTGTGCACTGCCTCCCAGGGAGGTGTCATGGCCCCAAGCCTGACAGTGTTCAAGAAGAGACTGGACAACACCCTCAGACACACGGTGTGAACTGTGGGGTTGTCCTGTGCAGGGACAGGAGTTGGACTCTATGATCCTTGTGGGTCCCTTCCAACTTTGGACATTCTGTGATTCTAACTGGTCTGATGTGTCTTTGTACAGACCTTGCCTTGCTTAGGTAGTCTTAGGGGAAATTTATGATCCAAGTTGGCATGGAAGTGCCAGAATGTGTAAGAAAATTTAATATTTTATGTAAGGGTGGGGGGCATGGCCTCAGCTATGTTTCCCAAGTGGAGAGGAGTGGCAGAACAGAGGAAGAAGGATGGTGCTAAATCACCCTCCCACTAATATCTCTAGGATCAGCAGTATAGTTACAACAGCACAAACGCCAAAACTGAGGCAGCACAGCTACATTGCCTTTGGAATCTGAATAAGTAACTCTGCCTGATGGTGCACTACACCAAACTGACCGAGGCTGCCACCAGTTTGCGGGCTCTGCTGTACTCTACAAACACATCCATAAAAATCTCTCCAGTCCCTGCAATCTTAATATCAAATATCTCACAATCTTTAATGTAAAGTAGGAAAAAATGTTAAGTCCACAGACACATTGATATGTGACCGTGGTATATCTAGTAACCAGATTTTACTGTTAAAATTTAGCAAATGTGATATCTGCAAGGATTCTTGTCCCACAGCTTTTCTCAATCTTCATTAAGAACATCACTTTAGAGAAGAGCTAGACATTCATACATACATCCATATTTCCACAGTAATATATCATATATACATATAGCCATAATATTGTACATATATGTATAGGTAATACATCACTGATAGACATATATGTTATTTTAAGGGTGTGGAAAAATTTGACATTCTTTCATGCGTTTGTCAGTCTACAATAAGACAATTAACAGGCCACAAATCCTCCCCCAGATGTATTTACAGCAGTATTTACAAGCAACATTTCAGTTGTTTTTTTCATAGTGAGAGATACAATAACTGCAGATGTTCTTTAAACAAGGGATGTTCTGAAGCTTATTGTGGAAGGCAGCATATATAATATTTATTATGTCCATATAAACTACAGTTCTACATGATATTATGCACACTTTTTATGAATTGAACTTTAAATATCCCCTATTTGGAGAGAAATAAATACTAAAGTCTGAAAATAAGCTGAGTGGGGGCAAAATGTGTCGGTTTTTTACACTACTATTTAAATATCATATGAACAAAGACATAAAGCAGTAAAAAAGGGACATATATTTGTATCTGTGAGAATGATGACTGTTTAAAAACAAATATTTTCTGAAGTGATGTCACTTAGAAAAAACAGGCTCCAAGAAACTGTTTACTGTCTAGACAGTTACTGGAAAATTTAGCTTACTTCTAGTTTACTACAATTAAGGTCAAAATTATGCCTAGCTATACCCATCTTCAGACTGTGTGTGAATACCACTTGGTTTTGATTATATCACACACCCTATTATTTATTTCTTTTACTCAAGCCAGAAATCTCTAAATCTGCCATGATCTTAATCTACATTTACAGTTTTACTGTAAGTAACTGTTCTGCATATTGCACAGATTTAAAAAAAAAATAATTACCATGCAACTTTTACACTCCTGGTTTTCCAACATCTCTTTTAGATGTGTGTTTTCAGATTTGATAACTTTGTACTGGAAATCCAACAACTAGGAAAAGATTCAATTCTTAGTTAAATTCAAGTGTATAACTGTTAACTTGAAATAACACTCAGTTTAGATATAAAGACAAAGAATTATGAAACTAACTATAAAGATTTTCTTTAAAATACAGCAATAGTAAAGCAGAAGGAGGTATTGAACTTCTATAAAAAATGCAATGCCTCTGATATTATTTACCTTTTTGAAAGAAGTGATAACAGGAATACAAGGGAGTTCATACAGTTAAAACACATAAGGAGGGACAGATTTTGCAGGCCACTGAAACTGGATGAAATCCTAGTTGTGAATCCTAGGAACAACATCCACTCTTCTAGTGAAACAAAAAGGAATATGGCCTGGTAAACAGTGCCACGCAGTAGGAGGCAACTCTTATTTTCCGAAACACTAAATTTCCTACTGTCAAAAGTAAGGTATTATGTTAATCACAATTTTCAATATGCAGTGAACCCTTCAGAAAACCCGGATACCCAGAAACCTCTGAATATGAAGGTTCTTTTTGGTTTACAAAACTAAGTAATGAAGATAACATATTTGGTTTTAAAACCAACATTTGCCATTAGAACAATGGTATCTTACAGTTTTCAGCTTTCAAATTACCAGAATTTTCTAAGCAGATTTGTAACAATAAGATCCCCTGAGAGGGGATCTTTTTTATGCTTATAAATATGTCAAGGATGGGTGTCAAGGGGACGGGACCAGATGCTTTCCAGATGCCCAACAATAGGATGAGGGGCAACGGGCACAGACTGAAGCACAGGGGGTTCCATCTAAACATGAGGAGAAACTTCTTTACTTTGAGAGTGCCAGAGCCTGGAACAGGCTGCCCAGAGAGGCTGTGGAGTCTCCTTCTCTGGAGACATTCAGACCCACCTGGACACATTCCTGTGTGACCTGCTCTGGTGAACCTGCTTTAGCAGGTGGGTTGGACTAGATGATCTCTAGAGGTCCCTTCCAACCCCAACCACTCTTCAAAAAGCTTTAAAAAAATCTGAAAAATTAGGAAACTTTCTAGATAACCTAAGAAATGCTTCTAATGATAAAGTGCATACAAGAACAACAAACTGGAAGTTTTCAAGATCTTTTGCATGTTAAAAAGGTCAGAATGAATTGCACTTTTGATGTACAGTTGACATTTACTGGTGCTTTCTTGCTCCAGTGTCAATTTGACTGTGTTAGTAATACTTCACAGCCATTGCAGCACTGCTGATGAAACCTACAGCACGAAATGTAATGTATTTTTTTCACAGATAATGTATGTGATTATCAATAGAGTGGAGTAAAAGCATCTAGGCTGGTTGTGGCTGCTTGCATACCTGTTGTTTTGCTAACAATTTGTCTTTTAGTTCTAACTCCATTTTTAACTGTCTTTCCAGAAGACCAGCTTTCTCCACGATAGTTGCTATAGTGATCTCCTTCTGATGAAGCTCTTCTGTCAGGTCAGAGATTTCTGTCTTCATTCTTTCCTGCTCAGAGCGATGGGACTGCTTCTCTTGATAAACATGGTTTCTTATCTGTAGCAAATATGTTTCAAAAAGAAAAAATGTTGTGCAGTAAATCTGTCTGCATCACTTACTACCTACCAGTGACTTCTTTTGCTGTTGCTTCCAAGACACCAACTCTTCTAAGCAAATCAGAGACTTTTGAGACTATATGAAATGCCTTAATGACTCAGTGCACATAGCTTTATTTCTTTTTACATCTTTTCTCCACCCTTCTCTTGTGCTTTCATTTGCCTATTTAGTATTAGAAATGAACAAAACATAAGGCATTTAAACGAACATTCAAAAATAATATAAGAATAATGATGTTAATTTTAAGAATTGGAATTTATGGCAAAGAATATCCAAGGAAATATCAATTCAATAAACCTAAGTATGATTTATTTATATTGCTCTTGAGTTAATTTAGGTTTAAAATAAGTTTAATGCAGCCTAAATTAATTTAGGAGCAATATAGATAAATCAATCTAGGGACTACTTAATGAGAAATTATGTTAGAAATAAAGAGTATATATGGCAAATCACTTTATGAGAATTTTTCCTGCCATTATATATAAAATTTAAGGTCTAACTTTCTGCACTATCTCCTGTGCAGAGTTCTCCAAAGAATCAACACAAAGATTGTTTTTATAATCTTTCTGCTATAACCATTATAGATTTTTGTATTATATAAGAAACAAAACTACAAAAGCCAGCATAACAACCTTTGAACCCACTTTAATAATTCCTCATAGTACTGTACACAGTCAGGAACAGATGGCATTTCATTTTTATTCATGCAAACTACACAGAAATACTAGAATTGTAAACAAATAGATGTAGATGCAAAAAACCCCCAAGAGCTAGATCATGACTATCGTGCCAAAATTGCTGCATCCAAGTCAGCTGCATCCAATTAGAGACATTTCTGCCTCTGTGCTGCTCAGCAAGACCACAACATGCCTGCAAGTGTTTTGGCCAGTGGAGCCACATGCTGTTCCGCAGCGTCCCGCCGCTGGACTGCACAGGAAGTGACTGCTTCCTGCCACAGTGACTTGTATCGGCTGATCCGTTGGCATATCTTACATCTGAGACCAAATTACTGCTTACCTCCTATATTAGTTATTCATAGCCTTGGAGGGTTTATTGCTTGCAGGGTGTTACCTGAATCCCAGTGATGCTTGGGCATGGTCCCTACCACTATGTCAATGAAGTAGCTTGGCTCTGTTGTTAGCGTACAGAATCAGAATGTCAATTTTACAGCTACACAACCAACTCCAGAAATGCAACCACATATGAAAATTCCTTCATAAATGATAACTTCATGCTCCCCTAAAACCACAATTTAACCTCCCGCTCTCTTCTGCTTATGCACATACCCAAGGTCAGGACTTTGCTCTCTTCTAAAACTCCTTTACTGAAGTTAAGATCTGGAAATAATGATGTGAAATACCTTTTTTAGCTCTTCTTGTTGGTGTTCTTCACTTTGTGCCAATAGTAATAACTCAGCAGTTCTATTTTCCAGTTGCTCAGTAAGTTGTGCATAGGATAACTGATGCCTATAAATATGAAATAAACAAAACATGAAATAAGCAGAGTGTTTAATAACCTTTACCTTCCAGTATCCTCTCCACAGCATAAAACTATGGATGACCTGCTTGCTGATGAAGAAAAAGAAAAAAAACATTTAAAAAGCCCACAACCAAAGATTTGGTGTAAACCAGGTTGGATCTTGGGAGATTTCTAGAGATTAAGGACAATGCAAGTGCGTGCAGATAGAATCCTGAAATCTTTTATAGATTGGGATTTCATATAATCTGAAAGAGCTATGGTAGATTAGATAAACTATGAAAAGATGAACATTTTACTCAAAGAAGATTAGGAAAAATCTTAATCACACTACTTCCAAAGTGGTTTAATGCTGAGAAAATGAAAGACACTGTAAACATATAAATAGAAATATATGAAATGCATTGATTTGTAGAGATCTAGGCAGCATTAAAGCCTTTTAACAGAGCTTGCATCTATATACGCAATCTCATAATATACAATTGCCAATGAAAATGTTTATTCTAAAATTGTTTATAATGTGACATTCGAATCCAGAGTATCTTTTCATACAGACTTAATTTAAATCAAATGTAAGGAAGAAGTTATTAACTCAGAAGTACTTGTAAATGTAAGTGTTGTCTTCAACATACATACTTTGTTTGCGTCTCCTGCATATCTTTATACTCTCTGATTTTCGATAATTCTGCATGCAACTGTTGGCATTCTAGCTGTATCCTTCTCCAGAGAGCATCCCGTGACTGCAGCTCATTTCTCATTTCTGAAAAGGCTACCTCCATCTTCTAAAGAAACAAGCAAATACATAAATAGTTAAATAAAATTAGACAGCTCAAAATGCTGTAATTTAATACATCATTTTCTACACCTGTATAATTTGTATGAAAGGGCATACATGCTTTTATTTTTACTTTTATTTCTAAAAAACGCATTGCTTTCCTATCAGTTACTTCCTCCAGAAATGTGATCTAAAATTCAGATGCTGAATATTTTTTAGATCTTGCAATGTTCCAATTCATCTGTCTCTGAAACTATCATAAGAAACATCATTCAGAAGCTTTATCATACTAAATGCATCTAAAATACATAGTATGCTTGTTTCAGTAGGTAAGAGAAGAACTTGGAAATATAACCACAAATAACGACAACAAAAAAATAGCAATAATAATCAGATTCTGGCGATAACAATATTCGGAGTATATTTATTTCCTCTCACCTAGGATCTGAAAGCATGTTCCAAATTTAAAAACCCTGTTTTCCAAGGATGTTGATCCTTTGTGTTTAAAACTATTACACTAAAAACACTACTGTCTTTCATAATTTCTTTATTTTGTTTTAATACAGTTACCATGTTTAAAAGCAAAAAGAAAGCCTTTAAAATTTCAAATGACAACTGGAATCCAGAAATGACATTGCAAGCGAAGAACTTCAAAGGTTTATTTCCCTTAGAGTCTCATATCAGAATGACCTTCCTTCCAAGCAGCCTGTGGTTTTCCTCTGGCCGAAAGGGCTGCTGAAGGCAGATATGAAGTGCTTTTGTGTTTTTTATAGGGGCTGCATATACAGATTCATTCATCTTATCCTTTGTTAAATTAAGGCTGAGAGAGCTTTTTTAAACTCTGAAATGCAACTCTGGACATATTCAAGTGAAATAAAGCTTAATGAATTGTTAAAATTGCCTGCAAGACTTGCCTGTGATCATCTTCATGTCTCCAACATTCAAGAAATAGCTGCAATTATTTGATAATATATGAATTTGGGGGAGATTAACCCCTCTGACTTTATTCTGGGGTGGATAAGGAGAATGAATGCTGCACAACTGTGTGGCAGAAGTCATATCATCTGTGGCGGACTGCAGTCATCATACATATTTACATAAATTGTATTTTCTTCTGTGAATTCTAATAATAGCAGGAGCAACGGAAGCCACAGCAGCAGCCACAACAATAACTGAAACAGAACTTCAGGTTATGATTTCCACACATGACTTCAAAAAATAATTTAGATACGTACCACTTATTATAGGAAATATCTATTGCATCTAGTTAAAACGCCAAAATGAAAGTTAATTTTGAACCAGAAAACTTTTTTTTTAGAAAATATGTAATGAAATATAACTATTTTAAGAGTCTGTTTCAAGTTGAAAAATTTACTAAAACCTCTCTTCTGTGAAAGCTTTTGCTTCAACTAGATTGCCATGTTTCATATCAAAAGGAAGCCTCAAAAATTTCCCGATCAGCTCCTGTTCTAGTTCTGCTTCAAGCTGTTCTACATTTTTAATACAATTATATGCTGTATTTCTGTGTAACTTAGTGTCAAGCAGCTGACTTAATGCAGACTTTCCAAGAATCAAGCCTCCTGTGTGATGTTTTCAGGCTGCCTCTCATGTATGGCTGCAATTAAGTTTGTCAGACCATTCATAAAATAGAAAAATAGTCTGCAGTCTCAGTATGGATCTTCTAAAGTTCATATTTTCTGTACAGCCAACACACTAGTCTTCTATACATTTCACTGTATCTCTCTTCCCTTGCTAATTAATAGTATGAGAGAAATATTTAGAAGCAGACATCAAATGGTCATAGGCAGAGAAGATATATGAGGCACAATACTGGGCTTGCTGCCAGTGCCACCAGCCCTTTCCCCACCGAGACCCCTGTCTGCTCCTCCCTCCTTTACCCACATCAGGTCCAACCATTCCCATCCTCCAGCCAGCACTCCTTCCACAAACCTGCTTACTCCTTCTGGCTTCTTTCCTTCTCATACGGACATGCCTAAGAAATTGTTTTCTCTGAACTACCTGTTTTCACCATACATTGACCTTACATCAGTCTTTCCCTTCTGCAGCTGTTTGCAAATGTGGCTTTACTAATGCATACACCAGTATCCCACACCACCAGCATGGTTGTTCTGCTACTTTCTGCTCTTATGCTGATTGTGTTATGTACATCTATCTCCACTTCTATGTAAAATGCTTTCGGTGATTCCTACAGCTCCCGTAGCTGGAGCAAAAATCTTATGAGGAGCGGCTGAGGGAACTGGGGCTGTTTAGCCTGGAGAAAAGGAGGCTGAGGGGAGACCTTATCACTGTCTGCAACTACCTGAAAGGAGGTTGGTCTCTTCTCCCAAGTAGCAAGTGATAGGACAAGAGGAAATGGCCTCAGGTTGCGCCAGGGGAGGTTTAGATATTAGGAAAATATTCTTCACAGAAAGGGTTGTCAGGCATTGGAACAGGCTGCCCAGGGAAGTGGTGGAGTCACCATCCCTGGAGGTGTTTAAAAGGCATTTAGACGAGGTTCTTAGGGACATGGTTTAATGCTAGAGTTAAGTTATGCTTGGACTCAATCATCCTAAGGGTCTCTTCCAACCAAAATGATTCTATGATCCTATGATTCTATTCACAGGATTCCAAAAAGACTCTTGCTTAAAGATGTTCTTAGAGGCTACAGCACAATGTCATCTGCTCTCTCTGTCATACGGCATCTATCCCCCCGCTCCAGTTGCCAGGGTTTGTTCCTCTCCATATTCTAGTCCCACTGCTTTTGATGGCAGCCCTTTTAACAGGCCCCCAAATGGAGTTTTTTGCTTGCATACCAATAACTTGTGTACAGGCAAATCACTCAGTGAACTAATCTGCAAATGAAATGTATAAACGTCACATGCGCTAAACTTGGCTGTTCCCACAACACTGGAAATGAAACCTCTACCACATGCATGTTAATTCCTATAAATATCAAATAAATCATATAAAATATTTTGCCTACAAAGTTATAACTTCAACTGCAAGGTTGTCGATAAACAGAAATAGGTTATCTTTCTCCAGAAAGTGTAGAAGTCACTGTAGGCCATTCAATATATTAGTGAACCTTGAAGTGCTTAAATTAATAAGCAAAAGTATTATTTATATATGTTATCAGAAAAAAATAGCAACGAGAATCTCATTCCTGATCTGTTTCGAACATAGCTAATATTAATAAAAAAGGCTGTAGATATCTCATAGTATCTCAATCCTGTATGAACTCATATATCACGACCATAAGAAGAGGCCCAAATGGCTGCCTTCATAGATCAGTGCTAAGCTGAAAAATGGCAAACTGGGGATAAGATAAAAACTGGTGGTTCTTCACATGGCTGGCAACTTAAAAATTCATTGACTGCAAAATCTCTCAATAATAAAGTATAGCACACACTCTTCTATATAGTTATTTACTAGCTATATGGCACAGTGTACAACAGGGCGTAAATCAGATAAAGAGATTTCATAGAAGTTATTTATATACAAGGAACTAAGTGAACCAGGCTAAGTTCCTGTAGATGCTATGGATATAGGAAAGTTAGGAAACTCTAAACAAACAGACAAGAATAAAACATCCTACTACATAGCAAACATTTCTTTTTCCCCTTTAAGTGTTACTCAAAAAATCGTATTGTTCATGGCTCATTCTGGGTTCCGGCAAAGAATACAGCAAATGTACAGATCTTCCATACAGCCATCTCAGTACAGCTTTTTAAAGTATATTCCTAAGAAATTCATGTTCCAAAATTAGTTTCACACTCATCAAGAAAAAGAAAAACTATTACTACCTGGCACTGGTTTTGGTACATTTTTAGCTCCTCCCGGAGTTTCAGATTTTCCTCTTCTAGTTTATACTTGTTTATTGCTATTTCATTCATAGTTGTCTTTAACTTTCCAATAATCAACTCATCCTTTTCACTTTCAGACTGGCCATAGGTAATTACCTCTTCTTGGTTTTGTTTCTTACTGCTTATTTGGAATTGATAATTCTGGGTTTGCTTCTATAAGACAAGAAAATCTTTGAATAAAATTCAATAACTATATGTAAATTGTGAGGACCAAACCTACTAAAATCATAAAGCTATTTCCACCTTCATCAAGATTTGCTTAGAATAGGTGGTGCAATTGGAGCAGTTTGCATTAATTCTCTAAAGGATGCTTCCTTTTTTTACTCTCAAGATCCTTGCCCTCGGTATGAAAAATGTTTCAGAAAGTTTCAAGGGCAGGAGAATTTTTTTCAAGGTTTTTTCTGTGTTGTTTCCCTAGCATTTAATGTTAGTTAGCCCTGAATATTAAAAACATGATTATGATGACCTACTCAAAGCAGTTATCTATAAAAAATAATTTGAAAGTAATGTTCCTCTTTGATTCATTGAACTCAGTAAGAGTTGTGTGTGTGTGCCTCAGGATAGACATTAACCTTTGACTAGAAGGCTGGCATTGCATCGTTCGTGTACAGACAGCTCAGTAACTACAGGAACTGTACTTTGATATCATTATCCTTCAACTTGGGGAAGAATCATTTGCACATTCTGTAGAGTCCCACACTCCATTCAGTTTCTTGCACTAATGAAAATCCTAAACCAAAAACTTCAGAAAACTGGTATTTGCGAATTCACAGGCATCATGAAGAGGCATAATTACTACAGTAATTGGCTTGGCTGTTTAAAAAATTATCCACATGGATCCTTCCACCAGGAGATTAAAAAGGAGCAGTAATCTTACAGAAGACTGAATTAGCTGAAAAATAACGACAAAATATTACCTGGAAACCATATATCATGTGCCGAGATCAAGTCAAGGAAAAAAATATATATTAAAAATAAATAGGGTTACAAATGCCATTTTTAATTAATAAGGACTACAAAAAGGCATGCTTTAGACCCCTTTTGTCGTCACTGACTTCATTCCCATAATTTGTGTAGGTTGAACACCTAAGTAGAATTGACCACTGGCTGCATATCAAACAAAAAGCCAAAAGAAATTTGCTGCTAAGTTGAACTTCCACAGATAATAAATTAAGATCCTCCTAACATATAAGTTATGGAGTCTGACATATCATAAAGTCAAAGCATCCAGTGAAAAACAGAGTGCAAGATTCCAGCCGGAAATCAAAGACCTCACAAAAGAGGAACTTGAGACAAAGACACAGGACCAATTAACACTTTTGAAACAGTTAAGGGCTAACAGTCCGTCAGGCTTCTGTTTAATAAATTAGTTGGTGTTATGTTACAGTTGTGAAGAAAATTGTCTTCAAAGAAAGTTCACTGATGGCAGTGAAAGCCTCAACAGCAAAATGTGGGTGATCACCGTGAAAACTCTATTTTGACTTGTCTAACTATGTAATGAACATGCATCAGTCAGGAGTTTTGTCCAGGCAAAGCTTTGCTTTTGTGACACATTTGTGTGGCAGTTCAATAGTTGCAATATTATGCTTCCAGCATCTAAAACCAAAACTTAACCGCCATCCTTGGAAACTCTGGATATGGGTGAAGACTCTCATAGGAATTGTTAATAAAGTCTTCCACTAGATTAAGATCCAACAAGCTTAGTAAGAATGGAAAAGGGAAGTACCAGTCAGCAATGTAACCGGCTTCCCCCAATTAATTTTTGAACTGTCATGTGGCCCAGTTAATTTGTAAGTTATTTTCCTTTTTTTTTGAGCAGGATACGTCATCAAGACATCATGAAATAATAATTTGTCCTTGACTGGAAAGAATTTTAAAAAATACACTGGATCAATAGGCTATATAAAAAAAGTAATAAGCAAATTGACAAGTAAAAAGAATAACAAAATCAATGAAAGACTGAATGGTAACTTGAAAGCTGAAAAATATGATAAAAAAGGGATAAGTTATCCAATGAACAACTCCAACTGTGATTCTGGAGTAGCACATAGAAATTTATTTTTCTGCATAAATTATATTAATGTAAAGTTATGATCTTCCAAAAAATTGGGGCTATCTTAGATTTGAGGGAACTTTATATCTGAGTCAACATACTAACGGCATGTACCGCTTACTTGGTAGGAAGCTTTTCATTGACTTGTTGTCACAATTAATTGCATATTAGTAAATAGCATGGAAGATAAAAGTATCACCACAGTATAAATAAAAAAGTAAAAAGGAGCATGCACTGCTTTTTGCAGTTTTTTTTTAGCAGAAATATTGTAATTTTCATCATGATACTTATTTTCTCATTTTAATGAGAAAAATAGAATTAAAATAACTGTGTGTATCATTAGTTCCTTCAGTATGGGTCTGTCTTACCTAAAGCAATGTATTAACTACCAATATATCCATGTATCGTCAGATTCACTGTAAGCTTAGTGGGATTTTTAAAAAGAAGGTAAAATAACTCTAGCTGAGATAACGGGTCATTTTCTTGCCAAAGAAGGAAGGTGAGAATTTTACCTGAAACAAATTATATTTCTCAGACAATAGTTTTTGTTGAGCATCTAAAAAAATGAGAGAATTCTGGCAGATTGCCCCCTTCTTATCCCATTCTCTTGATTTTGCCTTAAATTCCTGAAAGACAGCAAAACAAGGCTAATAAACACAGGGAAAATAACTTCTTTGCCTTAATCTAAATAACTTTGTCATTTGTATATTTCTAGGAAAAATCTAATTTTTTAATTAATATATAACCTTTCCATAATTTTGGGAAGAAAAACAAAAAAAGAACAATGATATAAACAACCCATCTAGCCATCCCTACCAGAAAAAATCTAGTTTTAAGGGCTGTTAATCTGAAAAAAATGTGTGGTAAACATAATCATTGAATAAAAATGATAAAAAATTTTAAATTACTTCTATTGCTGTAGATCTTAAGAGCTATGAGTATAATACACCCATTTTATTGGAAGGTAGTTCCTGTGACTTTAAAGCTGTATCAGTGTCAAGCAATCAGCAGGGAACTAAACCCTTAATATTCAGATAAATGTTTTAAGTACTTGCTTTTTTTTTTTTTTTTAAACAAACAGGACAGCGCTACTCTGAGCAAATTTTTCTTGCTCTTTTTACTTCGCTGCATCTGGTTCTGAGTTCGCCTAGTTTAAAAAAACCCCATGTTTAGTAAATTCTATTGTATCAGTTTTATCTAATACTGGTTTTGTATTTGCACTTATATTCCTATTTATAGTAAATCTGAATTTGCTCTTAAATCACAGCAGATCACAACTAGACTTTAAAGGCAGTATCCTACAAAACAAGTAGGAGAACTCCACTTACTAGAGCTGTGGCTCTTTTAGTTTGAAGATTTAGCAAAATAACAGCATGCTGTTTTATACAGTGAAAACGGTAACACTTATAAGCTGTTCTGAGAACTCCATTTTTCACAATTGATATGTTGGTTCCAAAAAGATAGATTTTTTTTTTTTTATAATTATCCTAAACTGGCATAATCCCCAAATTTTAAAAACCCAAGATTTTATTTGCTACTGAAACAAAATGGAATGTTTTCCAACGTAGATTAATAAAAACCTTCTATTTTTTCTAATATGTACTTTGGCATTTTAAACCAATAAACATCTTCCCGCTTTACAAAATGTGATATAAATGGAGTTTCAGGCTACTTAATGAGGACTGCAGGTTCAAGACCTTACTAACACACGGCTGAGCTCAGTAGATTTTCAACGCAGCAGTTATTTCCTGAATACTGAATATATTCCAAGCACTCATTTTCATACAGCATAATTTATCAAATTATAGCATTGTGTTACATTATTTTCACATTTTAATCTTGAATAAGGTCATTCTTAAATTAGCTGGATCAGACAGCTTCACAGTAGTGATATATTTGGTCAATGATAGATATGTAATCCATTTATTACTCTTGTAGTAACAGATATTGGCAGCTATGCTGCAATCCAAAGTGTAGTAGCTTTTCTGATGGTAAGGATTCTTCCATATGGAAGAGACAGCAACATTATGTAGAGCTAGGATGTGTCTTATTATGTAGGAACAGTCACCTGTATGTCAGAGAAGTTAGTTCTATATCTTACAGAATAAGACAGAAGACAGGCCAGTCCAAAATAAAGATCCTAAACCCCTGTTTAATTGCAGCTTAAGTATGAAAGTACTTAAAATGTATTTGATCTTAATTTTTAATTGTAAAGTTCTCAGAGTGTTTAAATAATCTATATCATAAATCTATGCAAATCTACATCATAAACCTCTAAAGTCTTCGTAAGGCTTAGCAACTAGGCAACGAGCTCACACTTGCAGCTGGTACCATAGAGTCATAGAACAGTTTGGGTTGGAAAGGACCTTCAAAGTTCATCTAGTCCAAGCCCCTGCAATGATCAGGGACATCTTCACCCAGATCAGGTTGTGCAGAGCCCCATCCAGCCTGGCCTGGGATGTATCCAGGGATGGGGCATCCACCACCTCTCTGGGCAACCTGGGTCAGTGTTTCACCACCCTCAGTGTAAAAAATTTCTTCCTTATGTCTGGCCTGAATCTCTCCTCCTTTAGTTTAAAACCATTGCCCCTTGTCCTGTTGCAACACACCTTTCTAAAAAGTGTGTCCCCATCTTTCTTACAGGCCCCTTTTAAGTACTGAAAGTCCACAATAAGGTTTCCCCAGAGCCTTCTCTTCTCCAGGCTGAACAACCCCAGCTCTCTCAGCCTGTCCTCCCAGCAGAGCTGTTCCAGCCTCTGATCATTTCTGTGGCTCCTCTGGCCCCTCTCCAACAGGTCCATGTCTTTCCTGCACTGAGGGCTCCAGAGCTGGACACAAGACTCCAGGTGGGGTCTCAACAGAGTGGAGTAGAAGGGCTCTGCTTACTTTCCCTACAGGACCCAGTTTAGTAAATGCTGGAAGCACACACTGCTTTCTTATTTTCTCTACAAAACATGATCAGAGAAAATGTAAAAATGGTTTTGTGATCCTCCTATGCTTCATCAGAGTAGTGGTTAGACTGTCGTCCCCACATGGGGAAGACTTAGTTTAATAACCTTCTCTCCAGACTGAACCTGAATGGGAATCTTCACATGTTTAGTTTCTGCCTAGCAAATGTAATTTTTCAAAAGGCTCTAGAATTCTTCCTTTTGAAGTTGTTTCACTTTGCACTGGATACCAGCAAATTTATTGCATAAGTAAAAAAGAAGCAGCAAATATTAGTAAAGCTAGAGATTACATTGCTTAGTTATAAGAAATGAGAGTGGGTATCAATTTCTGCACCAGTGAATGTAGCCAGAAGAGCATTTGGGGAGATGCCACCACTTGGATGCACACACTCCCCATGCCGGCTCTCTGTGCTGGTGAACTCTCCTGTAGGCCCAATAAATATTTGATTATTCCATAGATCATGAAGTAACTTCTAACTCTGAGAAGAACAAGACCAGGGGTCACGATCAGAAAATAGTATCTTCCTGTACAAAAGAATAAGTCGGCTAAAATCTATTTTGCATCCAGAGGGATGGGGAATAGGAGCAAATCCTGTCCTCAGCATCTTGTATTATCTAGTCCCCTACTCAGAATGCTGGATTTTGTGGGATGTATTTATAAGTGCCTAATGCTTCCTCATGCTTTACCTGGGGAAACCGGACACTGAGCTCAAGGTCGTGGATTGCCTCAGGCACATGGGTGTGTAACAAGCAGTTTTGCATCTTAAACCCTTTTCCTATCTAGCACTACATAGTCAAAGCTGTCCTGACATCTTAAAAAGCTTGCATTAATGGTAGGTATTATGTGACTGCGTAGTGTATGTGTAAAAAGTCTCATGCCTCAAGAGATTATATTATCCAGTACACATATATTAGGAAAAAAAGTAAAATTTATTTATAGTTACATTTATGAAGAAAATTAGCTATATTAACTCACAAAACTACTAAAAACACTAATAAAACTTGGATAAAAGAATAAAACCCAAATATTAAACTATGTACCTTCTCTTGCCAGAGCAAGAAAATTGCATAATCTTTGTGGAGTTATCAGGAAGTTTAAGTTTACAACTCTAAACGACAAATCAGTTCTAAAGGCATATTAAAATTAGAATATAGTAACAAAGTATTCCTACCTCCATTTTCTTGTATAAATTTCTCAGTTCAGATGGTGCCTCTAGGCTTTCCTCACATTCTTGTCTATATTCAGCCTTCTTTTGTTTTACCTGATGTGACTGTAGCTCTTCATAACTATGTGTCAACTTTGAAACCTAAAAATGAGAGCACAGTTGAATATGCAGAATCTATCAGAGATGACCACATGGCTAAGGTTTTCTTTAAACTAAAATCACCACTGCAACTTCAGCATTCTAAATATTTAATCAACATAATAAAGAATCAATTAATGATGTTAATTTATTAGAGATGAACAAGACTAAGCTGTCATATAAATATTAACTAAATATTCAAATGGGCTCATTTGACAGCTACTTAATTCTGCTGAAGTTCTTTGTGGCACTCTTACCCATAGTGTCATTTCTTCTACAATGTTTATGTGAAATGTTCTATACTTGTTTACTGCCATCTTGTGTTGACATGTTTAAAGGGTGCATCACTAGCCAGAACGAAGCATTATCATTAATGTATTTTAAACTTGCATGTTTCTTTTTATCATTAAAATTGTTGAAATGTTATGTATGTGATTATTGCATTCTTCTGGAACCATTAAGTACCAAAAAGTGTCTATGAGAATTAGATGCTTAATACTGTTGCACCTATTGATCTTCCTGTGAAAGGGGGGCTTAGGAGTCAGGGACAAAGGACTCAGGGGCAGAGAAATGAAGGCACCAGTGGAAGTACCAGCCTCTTCAGAAAATGGCCAGGCTGATCAACAGTTTGCTGTACTACATTCGCAAAGAGGCTAGTGGGATACTGACAAAGCAAACATTAACAACATGGTCTTGAGGGAAAAAGAATGAAAGAACTTTGTGAAGAACGTTGACTAGAAAAGCAGTTTACAGGTGTGAATACTGATCATGTCTCTTGTAGTTTTGTTGCTTTAAATTCAGGTATATATGATGCTCTACACTCTCTGTAATAATTACAGATGCACTTTAAAAATTCTGACCCTATCATAAAGTTCATTGCCTAACCAAACAAAATCCACAAAATCCCATATTTTTGTTAACTGTTCAAGTGAACTACTGCTTGGAAAAGAAATTAATTCCAAGGAAGTAACTGGAAATGGAATGGAATTCTATTGAACCAACTTGGAATGAGCAACTGAGGTCTGCACAGGTAACAAAGATGGAAAAGCCAGAAAATACACAGAACAGAAACTGGAGTGAAAAAGAATCTGGAAGCTTCCTAGAGATATTTGAGATTATTTTGGCAGCTCATAATATGGAACAGCAAAAAGAATTTAAATGATGATCAGAAGTTAGATCTTCTTGAACTACAAAGTTTCAGTAAATGGGGAGGTAACAGGGATGGATTTGACCATCTTGGAATTTCTGAATAGAAATCCTTGTACCATGGACTTACAGAGCTGAGATATTACCTTCAAAATGAAATCAAAAGTCTTGCAGAGAAGCTGCCTATATTTGAATTTGACCTTCCTGAAGAATGCAGTTAAGATATTTACAATGGGTCAGATTATCCACCCTTAAACAACATGGAACTCTTTGTCTTTGGAAGAAAGATATCCCTTTTTCAAATAACAGGAGTTTTGCTTCTGACTGTATCAAGGCTTATGTGAACTGCCTAGGAAGAGTAAAGCCAGACAAAGCCAGGTGTTAGACTGTTCATGCTAAAAAAGCTAGGAAATACAGGATCCAACACTTCAGCAAATCAGTCTAAAAAGGAACAGAATGGCCAAAAAGAGAAAAATTAGTTTTAATATTAGATTTATTTAGTGAAAGCAAGGTATTTCCGACTGTGCTTGTTTTGCCAGGATTGAGTTAATTTTCTTCATAGTAGTCAGAATCTTTTCTATTTAGTAGCAAGCACTGTCTTTTATTTGGGTTTAATATGAGGATAATGTGATAACACACTGAACTTCCCATGGGAGAGAGTTATTCTTCCCTGGGACAGGGTTTATTTTTTCTTTCCAGTGGATGGGCTGTGTTCTGGAGTTGGTATGAAAAGAATGTGAGAACTCATTGATGTTTTGGCTGTTGCCAAGGAGACCAAGGATTTTTTCACCTTTGCACCTGCAGATGCACATAGAAGCTTGTAGGGAGCGATTCTGTCCCCCATTCCACTTGAGTGGGATGAACGAGTGGCTTCATGGTCCTGGTTGCTGGCTGGGGTAAAACCATGACACGTTATAGTCTGGATGTTATCACGACCAGGAACTAGACTAAAAGCCAAGAATATTTCAATTTAATGCTAGTTATTTGCTTTAGAAATAAGGTCCCAGTTTTTTTATTTGCATGTTGTACAAGAGAAAAAAAAAAAAGTGACGCATTTTAGTGAGTTCTGGGTAGGATTTATCTAAGTTTAGATTTATGAAAGTTAGACATCCAAGCATGAGCTATTCTGCATTAGAAAAAGCTTTCTCCAAATACTTAGTCATTTCAGCTACCCTAAATTCTTGTAATACACTGACATGAAGCATATACTAGGAGTGCCCATTCCCTCCATTGATCCTAAAAACAGCCTGAGGTAGCTCAGACGTAGCCATCTAGCTTTTAAATGTCTAAGCGAGGCAATTAGTTGCTAAAGTGCTTAGAGCAAGAATGGGTTCTTGTTCTTTTGCTGAGGGATTTCTGTCATTTTCAAAATGAGAATAAATACTAAACATCAATATAAAAAAAAAAAATGAATGAAGAAAGTAATTAAGATGAACCTCTAATGTTTTTGCTATTTAATGATGACAAAATGTTGTACATGTGAATGAATGCAGCAGTGTGGCCTATAAGTTTCAGGTTACATATCAGGAATTATTTCCCTAATACAAGAGAAATACACATTTTATTGCATTTGACAGGCACAGAATCAATTCAGCAGGAAAGTCACTCATTAAACAGCTGCTTTTATCAACAGCAAGGGTAAAAAGCACTGAAGCAGCATATCAGAGAGAAATTGGTCCTGAATAGCCTCGCAGTCTTAGAGCTAGAAAAACTGATCCCTTCTATTTCTACCAAGATTAAAAAGGAATAAGAAGTGGGAGGAATTTTAAGAATACCTCTGCAGAGAAAGATACAATGCTACAGGTAAATAGTAACACTCACACCATTTGTGCAAAACTAAATTGTAGCTCTTCAGATTATACAGTGTAGAAGGAGGTATAACTTTGAAGTGAGGATAAGAACCAAGAGAAGGCAGACAAAGGAGATAAGTCAAAGATTAATATTGTCAGGGAAGCTCTATATTTTAGATATGAGCTTGTGCAGCTGAGAATCAGCGACATTAAAGTCATTCTATCATAGACACTGCAGCACCGTAATTTAAGAAAGAAACTCAGTAAGGAGACATAGTAAAAGCTAAAGGAGCAGAGTGCAATAGTCCTACTGTCTAGCAGAGGTGCTTAGAAGTGCTCTGACAGGCAAACTTTCTGTTTATCACCTGGAGACTCTAGGCAGGCTTCCTAACGCAGGCACTTAACGGTTTCCTTCTTAGGTCAATGAGTGCTGGATGGATATTTCATGAAGAAATATGGTTTGGTGAAAGGGGAGGAATGGGAATTGGAAAATAAAATGCAAACCGCATCAGTGCTGGAACCTTGGGTAAAATAAATAGCATGACTGAGAGCGAATGAAATGTTTAGAGGCATAGATTGGGAAAGTGATATATATTATTAAGAGCTAGAAATCCAGCAGACACAATGTGTGATGAACTGACCACAACCCCCGTTCACCTTCCCCCTGCTCTGCTCAGCGGGAGGAGGTTGAGAAATCAGGAGTGAAGTTCAGCCTGGGAAGAAGGGAGGGGTGGGGGAAAGGTGTTTTAAGATTTAGTTTTTATTTCTCTATTACCCTACTCTAATTTGAAATTAAATTAATTTCCCCAAGTCGAGTCTGTTTTGCCTATGATGGTAATTGCTGAGTGATCTCTCCCTGTCTCGACCCATGACCCTTTTGTTCCATTTTCTGTCCCGTGTCCAGAGGGGAGAGATGGAACAGTTTGGTGGGCACCCGGCGTCCAGCCAGGGTCAACCCACCACACCATGGAAAGGACTTGTAAGGTAGTTAACAACTTCAACAACAAAATCTTTAAGAAAAATGACTTGGAGTTTCAACTTCAGAAAATTCCATTTCAGGGAAGATCTTAGCCATAAAATGTAACATAAAACCAGTCATTTTCAGCATGTGATAAAAAAAAATAAAGAAGTGAAAAATATTGCAGGAAATGTGAAAAAGGATAAGAAAAGAGAGATCTGCTGTATTTGGGGGGAATAATTCTGCATTGCCAAAGGTACCTTACAATTTACACATAAAAACTCATGCTGTTTTTCACTGTATGATGTTTATCTTCTTAGCACTCACACTAAGATGTTGGTTCTTTTTCTGTAATTTGTGTAAATTATAAACCAGCTTTTGTTTCTAGCTACTTTCCCAAAAGATTAAAAGTGTTAATTGCATAACAACCAAAACATTCTCTGCTTACTCATAGAACTGGTTGCCAAATCAATTTCCATATATAAAAGAAAAAAATAAAGACAACATAACCTTAAAAATAAATTATACGTTTATTGGTTTCATGGATTTGGGTGGTAGGTCTCATCATCTCTATATGAAAATAATGACATCCAATTTATGCAGTCCATGATGGTTCCACAATAAGTGTGGAAATTTTTAATTACTTTGAAGGAAGCAATTGGAAATGGAATGGAATTCTAAATCTCTGATAGGAGAATCCAGTGAAGGAAGAAGTTAGAAAAAACAACATAAAATTCTGCATGTTAATTTGTTAAAATCTGAGAGGCAGAATGGACTGAATTTCACTAACAATTTAGATTCATGATTGAAATGGAAAATAACATTAAAACAAAAATATTGACAAGGAGCAAACACAGACAAAGAGATCGCAGAACCATAGAATGGTTTGGGCTGGAAGAGACCTTGAAAGATCATCTAGTCCAACCTCCCTGCCATGGGCAGGGACATCTTTCACTTGTTCAGGTTCATTGAAGCTCCACCCAACCAAACAATGAACACTTCCAATGATGGGGCATCCACAGCTTCTCTGGGCAACCTATTCACCATGCTCATTGAAAAAAAAATTCTTCCTTATGTCCAGTCTAAATCTACTCTCTTTCAGTTTAAAAACCTTGCCCTGTCTCCTTTCACTACAGGCCCTGCTAAAAAGTCTGTCCCCATCTTTTTTATAGGCCCTTTTTAAGTACTGAAAGGCTGAAAGGTCTCCCCGGAGCCTTCTCCAGGCTGAACAACCCAAGCTCTCAGCCTGTCCTCCCAGCAGAGCTGTTCCAGCCTCTGATCATTTCTGTGGCTCCTCTGGCCCCTCTCCAACAGGTCCATGTCTTTCCTGCACTGAGGGCTCCAGAGCTGGACACAGGACTCCAGGTGGGGTCTCACCAGAGAGGAGCAGAGGGGCAGAATCACCTCCCTCCACTTGCTGGCCACGCTCCTTCTGATGCAGCCCAGGATATGACTCGCTTTATGGGCTGCAAGCGCACACCAAAATAAATAAAGCCAAAACAAATTACCAATGTCAATAACCCAGGTGACTCTAGTTTGGTTACCATGTTTCCTTACGGAAAGCAATCAGACCACTTTAATAATCCCTGTAAATCAGGCAAACTAAAACAAGTAAAAATATAGCAAAGACATAACAAGAATAGTTTCAGTCTTAAAATTCCTAATGTGCATCAGAGTGTTATTAGCATGAATCTAATTACCTATTTTCTTCATTCACCAAGGTTTCAGGTTATTAGTCCAAAGTCAGGAAATAGAGTCTTCGTCACAACGTCACAATGACATCAAAATCCATCCAAAGAGTTTGGACATTCCAATAAAGAAATTATAATTGAGCCCAGTAGGAAGCTATAGTTATCGTAATTTGTATGACACAATTAATCTTTCCCAAATCCATAAAGGTACACCTACACCAGGGGTGTCAAACTCATTTCCACCGGGGGATGTAACTACTATAAATGTAGTTACATTTATACAGTCCTAAAATTACATTCGGCCCTTCGAAGGCAACTGCGAGGCTGATGTGGCCCCCAGTGGAAATGAGTTTTACAGCCCTGTTCTAGACCATTAGGCATGTATAAGCTCTTTATACTGCAGTCACAAAATAACAAAACTGACACTTGTCTTACTTGAGATTTCAGTACTTGAAGCTGAGTTTCGTAATTCTGAGCCATTTCATATTTAGTTTTCTTTAAGTCTTCCAGTTTCTGTTGAAGTAGTCCCACCTACAGTTAGAATAAGCATTCAAATTTACCTTTTCTGAAGTGTTCCAAACTATGTCATTTTTGGAACAGTCATTTTAAACTTTGAAAGAAGACTGTTGCTTGAAAGACAGATATTAATATACATATATTCATTCAGTAACTTAATAATAAAACTGGATACCTCAAACCCAGGTTGTATCTACATGAAATTAGGGATTTCATAGTAAAGAATCTCATTGTATGCTTACGTTATGATTTAATGATAATACTGTATGACTGTGTCATGAAAAACCATTTAATGAAAACACTTCTGCCCTAGCTACGTAAATGAACTGCTGTGCCCTGTTATGAAAATCTTGCTTGAATGGCTTATATAATAATATAAATGACTTTCAACTGTGTATATAAAATTATTGGCAGACAGTGTAGACTCATTTCAGCTCCCTAAGCACAATGCCATTTGAGATATTTTGAATTTCACAGAGATCTGGGAAATATGACAAAGAACGTAAATGACACCTATGTTCTCCTGGAGATGCAGATGGAAGCCAGGTGGAATATGCTAAAATATTTCAGATAACATCGCTGTACAGGCAGATAAATTGATGCATTAAGGACTGGCTAGCTGAATTATTCTCTTGGCTCCTCTGACTGCAATGGCTAAGGGCAAGTTCCTAATTGCTCATTAGGGAGAGTTATTTCATTTTCAGAACCGCCACTGGCAGCTTAGACACCTCTCTCAGACAAGGAGGCCTGCGTGTGAACACCTGACTTGGGATGTCTCGAACCAGAACTGAGCGCTGTGCGAGGAGTTACTGCTGCTTCTGAATGCGTATTCCGCAGACAAGACTGTGAAGTATGGAGAACACCAAGGCTTTCAGTTTGATGAGCAAGTCTAAGTGGTAATGCAATTCAAACCTTCATTATTAATAGCAAAATGATAATACAAAGGCAGTATATCATGTAAAATGATAATAATAAGTTATAAACAGGAATTACAAAGACATAATTTGGTGAAACTTTTTTAACTGTACATTTCCATTTAAAATTTCTTAGAAAACTAGAAGTGTTGGCATTTAGAAAAAACATAAAATTACCTTTTCACAGCTAAACTGAGAATATTTAAATTAGACTTTACAGAAATAGAAGAAATACAAGACTTTCAATGACATTTTTACAATCACTTTTCAGAACAGGAGCACACTTTAAAACACAACACTAAGGATAATTAGTGACCTTTAAAGGGTGTTTGGTATTTTCACATGATAGAACAAACAGGTCTCCTTATAGAGCATTTACAGCATGCTATTAACTAACTCCCAGAATAAACACTTTCTTTAGAGAATGTGATTTTCTTAAATACCTCTTGACCTTTTTGATCCAGCTTGCTTTGGGCACTTGCTAATTCTTTAACCTGGATATCCATCTTTGCTTCTAAAGCTTTCATCTTCCTTTCCCATGCCACTTTCTGGCTGTTCACCACGATGTCAACTAGTTCCTGAAGTTCAGCTTCAGATGGAGAAGCTCTAATAACATAAACAAAAAGAGAATTTTGTTTTTCAAAGAAAGGATACAGGAGAAAACAATTTTTTATTTACATTGGTAAGATTTTATTTTAATTCTGATGGAAATAAACAGTTTTCAACATCAGAAAGGAAGAAAGGGCAAAGCTAAATGATGCCTTCAAATGTAGGTGGAATTTCGCTTCATCTGTTTTCAGTCTGCCTGAAGTCAAACTCAAAGTATTTAGCATATTCTGGACTTCAGTGTTGTTTGATATCCTCTCATTCTTTCAGGGATGAACTGTCAAATGAGCATAAGCTGTGTTGAAAGTACCCAGGTTCAAACCACAATGGGAAGGAATAGGAGAAGATTAATATTATGTTGCTTATGGGCCAAGGACTTCCCATTAAGGGCACAGATGGGAAGATGGAAGCAGAGTTTGACGGAGGAAGTTGTTAAATAGCTGGCTTGAAAGCTAACCACAATTCTTAATTGCTAGTTCAACTTTTACACTGTTTTCCCATTCTCGTTATGGAAAACAGACCTAGATAACAAGGCGGCTTGTATGACAATAGTAAGTTTTAATTCTACTAGGAAGCACAGAAGTCAGTGCATTTTGAAAAAGAACTTGCCTTTTGGGGACCAGATGCCGGATCTTATAGAGATTTGTACAGCATCTGCAACATAAACGTTAGTTTTTTTCCCAAACTTCTGAGGTTAAATTTAGAATACATCCATTACACTATGACTTTGTTGTCAGTAACAGACAATATTTTACACTGTTGCTTCAGGAATATGATGTGTCCTAAGTAATGAAATAATGATATATGGTTAATTTATGGTATATCAGAAGGGCTGTCAGAAACTGAAAGCAGTCAAAGTTGCCCTCTTAGTTTGCCTCTTATGTAGCCACTTACATAGGAGCAATATATTGATTTAAAAAAATGAAACTTTTTCTGGACAGTGTCAAACAATGTCAAAATCAGTTGGTGTACACGTTTAGTAGATATATACAAAGTATTTGAACATTAGTATGGAGATTTCTTTATTTCATATCCATTCCGACTTTATATTTGACGATGAATATAAGAAAAATTTGAAACAAGATATAGACGATAGAAAATTTGTCAATGAGTACTTTTTTATGCAAGAAATTGCATAATTCTTTCTAAGCTCTAAAACTTTTTTGTTTGTAGAAATGACTATTTAACCTCTAAATTATGCAGTCTTTCTAGAGTATATGAGATTTTTTTTCCTGAAGTATTTTGGCAAATTTATTGCTCAGTTAACCTCAATTGTTTTATGAATTTACGGCTTCTCTCAGTCTGTAAATTTACTGCTGGCATTTCAGAGTTATTCAAAAGTCAGAAGCTCTCTAGAACTCATGGATCTATTCAACTTTCAGAGAAACAATCCAGTTAGGAAAAAAATGATAATTAAATAAAACTGTTTACTGAAATGTTCCTGAACATTTTATTTTCCTGACTTACTGCTTCTTATCCACTTAAGTGAGGATTCTAGTGTTTGGGAAAAAGATAAAGGAGACAATATACAGATCTGTCTAATTCCTCCCCATAAAGTAGAGGGATTTTATTCCATCAACATTTAGAGCTGCTTTTGGACTGTTACAAAGATGACATAGCTATTGAACAAATTGCTTAACTATGTATATGAGCCCATAAATTTTCTATACAACTTATTTTTTGTTGAGTCATATGGAAAAAAATCAGGCTCTTTTCTATCACTATGATTAATTACACACCACAACAAATATGTATCATTTGTCGGTCATTAAAGACTCCAATTTGATCTTAGTTTACTTAAATTGAGGTACGAGATCAGTATTTTTGATAAAACCCTTCAGCAGACTTACCACTATAATGCTTGCTTCATGTCATTTGGTGAAATAAAATTATATTTATCAACTTCTTATTTTTTTCTTTACTATCACAACTTCTGAGAATTTTTCGTATGTTCAGAGCTCATAGAATGTTGGATGTAGATATTTTTATCCTAAGTACCAAAAGAGGCTTGTATCTCACTGGAGTAATGGAAAACTTTTCACTGTTTTTAGGCAGTAGAATAATGTGTTGAATTTTTAAACTTTTGAAGAGTAGCATCTATTTTTATTTCACTTTATGTAAACATTTACTTTCCACGCGACTTTTTTAGAGGTATCTGTTATCTGCATATCCTGTTCTCATATGAGTTAACTTCTGATAAACTTTTCTACTTCTTTCCACTTAGTTTAACACATTACTTTTCATTATAATAAATTTAGCCTTCTGATATGCTGTGAGATTGTTTTGAATTATGACATAATCCATTTTTCTTTTAATAATATTATTTATCTCACTAACATTTTTCAAAAGTAAAAGTGATAGCCACTGGTTATAATTTAATTGTTTCTTTAATTTATAAACATTTAGAAGCTATGTATTCTCTTGACTGCTGATGGTACACACCTCTGTGTGCACCTTTGTGATGCCTTCATGATCGCTAATCAGTTTGCAGCCATTCTGATATCTCTGTGCATGATGGCTTGTTAAAATGAGCATAGCAATTTCCTTAAAATGAGCATAGCTATTGTTTTGTGAAATAATTGTCATGGAGACAGTCTCATGGAGACAAAAGGTGGTGCAACATCTGAATAATGTAGCAGCAACATACAAAAGGGTTAATGACAAAAAGTACAGCAGTGTGTCCATAACTGCTCCATCCTAGGAATGGTTGGAGAGGATTTCAATATCCTAAATTAGCACAGAATGCCATTTTGTGTCACGAACTTTACAATCTGCCATATTTTGGGGGGGACATTGCAACCAAGAATGTGTCCAAGAATGTGGGAACTCCACTTTTGCAGAACCACACTTAGCAAAACACAAGCTGAGCCGTGCGCTCAGAGGTAATATCTGCCCCTATTGCCAGGGAGTCTTCAACTGCTGAGCATGCTGCCAGCACTTCACGTCCTACTCTTATGAAAATGACTGTGTAAACCAAGCCTCAGTGTGAGCAGAAGCTTTTACTCCTGGTAGTTGATACCATCATTTGCGTGAATGCTAGTGGGAAAATGCTTCTTTTCTTTTCTGGCAGCCTTTCACATGGCAGCTCTTCAGCTTCTTTTCTTTTCTGGCAGCCTTTCACATGGCAGCTCTTCAGCCAGCTCTCCAACCGTCTGCCCTCCACATGCCCACGCAGACGCACTGAGGTTCCCTGTCTGTAGATTGTGCTTGGGGTCAAGCACTTGTTCCCCACAAAAAAGAATTCCTTAGCATGGATATGTGTTTATTGAATACGCTTTTTGGTGCTTAAAGGGCGTGTATCCCTTGTTTTGACAATTTTTACAGGAAATTGGAGCAAATTTGTTAGATTTACTATATCATAATTAAAACTAGACATTATTTATTAAAGTAAAATTCTTCAAAATTTTTATTATTAACAAATCTTTGAAACTTTAACATTATCAATGTTAATCTTGGAAAGGCTTTTTAAATACACACATAAATCT
Source organism: Streptopelia decaocto (assembly GCF_964273445.1). Lineage (NCBI taxonomy): Eukaryota > Metazoa > Chordata > Aves > Columbiformes > Columbidae > Streptopelia > Streptopelia decaocto. The sequence goes on from NC_138663.1 coordinate 200,734,370, forward strand.
TAAGGCCTTTCTAATGTTAAAACTGTTAGCAATAGCATTGTAAAATTTAATATGAACCATAGAATGATCATAAATAAAGTGCAAGCAAGTGGTATGCTGTGATGTGTGTATCACAAAACAAAAATGCCCACTCACTCCTCAAGGGCCTGACACATCAAAATAGCACTAGCAATGCAGCAAACTTTGATTCTCTCTGGGTGGAATATAAAATGGGATTTTAAAATCAGAAGAAGCAGCAATACTGCATCAGGACTACCTTTTCTATGACACTGCTATAAGGACCAGGGCCCTTCCAGCCTCACGTGTTAGCAGATGGCAACACTTTGTGAACCACCTGCAATGACTCACCTGTCTGATTTTAGCCTTCAGAGACAGCTATTTTATTTATTGAGTGTCACATGGATTATCTAAATATTGTTATGCAAGTGCAAATGCAAACTCTAGCCTGGATCACCAGGCTACCCTTTCAGACCCACCACAGTTGACCATCTTTCTCTTTTAAGTTCCACACATCATTTTCAGATCATCCTCCACAAGGCAAATTCTGCAGCTGTTGCTAGAAAAATTTGTCTTAAAGTTCATGCGTATTTCTTGAACCTAGAACCACCAATATATAAAGGGACCTGTTGAAGGAAAAATCCCTTCTGAAACATCTTCTCAGTCTATCTTCACCTCCTCTGCCTACTTCCTTACCTAGATCCTCTAGGCCAAGGGTGTCAAACTCATGTTCACCAGGGGCCAGATCAGCCTCGCAATTGCCTTCAAAGGGATGAATGTAATTTTAGGACTGTATCATCATTTGTATGACACAATTAATCTTTCCCAAATCCATAAAGGTACACCTACACCAGGGGTGTCAAACTCATTTCCACTGGGGGATGTAACTACTATAAATGTAACTACTCTAGTAGTTACATTTATACAGTCCTAAAATTACATTTGGCCCTTTGAAGGCAACCACGAGGCTGATCTGGCCCCCAGTGAACATGAGTTTGACACCCCTGCTCTAGGTACACCTGCAGCTGGAAAGGGAAAGCTGTACCTGGAGCTGTAGGTTGCTGCTGCTGTTCTTCTTCCAGAACTACCTGTATCATGGCTGTGGCATTACAAACAGATCTGCACAAGGATGTATTTGGCAGTTATCCCCACCCACTAGTGCCGAGGTACTATTAGCTGTCACTGTTATTTTAGTCCCTTCAGTGTTTTGAAGAGAACGCTAATTATTCCCCTCAGAATATGGCCATCATATGGTATCACAATCATGAGAATTTATTTTCATCACTGCATGTGGACTGTTGAAAACTCTGGTAACTTTTGTTTAATATACCATCAGGTAAACCAACATACAAAGAACAAGTTTTCCCATTAAAAAAATAAGTTTTTTGTTTTGTTTGGTTGGTTGGTTTTGGTTTTCTTGGGGTTTTTTTTGTTGTTTGTTTGTTTTACCCATATGCCTTCATCATTCCCACTTTGCTGAACAAATACATCAAATAGATTCTTCATACATGGAAGTAATGACTTGTACTTAAGCAAGTGGCAGCTTCTTTTTTTTTTTGGTTGCATTTACTTTGAAACAACTCAAAACACTTAAAGGCATCTCAGTTTTAAAGTGATGTAGGCAAGCTCTTAGTCTTCTTTTATTCTATTTCCACAGAATTTCCATGGTGAAAATAGAGATGATTCATACTCTGCTGTCAATAGTAACTATTTATCTTCATGAAAAATCTAGATGTTTCCAAATTTAGGCAAACCAAACTTCAGTTAATAAGATTTACCAACTTCAGGCCTATATCTTCATCATCAATGATTCTTGCACTAATTAGACCTTTCTAGCTCTATTTATCTGTCTTTTACTTTAGAGTTCTGCACAGATCTGTACTTTTCTGATAGTTTCCTAACCATCATAGAAAGAATATTATTGTCCATACACTTTAGAATGAAGTTGTAATTTAGAAACTGACATTTTAAGAAATGTTTGGTTCATACTGTCAATCTGTACTTCACGCCTTCTTCCCTTCTTACTCAGGTTTGCTGACAAGTAGGAAAATATGTATGACCATATTTCTGCAAACATAGGTAAAACTTATGCAGAACAACATTAACAAAGATTTCCATCATACATAGTACATGCACTAGTTTTTGATCCTTAACGGAGCTTCTAGAGCCAATATGAATTCCTTTTATCATCTTAAAACTTGCTTCAAAAGTAGGCAATATATAAACAGATTGTGATACAACAGTCCGTTTGAATCTTCTACCCCAAAGTTCTGTTATATGAACTACAACTAATTTATTTACCGATTTTCAGCCATACAGAATCATACATGTTTGTGGATGGATAATTTGTAATTAATGTGTTCTTGCAGCTGGGATGTAATTGTCATTATTTCCACCACCACTTTCTGGCATCTTCCCAAATTTTGAAGCTATCTGCATTATCTCCGGGATACTGTCAGCACAAACTGTATTATAAACTGTATATTATAATCTACTCTTCCAGATTATTTCTAGTTAATAGAAATTAATAGCTATCTAGAACACCTGGTTTATGATGGGACAAAGCACTCTCTAGATTTATCTGCATTGGCCTGAAATTTCACATATGTTGATTACAATGAAGGCCAGGCAGGATCTGAACTCTTGAAATAGGCTTCCGATTTGCTAAAATAGTATCCAAGGACTAGCAAGATTTTTTTTTTAAACTCAAGTTTTCATATGACCATATTTACCAACGATATCACTAATGAAAAGAATGCCCCTCAAAGCCAAAAAAGGGCCACATTGTTCAGAATAGAATATTTTACTGTAGCCTTTTTTTTCCATTATGAAAAGTGCACACATTATTTTTCAATACAACAGAGCACACTTCCAAATCCTATTAAAACTTTCTTGGTCCAGAGTAAGGTCTGATAGGTGTGTTTCTGTTATTTTAAGAAATACTTTAAATATGCATCGTATTATCTTGGACTGCTTCTTAGTAATAATGACAGAAGAAACTTTTAAGTGAAAAATGGATAATAAGTTTATTATTATATCTATTATTATTATTATAAGTTTATTATTATATCTATCAAATAATGATAGATAAATATTCTATTTAGCTCATTATATCGGGCACTACATTTTATATCGCTGTGTTCCTTGAACAGGCTGGATGGGGTGAAGTCCTACAGCAAATCTCACCCATGTTTACAGTTTTTTTGAAAGATTTTGAGCAGTACTAATATTTTTTTAGATTAACATTAAAAGAACTAAACTTATGTAAAAAAAAAATATGATTATGTTGCAATAAAAAGTGCACTTATTATTTGGGAAGAACAATTGTAGTTATTACCTGTGCAAAATAAGACTAAAGCTTTAGCAATTAACAGCTTTGTTTTTAAGATTTTTGACTGTTTTAAGAGCTGTGATATGTAAGTTTATACTGTTGTATCCTAGCAACTGAACTATTTTTTAAGGCATTTTAAAACATCATTTATTAATATCTTAATAAAACCCCACATAGCTTTCATTTTTTCCCCTTTTGTTCAAGCATGAAGATTTAAAACATTTAAATAACTAATAGAAACAATCAGTAAATTATAAAATAAAGCAATAAGATGTGCGACTTAATTATCAGTAACCTCTCCAGCAGCAGAAGAAATTGAGAAAGAATCAAAGTTTGCTTTTAAAATCACTAATATTTTACATTTCACATTTTTAATAAACCCACATAATTCAATTCCATGATATTCAATCCCCAGACAATGTCATTACTTACTTAGTGGCAGCTTGTTCCTGAAACATTTCTAAGTCCTGTTCCATGTTATCGATGGTTGTTTTAATCTGATGAAACAACAAAAATCAGATAATTCAGATTCTTAAATCTGTGCTTTTAGACAGCCAAGCAGTGCATATTGAATAGTTCCATGCTTGCCTTTCAATTTCTGTAATTTTCCCATTGTAATCAACAGGGGCAGAGAAATGCAGCTCTACTTACAGGCTGGAATGGGCAAGACAAAAACTTCTGGAGTAAACTCAGCAGCTCTCAGGCTTGGTGCATCACTGAGATTGCTAGAAGTGGCGTGAGCATGAGGGCAGCCTTGGATTTCTATGAGGAAGTTCGTTTCCGATCATTCTCTGTTGTGTGATGTCAATTATTTGCCAAGACACTTTAAAATACATAAACCTAAATTTGTCACAGATCCATGGCTGCATTCAGCACCACTTCTTGTACCTTCACACACTCTAATTAACCTGTACAAAGGCTATAATTGCTCTCAAACACAATTTTGAGTTCCCATGGAGTATTTGCTGTCTTAGCAGATGTGGCACTGGGGCACACTGCCCGCAAGTACCTTGGCAGGCAGATCAGATCAAGGCTGCTGTTGGGATCAGTCTGGTTCTGTGGGTGGAGCAGGACACAGGACGTGGGGCAGGCCTGGCTGTGTGCAAGAGCAGGAACCAGCCACATAACGGGTGACAGGGTGTCACGAAACAGCCCTAATTCCCTGTGGGGGTGGGCAGTGGGGCTCTCAGGGGCATGGGTACCAAGACATATAGAATGACAGGATAACTTTGGTTGGAAGAGACCTTCAGGATCATCAAGTCCAACCATAACCTAACTCTAGCACTAAACCGTGTCCCTAAGAACCTAGTTTAAATGTCTTTTAAACACCTCCAGGGATGGTGACTCCACCACTTCCCTGGGCAGCCTCTTCCAATGCCTGACAATCCTTTCCATGAATAATTTTTTCCTAATATCCAATCTAAACCTCCGCTGGTGCAACTTGAGGCCATTTCCTCTTGTCCTATCACTTACTACTTGGGAGAAAAGACCAAGACCCTCCATGCTACATCCTCTTTTCAGGTAGTTGGAGACAGCGATAAGGTCTCCCCTCAGCCTCCTTTTCTCCAGGCTGAACAACCCCAGGTCCCTCAGCTACTCCTCATAAGATTTGTGTTCCAGCTACAGGACCTGTAGGAATCACTGAAAGCATTTTATGTAGCTCCCTTGCTACCGGGGGGCTCCAAAACATCCCCACACACGTGTGTGGACATCACCTCATGGCACTGCGACCTTTGGCTCCACAGAGCACAAGCACCTGAGGTGACACTGCCACAGCGCCAGCACCATTGGCTGCACAGGAGACCAGCACCTGAGGTGACACTGTCACCGGGGCAGTCGTGGTTCTACCAGTGACGGCCAGCTGAGGTGACATAGGCACAGGACCACCAGCCTTGTCTCCACAGGGGACCCGCAGCACCCGCGGCCCCCGCGGCGGGCCAGGCGGTGGTGCCGCGGCCGCGCCCTCCCCGACCGTTACCTGCCGCGCTCACCCTGTCGCTCCTTCCGCACCCGATGTCGCTGTGGCGGCGGCCCGAGTCCCGCAGCCCGGTCACCCCTGCCCTCCCATCCCGCCCCAGCTCCCGCCTGTCGCCGCCGCCACGTCCCGCGGCCGTTTCGGGCAGCGCCAGGCGTCTTCTCCCGTCGCCGCGGTAACGCCAAGGGCGGCAGGACCGGGCGGGAAGGCTGGCGGGCGGCTGGACGGCCTGGAGCCAGCGGGCCAGGGAGCCAGGCAGGGAGGTGGACACGGCGGGGAGCTGAGGAGAGCTGAGGGGCGGGCGGCGGGGCCGAGGCAGGAGCTGGCGGGCTCCGGCCTGACGGGGCTGTGACTGCGCGGGGAGGGTGCGAAGGGCCCCGCGGGGCCGAGGGAGCTGCCGGGGACACGCGTGTCCCTCGCACGGCCCCGCGTCCCTCCGCGTCCGCCCTCCGGTGGATTTCACCTCAGAAAGTGTCAGCCGGCATAAAGAACATTTAAGAAATCAGTAGTCAGGGCGGTTTTCTTTTTTTTTTCCCTTTTTTTTTTTCTTTAAACACTATCTTTACTAGGTAATGAAAAGGCTAAACATTACCCTTTTCTTTCTGAATGACTAGCTATGCTTTTGTAAAACGGCTTCAAATGATTCTCAGATTATTGTGCAAATGACCTAGATTTGGATGACACTTCCCTTTACATTTTTTGTGGACTTCTACCTGTCTTATTCAACAACAAAAGACTTTAAGAATCACAGCTATTTCAACTTTTTAAAATAATAATTTGTGCTTCCAAGCTTAGGTTTTATAGATCTCTTCGAACACCAGGGAATTTTTCTACAAGGACAGTAGAATTAACTTTGTATTTATTGCCCTAAAATTGCATGGAGCATTTTCAGGAGTTGCCAGGCTATCTCTGTACACTAAATTTAGAGCTTTTGGTTTGCTTTGCTTGGACTATCTACTTAAATTTGCCGACTGAACTGCATTTTTAATATCAGTTCTAAGGAATAATCTATTTCATTTGTTTCCTACCTACTGTGCTAAGTCAGATGGTTTTCATGTCAGCAAAAACACTGTTTCAAGCTATGAATTATGAAAAAAAGTGTTTTAAAATTAAAGATTAAAATAAATTATATGCAGAGTTTCAGGAAAGTTCCCAATAAAGTTTGCTTGCTCACTCTAGGAAATAACTGACAATTTTCCTTTGTAGTTTTTCTCAAGATTGCTAAAAGTGTTTTTATTTTTGCTTCACACTTTTTTTATTTTCATGCCTGGAGTATCCCAGGAACAGTTTAGGCCTTTCTTTGGCAGCAGCAGGAGCAGCTGCTGGGTGAGCAGATCTGATGGGCAGATCTGAGGTGACCCTGGAAAGCAAGTCAGCAAACTCGGGAGCAGTGGGATGCGGTGCTGAGCACAGGCACAACTGCAGCGTTGCTCAGATGGGGCCCAGGGGCACGGCCCTCACCCAAAATTCTGCTCCTGAGCTGAGGGCACAGACCCCAACACAGTGTCTTGGGGCTGTCTTGTGTCAGCCCTGAGAAGTTGCACTTTTCTTTAGCACTGCAGAGAAGGACTTGAGAGTTCTGGTCAACAACAGGTTGACCATGAGTCAACAATGTGCCCTTGTGGCCAAGAAGGCCAACGGTACCTGGGGTGCACTAAGAAAAATGTGGCTAGCAGGTCAAGGGATGTTGTTCCTCCACCTCTACTCTGCCCTGGTGAGGCCATGTCTGGAGTACTGCATCCCATTCTGGGCTCTCCAGTTTAAGAAGGAAAAGGAATTACTGGAGGGAGTCCAAGCAGGAGGCTACTAAGATGATTAAGGATCTGCAGCACCTTTCTTATGAGAAGGGACTGAGAGAGCTGGGTCTGTTCAGCCTGGAGAAGAGAAGCTGAGAGGGGATCTCATCAATGTTTATAAATATCTCAAGGGTGGGTGTGAAGAGGATGGGACCAGACTCTTTTCAGTGGTGCCCAGTGATAGGATGAAGGGCAGCGGGCACAGACTGAAGTACAGGGGGTTCCATCTAAACACGAGGAGAAACTTCTTTACTTTGAGGGTTCCAGAGCCCTGGAACAGGCTGCCCAGAGAGGCTGTGGAGTCTCCTTCTCTGGAGACATCCAAACCCACCTGGACACATTCCTGTGTGATCTGCTCTGGTGACCCTGCTTTAGCAGGTGGGTTGGACTGGATGATCTCCAGAGGTCCCTTCCAACCCCAACCATTCTGTGATTCTGTGATTCATTATTTAGTTACTGTAATAGAATTAATGTGAAGAAAACACAGTGAACATTTGATTTTTGATACCTGAAACATTTCAATTTTTTTTTTCTAATTGAAATACTGTTTTAAGATTTTTTTTTATATATAGTGATATTTGGGATTATTTATTTTACATACTTGAATTTAGGATGATTTAAAGTATTGTGTACTACAAATAATTTTTAATGTAACCGCCAGCAAGTTTCCATTTGTTCATCTCCAACTGAAGTGAACTTTTCAGCCATATTCCCAGTGCATATATTTTAATTTCCTCCCTGTCTCATTGTTTCTCTGTGATAATCAGTTATTCAGAAACTTAACTTCCATCTGTCATGCCCAAGTAGTACTGGGGGGAAACTTCAAAAAATACAGGAGGACAATTCCCACTGCCATTAGCCAGAGTTGTGTTTCTGACTCCCCGATGTGCCTTTAAATATCTCATTCATGATATTAAAAAAATCCCATATAAAATTGTTGACATGTTCTATTTGCTTTTGCTCATCCATATTGTCTCTTTATTAGAGCTTGTCTTATGAGACCCAAAACTTTTATTCGTTGACTTTAAAGAACATGCTTTACAAAATATGATAGCCAGCAAAAAAAAAAATAAAAGGAAATTACTTTCAAATCAGTTTATAGATTAAAATAATGGAAAGCTATAAGCACATTTCTGCAGAAAAAAAAGGAGGTAGGTTAGTGCAGGGACACAGCAGGATATAATCAAATGTCAAACAAGACATGGATATTTGTATGGAAACAAGGGGAATTAGATAGGAAGATGCCTGGTGGCACAACTAGCTGGTAATGGGAGAAAAGGGGAAGCCAAGTAATGACCCCAGGGGGAGAATGTTCTGCACCTTCAGCAGATGTCCCGTGCTCAGCCTGGTCCTGGGATGTGTGCGCCAAGGCGAGATTAACAGCCGCAGGAGAAACACCGCAAGAAGCAGCGTAAAGAGAAATGTTGATCTTTTCATACGTGCATCTCTGAATTTATTTTCTGCTTTTTCTGCTTTGTGTCACCTTGCAACACCTTATCGACAGGTATCCTGTCACCAACAGAGTGTATGCCACAGACCTTCCTGCTTTGGAGAGACCATGGAAAGTGAGTCTTTCTGTACAAGATGTCTTTTGTCAGTGGTGTGGGCTCTACATGAAGTCATTGAGCTCTTGTTGATAATATTTGTGAAGCATGTAGCTATTTTAACAGACTGCTGAAAGAGAGGAAACATTAATTCTGTTAACAAATCCATTCCACCACAAAAAAAGTCCTAAGTAAAGCAAAATGCTTTTAGTCTAATAATCATTCCAAGAATTTGGTACATTTCTAATAATAAATCAATAATATGCACTTCAATATAGCGTATTTCCAGAGCAGAATTAAAGAAGTGGTGTTAAGGGAGTGGCATAATTGAGTTGTAATTTAACTGACAAATTGTTATATACCTACTGGTTAGACTTCCTAGATATTTGTCACTTGAATTCTTTGAGATGTGTTATTTTTGTAGTGTAATATGTAATGGTAGGTAAAAGCTAAGTGCATTTGTGCATTTAAATATAGTTTTTATTTACAGGATGTATTTATACCTTACTTTGCAACCTCAGATGACAAATATGATTGACCATTTTCTTGCAGTAGGCTCAGTGTAGCTCTCATAAGAAACACACTCATTTCTTTAGCATAGAGATTACATGGGTTTAGTGATACTTAGGTGATGGATTCATAGCAGTTTTATAATAGTTTAATAATTACATTGTGTATGTTAGTTTGGATGTTTATGAACATACCAACTTAATTTACAGAACCTCTGTTAGAAGCGAGAGGCAGAAGGGAAAAGGAATACCTCAGTATAAGCCATCCATCAACAAACATGCAGAAGTCGCTGGCAGACAATAAAACCTACCCCAAAATCCCTAAGACACAAGCAATAAGAGAAGAATGACATTTAGAAAAGAACCTTTGCAGGAGGGATTTCCTTTTGTGAAAATTAGACAGGCATAAAATCTGCCTGAGGGTTCTGAAGGTGGCTAACATTTACTGGGAGGAGGTGATAAACCTTGACATAATACAGGCGTGGAGGCAGAGTCCTCTTTCTAAATATTTTTTTTCTGGTTTAAACTGAGAACTACTTTTTCTTAAGCAGCTTAGGAGATCACTGAAGGGAAGAACAGAAAGAGCTTGGATTTAGTTGGATTTACCAGGTAAACTGATTGATAAGTCATCCTGTAGGCTGGGACCCAGTCTAAAAGTGGAGGATTGTAAGAATTTATCCTGTAATAGGAAACCTGAAAATTAGGGGTAGTGCTCTGAGGGAAGACAGAAGGGGGATAAAGGTGCCAATAGGCCTGTTGCTGTGACAATTATGAGTTAATCTTTCTGTGTTACTCTTTAATGATGACAAAAAATAATCATAGAATAATTTAGGTTGGAAAAGACCCCTAAGGTCATTGAGTGCAACCATAAACCTAACACTACCAAGTCCACCACTAAACTGAGTCCCTAAGAACCTAATCTATGCATCTTTTAAACACCTCCAGGGATGGTGACTCAACCACTTCCCTGGGCAGCCTGTTCCAATGCCTGACAACCCTTTGTGTGAAGAATTTTTTCCTAATATCCAATCTAAACCTCCCTTGGTGCAACTTGAGGCCGTTTCCTCTCGTCCTATCACTTGCTACTTGGGAGAAGAGACTGACACCATCCATGCTACAACCTCCTTTCAGGCAGTTGCAGACAGTGATAAGGTCTCCCCTCAGCCTCCTTTTCTCCAGGCTGAACAACCCCAGTTCCCTCAGCTGCTCCTCATCACACTTGTGCTCCAGGCCCCTCACCAGCTCTGTTGCCCTTCTCTGCACTCTCTCCAGCACCTCAGTGTCTCTCTTACAAGTGAGTGGCCCAAAACTGAACACAGAATTCAAGGTGCAGCCTCACCAACACCAAGTACAGGGGGACAATCACTGTTCTAGTCCTGCTGGCCACACTGTTCCTGATACAAGCCAGGATGCTGTTGGCCTTTTTGGCCACCTGGGCACATTGCTGGCTCATGTTCAGCTACTGTCAATCAACACCCCCAGATCCCTCTCTGCCAGACAGATTTCCAACCACTCTTCCCTGAGCCTGTAGCGCTGTCTGGGGTTGTCGTGAGCCAAGGGCAGGACCCAGCGCTCGGCCTTGTTGAATCTCATCTATCTAATTCTACATCATGTATGCACAAAATAAAAATATATTTTTTTTTTTTTAAATGCTTTCTGCGTATGTATTTTTTGGAAACTCATAATAATGTTCAGCATTACTGCAACATCTTTTAGTCTTTCCTTTGTAGCTATTGCTACTGCAGCATAAAAATAATACTTTATGGGTTAACTTCATGGGGATTGTTTCTAGTGCTCTACAGACAAGAATATTTTTTTATTAACTTGCTTTTACTTCTAAAATGAAATAGTCTATGATCTTGTTGCAATTAAAAAAGAAAAGTCTCTGTTAAACTTCCTATTGTGCATTTAATCTTCTGCTATGTATCATGCCACAGTTGATTCAGTTGCTATACTGTGCCACACTGACATAAGGATTTATTAAAAAGTATTATAGTTAAAATAGGCATATTATAGAAAAATATAAACTCTCTAAAGCATAAATTTGAGTTTGTACTGTTTGAAGGGATTACAGGAAAAAAATGTGCATTTCGTTTCATCTTAAGTTGAAATTATTTTATGATAAATCTACAATTTCAGTTTTCAATGGCACTTGATCTGATAAAGATTGTAGAAGATGCTTTTCGTCACATTTAAGTTTGTCAACTGAAGGGTGGATAATTGGAACTTTTGTAATCTTGCATAAATTTAAAAGCAAACCTACTATTTTGACTCAAGCACATTAAGTGATTATTCTGCTGAAATAAGTTGTAGAGAAATAATTAACAGTGCTGACATTTAAGCAGTCATTCAGGGTTTCAGAGTTAGCAGCTGAGGAGATTATATGGGAGTTCACATTACTCACCTGCATAAGAATGTATTAATATAGAACGCAATGCTGTATTAGTTATATTAAGATGGCATTTTCAGATTATGCTTGGCTAGTCATATACTCTGTCCAAACTAATTTAATTTATTTTATCTTTGGATTCACGGTTTAGTTTTCTAATGATCAGAACATTCTTATTTTTAGAATTAGTAGCGGGGTACAGTGGTAGAGCGATTAAAATGTTTTACAGTGTTACCTTCTACAGAAGTTCATTATGAGGTCTGAGGCATTTGGCTTGTCTGGCAAAGTTAAGTCCCCATTTGACTTGCCTGTAAAGGGGTATTTGGTCAGTCAGATTAGGGACTCAGAGGCAGGAAGACTATGTCACTCTGTCACTTTTCTCCAGGAACAAACCCCTGCTTTTTAACAATCTAACATCTAAACCCAAGCTCTGACCTTGAGAGTCATAATTCTGTTTAGAGTGCAAATAACAGTAACACAACATTTGCTTACTTTCTTTGCCTTCTGCAGGCTCTTGATTGTTTATACACTCAGGGCTGAGTTTGGGCAGAGCAAATACAACTCCTACTTGAACACCAAGTTCTGCTTAACAGTTGGCAGTTCACAGTGATGAAGCCTTGGTTAGTATGAGTGTTCCTTGCAGGGCCAGCTGCATTCAAATACGTGACAGCAACAGCAGCAATAGAAACTTTGCTTCAGCTTGCTGGAGAAAGCAAAAGCAAGCAAGGCTTCCTATAGAATTTGAGCTATAAGAAATGCTCTTCATTTTCCAAAAGCTGAAAATGGGGGCTGGGGAGCTCTCCCACTCTTCAGCAGAGGAACTAGATGATTTTTAAGGGTCAAGCCTTAATCCTTAACTTTCCCTCCCAATCTGGACACTCAGATGACCATATTACAACTGTGTCTCAGACATCAGTAATTTGTATATTGTAAGCATTATACTGTTATCCAAAAGAGTAACTAATCAGATATAAGCCACAGTCAATTTAGCTTTTATTGACAGTAGCTGTTCAGATTGGAGGGGAAAAATGTGCAAGATCCACAGGGAAACATGCAGACACACATGTGTATGGAAATACACGCAAACATAAATGTGCACTCTGCATCTTACACCAGTACTGGCCAGGGCAAAAGATTCTTGGAGAGGCATGGCTCTTGGAGCATCCAACCTCCCAACTCAGTCGGTGTGGCAAGAAGAATACCGTGGCTGTCTCTGGCCTCTGCCCTTTCACAGCTTTGGGGTTGCTCGGCCAAGTTGCTACTGGACATTTCTTGGGGCATTAGGCAGAGTTCTTCTCAAAGCAGCTGCCCTTGCTGACCCCCTGGCTGAACTTGGCTGAGCCCTCTTGGGCTGGAGGTTTGGTTTTCCTCACTAGTACATTCAAACATACCATCTTCTGCCTCTTGCTGATTCCAACCTGACCTTGACTGGGCCTCAAGGCCAAACAATGAAGATACAAACAGCACAGGCAATGTATATACAGGGAGTGGATTTCTGATGATACTGATATCAAAGGATGATTTTACCTGGACATTGTCAAGTTTTATGGTTTTGTCATGGATATCTGGCCAGGGTTTGAGTCAGTTTTTCAACAGCATGAGAAACAGCATCACTGTTGAATTTCAAGAACTTCAACCTCTGATTACTCACCTTTTCCATTGTCCACCCTAGGAAACAGCAATTAGATCTGTTTTTCTCTTGTGTGCACACTTCAGAGCTGATACTGTTACTGTAAAGTGGCGACAAGAAAGTACGAAAGAAGTCAGCCCTGGTTTAATTTCTGTCTCTGGTCTTTCAACAAAGAGCTTTGTTTTCTGCTTGCTTCTTCTTATCTGAAACACAAGACTTGAGAAAGAAGATGGTCCCATAGCAGCCCTCACAGACATCAGTGAGGTGTGTGAAAAACACCAGGATTAAGGGAAAAGCTGAGGAAGGACTTGGCAGATGAAAGAATAAGGGAAGTGGAAGCAGCACTGGTGCAGACAGGGTAGATAGAGAGCACACGTGTGAAGGGAGTTGGGAGAACAGTTGTTTGGTATAAAGTAAGAGGAATGAGATTCTGGTGACCGAAATCACCTTTCTATACTTGGGGCTGTCTGGAATGCCAGTTGCTAGCTATATACACAATAGTGCCAGGTGAAGCAGCATTCAAAGAAAAATTATATCCATAATACAAAGGTTATGCTTTTTAGTCTGGTTTTATGATGTACTTGTGTTAAGCAGTTGTCAAATCCATAGTGCATGTAAGCACACTGCCTTTCATGGCTCCATTGCTGCTGGAGCACGAAAAGATTGCAGGTCAGCTGAAACAGAGAACTGAGCAAATATGACATGGAAAATGAGTCCTGTTGTTTAACTTTTGCAATAACTCTGAAGGAGAAGGTTTGAAAGGCTCCAATCTTGTTCCCTTTCTGGTGCCACTTTCTGTTAAAATACAGCTGTAGAATCATTAAGTTATTTACTTTAAGAGTTGTCTAATCATAGACTAAGAACAGGGGTTTGCAGATGAGTGTTAAAAATGCCCTTGTTTAGTCTCTCATGCTAACTGGTTTTGTATTCCTGACTAGTATCTGATTGCTGCAATCTGTGATTGAGTGAATATACTTTTCTTTATGAATAGCTAGTCCATATCTGAGGATCCTCTGGAACAAAGGCAGCTGCATACACATAAGGTGATATTAATATTCTCCACCTTATCAGAAAAAGTCCTCAGCTGGGGAGATATTAAAGCAATATTTTCAGCTCTCCACATTCCCAGTAGTTTAAATTGAAAAACCAAATATAAAATTGTTGACTAAAAATAGCTTTCCCCTTAGATTCGTAGTATTATAAAGAACCTCCTGCACTACCTACTTCTCTCAAGGCAATAATGATCTTTAAAGGCCAGTTCTAATGATCTTTGTATCCAGGCTAGATTTTATTGACTGAAACAGTGGCACTTTTCTGGAGATTTTCTTCAACAGGCAGAGAGCTCACTTTGTCCAAGAATTTATTTTACTTAGTTTCACTTCTTCCTCCCCCAAAATTCCTTTTCCTACATAATGTACAGACCAGTAAGATGGGGTCAGCCACACCTACATTTCAGCATTTTTCCTGAAGCATTTCATGCTTCATGCCAAAACCATGCACTTACGTCAGTGGAAATATTCAGTAGGAGAGCTGGTCACCTGAAGTATCAGAGGATGCTTGAAAGCAGTCTGTGTGGATTTTAGGACTTCTTATATGAACCCAACTCTGAACTTCATCATAGGCTTTATATGCTTTTCAGCAAACCATTTGGATTCTGGAAAATTAATATAATATTAATTATGTTATCATTTGTCTGTCTATCCCTTATCTTTGACTGTTGCAGTAATGACCATTTCCTATTTATTGTACGTGTAATATTTAGGAAAGAGAGTCTTGGCTTGGCTAGCAAGTCCTCCCATTACATCCAATAATTCTCTTGGCTGGGATCCAATAACTCAGGGGCCATGACACCAATTATTCATAAACATTCTTCATTCACAGATTGTTCTTCTTATTCATTTCAGCAAAAGTAGTTTAATGAAATTTCATCTTGCCTGATAGAGAAAAATAAATCTAAGCCAACCTGATATTTCTGTTAATAAGCTGTAACGAAAAGTCATTCTACATCCTCACCCTGTCTTCCAGTGTGGTTCAACACTTTTCATTGAGCATTTTACAAAATGACTGTTAGAGGTGTGTTAAAATCAGAGGGATTGCATTAAGATTATCAGAATCAATGGGACATTAGAAATTTGTATATAGTTTTTAAGCGTTACCACATCTGGAAATCAGGTTTTTAATATCCTTTACAATTTCTTTATTTAAAGAATAGTTTATTTGTGTAGAAACATTGTGTTTAGGTCTCTGTTGCAGTGTAGCATCTCTGCAAAAGAGCAGCCTGTTTTGGCCATTTAAGATTAAGCTGCTTTGATGGTTCTTGTTATAGAGTGTAAAGGGTTTTTCCCACAGAGTTTTCTGCTGGAAAAAATTTCACTGATCAAAGCATTAACTGACATGCTGATAAAGATTTTTTTTGTGTTCTCCCTGCATTTTTTCAAACCTTGGGAAAAAAAGGTTGCATTCTTTTGAGGTGTCGAATTCTTTATCAATACATAGAGACGAACTGCATTTTCACATTTAGAGCGTGCTTTCCAAAAAAAGGTCTTCTTTCCTTAAACTTTGGAAAGTGAATGTTATTCTTTTTTAAAAGAGCACTCCCAAGCTACATGGCCACTCATCTGTTACTGCCACATGGAGCCAAATCTCTGAACATTTCTGTTTCTGCCTCCTGCATCTTTTCAGGGTCTAGTAGGTTATTTTTCATAGTTATAAAACTTGACATGTTGTTGTACAATACAAATGGTGGATTTGGAGATATCTTCTGTCACTTTTAGTGTGTACTCAGGTTTATAATTCTGCACCCTTCTCAATGTCTGGAAAGCCAGCTCATGTTGGTATATGGTTGGTATGTGCATAGTTTGTGTAAGGTATAGTGTGCATAGTTGGTGTAAGGCAGAATCAAGTGGCCTAAGGTGAAATTTTTAAATCAAGAAGAGGATTTTACTCAACTGTATTTGAAAAAATGCCTAAAGGAATCACCGGTCAATTGATAATACTTTATTTCCTTACTATACAGTTGCCTATTACAACTCCCTTTTTCTTATCTTCCTTTTTGCACGTATGATCCCTGTACTATAAGCTTCAGTAAAGACAAATTGCCTATTGCTACTAGGGATTTTTCCCAAGCCTTATCATCCTTTGTACCTCAATACTCCCTTGCAATGAGAGACATGAAAAAATCATTTTGTAACTGTTTAACTTACACAAGGCCCAGCACAGATTTTAAAACTATTTTCTAGTTCTCTGGAGTCAATTGTGTGAGTATTTTTTATTTCAGTCAAATCGGGCTCACTTGCATTATCTTTATTTCATTATATATCTTTCCTATAGTGGCAGGTTCTGGGTGCCAAGTTGTGTCCAAGACATTTTAACAAGTTACTGTCTGGCAGCTGTTTCATAGTAATTTCACGTTTTTTTTGTTCTTAATATGCAAAAAATTGGAATTAATTTAGGAAGCTTCTGGTACATGATTCCTCCCGTAGATATTTTATAATTTAAGAAGATGACTCACAGAATCATAGAATCATATAATAGTTTGGTCACATTAAAGGCCACCTAGTTCAAGCCCCCTGCAAGGAGCAGGGACTGCTTCAACTAGATGAAGATGAAGAACAAAGGAGGAAAAAAAGAGATTGCAGTGATAATAGGCTTGCTGTATATTCCACGATTTTTCCACTATCTTTTTGAACCCAAGGTAAATGGTATATAGGAAGTAAAGAAGAATACAGACAAACTAAGTGCAATTTTTTCACTTACATTGTATCAACTTTATAATATATGTATTGCACAAAAATATAGTTGGTACATAAATGTTTTTAAGGTACTGTCGTAGTTTAACTCCAGTTGGCAAGTAGGACCATGCAGCTGCTCACTCGCTCCACAACACTCTCTGTCCCCATTACCACAGGTGAGATGGGGGAGAGAATCAAAAGGGGAAAAAATACCTTGTGGGTTGAGATAAGAACAGTTTAATAGGACAGCAAAGGAAGATAAAATAACACCACCACCACTAATGGTCATATAATATACAAAACAAAGTACAGAATATACAAAACAAAGTATAGAATATACAAAACAAGTGATTCACAATGCATCATCACCCACAACGCACATAGGGTGTGCATTCCTGAGCAGTGGTATTTGCACCCAAACCAACTCTAGTTTATATACTGACCATGATGTCATATGGTAAGGAATATCCCTTTGGCCTTATCTGTCTTGGCTCTGCCCCCTCCCAGGTGCTTGTGCACCTGGCAGATCATGGGAAGCTGAAAAGGCCTTGACTACCTGGCAACAACCAAAACATCAGTGTATTATCAACATCCAAAACACAGCACTAGATTGGCTATTAGAAAGACAATTAAACCTATCCCAACCAAAACCAGGACAGGTACCTATACCTTTAGAGCTACAATGAACATGCATACCTATATGTCATTTAGATATGCAACAGATTCCTCAAAATCTGGTTAAAAATAAGGTTTCTTTTCTATTATTCTGGGTCAAATGAAGTTAATCAAAGTCTCAAGACCATAAAGATCTACATAGCAGGTGTCTACAGCTGAAATCTCTGACTCCCTGTTCCTTGACACTCCATGAGAAGAGACAAGCATTTCTAGGCCCAGTTGATCTCTTCTCCATGTATGTTTCTGAAATGAGGTTGATGAAACTTGCCTTCAGAATTCCTATTTCCATCCAGTAACTATAAAGGGAAGTTAGGATGCCTAGTTCACATATAAAAATAAATAGTATGTGTCTAAAGCTAAGTCAACGGGATCTTAAACTCAGGAAACACTCTTCACATCATTGTGATACTTTCCATCCTCTAAAGTAATTAGAATAGCAGCAAATACTGCATAGACACTTTGAATATATACTCCTATTGCCTAATGTGATGTTGCTTTCTTTAAAAATGCTGCTGCTAATGAAATTATATAGGGAAGCAAGTCAAAACCATGTCCTAGGAAGTGAAAAATGTGATTTCATACAATTTGGATGCCTTGACTTGCGGATGGTGTTTCTTTGTTTGTCGTTTTTTTTTAAGACTGCTTCTTCAATGCAGTTTCAAATTCAAGAGAAGAGGTACTTAATTCCAGCTTGAAAAGTAACCTGACATTTCTAAGAGTAAACTATTAAAGTATTTTTTGTTTGGTATAACTGTAGACAACTGTAACCTCTCAGAGAATCCCAAAGCCAGATGGTTGTTGATATTTTATTTCTACACATTTCATTTTGAGGTCTAAGACTTTATATTGGGGTGTTTCTAAACAACAGATTACGAAGGAGAAGGTTTCTCCACTTAGAAGTTTTTTTTAGATGCATTGCACATAACTAATTCTGAATAGACTTGTGTGTCTTTTTACAGCTATTTTTACATTCTATCATTTTCACACTCTTTTCTGATCGTTTCAGAAATTGTTGCTAGTTAGATGTGAAGTGTTTCGCAAACTTGATATTAGTTGCTTGGATTGGTATAGATCATATTCAGACATTAGTGTTTCTAGAATACCATTTATCCTCAGATAACAGTGGCTTGTGAGTGGGACACTGAGATCTATCTGTTGAAATTTTTTGTCGACTCTGAGGCACACATTAAGTAAAAATAACTTTCAGCTTTTTTTTATGTGTTATACTTCACTTTGGATGATGAAGGTTTTATTCTTATTTTATAATTCTGGAATACTTTTAATGAAAGGAAATATTGAAACAAACCCATCAGAGAGTCCTACAGTTCATTGCTCTGTGTATGTCTTTACTTGTGAATTTTCAATAACTTTGCTGGTAGGGTCACTAAGTCAATCTCTTTCTATTGTATTATTGACACATCTTTTGCCAAAGTTGTAGTCATACCAGTAATCAGTGTTTTAGATCATTCTATCCTAATCTGTAGGTTCTTTTTCAATAATCCATATATTACATGCGATTATTTTTCTAACATCTTGAACAATCACTGTCTTCTACAATATGGATTAGCCTTTACTTTTGGCACAAAGTTAATGTGACTATATGTTACTTTCTGTGACTGCTCTGCTTATTGAAATCTAAGGAGCTTCATGTTATTTTTTGAAGCTCTGTGACTACCAATAATACAATAGTATGTACCACTAAATGATTTTGCTCTCATGTATACGTGTTCCTCTGCCCCTGATTATTTTCTTCTCTGTTTCATATATGCTAGCAGATATCTCAGTTACCTTGTGGTGTCTACTATGGTACCAGACATCAGTGTCTAGGCACCCGAACTATACCTTTTGTTTGTTTGTTTGTTTGTTTGCCAGCAAACAGAACCAACTGATTTTTGCTCTTTTGGAAATGGGATATAAAAATCATTTTGACCTTCTGATTTATGGCCTCTACAGCTCCGTGGTTTACCCAGATGTTCCAGCATCCTATGGCTCCCTTGAGGCTTCTGCACCAGCCTTCCATTCCTTTTCCACCCAGAAGGACTGACTATGCCTTATAACACCTTTTCCTTGAGGCGAGGGTGTTATAAAGAAAAGAGAAAGCTGTGTATCTTCTGTACGGTAAGTTACGAATTGTCTTAGATATGCAATGTTTTTTGAAGATTTTTCCCTGAAATTTATTTTCACCTAGAAAGTCTATGATTAACTTACATCAGTTTTATTTCTATTATTTCTTTTTTCTATCTCTTTTTCACCTTGTCCCCTCCATTCTATACTGATTTATGTGCATTGTAGGATGCACACACAATCTGAAGCCTCTTTTATCAAACATACAGAAAGCCCTGCTCAAAAACTTTAAATCAAGAAAAAGGGAAAACAGAATCAGAAGGCATGGACTTTATTCCTAGTTCAAAATTCAGGGTTTTTTTTACTTTGCTTATCTATGACAAACATCATAGGAGGTATGATATATTAAAAATGTATACTTTTTTTAGCAGACTATTCAACCTGACTGTCTTCATTTGGCAGTTACTGTTAGATATCTTTCATTTCAATAATAATACTTTCTGTAAGCTCTGAATTTTCTTAAAGCTTTCTTGACTGAGAAAGCAAGGCTTTTAAAATAGAGCAGAATTTGTATTTCCTTTGATTTGACAGTCTGTTATCTTTCCTCACAATAATATGTTCTAATGTGATTCAAGATGACTGATAGTCATAATTCTACAGAGGATTTTGGTTTCCAGAACTACATAGTGTTTCTGTAGAAACATTGTACTTTTATTTCCATCCTTAAGACCAAATTGCTATTTTATTTCCTGAGAATGAGGCAACTTGCATGTTTTACTATGTCTTAATTCATGAACGCAGTCATTTTGGAGAAATTAGTGGATTTCTTGATTGCTGTTTTGTCATAGAATCACAGAATCATTTAGGCTGGAAAGGACGTCTTTAGATCAACAAGTCCAATTCCTCTGCTCAAGCGGGGTAAGCGAGAGCAGATGGAATTTCATGTTTTTTAATTTGTCCCCGTTACCTCTTGTCCTCTCAGTGGGCACTACTGAGAAGAGTCTGGCTGCCTCTTCTTAATTTCCTCCCACCAGGTATTTTTACCCATTGGTGAGATCTCCCTGAGCCACCTCTTCTCCAGGCTGAACATTCTCACCTTTCTCAGCTGCTCCTGGTGTGAAACAAGTTCCCTTAATCATCTTTATGGCCCTGCTCTGGACTCACTCCAGTAAGTTTTTATCTGTCTTGTACTGGGAAGCACTGGGCTCAGTACTCCAGTCGTGGTCTCATCAGTCCTGCTGGCAGCACTCTTCTTAATGCACACCAGGAAGCTGCTGAACTT
Source organism: Streptopelia decaocto (assembly GCF_964273445.1). Classification (NCBI taxonomy): domain Eukaryota; kingdom Metazoa; phylum Chordata; class Aves; order Columbiformes; family Columbidae; genus Streptopelia; species Streptopelia decaocto. The sequence goes on from NC_138663.1 coordinate 200,755,293, forward strand.
TTTTGCCATGACAGCACATTTCCTGGTTCATGATCAGCATTGTTTGTCCTTCGTGTGTTTAGAAATGTTTTCCAGGATTATTTGCTCCATCATCTTTGCAGGGACTGAGGTGAGCCTGACTGGCCTATAGTTCCCTGGATCTTTCTCCTTGCCCTTCTTGAAGACAGGAGTGACCATTGTTGTCTTATAATCTTCAGGAACCTCTCCCAGCTTCCATAACCTTTCAGAGATAATCAAAAGTGGCCTTGAAGTGACATCAGCCAGCTCACTCAGCACTTGTGGGTACAACCCATGAAGGTATCTGATCTCAGAGGACTGGGCTGCCTGAAGGCCAGGCTTACCAGTAAAGACCGAGGCAAAGAAGGCATTGACAACCTCATCTTTTCTCATGTCTTTTGCCAACAGTTCCCCTGCCCCATCAGTGGGCCCATGTTTTCTCTAGTTTTCCTTTTGCTGCTAATGTACTTGCAGAAACCTGTCTTGTTGACCTTCACATCCCTCACCAGATTAAGCTCTAGGCTGGCCTTGGTTTTCTTAACCCACCCCTACTTCTACCTCTTGTACACTTTATGTCTGAGTTCACTTAGGAGCTCCTTCCTCACCTGTGGAGACCTGCCAGTTTTGCTTGATTTCCAACTTGCTGGGATGGATCTTTTTTGAGCTTTGAGATGGTGACCCTTGAATATCAACCAGCTCTGCTGAACCCCTCTTTTTTCCAGGACCATATCACAAGGGATATGGCCCCTTGTCATATTTTCGTGTTCAATGGCCTCCACATTTTTACTCTATTTTGAAGTTTTTCTTTAGAGTTTATTGTCTCCTGTGTCTGATGATGAAATTATATGTACTAAAAGACTCCCTGACATAATGATTAGAGGATTTTTAAAGTATTTTAAAATTATCACAGTTTATTTAATGTTGCTATTATTTTCCTGTCCTGACTGCCAGAACTATTACCATGCAAATTCTCTGACATGGTTCCTTTACATTACACTGATAGTCTTCTGAATTCACATATCCCATTGAAAGGCCCAATTGGAAAAAGCAATAGGAAACACAAGATGCAGAACTGAATTGCAACTCGAACCTGGCTTTACCAGGGTGTGTCTGATTCCTATGTCTTTCAGGAATGAGAGAACTGAATGTTGGACTTCAACAGTAATGGTGTGAGATATTTCTTACATCACAACCCTGTGATTAGAAAATTTTATAAAAAAGAAAAAACAAACCAACAACCAAATTTGCAAAACTTACTCTTCCCAAGTCTAGAGAGTCTCTGGTAGGGGGTATTTTTTATCACTTATATTGGAGCTTCATCAAGCTACTGTGCATAGAAGAATTCAAGATTAATGAGACCAGAGCTAAAAAATGAGAGAGATGAATTCTGCAGACTGGTGAGAAGAGGACGTACTCTGATGAGAGGAAAGGAGTCTTGCATCCTGATCCTGGATGCCTGTCTTCATATGTTTTAAATGACTTACAGACTGAATGACTTTTTAAAAGCTTCTTATAATTAGATTACAAAGCCCGGAATATAAGTATCCCCACAGAAAGAAGAGACAGTCTAATGGTACAGTGCAATCTAAATAGGTAGGCTAGACAAAGTCTTGAAAGAAAATCACAGCTAATTAGTATTATGGTTACCTGGTGCCTGCTGGTTTTAGCTCCTGTTTCATCTACTTTTGTATAAACTTTTTTTCTAAGAAGGCTGTCTGGATTTCTTCATGTTACTTGGGGAATGTGGAAAAATCATAGATAAATGTGTTTGAGTGTGAGGAGAATATTTCTTCATTACAAGTCATTAGTCTCTCTAGTCTATATTGCCCCCCAACTGTGGTCAAAGAAACTCAGATATTACAGGGCTTGAATATTTTACTTTTCCTTTTGTTCAAGAGACAGATTACGGGGTATTCTTTATTTGCAGTAGAGAGAGTAGGAACATACCACAACACGAAGGGTGGAAACAAGGCATATGTAGCATTAGTAGTCACAGACAGAACTTGTAAAGAAAGAGAATTCCCTCAAAGGACCCAGGGACTGTGGGGATCCTTATGCTATAGGACATTGTCCTTCAACATGACAACTGTCTTTTACTGCTTGTGGTAGCTTCTGTTTTCTCCCCTTTCCTTGGAAACATCTAAGCTCAAGCCCACAACTTCAATATGCATTTACATTTTAGTTTTACTACGTACTGAAAGCATCAGAATATCCAAGTGCTTTGTTCATTGTGGTTTATAATGGACCAAACTGTATATCAGTACATCAGGTTCTGTGCTCAGCACTGAAGTGGGACTGTAAGGAAAACGAACATAGGTATATGATGAAATGCATACTAATCACTATACAAATAAGAATGTTGTAAAAGTTGCATCCCGTTTCCAGATTTATGAGCATACAGGCTTAGATGGTATAGAGAAAAAAAATCATTATCCATATTTGATGAGTAAATAATGTACGGAATACAAAATAAAGAAAATGATGCATCCATGCTTTACTTTTTTTTTTTTTTTTCAGTTTTTCTAGATTTGTGGCAGGTACAAAGAAAAAAAAAACCAAACTGTTGCAGATTTTACCACAGCTGCAGAGTAGAAATTGTCTTACCACACAGGTATGTCAGATGTAGTACCTATATAAAGGTAGCCAAATTGCAGAAGTGCATTTGCTACATTGGTAGCTGCATTATTTTGTTGTGTGTTGAACCAGCTATCTTCTGTTATGATAAACTTTAGAAATAATGATGTCCTTGTGACCTCAAATTCCACTGACACAAATGACAGTGTTAGTGCTTCATTTTTGCACAGCTTCTTTCAGATCACCTGCACTCTTCAGTCACGTGCGTTTTTCTATTTGTTCTTTCAGGGTCTCTTCAGAATTTATCCACACCTCCTGTTAAGTTTGTTGCATGACAAACTGATTTCCTTCCCCAAATTAACTCTATATTGACTCTGAGATCAGTAGCTCTCATGTTGTGATATGCCACGATCTCCAGCACAGGAAAATGAGTCACTGGTTCAGAATGTGTCCAACACAATATAAAGCGTAATTCATCAAGGAGCTGCGAGATTTGAAAGTGGATGCAAATGGTAACCATGAAATGTGTTTCTCCTGAGGAACTTTGACTCTTTTATTTATATTTGTGACAATTTCACCTGAAAAATATTACAGGCAATATGTGCGGGTAGATTTCTAGATCACATAATTTTGAGTCTTCCTTGAGTTTAATTTCTTAAAAGCATAATATAAGTTTATAATTAACAAAGAATTGAAACTAATCTTTCTATTGCTGGTGATCTGCTTTTCAATGTGAACATTAGAGCATTGTGTCCTCAGCAGGCTGAATGCATCTGTGTCAAGGAGTACGCTGAAAATACAGTGAAAGTCAGAAAAGTGGACAAAATAGAATGGTTACAGTTGTGTGAATTCCAAAGTACGACATACAGGAACCATGCTGAGTGTTTCATAGCACTTTCTGGACATGTAGCATTGCTAAAGTTCTTTCACTCATACTTCTGTGAGCACAACACAGCAAGAGGCATTCCATTCCTTTACTGCCACTGATAAATGAGTTGAATTATTAGGACCGAAGACATCAGAAACTGAAAGAACTTGGCATGATTATCAAATCAATCTGCAGCAAGTTTTAGAACAAATAACAGTGTGGTCTTTCAAATATGCCAAAGTAAACTGCTTGCATTAGAGGCACCAAGGAGACAATAAAGGGTGCATCCATCAGTGCCATATGAGGTTTCTTTTCAGAATATTAGTTTTCAGAATATTACTGCCCTTCAAACATTATGACCATACTGACAATTCAGAGATGAATTGTGAATGCACCAGAGGGCAGATGATATTGGATATGGAAATAAATATGAATTCCTGAAAAGAATTAAAGCCAGTGAAGTTCTATTTCCACAGGGACTTTTAGGGATTCAAGGGTCTTTTCATGCCCTCGAGGAGATCACAGAGTCCAAATACAAAGCTGGTTATGAAGAACTAGGAGGGCATGGACATCTGGTAATTAAAATCACAATAAAGGGTAGAAGGAGTCTACAAATGTGTTGAAAGCTCCGTGGTCGTTCTGCTTAAGCCCTCCTGCCTGAAGAAGAGAAAGAGAATTCATGCTCTCCCTTTGCTCCGGGATGCGCTGCCTTTTCCAGACTGGCCTGGTCATATTTTGGAGAAGCGAGCATCTTGTTTATAATTACATACACTGAATAGCTTGCCTATCTGTCACCAGAATTACATTAATTGTCTCTGTTTTCCCCTCTGTAATAAATTTGGCATAAAATATTTCTATGATATATTATCCTACAATAATTTGAATTTCCTCTCATTTATTTGTCATATGCATTTTTTCACTTTTTTTTTTTTTCTTGAGAACAGGTTCAATTATTTGTGATGTTGCTGGAGTGACTAACAAGATGAAGCTGAGGCACTGCAGTGTTCCTGCAGTACAACTAATGAGTAATAATAGTGCTGGTAGTAATAGAAGGACTGGTTTGTTTAATAAATTTAGAAAGGAACTGGTATAACTGACTTAGAGTGGAATGAATGCTGCCTGTTATTTTCCAGGGAGACATTAATCATATTGTCTTCCAATAAAAAGTAAGCAAAATAAAAGAAAGAAAAAAGAACTACAGAATAGTTAGTGCCCTTGAGGCAGGGAAAATATATAGCTCCTACTGTGAAAAGGTACAGGAGATTGAAGTGCACAGAGATGCTAAATGGCTATTAGATATTAGAGGCTGTCACAACAATGGACTGTTCTGGGCACCTCAATATCAAAAAGAGGTTGTGAAGAACTCAGAAATAAAATAAATGTCATTGTGTGCTGAAAGATATGCATTTTTTAAAAAAAGTGTCACAGAGCTAAGACACTTTTCTTGTTTGATTTGTTATATTTTCTTTTGCAAAGGAATATATAGATCCAATTTAATAATGGTTTTCTGTTGAAAACCTTTCACTGAAGCAAGTTTAAGACATTTGAGATCTATTTGCTTAACTGTCTTAAGTGGACATCTGAGAACAGTACAGAGATGCCCAGGTGAGCACACAATGATAGCCACTGATCTAATAATAAAAATTTATACAACTACTTTGCACATTAATATCAACAGAGGCAAAGCAGAGGTGGACAAAACCTACTGCATCTATTCTGCTGCGTGGACAAAAAGCATTCATTTGAAGGTCAAAGTTCTGTTCCTATGTGCTGTAGATCTGTTCTCATATGCAGTTATCTGAAAGGCTTAATACATAGGATGAAGTGTAATGATTCAGTGTCAGCAAGACATAATGCACATGGAGGACAGGGAGGTGATTCAAGACAGCCAACATGGCTTCACCAAGGGCAAGCCTTGCTTGACCAACCTAGTGACCTTCTATGATGGAGTGACTAATTCAGTGGACAAAAGAAGAGCTATACATGTCATCTATATTGGACTTCTGCAAGGCCTTTGACATGGTCCTCCACAACACCCTTCTCTCTAAATTGCAGAGATATGGGTTTGGTGGGTGGACTGTTTGGTGGATGTTGAATTGGTTGGATGGTTGCATACAGAGAGTAGTGGTCAATGGCTCAGTGTCTGGATGGAGATCAGTGACGAAATGTCTTTCAGGGATCCATATTGGGACCAGTACTTTTTGATATCTTCATCAATGACATAGAACAGGGGTGTCAAACTCATTTTCACCGGGGGCCACATCAGCCTGTATAAATACAGTCCTAAAATTACATTTGGCCCTTTGAAGGCCACCACGAGGCTGTTGTGGCCCCCGGCGAAAATGAGTTTGACACGCTTGACATGGACAGTGGGATCAAGTGCACCCTCAGCAAATTTGCAGATGACACCAAGCTGAGTGGTGCAGATGGCACTCCTGAGGGATGGGATGCCATCCAGGGGGACCTGGACAAACTAGAGAAGTGGGTCCATGTGAACCTCATGAGGTTCAACAAGGCCAAGTGAAGGTCCTGCACCTGGGTCAGGGCAACCTCCAGTATCAGTACAGGCTGGGGGGTGAAGGGATTGAGAGCAGCCCTGCCGAGAAGGACTTGGGGGTACTGGTGGATGAAAAGTTGGACATGAGCCGGCAATGTGCGCGTGCAGCCCAGAAGGCCAATTGTATCTTGGGCTGCATCAGAAGGAGCGTGGTCAGCGGGTGGAGGGTGGTGATTCTGCCCCTCTGCTCTGCTCTGGTGAGACCCCACCTGGAGTCCTGTGTCCAGCTCTGGAGCCCTCAGTGCAGGAAAGACATGGACCTGTTGGAGAGGGGCCAGAGGAGCCACAGAAATGATCAGAGGCTGGAACAGCTCTGCTGGGAGGACAGGCTGAGAGAGTTGGGGTTGTTCAGCCTGGAGAAGAAAAGGCTCCGGTGAGACCTTATTGCAGCCTTTAGTACTTAAAAGGGGGCAATAAGAAAGATGGGGACAGACTTTTTAGCAGGGCCTGTTACAACAGGACAAGGGGTCATCATTTGAAACTGAAAGAGGGGAGATTTAGACTAAATCTAAAGAAGTAATTGTCTACAGTGAGGGTGGTGAAACACTGGAACAGGTTGTACAGAGAATCTGTGGATGCTCCATCCCTGGAGACATCCCAGGCCAGGCTGGACGGGGCTCTGAGCAACCTGATCTGGGTGAAGATGTCCCTGCTCATGGCAGGGAGTTGTATTAGGTGACCTTTGAAGGTTCCTTCCAACCTAACTATTCTATGAATCTATGATACAATGGGGGACAGGACATCATTAGCTGAATCTGAAGTAACTCAGTTACAGTTTATGAGACATAACTTAAACTATCATCAAAAATGTTAACCATTATATCTCTATGGTGAAATGTCAGTCAAAGAGTTGGTATGCACTCATTGTCGGGGTAATTTGGAACCAGAATTGTCAAAGTGTTCAGAAACATCCCCTAAGAATCATTCTGGGATGACAAGGGAAAATTAGAATTATTGAATGACTAATAGGTGTGTTAGGCTTTTAAAAAAATTTTAATTTCTCTGCTGTGATAGATATGGCTGAAGTCTAGAAACAGTAATCCAGGAACCTGATGTAGTTTTAAAAGACTTCAAGAGACAAAAAGATATTCAAGTCAGCTAAATGGAAACTTAGCAAAGACTGACTCACTAGGATTCACCAAAATGAAACTGTGGCTGATATGGTTTCATGTCTATAAACTTATTTGAGAGCAACCCTAAAAGCTCTTTTGAGAAAAATATTTGTTTTCTACTCTGTCATTCAGAAAGTTTTGGTTCATAAAGACTGGCAGTGTAACATCACAGGTAGAAACTCGGCACATTTAATAAAAACATTCAACATGGTGTTTTATCCTTGGTGTGGAATCTAATGAGGCAGCCAAAGAGGCCTAATTTGCAAGTCACTGTCTCTGAAAAGACTCTCTGCTGTAATGAGTTTTCTACTCAACCTGTAGATAATCCACTGTTATTTTTCCAAATATATGCAGGTTGGACAGCAATTAAATAATTTTAAAATCCTTTCTATTCTATAATTTTAATTAAAGTATCTGGTACCTCATTTAGTGAAGTAATTACATTATTGAAAGATGGTATTAACACAATGAGGTTTCTGTATTGTTACCTTGTCAAATGGACGTCCATCCTATTATGGTATGGCACAAATAATAGCATTTCCACATGCAGTTTAGAAAGCAAAATACCTTGCAGCTGACCTTTTATGACTTCTGTTGAATCTGGTTCTCCCTAGTGAGGAATTCCACTTTCAACTTCAGTGAATTGGATGCTCTGAAAGCTCGATCTGATCAGGCACTATTATGAAACAGCAAATTTGTGTGTTAAAATTGAGACAAAGGGCAAATGACAACTGAAGTAGAAACGCCACACTCGATGGACCAGATTCGCATTTTATTTCCATCGGTTATTGCAATGTCGTGGTATTACTTCAGCACAATTCTGCCATAAACAATAATGATGTTATCACAGTTAGAGAGGAAGCGCTATCTAGTGAAAAGAATAATTATTTAATCTGCTCTAATGATAGTCATTTATTTTCTGTGCGATCTTGAGAAAATGACTGAGTCTTTGTCACTCTATTTTCTCATGTTTTAAATAGGTAATACTAATACTTTGCTATCATGTTGGATTGTTGTGAGGATAATTAAAGTTTCTCAAGCACTTTGTTACCTCCAGGGAAAAGGAGTAAATAAATGTAACTATGTAATTTTTCTAGGTTGGATTGAAAAGAAGAGTTGCAATTGGCAGAAGTTTATTTATAATTCCGATGGTTGGCATAATGAGGCCTTTACATCAGAGCCTTGTAATGCAACTTGCTTTGTGAAATTTATGACTGAGTGTATAAATTAGATCTAATGTCTTAAAAGGGACACAATTAGTGTGGTTCAAAAAGAGACTGATTAATTTTTTAATATAATTGAAATCATGGGATAATTTCTCTAGGATGTGGCTAATTCTGCATTATGGATTCACTATGATAAAATGTATACTGAAGCGTATGGAAAAAGCAGTTGTAAATCGCCATTTAATTTCTGCTTTTTTGCCTTCTTGGTCTTATCACTTCCCACAAATCAAAGAATCTGGGTAGTTATTCAGATTTACAGTTGAATGCCGTATTTTTTTTCGGTTACCAATAATATAAAGAATATGCTCTGTACAAATTCCCTTTTTCCCTAACACACATTCAACAGTGGGTATCATGAGGGACAGGCAAAAAGTCTATTATAAAACCATATCAAATTACTTTTACTAATATCTAACCAAAATTATTCTTCCTTCAGCTTAATCCTGTGACTTCTCATGCTGTCTGTCACAGGAATGCAGGGTGAGTTAGTCCTTTCCACTTTTTGGAACTATTGTATATAAAAGCATACAAACATGCTGTCTTTTCTTTTATTTAGGCTAAACAATTCTGATGCTCTCAACTTCTTAAGGCAGGACGTATTATCTGAATCTCTTACCATTGCTGCTGCTCTCTTTCTGAGTGATTCTGCTAAACTGACTCCTTTGGGGGTACTGCCTGGGCTTCCACTCTTAATTTTGAGACCAGTACTCTTAATTTTGAGACCAGTGTATATCTCAGGAGAGACCACCAGTAATATAAGATAAATTGTCTCACAAACAAAATTCTCCTTTCAACCCCGAAATCACATTGATTAACATAGCTTAAATGAGAATATAATCACATAATGATATAATAGGAATACAATAAGACCCCAAGTAATGCAAGCATGGCCTTTTTGTATCCTTAGCACCAGTTCAGTGCTGCTATATCCTAATAGTTCCAATAACTATGATTACGGACAAAAAAGCCTACAGATTAAATTGATCATTTTGTTAGCTCTTTGGGTTTTATCCCTTGTCATGCTTTCTCTTTAGCTCTAGGGATTAGAAACTTAATTTGGTTTCTGATGAAACCTGGAATTACTACATTATTACTGTATCCAAAGAATATGGCACTATAAGAAAAGCACTAAATATCGTGAAGTTTATAATTAAATTTAGAAAATTGGTAACATTAGTGATTTTCCTAAAGAATATTCATCTGACAGCCATTGATTTGTTAAATAGATCTATTTGTATTTAAATGCTGGTAATGTAGAGAAACATTTTAAACTCAACTAAAAATGGCTTTCTCTCATATAGTTTCAGACAGCAATGATTCCTTTGTCTTTTCTAATTGTCTTTTCTAATTATTTTCTAATTTTTACCAACTTTCCCACTTCCCTTGAGGCTGCTGTGTTTCAAGTTGAAATAGCCTACATATAATATGCAGCAAGTAGAAGATAAAACATGAAGAATGTTTATTTCTGTATGCAGATTTGCCTGCATATGCAGTTTCATACATCAGAAATATGTTTATAACTTCTATAGGGTAGTTTTCCAACTGTAGGAAATACAAACCAATGAAGGATGATTGAGATTGCTTTTAGTACTATTTTCTATTTACTATTAATCTCTTTATGATTCTGAAGGACCTATTCCAATGTCTATTAAAATGAGGGGCAGACTTTCACAGGCTTTGGATCCATCCTTAAATAACTAATAACATTGATGAAGTATTTTCACTTGAAAGCATAAGGTTGGCATAGTATTTTTGTTTCTCATATGGACAAAGCTGTTGGCTGAGGATTGCAGTTTGTCTAAACTGGCTCAATTTTAATAGAAAAATTAAATTAGTGACTTCTAGCTCCTCCAAGTCTGGTTCATATCTGTTGCTCAGCACTGGCCAATATCTGTCTTGATTTGCAATCTATGAATTCTCAGTAACATAGGAAGATTTTATTGTTTTTCTGTCAAGGCAGAATTTGGCCCAATATCCTAAGGTTTATTTATGTGTGTTATCAAAGACCAGTGTTCATCCATATATGGAAATCCACACATGCATATTTTAGAAAACAGTGATTATTTGCTAACAAATTGACAATATTTTTTTTGCCTTTTAAGTACTTTCTAAGCCCTAAAGCGCAACCTTTAGTTCTCATAACATAGAAAGACTATAAAAAACTCTAACCTAGGGAGAGTTGTGCTCTGTTGCAGAGTTTTTGCCACAGAGGCAATAATAATAACTTCACAAATGCTGGTTTTCAATATACAGAATGCGAAAGCACATTTGAAATCAGTGGAATTAGATGTCTATAGGCCTTTTGGAAAATCCTGTTAAGTACCCTAGCTGCAATTTTGCACATCTAAAGCCCCTGATAATCTTGCAGCATGGCATCAAACAAATACAAAAACTGTAGTGAGCTGTGAGATGTCCACTGAGATGTATAGTAACATCTGTTAGTGCAAGATGTCTAGTTCACATCTTGCTGAAAAAGCAAATTCTGTATCTGTGAAAAATCGTTTTGAGAACTGGGATGAGAAGTTAATATCCCAGAAATTTTAATGGAGCTAAAATTCTTCAATATTTAGCTGCAGATACACTCCAGGGATCTAGAGGGCTCCTGTTTCACAATATCCTGCTTGGTGGCCTGTGAAAAAGTCGGAGAGCTTTGGAAATGGAGGTCCAACAGGCCTTCTTGTTTGGGAAGAACATGAACGTAGAGATAATGCATTTCTGGTCCACCTCATCTTGCTGTCTAAGGGGTTATAGTTATCCAATAATGAAGAGAACTATGTATGCTGCTCTCCAAGCATACAGTGTGGTAATTCTGAAAGCTGAAATGGAAGAAAAAGAAAACCCAAGACTCAAGTAAATTTCTTCAAGGTGTTTGGTAGTATTTGAAGCTACTTGAATTATTTTCATGGTGTTCAAACAGTCTGTATTGAAATGATTTGCAATTACGTTTAAACACTTTGAAAAGACCACACATCGTAAGAGTTTCTTGGTAATATATGATAGTATGATCAGCTGGTAGATGGAAATGAAGGTGAAGAGCTTGTGAAAAAAATAAGGGCAAAGAGATGACTTAATTTAATCTGAGCGAGCAATGCTAATTCCTAACATTAATGTTTAGAAAAGTCTTGGGGTCGATCTTTTATGTGATTAAATTTTGGCACATACTACAGAAAATGTCTTCTGCACTTAAGAGGTAGTTCTCTTTGACATCTATTTTTAAGATGGGAAGAATTGCCCTTCATTGTCCATACGACCATAAGAGACATACATGTTTATATTAGATTGGTAAGGTTAGGTGAAATTAATTCTGTCTTCAAGAAAGTGCACTTTGAAAACAAGATTGCAGTAATTTTTTATTCACCAAGTTATGAATATATTTCATTGCTGGTTCTTGAACAGGTAGTAGGTCTGTTTTCTCTCTAAGATGTATATACCTTGTTTCCCTCAAAGTAAGAACTACCCTGAAAATAAGACCTAGCATGATTTTTTGGGATTTTTGATGATACTAGAAATATAAGCCTTACTCCAAAAATAAGACCCAGTTACAGTTCATTTAAAAAGTCAGTTTAAAAGGTGTCCAGGTAGATATACATGTAAAAAATTAAGCATCTTTTGGAGCAGAAGTTAATACCAACCCTGTCTTATTTTCAGGGAAACAGGGTATGTATACATACAATCAATTCCTTTAAAATTACTTTTAAATTGAGTTGCAAACAACCAATAATTAGAAAAGTTCTTTCTTCATTTGTACTCTAAAGCTATGTACTGATCTTCATTTCTCCATTGTGGACAAGTGTTTTAAATTAACCTCATGCCATGTATGACAAGTTAAACCAGCAGATCATGAGCATTGCTTCAATTATCAAAAAACCATGCAGATGTGGGTGAGTAGCCAGTTTCTAGGTGTTTTTCTCAAAAGAACTGTCCATCAGAGAGATTTGATATTATGAGGAAATAGCGTCCAAAGTTTATGACACTGCTGCATTTCCATCTGTCCCCAAAACTGATGGTGGCACATGTGTCTATCCATGTGCCATTTCGTAATGAGCTGAAGTTTAGAACCATAAATCATTCTGTTGCCACAGCGGTGACAGGTGCAGGATAACAGATGTAGTCTCCAAAATACTAAGAGAATGCCATGATTTATTTGCATTAAGGTGGTCTGGGGTTAGCAATCTGCTTGAAACTAGACAACCATATGGTGCATGGCTGCTAGATGAGAATATTTGCCTGTAATAATGTACTGTACTAAAATGCAAGCTCCAATATTTAGCCTTTGAAAGTGTCTCTTGACACGTGTGTCAGCTCCTTGAGATGCCTGAAGACTATATTATATGAACTGAAGTCCAGAATGTCACTAATCTTGTGAAAGCATGCTTGGCAACTGGGTGCAAGTGTCCAGTAGAATTAAGTCCTTAAACATGCACGTTTTCCCACTGGTCTCTAAGCTAGGCATGTACCTAACAACCTAATTGAATGCAGATTTACAGAAACAAGCTTTCTGATGAAGTATTAATTGTCATTGTGCTTCTTAGTTGTTAGTAAAGACAATTTTGCTGAACATATGGGCAAAGGCAGGACAGCTCTGTGATTAAGAATATAGAAGTAAAAATTACCAGAATGGAGATGCACACAAAAACGACAGAGAGATTGATGAGTTCAGGTCAGGGAGAGAGTGTCATCTCCATTACAGGTTTCTCTGTAAAGAGACCTGGGAATACACAAAGCAATTGGTCTAATAGCAGTACTTCCAACAGAGATCTCAAGTCAGGGAAAGCATGAAAATGCAGTGATGTTATTTAAGGATGGTTAAAAGTGTTATTTATGTAACTACAGGCCCATTATTCTGGTCTCAAAGGTATGAGAAGTTTAAGAACATATTGTCAGGGAACAGCCAGGGCTGGAGCTGGAAGGGGTGGGTGGAGGCCTCAGGCAAGACTGGTCAGGGCAATTAAGACCTATTAGTGCCCTCAGGGCTCTGACACATATTTCGGTGGAAAAAGAAACTGAAGACAATGGAAAAAATGGAGAATGAGATAAATTGCAGCTTGGGTTTACTGAATGCGAATCACATGTGAATAGCCTGACATCCTTCCTTGCTAACTCATTTTTTAGTCAAAAGAAATGCCACCGGTGTCACCTGTCTGGTCTACCGCACCATATGGGAAAGTGGAGAAGATGCAAATAAGTGAAAGAAATTTCAGGTGAATGAGGAATTAGAGAAGAGACAGCAGTAGGTACTTTTGAAGGGGAATATACTATACAGAGAAAAGTCAGGAGGGGAGTTCTTCAAGGAGTAGCCTAGTGACCAACTTCTTGAATATTTTCACATGGTTTTAGGATTAAATGTGGAAACGTGCTGACGAAACCTGCTTAAAACACTATGTTATGAGAAGTGATCTGTATATAAGACATATAAGATATCACACAATAAATAGATGATATTCAGATTCAAAGTAGTGGAAATGGGAAAAAAAAATCAACAGCATGAAACATCAAACAATGAATTTAAATAATAGTAGAAATAATTTATGCAGTCACCCAAGAGAACATCTGTTGAAAACAACTGAGAAGAGGGATTTCAGCAGACTGCTTTTTCACAAAAATATTATGAGCAACCAAAGAAATCCAGCTACAAAAATGTACATATATATATATTTACAGGACATTGCAGTTACAGTATGCTTAGTAGATAAAGATGCCATTGTGCAGTGTAGTGTTCTAACAGTTGGATGGGCTGCTCTTCAGTGAATCTGTCTCTCTACCTCTCAAGTGTAGCAGAAAATTAGATGTCTGCATCAGACTCCTGCTTTCTAGATGGGTAAGATAAGTAATGCTCCTATTAATTAGCTGCGAAAAAGGAATGTTCCATTTGCACTGACTGTATAAAACAACAGTAGCAGAACCTGACTGCTCACCTTCCACACATCTTCCAGCATCTTCCCTCCCTGTCTGTCACCAAGTTCCTAGATTTGCTGAAATGAAATAATCTGACCTCACAGTGGTCTAATTTTAGGACCTATTTGTTAATAAAGATTTAATTGTCAGCAACAAAAGATGCCATGCTTATCTAAATCATTATCTAGTCAAAGTACGTTGCAGACAACAGTGAAAACAATGCTCTTTACCAAAGATGAAGAAACTAAGGCACAGAGGTGGAATAACTTGCCAAAAACCACAGAAAAAGGCGTCACACAGACAGGAATAGTCTTGAGTCTTACTACACTGCTTTGTCTGCTGATGGATGCTGCTTTTCACAATAGCCTTGGTAAAGCATAGCAGGTTATATTAAAAATACTGAGATTGCAGTTTGCATGATAAAGACTTCCACTACATTTTTCATCATCTGAAGATGCTATAAGGAATAATTCTGAAATCTTATGCATAAAGGATTATGGGTAACAAAACAATTTGCAGAGAAGACCAGTAGCACTCCTGACACAGTAATTATCCAGCAGGTATCCTTCCAGGCTGTTAGATGAGCATGGAAGAGGCAGAAAGGACAGTGTTTTGAAAGAAGAAATGTTTGGCTCAGACAGAAAGATACAGCATTTTGTGGACTAGAGATTCTAAATGCAAAAAGAACAGACAAAAAGAAACAAGACCTTTTAGGCTCGTTAGGCATTAATTCAGAGGAAATCGTTACAAACCTAAAAGTGGAAACCCTAGGCATCAGCAATAAATCACTGAAGTGACTGATTACCCAGATGTTTTATCCACCAACATCCACATGGATATTTTACAGAGTGTGTCTGGATACGCCTGATGATATAAAGAATCCAGGTCTGGTGGGAATGGACATTTTCATGGCAAGATCGAAAAAAAAATATCAATTTAAGAAAGGGGAAAAGAAAAAAGGGAAAATGAAATGAGAAAGGAAAAAGGAAGATGGAAAAGGGAAAAGGACGTGAGAAAGGACAAAGGGAAAGACAACCCAAAATTTTCCACAGCAGCTAGCCAAGAGGTGAAGCAGTGGTGGTGGTGGGCACTCCCCAGACAGTCATCCTCTTCTGCACAACTGGTGATCCCCCCACATATTTTTCATACAGTAACTATATGACTTCACCATGATGTGCTGCACCTTTTCACTAGTCACCTGTCCTCATTACGTTAATCATATTGCTCAGAGTGCGTTTTGACCGCACATGTGTTGTCCATGCTATTATGACTGGCTCCTCAGCTTTTTGCAAATGTATTACTGGGCGATTCTTGCTGGCTACCTAAAACACTGCTGTTGGAAGCTACTAGGCACTGCATGTTCCTGAACAATGTTACACACTAAAACTCATAAAACAAAGGGTGAAGAGGGAGAGAAAGCCAAAAAAGGTGGTTCACACAGTGGTGGTTGTGGCAGCTGCACACACTCCTCTCTTCCCCCTTAGCCCCCACCTTCCTTGGATATGGAAGGTGCAGGCACATCCCCCTCTCCCTCAACACATTCCCCTCCCTCACTCTCCTGCAATGGAGTTGAAAGCTTCTTTTGTATGACCCCAGAGCCTGTTGGCCAGGGTCGTTAAGAGAGAAGAGGAGGGGGCGCAGAGGCACCAAGGAGCAGAGAAGTTTCTGGGCTCCCACAGCCAGAGTCGGGGTGCAGAGAAGCTTCTGGAATGCCCACAGTCAGATCTGACTCGGCTATATAAACGGGACTCCGCCAAGGCATGTGCTTGGCGTGTCCTCTTGGAGCGCGGGCCAAATGCTGTTGTCAAGAGCCCCCCCAGGACTGGGACGCCATCTAAGGTAACCTCCCGAAAGAAAGATGGGACTGCCTCATCTCCACATGTGGACGAGTGATTGCGTGCTTATATATAAGCATGTGTATTTTCTTTAATAATTCCTTGCCAGATTCAGGCAAGCATACATTTTCCCTGGAGACAGGGATGGCTCTGGCATTGTTTTTGGTGAGCCACGTGTATGCACACTGTGGATCTCCATTGTTATTATTTGCTGCACCCCCATAATTTCCTCAAAGTTGATATCCAAACCTGTATTTTATGTTACCAGAGTAACTGATTGTAAAAACCGCATTTCTAATCGGTTGTTTTCCTGGACTTTCCCAGACAGAATAAAAGCCTGTTTTGGACCTGGTTGTCCACCTAAAACTAACTTTGAGGTCCCTCCGTGACAGTCGTGATTACTTCTCATGAGAAATCCAATGCAACAGCCATGGCTGTGGTCCAGAACTGGGAGTGCAAAGCTGGGAGGATGGCAGCACTTTGGATAGAGGGGTAGAAAACTCTGCCCCAGCACCCTTGGGTATGAAGGTACAGAGCTGCACAGAGGAGTGACAGTCAGACCACAGCATTCCAAGGGAAAAGCAGCAGAACTGCAGATGGAAAGCCCTTGACATCACCCAAGCTACAGATTCCTCTGATGGGGGCTGCAGCAGAGCAGCAAACCCTCTCTGACCCTCCAGGGAAGAGCTGATTTCTGCATTCAGGGGGAGACCTGGGATGCTTTCCCTAATGCTGATGCCTGGGTGTGGGAGATTTGAGGGATTTTCTTGAAGTTAATGGACATCGAATGGAACTGAACTGAACAGGCTTCTGAGGCCTATGTGTCCAGCAAGAGAGCAAGAGTCAAGCAGCCTACGTGCCTTATATGACTTTTTGTAGCCTTCAGCAAATGAAGAAGAGTCAGCAAGTCAGCAATTTAGTAGATACTTTTTGCTTAGCACTGGAGCTCATGCAGATTTGTGAAATCCAATCACTTGTTTGCAGCGCTTGAACAGTAGCTGTTGTCCAATTACATGCAGCCTTTATATGTGTGGACAGCATGTGGACAGGTCAAAAAGATACTTAAGGAGAGTTGTAACAAAAAATAAATGACTTCGCTTGAATTCACATTGGATGTGTGGAGTCCGTGATTTTCGCCCTCACACCTGAACACCGAGAGGACTTTGCATCAACCTCCCCTCTCTCTGCCCGTCACCCTTCCCAATTGTCTCAGCTTTTGCAAAACCATTCCTTCTCCTATGTCCTCCCTAAGAGGCACTTAGATTTTGTGCCCTGCCTCATGGGAGATCTTTTGATATTAGTATGTGCTCAGCACTTTGTGATTAAGGAGTTGCTTCATTTGAAAATGCCCTTGCCTCCTTCTGTGTCTTGTGGTGGGAGTAAAACCAGGGCTCATATTCTGCAGTCACTGTTGCTGTTCGTGTTCTGACAGAGCTGTGAGACCTACAGGATTATGTGAAATTCATAGTTTGGAAAGAAGGATTTGGGAAAAAGAACCAGGACCTAATAATACTCCCACTTTTATCATGGTAGCAGCATGATGGTAGCAGCATAGCTGCAATTCTGTGCACATATCCCAAGTTCACAGCTTCCAAGTAGGTCATCCAGAGGGTAGAAACAACTCACAAAGTCTTTGGCGTATGATTACAAACTCTTTAAAGAGGTGCAAGTGGGCACATAGAGAAGAAGAACATTGTCCTTTTTTAATACTTCAGGAAACATAAAGAAGATCATGGTATGAATGACAAGCAGTTGGCTTTGCACAGACGTCATCTAGTATTCATAGATTCACAGAGTTTAAGGCCAGAAAAGAAGTCTTAAGTCATTTTTATTGACTCACTGGCTGTTACAGGTTAATATGCTTCACCCAGAGAAGTGAGTAATGTCTTTCAGGCTACAATGAATGCCATTGAAATACCTTTGCCCACTACAGTTTAAGGTGATGCTAAAGCTATTTTTCTTGTACCAAGTTTCTCAGAGATTCTTCTGTTTATAATTCCTACAGGAAACTAAAAGCAATAGTGAAATATGTTTGACCTTTTGTTTCTTTGGTCAGTTGAGCATTTTTTCAGCTCTCACAAATGTTCCATCTTGTCCTGTTAGGACAATTTCTTTAATACACATTTCTCGCATTGCACTAACACAGTGTTCATTAAATTTCTGTTCTTGTTTTTAATTAGACCACAGAAATGTGTTACTGGTTCTGACTTCACATACCATGGGATTCTGCATAATATTTGAATCTCAGTGGCATGCCATTAGCCATCATCATTTTGGCTTGGTTTAATTGTGGTCACCTTCAGGGACAGAATATAAAAGTGATGATCAAATATTCCTCTGTCTCCAGTCAGTCTGAGTAATGAGGGACTCCTTTCCTGTCCATTTATTTTACAGTTACTGCTGACCCCAAATGGCTCTTTCATTGCTGCATAGCAATGCACAAAGTGCCTGGCTTTGGAAAGAGTCCAGTTTCCCTGAAATAATAATGGGCAGCAGAGAATTAGCATTCACAGTCTTTTTTGTAAGTAATCTTCTTTCAACATCTCTGCTAATGACTGTCGTCCTCTTGTGTTCCTGTGCCGTGTGAACATGGATTTTTTTCTATCTCACAGCATTCTCACAAGCATTGCACTAATAAGACTACTTAATGTTATTGTGAGGACAGTTTTTAGGATGTGATGTACTTTGTCTCATAGGAGGACACAAATTCCTAAATACACCTATACACACCTTTGTTACACAAGACTTTTGATATTGGTTACATAGGACTGTGCACAGGAAAACAAATAAAACAACCATGATTTGATTTAAGGAACTATGAGCTGCATGGGGTAAAATTAAATGGGTAAAAACTAGTTGTATGATTCAGCTTGAAGAGTCATATTTAATGGGTCACGCTCTACCTTGGAGACCATTAACAAGTGGGATGTTGCATGGGTCCTGGGACCTGTCCTGTTTTGTGCCTTTACCAGCAATCTAGAGGAGGTGACAGAGTGTGCCCTCCTGTCAAATTTGCAGAGGCCACCAAAGTGGGGGGAAATGGCAGAAGAAAACGTTTTTAAAGATAAATGCGGTGCAGGAGAACATAATTGGTGTTCTTTCAAAACTCTAAAATACCCTCAATGAGAGAGACTTGGGCAAAGGAAAATTATAATGAGAGAGGGGTGTGTGTGTATACAAGTGCATGCTTGTGTGTGTCTGTATATGGATGTATACATATATGAAAAATTTAGATGGATTCATCAACCCTACCATTGTACTTGTGAGCTACCTGGTACACAAAGCTACGGTGAAGCAACCAATAATTTCAATGCCTGATATTTGAATCTCCAAAGTATTTGATAGTACCTTAAAAAAAAGGTACTTTTAAAAAAAGTGCATCTTACCATACGCAAGGACTTACTGCATATTTTAGATCAATTAAGGAGAGAATGCTCTATCATTTAGTGATCTGAGATCTCTCTGCTGTGTTATCCAGTCAGAAGTAAATAGCTGTTATTAAAATTGCAAGACCAGCACTAAAAAATGAAACACTGCGCAATCCTATGTCAGGCTTCTTGCCCAGCTGCATTATTACACAGTTTTTAATTATCACATGCATTATCAAATACTTTTTCTCTGCAAGACCTCTTTCATCATCAGTTTTTCCCTCATTCAGTGAATGACCCCTATTCCTTATTGCCGTAAAACTTGAAAAACCTGCTCTGAAAACAAAAATTATTAATTTCCTTTTGAGATTTTCCATGTGGATTTTTATACAGCTTCATTTCATCTAGTCATTTTAGAATATCCAGGCATGTATTTACTGTCACAAAAGATGAAGGAGAGCTAATCTCATTTTACAGGATGAGAACTGAGGAACAGAGATGAAACAAGGGACCTTCACCTGTTGAAACAGGGGACCCAGGTGGGACTTTCTGAATACCCACCTAGAAGCCACTGTGGCATTAGTACCATCCTCTACTTGGATATTAGGAAAAAATCTTCCTGGAAAGGGTTGTCAGGCACTGGAACAGGCTGCCCAGGGAAGTGGTTGAGTCACCATCCATGAAGGTGTTTAAAAAGCATTTAGATGAGGTTCTTAGGGACACGGTTTAGTGCTAGAGTTAGGTTATAGTTGAACTCGATGATCTTGAAGGGTCTCTTCCAACTGGAATGATTCTATGATTCTACTTCAGAGTAAACCATCAGATCGGCTTCCCAGTTTTTGCGCTAACGCCTGAGTTGTTTCAGACCTTTAGGATGAAGGTGAATCCCATTCTTACTGGGGGTGTCCAGTCTAAGTGGCTGGCACTGCATGGCAGCAGGGCCAAAGCAAGGGGAGGTGGCTGCAGGGCAGGGCCATGGGGGGTTCCTTTATCTTGAGCTCACCCTTTCTCTTTGCTGCTTCCTTCCCTGGCACCTTCCCTACTAACAGTGGCCACCTCTCTTCTTTCTCCACACCTACCTGCCTCTCACTGTTCCTCTAACAGTAGCATCTTTCTGTGGCATAAATACTTATGGCTGCATGTCATTCTCCACCCTGATTTTTCTTCCTCATTTCCCCTCCTTCACGCAGTAGCACACCCTGAGTTGAAGAACTAGGCCCAAGTACTTCAGCAGTGTGTATTTTGTGCTCATTGGGCACGTTTCCAGGTGTTTTGCAGCTGTAATTGGGACCACAAAGTTAAGTGAGCTCAGTAGTTCTCAATATGACACTTCAGGCCCTGATTAATGTTTAATTAACATATTCTTTAGGCAATGAGTCACTGGATAATGTTTCTTTTGTGGCCTTTGCTTTTTGGTGTGTGATTCATGCAATCTTTTGAGAGCTCTGTCACCGCCTTTGCCATCATGGGCAATAAAATCCCAATTACAGTATTGCACCATTCCAGTAACAAAATCAGCAGCTGTTGACAGGGAAAACAATATTTTGACAATATTGAATATTTGCAGGTTTTAATGCAGCTGGGAATCAGAAGAAGGTACCAATTGCATTCTTTTTACCGCTACAAACTTCTAGAAAGTGAACCAAGGCCGGAAAACCCCTTTCACTTCTATACTTATTATGGTATTATAATTTGCTTTGGGAAGAGTAATTTTGAGTAATAAATAATGAAAAAGCTGTTAGAGGTATTACAAGAACAGGGATTTATCCTCCCTAGTCTGACTTGTCTTGCAGTGTTCCATGCACTGGCTCTTTAACTCCACCGACAGTGATTTCCACATGGTGCTTATGTACCACAGAACAGATTTTCAAGTACTTTTTCAAGGCTAAGTATTCAAGTAGACACCCACAGCTGTCACCATGATGCTTAAGAACCCAACTAAAGGACTGAGGCTTCAAAAAAAGTTTAATCAGTTTAATTTTCTCTCTGCTCATTCTGGAAGAGAAAGCAGAATGATGCTGCCAAACCATTCTGTAAAGGATGCAATCAAATCAGCATTGAGTGGGGAGAGCTGTGTTTGAGAAGCAGCTTCATCCCGATGCTGTGCTAAATGTTTATGCAGAGTGAAGGGAAATATAAAGTATTGGTGTTTGATGGGCTTAAAGCTATTGAGTTAATGTCTAAATGAAGTTATATTGGGTTTTTCCCTCTCTCCACTTCTCTTTTGCTTTAAGATCTTAGCAGGTTGCCTTCTAATTATTCATTGACACTGCAGTGTTCAACAGATCTGAATCCCTACATAAGACAAGAAAAAATAAAGTAGGCTAGTATGGTACAGTAAATAGCTTGACAGGACAAGCTATCATAAGGTTGCCAATAGGGAAATAAACCAGATAATATCTGGGTTGTTAAAGCTTCCCAGAAGGGCAGCTGCTCACTTTTCAGTAGGAAGTCAGAAGAACATTGCAAACATCAAATGTGACATTTTTAATAGAGTTTGTACCATGGAAGCACAGCTGTGCTCAACAGGCAGAGCAACCAAGCTTGGTCCTTTCATTAATTCTGTTTCTTTGCATTATTTGCACTAACGGGCTTCAGAACAGACGAGTGGGTCAGATCAGAGGTCTGTCTAGTTCAGTGTCCTTCCTCAGAAAATTTCCAGAAGTACATCTGCTGGGAGCAGAGAAAGCACACAACAATAATTTGTCAAAATATTCTGCTAGCCTTCAACAGCTTGCAGCTTAGGGACTTCCAAAACCAGAGATGATGTCTATATTTTTAGTCATCCTCTAAGGCTCTTTTCCATAAATTTATCCTTCTAGCCCATGTTAACTTTTTGAAATTTCTATAATATTGTGTAAAAAGGAATTCTACATTGAAACTATCTTTTTTCCTAACCTGCCATGTGCTACCTACATTGGGTATGTCTTTGCTTTTGTATTGGGAGAGGCAGATACCAACTGAATCCTGTTCACTATCTCAATTTTACTTGTCATTTTGCTGATAACACTAACAACCTGGCAGATTCAGTCAGTAGATATGGACCATTTTATTTTCTGAGTAACTTCACCAAAACCAGACATTTCAGCTAAGCAAACTGTGAGGTCATGTTGAATCTGATAAATAGGACTGCAAAAGAGGAGGATAGATTGTGAAAATGTTAAAATGTTTCATTTTGACATTTTCAGAATGAAGTATTCTGTGTTGCTGAAATGTTGGTTTTGACATTAACTATCTGAAACCCACAAAGTTCTGAATTCATAAATGGCATCTAAAAAAGGCCTCTTTTCTAAACAAGAAAGTGAAATGCAATGCCTATAAAAAGACCAAATAATCAAAAAGACAATACAATTAAACACTTCAGTTAGGATTGAATAAGTAATGTCCATTTAACCCAAAACCTATTCGTTCCAGTTAACTTTGTAGAAATATTTGAATAGAAATGTTATATTTCAATTCAGACCAAACTACTGCTGTGATTTTTCAGTATGGCTGTGGAACAGAGACATCTGTCGTGTTTCTGTCCCTGCTGATGTGGGTCTCAGTGCCTTCTCCTTTTTGCCAATATTTTTGGTCCTTATTTTCCATTGCCATTTGTGAAACGGAAAGCAAATACATAATGATTTAATACTACTAATGCAGAAAGACCTGGGAAGACTTTGGCTTGTTTAACCTTCCAAACCAAAGGTTAGCAAGGAATATAGCTGCTCCATATAAATACATCAGGACAGACATACCAGGGAAAGGAGAAAATATTCACTGAGTGAAGATGATTTAAACTGAAAGACAAAATTGACTAAAAATCCCAAACCACCTCAAGCGAAATAATTTAATTAGGACATTATAATGCTTTTAAAGATCTGAGAAGAAAATTTATGGACACTAAAAGGAATAGAAAAGAGTAAGTTTAGGATGGAGCTTGATCAGTTTATAAGAGACTTATATGACATGGGATAAAAAGCAGAATTTTGTGACTGTTTTGTGCCTTATACACACTTTACAGAAGTATAGCGGTTCAGTTCTCTCAACGCTGAACATTTCTTACAAATCCAGCATTAAATGTGTCAAAGGATCACAGCTGTACTACCATTCATCATATAAATCCTGGCATGGATTAATATTTTGCTAAAATATATCTGTATGCTGCACTGAATCCTTGATCCTGGGTAAACATGAAGCAGAAAAGTTGATATGTACTCCCATTCCTAAAAAAGTTGAGCTTTGCAATATAAATTACCTAAAATAAACTGAAAACAAACTACCTTTCAGTGGACAACATTAATCCTAAATTTTTGGAATTGTAGTTTAGTCTACAGATGTGGTCTCCATAAACTGGCTTAGGAAAACAAACAAACAAACTAACTAAATAACTAGCTAACTAACTAGAAGCTGCCTTTGCCTCCCAGGAAAATCTCCTGCCAGAGAGATGGGCTGTCCCCCAGAATTACCATTGTGAGAGATAACAGCTGAACAATGATTTTACACTTTCGGGTGCTTGGATGGTTGCTGTTGGCGATGGCACAATTTGCAATGGAGTGTTGGCCACCCTTGTGCCTGATGTCAAAGGGAAATGGAGTCACAGCCTGTTCCAATGCCTGGCAACCCTTTCCGTGAATAATTTCTTCCTAAAAACCATGGGCTGGGCTGGCCATCCCTGGGCTGTGGCTGACCCCAGGCCCTGTCCCTGCTCTGCTCTTCTGTCTGAGCACAGCGGGGCATCACCATGTTGGGAATGGCACTGCCCTGTCCATTGCCGTCACCCTCGTTTCCTGGCTCGCCTGCCCTCACCCCACTGCTGCCTGACACTCTGGAGTGACATGTCTGTCTCTAGGTGGTTTTAGATATGTGTACACATATAAGAAATGACACAGCTGAGCTGGACACTTCAGTGAGGATAAGTGATGCTAATTTCTTACAAAGAATGGCCTTGCATGTCCACTTACCAGTTGCCCCAAGGCACAGTCCCCATTGCAGCATTTTGGAGGGGCCAGTTTTGCCATCAGCAACCAAAGGCGGCTGTTGGCCATGATCTGCTGCAGGTTGTGTGGCATTGGGGGCCTCTGGTTGACAGAGGGCCAGCCGTGTCTTGGGTGCATCCAGCACAGCATGGCCAGCTGGGCAGGGAGGGGATTGTCCCACTCTGCTCTGCACTGGAGCGGCCTCACCTGGAGCACTGTGTGCAGGTCTGGGCAACACAGGATAAACAGGGTATAAAGCTACTGGAGAGTGTCCAGAAGAGGCTATGAAATTGGTGAAGGGTTTGGAGAGGAAACCGTATGAGGAGCGGCTGAAGTCACTTGGTTTGTTCAGCCTGGAGGAGACTGAGGGGAGACCTCATGGCGGCAACAGCTTCCTCACAAGGGGAGGAGGAGGGGCAGGCACTGAGCTCTTCTCTCTGGTGACAGGTGACAGAACCCGAGGGAATGGCAGGAAGATGTGCCAGGGGAGGTTTAGGTTGGACATTAGGAAAAGGTTCTTCCCCCAGAGGGTGCTGGACACTGGAACAGGCTCCCCAGGGAGGTGTCACGGCCCCAAGCCTGACAGTGTTCAAGAAGGGACTGGACAACACCCTCAGACACACGGTGTGAACTGTGGGGTTGTCCTGTGCAGGGACAGGAGTTGGACTCGATGGTCCTTGTGGGTCCCTTCCAAGTCAGGACATTCTGTGATTCCATGGCAGCTGAAGCGTTAATACACCAGCACCCCGGGTTTCTGAGCTGGGGTCCTCAGTTTTTGTGCTGGTTTCCACTTGATGGCAGCAGAGCCCACAACAAAGGGGTGCAGGCAGGTCTGTGAGCTAGTTTTCTGTTTATTATTGATGGGTGAATGGAAGTGAAGCCAGCAAAAAGCTGGCTTTCAAGAAGAATATTCAGTATATTTTGGGTTGTGAATATAATGGCAATGAGACTGGCTCTGACAAGCACTGGAGTCTTTCTGCCTATTTCCCAAATTGAGAGTCAAATACACAGCGTTTTTTGCAAGAGGTGAAATCTCCACCACAGAAATGATATATGAGACCAGATTTACTCTAACTCAGGTTCATGTTCTTAAAAAATTGAAAGGCTCGGGGAGACATTTCAGATTTCAGGTTTGTTTGGCAGTTTCAAGTACAAATAATTCTGAATCTCAATGCTCTCTGGTAACTAGAAAGCAGCCAGAAGTTTATAATTTCTGAGACTAAAACAGTTTTTGGTGCTGGCTCTACAGAGTTTTTTTTTTTTTTTTCAGGCAAGTGTTCATGGAAGAAACTAAAAGAGAATTTCAGAGAATAAAAAGAGAAGCACAGAAAGTACATACAGTAACAGAAAGAATATTTTCTGCAAGATGATCAGCTGCTCTGCAGGTAAGTCAGTGTTTTAATTAGGTCTATATTTGCAGGTGTTCCTAAGAGCCTAATCAGCTTCTGGCAGAAAGCATTTGGTGTCAACTATAGGAATTTGAACTTTTCTCAGCTCTGTCTCCAGCTCAGGACCCACGTGTCCCCTGGCAGCTGCATCATTTGCTGTGGTGTAAGTTGGACTCTTCTGGCATTTTGCCAGGTCTGAAATTGAGGTTGCTCTTCTTGTTCTTGTCTTTGTTCCAGGGTTTTGTTAACAGAAATAGAATATATACTTCTCAAGTCACATCAGACACCAGTACAAAAATGAAGCTTAAAAATTATTCTCATCTTCTTGGAAATGTTTGCCACTGCTAATTAATTGCTCTCCATTTTCCTGCCAGGATAAATAATAGTTTTTAAAAAGGCTGACTTATTTCTCATTGTAAATATATGCACTCTGTAAACAGCAGGAAAGAGCCAACATGTCGGCTGCACTGGATGTTTCCATTTCATGGATTCTGGTGGAATCACAGCTGGCATGGTCAGCCTGGTGCTTGGAAAGCAGGGCCGAAAAGTTCTGATGGAGAAAATCACAAGTTTCCAGAAAGCCCATCTACCTCTTCCCCTGACAAGCCAATTTTTTTAAATGTTTGCTCTTCGTGAAGCTAATGTGTCAGTCAATCATCTTCTCTCCATTCAAAAGCACATAAAACTTAGAAAAACAAAGCCATAATAAAGAGGAATTTCTTACAATAATTAAAGAGGTAAACAGATGGGCATATAATCCCTTGTCCAGTCTTACCCCTATTTATTGTAGGTCTTTGGACTGGAAATCTGGTGTTTCACATACTGCAGGGGCCATTGAAGGAGTTAGCAGGAATAGCAGCGATATTCAAGACTGTGAGTTATTGTCTTTCAGGTTCTTCATCTGTTTTTCATGAGAGAGGCTCAGGAAATGCAGTAAGTCCTTACAGAGTGGAAATCTCACTCCATCTTCTGCTTTTGCTCAGGTTTCTTCCTGTTTCAGACTCTCCACAGGACCAACTTCATGGAGATTTTGAGAGCTTATGGGATGTGGGGTGGGATGGTTGTCAAGGGAGCTGCCAGAAGAACTGGACTGAGGCACAGAGAATGATACTCATTTTCTTTCTTTTCAAATTACTGCTTCCAAGAATGTTTCCGTATTTTCTTTTTAAATTATTATTATTACTTTTAATTTACTGAAGCATATATTTGTGGTTTAGTAACTTCTGTACCCTACAGGTATCTGTCGGACTAGCCAATGTTAACTCTGAATTGCTTATTCATTGCTTTGAAACAGAGTTGTGAATAGGGGTGTCTGTGAGAATATCTGTCCATTATCTGCATTGACACACACTGTTTTTTGACCTAAAATTATTCTCTGACTGCAGTGCATCACACATTTTTAAAATTCCATGAATCATGATTTATTTTAGTCTTTGAGGAATGTGGGAAATACGTTACAAGCCTCTGACACAACTATGACAGCCAAGAATGTCAGAGTTTAAAACTTGCCTAGGTCTCTAGATTTTTTTCATGGATGGTTTATTAAAGGGTTAATACATTATTAATCATTACAAATACATTACAGTTATAAATCAAGCACAGATACATCAAAAGTTTTTATAACCTGTGGTCATGGACAAGCTGTTCATCTATTGGAGCCACAAAAAAATCCATATTGACTGAAATAACCATTTATTGGGACATTTATCACACATGTAGTAACATTTAGAGCCCTCCTTTGCAGGCAACTTTCATCCACATTTAGTTTTTAAAGTCCAAACTTTCCTGGTAACAATTTCTGTGAAACTTCTCATGAGGCAACATCCAGCGTTAGTACCAGATGGCAAAATACAGTGTTCATCAGGCAGCTGTGTTGGTTGTACAGCAGCTGAATTTTCTGACAAATGCACAACACTATTGCCAGTGAGACAAGATCAGATCTAAAGGAAAGCTGGTTGTATGTTCCAAAGATTAATGACTGGAAAATGCATGTTTTTTTCCTTTGCTCTGTTGTCCAGGTTGGTTTGTTATGCGTAAATAATTATTAATGCTGCTGGCTGTATTAAAGTGTTGCTCTCAACTGAATATTTATTGTTTCTTGGTGAATATGAATCTATTTTTGTATGTTTAATGCATTAAGGCATTTAGTGTTTTCATAGGTATCATTTGATTGTTACTCAAATCAAAGGAATGATATAATAAAAGTTTCCTTTGTCGGTGTAGCCTGCTTTAAACATAATTATTTCTCCTTATATAATGTTTAATCTTTAATTTAATCAGACCCTTTCATATCTCCATTTAGGCACCCATTTGATCTTTGATATTATTTACAGGGTAGCAGGCAGTGGCGTGGACAGATTTCAATTAATCCCACAAAGATTTGAAATTGTGACATGAATTAGGAAGTGATTTGCAAAGGCATTCGAGTTAGATGCTACTTTTCTAATAGATAAAAAATCTAGTAGTAAACCAACAAACAGCCTTTTTTCCATATTAAATGTTTGAGTCTTTTGAACACCATACAGTTCTTTATGTTTTTGATATTTGTGGAAATATATCAAGAGATTTGAAGAGTTTTCTAAAATACAGCAGAGACATAAAGAACTGTGAAGCCTGTGAAAGGCTTTTCTTGATCTGTGGTCCATGTTCTCATGGTGCAGAAAACCATCATACATCATTGTTTCTGCTACTGGCAAAATTGAAAACTAGTTTTCCTTCTCTTCCCTGATTAATCCTCTTCGAAGCTTTTTCCAGCCTCGGTCAGAGTTTAAAAACATTCTTCCTGTCTGAACACTAGAACTTATTTATAACCAGTTATAGCTACATGTTCTTTCTTTACCTTAAATATTTCTTCTGCTCGCTGTTTATCTTCTAAACCAGATATGTCTCAGCTCTTGTTTCGTTAGACTGAGAAAGCTCAGCTCTGAGCTATTCTCTCAAAACAGTTTTTGTCTTCCTCTGACCGTCTTTGAAAGCATCTTTTCCAGCTGCATTTATCCTTCTTGGCCTGGGGTGCATGGAGCTGTGCACAGGGCTTTGGATCAGAGCTCACTGTGATTTCTGCAGTTTCATTACCACCTTTCTTACCTTGCTGTCTGCTTCACCTAATGCGAGAGCTGAACGGCACCAGGAGAGCAAAACCTGTCACGTTGTGTTTGCGCGTGACAAGGCAAAGGCAAGGATACTCGATGGAAGTTTTTCATGAATCCACACGAGATGGATGTGGGCTCCTCCACTGGAAATAGGACCAATTCTGCTCACAGAGACCCCTTTCTAATGAGAAGTGATATTTTGGAGATTGATTTTTCCACCATGTTTTCTGAAGCAAATAGTGACAAGGGCCACAGTTAGGACATTTTACCCGGGAAATGAGTTTCAGATACTAAGGAACAGCTTATTTTGAAATCTGTGATGGGGACTGGGCCACCTTCATTTCACTTTCCACTCTACTTCTGGTTTGATAGGAGTTGTCCCAGGTATTCCCCGAGGAATGACACAGCCTTGACCATGGAGAAGCACAAAGCTGAATGGGAGTGGGGAATGCCAGCACTTTGGCACAATTTCTCAACATCTTCTCTCGTCTCCTTGTGACACATGCACAAATAATGACTCTCCCGGTACTTGGTGAGTAAGCAGAGCTGCTCTTACAACTCATTGCAACCACCCTCACAAACCACGATATACCCTGATGCTTACTGCACCACATACTACCTATCATCTGTATAAAACAGCACAAAAATTCTTAATCTATGTCTAGTGTTTTGTGTGGTTTAGTCACTTAATTAGAACGGGTTTGAAAGAACTGCTCTCAGGGAGTTAGAACTACTAAATAGTGTATGAAAAGATACAACTTTAAACTATCAGTCAGATGCAGGCTCTGAACTTTGCTGTTAGAACAGCTCTAGAACAAAATGCAACTAGACTTCCTACCTCCTCCTCTACTCAGTGTGACCTATAAATGGGTGGTAAAAGACCAACAGAAACACCACTGCCTAATCCATAGCAAAGTCTGGACTCTGTATCCCCAGTAGCTCAGGGAGGGACTGCTGTGATAGAACAAGGTAATTTGAGGGCTATTCTGAATAATGGCCACTGCTAGTTCTTATCTCAGAGCTCAGTTAGGCTCTTTTCTCTGAGATGGGCAGGATCCAGGCCCTGCTGTCTTACAAAATTACATATTTCAAACCTTTCAAAACATTACACATGGCAATCAGCCATTCAGACCCACCCAGCAAGGCAAGCCCTATATTTTTAAGTCATTCTTTGCCAAGTATGTAATTTTTTTGTCAGACTAGAGTCTGAAGAACATACACATACACACACACACACTTGCTGTAGACCTTTTCTTCTGGAAATAACAGATCTTCCTTTCTTTTTAGGAGTAGCTTAAGTAGCCAAAACACATTTTATCACTTGCTTATTGCTGTGTGGAGTTATTAATTATCTACCTATTCCAGCTTATAAGGGTGTAAAGATTTTGAAGTTGATTTACAGTGACAGAGATATGAGAAACACCAAAGTTACAGCTAGGATGTTTTGGAGACTACATTCATTTTATTCAGCTGTTATAGGGCTTTTATACAGAATACTTTGAATAATATCTGGGTAGATTAAATGACAAAGCTCCAATTAAACAAAATAGAGACTTCTGCTCATGCAAAGTCCTGTACAGAGTAATAGGAGCAAGAGGAATTATAGAAAACCTTCTGGTCAGAGAAAAAAAAAACAACTGCAAAGAATTCTTATATCAGCCTAATTTCTTACAGAAATTCATTGCTCACCCGGATTCCTTCAGCTGAAGATACGTTCTCTCTCCTCATTCATACTCTTATTGATCTTTAAAATGAAACAAACTCTTGTTCTTTCAACTTTTAAAACCAAAATATATTCAAAGTTTTCATAGTTTCGATACTATTTTCTTTTTACTCCTCCTCTGGCATTAGATGTAATAGAATGAACCATCTTAACACTTTTCAGTTTTACTTTTTGCACTTTATAAATTGAAAAAATAATTAAAAAAAAGAGCTTGCAAAGAGGGAAATGAAACTCTTTCAAGTACAGAAAAGATAAAGTTATAGAAAATAAAAAAGCAGAAAATATGATGAAAACTTCCTGGGCAGCTTCATTCCACTGAATCTTTTGGCCAACAAGTCAAAAATCTTCTCTTTCCCTGTGTTCCCATGAATTTAAAAAATTGGAGAAGAGAGTATGGGGGAAAGGGAGGGGAAAAGGAAACTGCTGATGGATTCAACAAATATATGTTTGGAAAACAAACATCAAATATAAACAATGTATTTCCAAGAATATTTAGGTCTCACATGTCACTGTAAGTCAGAAGTTGTTGAACTGAAGTCATTTACACTGACACTAAGTTTTTGTAGCACAGTTAACCTTGGCTTCCTTCATAAATACTTGTCCTATCCTCATTGCCTGGCTTTTCTGCTAGGAACTAAACTTTTTTTAGTTTATTAGATGTAAAAGCTGAAAGTCTCACTGTGCATCTCTCAGTCTCCTTTCTTCCTTCTCCAAGTTCTAGATTTTCTTTCACGCAGGAGTGATATAACATATCTTCAAGCAATGTGCAACAAACACCATTGAGAAGGACTCTCTGCACTACTTCCAGTTAGAAAAGAGGGATCCCTCTGCTGGTCTCTGCCACTTTCCAAACTGGAACATCCTTCTGACCTCCAGCTGCACTTGTGGAGAGCAAGAAAGCCATAGAATAAGATAATTTGCCACTAGAATAAAACACCTACACATGTCTGAAGATGCTCTGACAAAATTATTCTCAGGTAATTCCAATCATCTATATTCTTAGACCATTATTAGCTTTTAAGTCTTAATTGGTGCCAGATGTGTCCATCATGTTACCTGTTATATCATCTGTTCGACAATTTAAAAGTAATATAATGGGGCATAAAAGCCTGAAATTAAAGAACACTTAATGGTACTTACTGTATTGATCTAAAAATAAGAAATTACAAGGAAGAAATAGTACCAGCTGGGCTAGCTCATGAAAGACCTGTACTTTTACAAATGGACCAAGGCAGCAGCTGGTATAAATTAGTCCAGGTCCAGTTACTTCAGTGGAACAATTGTAGCATTGGAGCAGAATTTGATCCTTTAAACTCCACTGAGAACAAGATGAGAGGTGATTGCTACCAAGCTTTCTACTGAAAACTTATTCATGAATGATACATTAAATCAGTAAAAATAAAGGGGTTTGCTGTAGGTGTTTTATTTACATGATGTAGAACTTCTTCTGGGCTTACAGCCTGGTAAGGCTGTCTCTCTCCAAACATAACCAAAACAATTGTCTTTGCTCTAGAGAGCTTCACCATCTAAATGAGGAGTAAGTTTGAAAACAAAAGTAGTTAAACTGCATAAAACTCCAAAACTGAAGATGCAACCTTGACCTAGAAGTTTTATCATGCTTTATTCATCAATTGTTGTAGATCTTGCTCCAAGTTTTGGTGCTAACTAGAGAGTGCACCTCAAATGTGTCCCCAGGCTGCAAAGAAGGCTGAAGTCCTGAGACCTGTGTCTCGTTGCCATCTAGACTGTATGATGAGTGTGATTAAATGAGTGTGAGCTGTGATTAAATGAGTGTGAGCTGTGACCCCTGGGCCAAGCCCCCACGGCTGAAGGCAATTTACCCATCTGCACCACATTGCCTTGCAGTTGAGCATGGGTCTCTCCTCAGTGCCATTTGGTGCTCCTGTAGTCCTGCAATGAGTTTGCTCCTCTGTGTATTCACATTTTAGGGCATCTGTAATGTTGTAAGAGCTGATTCTGAGCCTATTGGTGTGTTCTCTCCATGGCATGAAACTGTAAGTACATATGGCCAGGCCTGACATGTGGCACGAGGGCAGTTGGGAGGTGTTTGGTTTTCCTGCAACAGCACTGGAGGACTAAGGCAAAACCTGAGACCGATGTCTCCACCTGCACTGTGCTTTGGGAGCTGGCCTGGTGGTGAGCTCTCCCCAGGTCACACTTGGGTATTGCCTTTTAGAAAGCTATCTAGGATTCTTCCAAATGTTTTTTTGGCAGACTAGAATTAGTTCCATAATCAGAAACACATCTTTGAAAGCTTCAAGTTCGAGGAAAGGCGTGAAAAGAAGGTTTCAAAAAACCTCAGCGCTTGAAATGCACCTCATCCAAACATGAGGAGAAACTTCTTTGCTTTGAAGGTGCCAGAGCCCTGGAACAGGCTGCCCAGAGAGGTTGTGGAGTCTCCTTCTCTGGAGACATTCAAAACCCACTTGGACACATTCTTGTGTGATCTGCTCTGGTGAACCTGCCTGAGCAGGAGGGTTGGACTGGATAATCTCCAGAGGTCCCTTCCAGCCCCATCGTTCTGTGATTCTGTGAAATATCTGACCATGTATTTTGGGCCTAAATGGAAGTTATTTTGAAAGTCTGGTCTTGTGTGAGATGACATACAATTACAAAGCTTTGAAAACCCAGTTGGGTCTATGTACACAGTGTGACCACTCTGACATCCAAAACATGTTTTATGGGAATTCCAAGCCTCCATTCCTTAAATGACTTTGGTATCTATTTGCTTCCTCTACCTTTTGTTAGTCCAGTCACTGGTTACTGAAAACCAGAAAATGATAATTGATGCTGCGAGAGTCAAGTCCCAACTGATTTTAAAATTGTCATTAATTATACCAACTAATTGGGTGACATCAGTTAAAATTTAAATTGATATTTCTAACTGTATTGGTTCCATCCTCAAAATTAAGTTTCTTCAACAGTGTTGTTAGGACAATAAATGAAGGAAAGAGATCTGTGATAACTAAAAATACACAGTCTCTGTATATCAGATGAGTCTCATTATTACTATTCTTAGCGCTAACCTGACAACACATGTCCATCTTGGAATATTGCAGCTATCTTTGTGGCATTTATCTTCTACTAATTAATTAGTCCAGTAAGTTTTGCCTAGTTCAGGCAAATTTGCACAGAAAATATTACTTCAATTATTTCCTTTCATATTGCCAGTTCCACAGTTAATCAGATGGGCAATGCCTTTAACTGCAAACGTGCAGGAGAACCCTGCTTCAGAACTAATATCAGAAGATTTTGAACAGAAAAGGAAACATAAAAACTAGACTATTTACCAGGGTAATTAGGAAAATAAAAAAGCTAACAATTTTAAAGAAAAAATATTTAAAGAATAAAATCTTGCCATTGTATTGAAGTACTGCAACTTCTTAAAACTTTGATGGATGGTGTCACCTTAACTTAGGAATGCTTTTTGTTGTCTGCCTGGCCCAAATACTTCAAAACTTCAAATAACCTTCAAAAATCCAGTTTCTGAGTGAGAAATGTCTCCTCGTTAGGTGCTGTCAAATTACAGATACCTGCTTGTGGCTGCCCACTCCTGGGTGACGTCTCACTGAAGCAGCAGCAGTAGACTCATCTAGCCTGGCCCAAGTGAAAAATAAACCACAGCAAAACTTCCTTTACTGTTTGTGCTATGTAGAGTTTCACCACTGCATAACCCATAATTCCAGGTTCAAGCAGGCTTAACTTGTTCAGAAGCCTTAATCTCAAAACGTGTTTCAAAGGATTTTTACATGCCTGAAAACACAAACAAGTGTTTGGATTTTCAGCTGCTCTTAGGTGCCTCATACCTGTTTATTGCCATGGAAGTTGCCAACAGCAAGGTAAGATATCTAGATATAAAGTAGGTAGTATATATTATGTGCTATATAATATATGCTATATATAATATAGCATATAGCATAAAGCACATCTATAGTATGTACAATTTACATAAAAATACATAGTATATATGTATTTGTATAAAAATCAAAGGAATGGTTGCTAGGATAAGAAGCCATAAACTTGCATTTGAGCATGGAAGACTCAGACCAAACATAAAAATAAACAGTCTAGTTGTCAGGATGGTGGAGCACTGGAATGTACTAAGCTGGCAAACTCTCTTCCCTCAAAGACTCTAAAGACAAGTTAGGAGAACCCCAGGACCATCTTACAACTGGATAATTCTGTGTTACCATAAATGGACACTT
Source organism: Streptopelia decaocto (assembly GCF_964273445.1). Classification (NCBI taxonomy): domain Eukaryota; kingdom Metazoa; phylum Chordata; class Aves; order Columbiformes; family Columbidae; genus Streptopelia; species Streptopelia decaocto. The sequence continues at coordinate 200,790,112 of NC_138663.1, forward strand.
TTGCTTTTATGATGTTAAATCACACAGAAATAACTTTCAATCAATTTGCTGGAAAGTATACTTCTAAATGACAAGTGTACGGAAAAATTTGCCAAAAATATTCATATTAGCAAAACCAATGTCTGAAATAACCCATCAGTCTCTGATTCAAAGTTAAATTTGCTGTTCCCTGAGAATTTTTGAATATTTGATAAGAATAGACTCTTAGTGTTTACTACTGAAGGAATATGTTATTTATGCTCTTTGCTGTCATAGATGAGTTTTCAACATAATATGGTAAATAATTATATAAATAATAACTATTTTAGGAATGTTAGATATTTTTGTGGGTTTTTTGGTGTATGTGTGTCATGGTTAAAATTAGGTAAGGCTGGACTATTCTTACTTTGTTCAAACAAATCCAATTTTTGTCTTTCTAAAGCTGACCAGCCATATTGGTGCTTTTCCTCAGCGTAATCCATCTTTTGCTCACGATGATCTCTTGCATCTCTTTCTAGCTCATTACATAAATTTGGAGATAATATATCTGCTTACAGAAATATTTGCAGCACTATTTGGAGGTCTCTGGCACCATGATGATGATGAAGAGAGGACTGTGAGTCAGCAGTGAAAAGGGACTGTGGAAAGCAACACCACTGTGAACGGGGTGGTTGAACGACTACCTGACATCTCACAGCTTCAGATCAGCAGGCTGATGTGACTGCTGGTAACCATCTGTGGTGTAGGAGGCTACATGGTAAAAGAAGTTATGACTTTCAGAGGATCTGGACAAAAGAACTGATGTCAATGTTGATGAGTGAAGGGACTTCTGCTGACAAGACTTCAGTTCTACCATGAGAAATTCAAAGAATCATAGAATAGTTTGGGTTGGAAGGGACGTTCAAAGCTCATCTAGTCCAGACCCCTGCCATGAGCAGGGACATCTTCACCCAGATCAGGTTGCTCAGAGCCCCGTCCAGCCTGGCCTACGATGTCTCCAGGGATGGGGCATCCACCACCTCTCTGGGCAACCTGGGCCAGTATTTTACCACCTTCATTGTAAAAAATTTCTTCCTCATGTCTACCCTGAATCTCCCCTCATTTAGTTTAAAACTGTTACCTCTTGTCCTTTTGCAACAGGCCCTGCTAAAAGTCTGTCCCCATCTTTATTATAGTCCCCTTTCAAGTACTGAAAGGCTGCAATAAGGTCTCGCCGGAGCCTTCTCTTCTCCAGGCTGAACAACCACAACTCTCTCAGCCTGTCCTCCCAGCAGAGCTGTTCCAGCCTCTGATTATTTCTGTGGCTCCTCTGGCCCCTCTCCAACAGGTCCATGTCTTTCCTGCACTGAGGGCTCCAGAGCTGGACACAGGACTCCAGGTGGGCTCTCACCAGAGCAGAGCAGAGGGGCAGAATTGAACTCCCTTAATAGAGAGGCTGGGAATTGATGACAGTGTTGACTGTGATAATCCTGGTTTTCTCACCCATCTCCCCAGGCTGCTGGTGTCACAAACTTGGGGGGACAGAATGGCATGGACACCCAGGATCTGCCTTATGGCTTCTGATCTTCCTTTCTTTCACCTGCAGAGGAGCAGCATGAGAGGTAGGTGGTTCCCTCACAGACCTCCATCCGAGACACAGCCAACGTGACATCAGCTGGTGCCATTACACACAAGTCAGGGAGCTGGCAGAAGAAGCAGGGTAAGCCACCAATGTCTCTGGTCATTCCCTTGACCCTGGGTGTCTCTCTGTCATTACAGGGGGTCCCAGGTCCTCTGGGCTAGAGCCAGGGGCTGGACATGGCCAGTAGGTGCATAGGGGATACTGACAGCTTTTCTACCCCAGAAGTGCTGGGGACACCAGACTGGCCTCTCTTGCCTGTGCTTCTGACCATCCTGCCTCTCCTTATATCAGAGATGACCACATCCAGCACCACGCATCAGGCATCCTCATCCTACAGCTCCTAAATTACTCCTTCAGAAAGGGGATATATACCCCCACAGCTTCTCACATGGTAGCACACTCGGATATGCATAAAAAAATAAAACACCTCAACAATGAATTTAACTCGTGCATAGAGACACCATGGACAGTTTGGTTGCTGTCCTTTGTCTGCTCCACTTTCTTTGACAGCTGCATGCCCAAACAGGGCTGATAAATAGCCTTTGATACCTCAGTTGGCTCCTTCAGCACAGGCTCAGGCACCTCTCATGACACTGTTTTGGAGACTGAATCATTAGACTCCAATGGAAGGGCTTAAGCAACTTCACCTGTTTGTCAGTATTATTTCAGTTACTGTAACTCACCTCTGGAGAAAGGTCACCCTATTACATCTGTCTTGTACTCTCCTGAAGTGAGGATAAGGAGAAAAAACAATATTTAAGGGTAAGAAAGAATCTCTGGAAGGGAGAGAGCAGCTATTCTTTTTTGCTACCTGAAGCCACTCCTCAGATGTCACTGAACTTCTCCTGCAAAACCCTTGAAATGACAGATCTGACCACCAGGATTCTTTGCTTGGAAAGGAGCAGTACAACCCACAACACACGTCCCTACCTCACAAGGCTATCTGCTCCTTGGCAGGTAATCAAATCATTGGCTTGGGTGGGTTGCTTGGACTATAGTGAGAAGGGTGAGGATGGATGACTCCCATGTTCATGTGCATATATGACATACAATGAAGTCCCTCCCTTGTCCTTTGTAGAAGATGAAAGACAGATTCACAAAAATTCCTTGCCTGGTTATGTTTACTTTGGTCTTAACACAAGGCTTTACTACACAAGGCTGTGGGCCATGTAGTATGTGCTGGCAAGGAGCATGTGCTAACCCTACAAATTAACTCCAGGAGGCATCCAGCAGCCCTTCTCTGACAAATCCAGAATTCATCTTCAGCGCTTGGGCTTTGCTCTTGGCTTTGGCTCTGCCCGCTCACACCACATGAAAGGAGTGATGCCTTCTGGGCATCAGACTTATGAGCTGCGTTAATTAAACCCTACTGGCTAACATATGTCAATATAATTTCTTTATATCCCATTCTAAATACAGTCAACAAATAGTTGGCATGAAAAGATTTATTTATTTATTTTTTTATTTTTTCTGAAGGAGGTCAATTAGAGAAATACTTTGAACATTGCCCCCAAGAACAGCTGGGAAGAAAATGACATTGCCATTTTTGGCAGATTTCCACCATTCATCTGTATTAGCCATGTGCTGACATTTGTCAATAAGATTTTATTTTTGTCCAGCTTTTCCTTATAGATCTTTGAATTCTTTACAGCCTGTTAGGCTACTACGAGATATATTTAGACACACAATTAGTGATCCTAACGCTCCATTCCTCTGTCCCCAGGGGAACTCCATTGAAATTGTTTTGGCTTTAGGCCTGTGCAGCAAAATAATATGGCTGATCATGAGGGAAAATTTTTGTGCAAATAAACAGATATTCATATACAGTTGGTGAAAACTGAATTTTTCCTGGGAACAGAGAGACAAAACATTATGTGGCCAGTGTTGTAAGAAATGTATTACTTTCCAGTAAAGAGGGAAGAATCAAACAGAACTAAAACACACGAGCTATATCAGTACTTTCTTCCCATTCCATGTGAACCTAGAAGATTGTATTTTAAAAATAATTTCTGTCCAAATAGGCTCCTACCTAACTTTTAAGGAATATTTGGACTGCTTCTAACATATAAGGAGTTTTCAAACATAAGACCAAGGACTGAATAGCACAGCACATCTTGACCCCTCTGTCTTCAGTTCTCTCGGATTTGTCCCCTGTGTCCCCTTCAACTCCAGGTTAAGTCACAGTGCAGAGACAAGAGCCTGGGTTATCATGACCTTTCTACAGCAGATCTTGTGTTGATGGAAAACCAGTTCACTGAGCATGAAATAACATCCTCCGTCATAAAGCGAGCATCTGTTTTGCCCATTTAATTTGGAATGATGGTTCCCACTGTTGAGACTAGAACTGGACGTTTTATCTTCCATCTCTAGGAAGTATGAGATAGACCCACTGGGGAAATATTTCTCCAGAAGGACTTTCCTGTGTCAGATTTACCACACTTGCAGTTCCTGAAGAAGTTATTTTCTTCATAGCAGGTTGGAAAGGCAGAAAAGGCTCCCTCCTGGGACGAGCTATGTGGAGAAAGGCAGCATGGGAACTACCTCTTCCATCACAGTGGGGAGATACTGGAGACATCCGAGATGGCCTTAGATGGGAGAGATCAGGATAGAACCAGGTGCACACATTTGCAGAAACACACACACATATCCTGTGTACCATACAAAACATCTCATGGGACATACTGTCTGCAACCTGAAATTTTAAAGACAACTGATGGAAAAACCTATTTTGAACTAGAAGGTATAACATGACTTAAATCACAGAATGGTTTGGCTTGAAAGGGATCTTCTAAGATCATCTAGTCCAATCCCCCTGCCATGGGCAGGGACATCTTTCACTAGATCAGGTTGCTCAAAGCCCCATCCCTCAGTTGCCTTTCCATTGTCAACCGAGGACAATTATTTGTAGTGAAGCTGACTTTGAATTTGAGGACATGAAAATTGTAAATTAACTGAAATCACAGAAATAACTGACCCTAATAATTAAAAGGCTAAACATCTCCCAGTGAAAGGGTTTCCGCTGGGAAAGCATTCAGTGGAACGAATTCTCTGCTGCACAGATTGCTGTGCCTGCTGCATCAAGCCCCATCCATCCACAAGACATTCCTGCACCCTCTCCCTCCTCTCTTTGTGCTGTTGCATGAAGATCAGCCAGGGAGCCCTGAGGGAGCAGAAGACAACCACATGGAGTAAACACAACCCCAGAAGAGCTAAGCAAAGTGAGGAGGGAATATATGTGCTGAGATGTTGTATATTTGAGAAGTCAAAGCTTTCTGTAGAAAATCACTTTGTTTTTCTGTTGAATGACCTGTTCGAGTGACAACACAAAAGGAACGAATTCAAGATAAACTAAGCTTCTGTTTAAAGATTAGATGGGAGACAGGTGCTACATGAATGCTCAGTGATGAGATGAATTTGCCTTTCTTGCTAGCCATAGATACTAGATTAATAGTATTGGTATTCCAAACATGAGCCACTCAGAAGCACTTTGCAGGAAGAATTTGGAGACAGGCAGTAGTCTGTATAAATTCTTGCTCAGTGCACCTGTGCATGTGAAAGGTAAGAACAGAAATCCGAACATTGCTACGAGTATCTGAGAAAAAATTGTGCAGTTACTGAAATGAAAACAGAAAAAATCATCTCTGGAAAAGAGGCAGGAAAAATTGTTTCCATGCTGCATGTTAGATGCACTGTCTTCACATTTGTGGAAGATAAATTTTGAATTTAAAGTAGATTCTTTGACACTTTTTTTGTTGTTTAAAAAACCCCACTTTTTCTTAATGACAAAACAGGCATTTTTTTTCAGCACACTTGAGTGTGAAATTGAAGACATGTTGTTATGTTACTGGGGATAATGTTTTTTTTAATCTATTTCCACTGATTTAATTGATTTAAGGGATCAGTTCCTTTCATTTATTTATTTGATTCAAGGTATCAGATCCTCAGAAAAGCTGAGGATTCTCTTAGATTCCTTTAGCTGAAGATCCTTAAATTGTTTTGCACGGCTTCCATGCCCTCCCACACAGAGTAAGATTTTCTTGGTAGCTAAAGTTTTGTAAAGCGTTTGTTTATAAGAAGAGAATGTTTTACCCTAAAATGTGTTGTCTAGTAATCACAACCCAATTTTTTCTTTCTCCTTTCCCAACAGCTTAATGAGACACTGCTGTACGAGCTGGAGCAAGCCATACAACCTGCCAAGGTCTGACGTTCTTTATGTGCAAAAAAACCCCTATCAAAATATCTCAAGAGAGTGTTGTGGGACTCAGCCTTTCAATCACCTGTGAATTGCCTGGGGGTGTTGCCGAGTGTTACATACGTGCCTGCTGTTTCAGGAGTTTTGTGTTTCCGGAGTGGCAATGCTGGTGTGCCTGTACTCTGCATTCAATGAAATATAGTCTCAGATGTTGGGTTTCAATTTCTCTGACTCATCCGGTTCAGGAGAGTGGGGCCAGCCTCCAGGAGGAATCAGCAGGAGAAGAAATCGTGCTAGTTTACAACTGAACTCAATGAGTTTGCAAATGGCATTAAATGAGAAGTCCGCCCCGTGGCTGCAGGCAGCCCTAATGTCCTGCTGAGATCTCTGTGCTCTAGTTTGTAAAAAAAAACCCAAGAAACCAAGAACCGGGGAAAAAAAGGAACATCTTATATTGACTTGGGAAGAGTTTTGCTAGGGTTCACCACCTGCATCACATTAGCACTTCAGGATAAGCTTCCCGTGATGCTTGTGATACCATGGCAATCACAGGGGCTGACTGATGACAGAATCAGGCCCTTAGCAATCCCCTTACTGCTGTCGCTGAATGGTACCACAGAGCAATACTGTTAGCAGCTGTTTTCCTCCACATGAGACATTTGCCATTTTGCTCTAATTTGTACAGTTTAACTGCTATAATGGGAACCATAACAGTATTTCATTAGAACAACTCCTTAGCCGTGAACTCCTCAAGGAGCAGAATGCTATCAAGCAGCCGTAGCAGCTAAGACCAAACAGGCTTATTTATTGCTCTATTTATTATTTGGTTATGTCTTCATCCTCCAGGATTAAACCCAACTGGCCCAGCCATAACTGAACAGTAATACAAGCAATTAGTAACCACAAAATTTTCTTTATCTTTAAATAAATGCAACCATTCATTTAAGCAAATGTCATTCACTTACGCAAATGTCATTGGAACTTCCAACTAATTTTCTTCCAGAAAAGTATCCAAAAACATGCTTTGGAAGAATTATTGTATTATATTAATAATAAAACATGTGCTGTTACTATCTTGTCCTGCTGTGTCTAGACAGTATTTATACATGTGCTCCTTATCTAGGAATATTTACGCTTTTTCGTTTCTGCTTAGAAGTGGCCCCCACATTTATGGCCAGCAATGCATTGAAATAGACAAAGATACTGATTATTAAATGAAGAACAAACCAAGCCTTAAAAGACCAAGAATGGCTATAACTACTGGCACATTTGTATCTATTACTGACAACTCATTGCTGAATGGAAAATAATTCCAAGATCAGAGAAGACCTGAAAATTCTGACGTTTGTTTCAGGATTGCTGAAAGTGACCTGGATAGATATGCATGGATGTTGCAAAGGCATCTTTCTGTACAATGGGAAAGAATATTTTAGAAGGGATACAGCTATTTAGTGCTGTTACTTGTCTACACGTATCTACTGGTCTGACCATCCTAAGTTTGAGATGGAGCAGCTCAAGATGCAGAGCTGTAGAGTTCCTATCATAGACATTCTTTGCAGAATATGTGTGCAGCTGAAGTACATTTTTTCAAGCAGAAGGAAAGCATCAAGAAGGGCACACATGCAGTTCTTCACACACTGCTTATCAGTCCCATGTTTGCCACAGCATCATTGCAAGGAGCACAGAGAAGAGCTGTGTTTTGATAAAACCTCCTGTATTTATGGATAAAGTCCAAATCTCCATAACACAGCAAAGGGAGCTGGTTCAGCTCTTCAGAGGATTCAGTAACTATTCTGCAGCAGAAGTCAGAATGGTGTTTTATGGCTTTTCTTTCTCAAACGGCTTGCTTACATGGGCTTGTGCTTTAACACATCTGGTGTCTATGTAGAAATGATGAGCTCACTTCAACTTGATTTCAAGAGCTTGACTTCAGGCTGTGAAGTTGTTGGGCCAGCACTCAGGGACAGATTGCTGGTGTCCTGCATAATGCTACATAAATATGAAAAATAGCTGGTGCTCAGGTTCTGAGCAGAAACAGCAATTAATAATGCTGAGTTTACATAAAAATCAGTTCTGGAAACCATACTTCTATAAGGAATATATTTCACTATACTACCCAAACTTTGGATCACTTGAAATGCCACCAGGTTTTACCTTCCACAGGTTTACAAGATTTCTGCATTCTCCTCATTCTGCCAATCTCTAGCTTGAACGTGTAATGGTGAGAGGTTGTTTTTTTCTTATTCAAAGTGGAACCTAGAAACATGGAAGTCTATCTGCTTCCCAAATTCCCCTCATTGGACCGATGAGCACCTCACAATTTATGCTAGAAAAATAGAGTAGTGTCCTGTGTCAACACCACCAGTAATTCCCAATAATGTAAAGCGAATTAATCCAATATGCAACTAAGACAATGGACATAATACATTTATAGAGATAAAAGGAGTTTAAAAGTCTTTAGAGCTAATTGCTTTGATGTAGTTAGAAAGGTTAATAGAGTATAACATAGTTATATATCCCACAGAATCACAGAATGTCAGGGATTGGAAGGGACCTCAAAAGCTCATCCAGTCCAATCCCCCTGCCGGAGCAGGAACACCCAGATGAGGTTACACAGGAAGGTGTCCAGGCGGGTTCTGAATGTCTCCAGAGTAGGAGACTCCACAACCCCCCTGGGCAGCCTGTTCCAGTGCTCCATCACCCTCACTGAGCAGAAGTTTCTTCTCATATTTAAGTGGAACCTCCTGTGTTCCAGTTAATACCCATTACCCCTTGTCCTATCATTGGTTGTCAGCGAGAAGAGCCTGGCTCCATCCTCGTGACACTCACCCTTTATATATTTGTAAACATTAATAAGGTCACCCCTCAGACTCCTCCAAGCTAAAGAGACGCAGCTCCCTCAGCCTTTCCTCACACAGGAGATGCTCCACTCCCTTCATCATCTTCGTTGCCCTGCGCTGGACTCTCTCCAGCAGTTCCCTGTCCTTCTGGAACTGAGGGGCCCAGAACTGGACACAATATTCCAGATGTGGTCTCACCAGGGCAGAGTAGAGAGGGAGCGAGAACCTCTCTGAACTATTAACCACCCCTCTTCTAATCCACCCCAGGATGTCATTGGCATTCCTGGCCACAAGGGCACAGTGCTGGCTCATGGTCATCCTGCTGCCCACCAGGACCCCCAGGTCCCTTTTCCCTACACTGCTTTCCACTTCTTCCTTCTCAGTGTGAATACCACTGCTTATCTGTATTTACACTACAGTACACATCAGGACAAAACCATTATCCTCACTATAAAATCACGTACCATCTAGACAGGCTTCTACACACAGCAGGTTGTATAGTTTGGATATAAATTCAGTGGGCTTGACATGTTAAAATGAACTTGATAGCTGTGTGCTATTCTTGTGTAGACATCCCATTAAAGACTCTCATTTGCTGAAATCTGCAAGGATCTTTTTTATTTTCAAATAAATCTCAACACAAAACTAGCAGCTTCAAACTCTGTCTCAAGCACAGCACCAGTCAAACCATGGCCACCACTGCAGCATGCTGTCTAGAGGAACTCAGTTCCTAGAAGAACAGGTGATTCCAGAGGAAAAAGAGAAGTGTACCACAGCAATTTTTAACATTTTTTTTCAAACAGCATAGCACAGCACAACTGGCTGGTCAAGGGAGTTGACTGTCCCACTACACTGCACTGATGTGGCCCCATCTTAAACAGTGTGTGCCGTTTTGGGCACCTCAATATAAGGACACCAAACTATTTGAATGTGCCCAGAGAAGGACAACGAAGACGGTGAAAGGTCTCGAGGGCGAGCCTTATGAAGAGCGGCTGAGATCACTTGGTTTTGTTCAGGTTTGAGACGGCTGCGGGGTATCCTCATCACAGTCTACAACATCTTCACAGGGGAGAGTGGAGATGGAGGTGCTGATCTCCTCTCTCTGGTGACCAGCAATAACACACGAGGAAATGGAATGAAGCTGCATTGGGGCAAGTTCAGACTGGACATTAGGAACAGGTTCTTCACTGAGTGGGTGGTTGGTCACACAAACAGGCTGCCCAGGGAAGTGGTCATGGCACCAAGCCCATCAGAGTTCAAGGAGCATCTGGACAATGCTCTTAGTCATACGGTTTAGATTTAGGTAGTGGTGCGAGGAGCAGGGAGTTGGACTTGATTTGTATGGTCCCTTCCAACTTGAGATATTCTATGAACATTTTCTCCTGAGACCTACATCTGGCCTTTGGCTAGTACAGAGGTAACAGATTTGCACATACGTTGTTCATTAGTGGTAACGATCTTTGGGCTCTAAGGATATTTTGTTTGTCAATTCTGCCTGAAGTATCATTTATTAAACAAATCTGGTTGGCATTTATTATGACAGTATGTTATTTTCCCAAACTTGCTTGATTATGCTTCTGGTTTGGATCAGCTGTGATAATATTTATTCCAGTGGGATCTCATTAGTTGCGATGCAGAATATTGTTGCTAAATTAACTGGCTCAAAATATTAGTTCTGCACATATTTACTCATAGAGTTATTTATAAAAATTGTTGGGCTCAAGTAAGTATAAGACTCTTTATTAATTAAGTGATACATTCACATTAGTTCTTTAGTCTTTTGGATCTGTCACTATTTAGGACCTGACACTAAACTTACTGAAACTGCAGGAAGGTTCCCACTATCTTTGATGGACTTTGGACCAGACTGCTTACAGTGAAGCTCCTTTAGATCATGTTAGATGTAAAAGAGACTAAGGGTCAGTTTTATCCATTTGCAAAGCGACCATTTAACTTTCAAAGCAAAACCAGATCAAATGAGATTTGCAAAGTGAAAAAAATATAATGACTGATTTTGGAATAAAGTTTAATTAGGCAACTTCTTAATGAGTTTTCAGAATTTTGGCATATCATTTTCAATACAGTCTTTTCAGGACTTTTGTTTCTTTTCAGGTTTATTGTACTTCATATAGTACTTTTTAAATCAGGATACTTTATGCATTTAAGGGCAAGTAGCTAGAGGACTTCAGAAATTTCCAGCTTTTTTGTGTGTTTATTTATAGTCATTAATTCTTTACACACCTATGATACACTAGTAACTCTAATTCTCTAGGCAAAAAGCATGTTTTTCTCTATGTATGGTCTTCATTGGGCATACAACCTTTGCTATTCAAATTATTTTCTGTAGAAGGACTACTTAAAAGTGTTGGGCACATTCCCAGAATTATTACTTAGATCCGCCTGGACCTAAATTAACTAAGTTAACTAAATTGAACTGTATGGTTGGTCTTATAAAGTAAATACCTCCCTATACCACTACTCCATAAATATCCAGAACACTATTCCTTACTGAGGAATATGCACTGCCAGAGAATTTCTTTTTCTTTGTTTAAAGAACAGCAAGGCAAATAAGGCATTAAATCTGCATTTAAATTTTACTATTTCCTTATGTTCTCAGGAGAGAGGAGGATTTTCACATGTAGCTTCTCCAAATGCTGGTAGCGCTTCTGCACTCTACAAGCTGTTTGCTTCAGCAAAAAAATATCTGATTCCTGCAACCCTTGATGAAGAGAAGCTGTTCACAGAAACTCACCAAACTCTAGAGCTTAATTATGTAGGGGAACATTATTCAAACTTTCAGCCTGCCTCTTTTATTTCCCAGCAGCATGGATGTAGCCAAAGGCAATGCCTGTAGCCCCATGTCAAATGCCTTCTCTGGCACAGGGACCAACTTTCAAACTCTTTTCCCCTCCAACCATTTAATTGAGAACAGTGCATGGCCTGTGCCAACTCCTAAATTATGTCTGGGAGTTATTTAGGAAACTTTGAGTGTAAAACCACCCCAGGCTCTATCCTAACAATTAAACAGTATAAACAATCATTTGCTTGTGTCTAAGACTGTGCCCTGGCATTGTTTAATTTACTGTTATTGCTAATAGGAGTACATGCTGGCAATACAAAGTATCTCAGATTATATCAGTTCTGAGACAAGCTTAGATGCTGATCATAATTCAGAAGTAGATCGGCCCTATATTGGAATAAACCCAAAAGGAGATATTTCCCATTTAAGAACTAGAAATACCGATTGTTTAGCTACACATCAGTGATTTCTCACGTGGGATAACTCCCTGCTTTGTATTCTGCCTACTATACTCCTCAACAGGGTGAACGATCAATATTTATAATGTCCAATAAAAGCTGTGTTCATTTGGGTAGTTATCCCAAATGAATGAGAACCCAGCCAAACCAAGGCAGCCAGAACAACCCCCTTGGTTCCCCGTACCCCATTATCTACCGGCAGCACCTCTGCTTTGCCCTCCCTTTCCCATACACACCAGTTTCCCCCCAATGCTGGGCACTATTTCCAGTTCCCTGTGAACACACAGCTGCTTTTTGGGAGCAGCGAGGAGCTGAGCTGGGCTGTTTGGCATCTTTCTGGCTACATCCTTGCCACAGCTCTGGTGGTGTGACCCACACTCAGGTCTGACTTCAGCCGGTGTGGTTCTTGGTTCAGATGCTATAGCTACGGACTCTGCCTCCTCAGGAGACGTCAGGTGTGAAACTGAGGGAGGTGGGCTCGTGGTCAGGGAGAGGGAATTTCTTGTTTACTGGAAGTTTTCAAGTCATGACTGGACAGCACGCTAGATAATCTTATGTAGATGACCCCTACAATGAAAGGCTGGACCAGATGATTTTGGCTGGATGATCTTCCAGCCTGGGCTGTTCTAGGGTTCTATGGTTGTTGCAGGATGTAAAGTCTGTGCTCAGTCTTGGGTTTTTATTGTTTTTCTTTCAGTCTCTTTGGTTTTTCCTTACATGCCAGTGTTCTGGAGGGAGTTTTCCACAAAAGATTTTAACCTTGCACTTTGAGCTGAAAAGTGAGCTTTCTGTTTTAATGATGGCAGTGAAAGGTTTTTGAACACGTCTTCCTTAGAGAGCTCAGATTCGTGGAAGTTACAAAAGAACTCCACTTTCAGATTTATTGTTTTCATCTCCCAACTCTGAAGCTCCTGTGAAGACTTTTGGAGGAACGAAGAATATTTGAGTAACTGAGTTGAGTGATATGTGGCAAAGTTACTTAGAAAATTCTGAGAACACAGACTGTTGTCTTACATTATTATGCTACCGATGAAATTCTTATTTGGTCAGTACACTAATTAAAAAAATCAGAATAAAATCCTTGGTGCATGGATACAGCCACTAGATGGGAGGCAAGAGCTGGTTAGGAACTGGGAGCATCCCTGCTATGGGATGCACTTGGGGAGCTCTCATCAGCTCCCACCTCCAGCTGTGTCGAGCCACACTGGACCTGCACACTAACACATCTGGGAGCGCTTTGATAAGAGTACACAAGCAGGTTATTCGTTGAACTGGAAACTTGTTTTATGAATTGGTAGTGGCGGTGAGGAACTGCTGAGGGAGTGGGATATTTTAAAACGGTGTTAATTCTTTGCTTCTAAATGGCTTTGCTGTAGGAACTTATCTGCTTTTATATGCAGTGCTGATGGAAAGGATCATTGTTCACATTACATCATCTAATAAGATCTATTAAAAATACAGCAGGCAAAGGCTTTTATGAGGCAGGAGTGGTATTAGCCTATGTGTTAAGAGGGAGAAGTTCGAGTCCTTACAATGTCACAGACATTCCGTGTAGCTTTAGGCAGGCTGCTTTTTTCCTCTATATTTCAGTTCTTCCTCAGCTTCTCTCTTTTCTTTTCTTCTTCCTTCCTTCCTTCCTTCCTTCCTTCCTTCCTTCCTTCCTTCCTTCCTTCCTTCCTTCCTTCCTTCCTTCCTTCCTTCCTTCCTTCCTTCCTTCCTTCCTTCCTTCCTTCCTTCCTTCCTTCCTTCCTTCCTTCCTTCCTTCCTTCCTTCCTTCCTTCCTTCCTTCCTTCCTTCCTTCCTTCCTTTCCTCCCTTTTCCTCCCTTTTCCTCCCTTTTCCTCCCTTTTCCTCCCTTTTCCTCCCTTTTCCTTCCTTTTCCTTCCTTTTCCTTCCTTCCTTCCTTCCTTCCTTCCTTCCTTCCTTCCTTCCTTCCTTCCTTCCTTCCTTCCTTCCTTCCTTCCTTCCTTCCTTCCTTCCTTCCTTCCTTCCTTCCTTCCTTCCTTCCTTCCTTCTCTCTCTTTCTCTCTCTCTTTCTCTCTTTCTTTCTCTCTCTTTCTCTCTCTCTTTCTCTCTTTTCTCTTTCATCTCCTTCCTTCCTTTTGACTTTCAGCATCTCCTGACTTAGCTTCATATATTAGGAGCCAAAGAGACCACAGCATGGGCTCGAGCAGGCACCGGGATGGCTTTCCTCTCTCCACCAATGCTCCAAAGCATCCCAGGAAGAGTGGGAAGTGGGCAGGACATGTCTGCAACCCCTGGGCTTCACTATTCTGGTCTCTTCCGGTCTTTGGACATTCCCCCATCCATGTCCTTGAGAACCTGGAGTTGTGCAGACAGCTGCTCACTCAGGGAGGCAGCAATGCAGCTGCTCTGGCTATTGCAGCCGGCAAAGCCAAACTCCTCTCCAGTGTTCCATGAGCGAGTCCACACCATTTCTACCTGGACATTTGTAACATACAGATGGCCATTACGTCTCCAGCATTCAGCTGATAGACACTGGTGTCAATGGAAATCCCAGCAGTCCCCACTGTCTGATAGGCTGTAACAAGGACATGAGTTCATCCCCCTGAAGCAGGGGGGTCTCCTGGTGACCGGGACCCCTCTGGCTGCTCAGCCCATGTGCCCAAGAGCTGCACATATCATGCGGTTGTGGCGTAGAAAGTGTCTGTGTGCTGACTGGATGCTCCACACGTGTGCAGTGTAACAACGTTCATGGATGGTGCAGACGTAGCAACAGCCAGAGATGCTCACGGAGGTGGAGATGATAAAAACCCATGACTGGTGCTTCCCACGTGGGACTCTGCCCCCACCAGCAGTGTCCAGGAGAAGACAACGGTCCTACGAGATGTAACTGGATCCACAGTGGTGGTTCTCCCTCACTTGCTCTCTCTCTTATTCTTAAAAAAAAAGTTATACTAAAGGTTTGTTACTTTCCTGACATTTGGCCTCGATTGAGCCTTAATTGCAACATTAAGGATCACCTTTAATCGTGGTCCTCCAGGTCGCGAGAAGATCATGTGAAGAAGAAAAAAATCGGTGCTTAAAATTTGAAGTCAAGGAAAATCCAGTTCTGGACTCTGTCACCAGTCTGCATGCTGTTTCGCCCTGTCCTATAGCAAGAGAACCTTTCCACCTGGACCACTGCTTTGGATGGAGGACATGTGGTCTCCTCATCAACATGACAATGGCACCGGGACACCTGAAGAACAAGAGTGGGACAGGCTATGAATGGCACCAGTAGGGATATAAAGCATTTTTTGAAACATCCACACAGACTCATGACCAGAGCAGCTTGGCAAAGCTGCTCGAAAGCAACATGGAACAAAAGATCCTAAAGACACAGGACGACACCAGTTTGAGCAAGAGGCAGCAAGGTGCCCTTGCCCCAAGGGGCTGGCGAGTGCTGCTCTGGGCTGCACGGGGCAAAGCGTTGGCAGCAGCTGGAGGGAGGTGACTCTTCCCTCTGCTCAGCGCTGCTGAGGCCAGGCCTGCAGTGCTGTGCCCGGCTCTGGGCTGCCCAGGATGAGAGAGACGTGGGCAAAGTGGGGAGACCCCCACTGCCCCTCCCCCACCATGGTGCTGTGTTGACCCGGCGCTGGCCCGGCAACGGTTCTGTGCCAACACGGAGCGGCAGGGGGCAGAGCCCAGCTCTTCCCCAGCAGCGATCCTCGGCACTGGGACGCGTTTTCGAGCCCCTCTACAGCCACCAAGGCAGTATCTCGGGTCTAGCAGCGTGTCCCACACAAAGCTGCTACTTTCCTCTTTGCGATGGGTCAGGTGAACTGCTGCCGCGGCTCCGGGTACGTTCCCCCCAAGTCCTAGGGACAGTCCAGCACAGCCAGAGCCCGCAGCAGCCGCTTTTCTCATGGCCAACACCATCTGCTCTGCAGGGACGACCCTGAGCCCGTGCAGCAGTGCATGCCACCACCTCCTGTCTCCTCCTGCAGCCAAGCTGGAGTTGGCCCCTCGGCTGGTGAGTTTGGAGAAGATGGGGGCAGGACGGCCCTTCTCTCCTCCTCTTTCAGACGGGCACTGGGGCTCCACTGGGGCTGCTTCTACCCTTCCCGCAGGGCACGTCTGTCCCCATGGCTCTGCAGAGGGAGAGACCTGAGCCCCTGGGGTCCCTTGCTCCCAACTGGTGCTTTTCCCCTGCACATGGTGGTTGGGGCAGAGCACTGAGATGGTCAAGGAGAGCTTGCCTGGCACATCTCCTCCACAGCTCTTTGCTCTCTTTTCCTTGCCACCAGGTGGGACCAACAGGAGGAGGAGGTGGGTGCTCTGGCCCTTCGCACGGCGAGGGACCTCAGTTGCTGCAGAGGCTGCCGGGCCATCTACCTCCGGCAACAGCGGGGTGCTGTTTGGCCGGCCCCTGGCAGCCGTCTGCAGCCAGGATGGCACGTTGCCCCAGCCCATCCAGGTAAGCACCCCTAGACAGGTGGTCCCCATCCCGCGGGTTCCTCTGGAGAGGTGGTGTCCCCATCAGAGGGACCCCAGATGGGTCTTGGGGACAAAGCCAGCTTCTCCCCATGTCACTCAAACCCAGCCAATCCCTCTCCTGCCCCAAGGAGACCTGCAGACCCTGCCACAGTCACTTCTGCCCCTGAGGAGGTTGCCCTGTCCCAGGGCCTGTCTCCAGCCCAGCAATGTCCTCCTCTGTCCCGCAGGACCTGCTGGCTCTCCTGCAGGAGCACGGACCATCCACCGAGGGGATCTTCCGGCTGGCGGCCGGCGAGCGCGCCTCCCGGGAGCTGCGGGAGGCCCTGGACAGCGGCGCCCAGGTGCAGCTGGAAAGCCAGCCGGTGCACCTCCTGGCCGCCATCCTGAAGGTGAACCCTGCTGACATGGAGCCCGGCAGCTCCCGGCTCTGGCCGTGCTGACCCAGGAGCTGCTGCTCAGCCCGAGCGCTGGGGATGCTGCCTGTGCTGCCGGCGGCAGCGGGCACAGCCTGACCCGCAGCCCTTGCCATTGCAGGAGTTCCTGCGCAAGATCCCCTCCAAGCTCCTGCAGGCAGAGCTGTACCAGGACTGGATGAGCGCCCTGCACAACACCAGCAGGCAGGAGAGGCTGGCGGGACTGAAGGAGTAAGTGTGGCCCGCAGCCTGGCTGCTGCGCAGGCACTGCCAGAGCCCCAAACTTGCCTGCAAAGCCACAGCCTGCCCACTACATCTTGTTGCTGCTGCAGCTGTGGGGTCAGGTTTTGGGAGAAACAGGCACACAAAAGACTTTCTCTGCCTGAGGCATTGCCCACAGACATTGGGGGTGGCTACACGAAGGGACTCTTGCCAGAAAGGCAGGGAGAGAGGGAGGTGGCCATATCTCAGCCAAGGTAGTCCCTCTGCTGTAGACCAGGCGTGGCCAGAGACCCTTCCCTTGGGTGGTCTTGGCTGGGATCAGCCTCCTTAGACATGTGTTGACAACGTCTCCTTTCTTAACCTTGTGTTCCTGTTCCCTCAGCGTGGCCAGCAAGTTGCCCGAGCCCAACCTGCTCCTCCTGAAGCAGCTGCTCACCCTGCTGCACACCATCAGCAGCAACGCCGGCACCAGCAGGATGACAGCGGCCAACCTGGCCATCTGCGTGGGGCCGAACCTCCTCAGCCCACCGGAGGAGGACACGCTGCCGCTGGACGTCCTGGTGCAGGTGACCGGCAAGGTACGCTGTGTTGAACGGCGGCTACAGCCTGCCGGGCCCAGCCCAGCTTGGCTGCTCAGAGCTTCCTGGCTGCCTCCCGTCTTCAGCAAACGCTGCTGGAGGAGCTGCTGGGAAGAGCAGCCCCACAGCTGCAGCTTCTGCGCTGAAGTGAGGGTCAGGAGTGGGAAGGGCTGTCTGACCCATTTTCAGCCACCGGGCTGGAAACCAATGGTTTGCTGCTGTGTGCAGGTGACGCAGCTGCTGGAGTTCCTCATTGACCACCACGAGGAACTCTTTGAGGAGGAGGAGGACAATGGGCTTGCCGGAGCGTCTGCCGAGGAGTTGCCAGCACCGGAGCCAGAAGCTCATCCCTCAGAGGTATGTCAGGGCCACAAACAGGGTGGGACTGCTGCCACAGGAACAAGCAAGGTCCTCCACCCACCAGCCTGCAGCCCTGCAATAGTTCAGAGCTGAGCGAGATATTGGGCAAGTAGGTCCCTGTCCCATCCTCATTTCTACATTTCCCTCGCAGGTGCCTCCAGTCACTCTGGAAAGTGAACACCTGAACAGCGCCTCTGAGGAGAGAGGGTAAGATGAGCTGGCTTAGATTAAGAGCAGGATTCATTTTTAGAATGGCGTTACCTGTCTAATCATACTCTTGCATGCAAAGGTTGCCAGGCTCTTCACCAGTACGCAGGAAGAGAACATCATCCTGTGAAGAGCAGAGCGATGGGCAACCCGAGAGCAAGCGCAGGAAGCTGGCAACAGACCTCTGAGCGACGGGCAACTCAGGAAATCCAAGCAGGCGGAAAGAACGAGTTGTCCAGGTGTGTAGCAGCCTCTGCTGACCCGATTCCAAAGCTCTGCACACTGCTCTGAATACAGGAGATATTTGAGATGTGTCCCGAGATGGCCCCAGACAGGAAGCACACACCTGCCCTTGGGAGAATCTGTATGTCAGGAGAAACATATCCCTCCAGCACTGGCATTTGTCATGTTGTGCTTGTTGAAGCTCAGTATGTGCAAGGCTGAGCAGACACCCCAGCAAGGTCACAAGACTCACAAGTTTGAGCTCCTTGATCTGCTGCCTACAGAAAGACACAAAACCCCACTTTTCTGTTCATGTCAGCTGGCAATCCCCGTGTCGGCTGGTGTCTGAATCCCAAAGACACAGCAAGGAGTTGTTCCTAGTAGCTGTAGACACGGAGACAGTGGCACTTCTTGAAAAGCTCACTTTTTACCTGAAAAAATTGAGGGAAGTGAAAAACAAGTAGACAATACAAAAGCAGTGTGTTTTTCCTTCAAACCGTGGTTTCTATAAAGGGACAGTGAGGGATGCTGCTGCTTGGGTTTCAGAAAGGACATCACGGCTCCCCAGGGGCTCCCTGCCAAGCCCACTGCCTGGCCAAGGGGCACTGAGGGTATCGCATGTGTTGAGAAGAGGCCAAAGCAACACCGCAGTCACTGACCATTTTTGCGTTGGCCTGGGGGGCAAAGTCATGCCTGTTCCTGCCTTCATGGTTTCATCAGTGCTTTCTGATTCTGTCCTTGCAGGTGCTAATTTACTTTTGCTGCTTGGATTTCCTGGATGAGCTCTGACACCTGGGCTTCCAGGAGCACGATGCAGCCCCAGCACCACCTCGGCGCAGGCGAGGAGAGAGGCAGCATGCCCTCCTGCTCTGGCTGGCACATTCCACTCATGCAGCGCTAACCAGAGCAGCCCCGCAAGGCCCCCAGACCCATCCCAGCCCTCGCAGGAGGCCCTGCTGGCTCACCCATCAGCTCCGTGAGCAGGTGCCCACCAGCTGGAACATCTCTCTGAGCTGGGGAGCTGGCATGTGAACTTAAGGGAATGTGGAGCGCGTTACACATGGTGGTGCATATCATCTGGGAGGGACATGAGGACACCCTGGCCAGCATCTTCCATTCTATAAAACCCTCCATCCAGCTTTTAATTCCACCTGCTCAATCCTTGCAGACCGATGCTGAACCAACTTGGTCAACAAAGAAGGGAGCACCCATTGCTTCTCTCTGGTCAGGGCAAGTGCGTGTATGCAGGACACCTGAACTCCTCGTTTGGGGAAAGAAGGTAACGTGTCAGCCAACCGCAACTGCTTGAGTCCAAACCCCAGGGTGCTGTCCCTACCAAGAGCAGAAACTACATTCAAAAGGCTCCTGTCATGGCACTTTTACTAGTGCCCAGTTGCACATGATGCAAAAGGCACGTTCTGAGCTGCAAGAATTTCCTTCATATATGAAGGCAGTAAAACAGACCTTTGATGTCATTTTCTCCAGGTTGCAGAAAACTGGTAGCAAACACTGAAAAGATTTCCATACAGTGTTAACATAGAAGCATTTGGATGAGCATATGTCACTATGGGTCCTTTGTGCACATCTTACTGACTTAGAAAGAATGTGTATGTGGAGCTACATCACACAGGCAAGCTGAGAGCTTTTCCAGGGTTGCCTGGACAGGCATTCTGGAATGACGATACATCCACATGTGTTAACTCTATTGCCGCACTGCTACTTAGCTTGGCAATTCTCAAGAGGAACTTTCTTTGAGGTCTATAAGAAACAAAACCAACAAAACCAGTAAAACCCATAAAGATGGAATTCCTGAAGAGCCTCCAAGGTCAACTTGTACAGGTTTTTCTGGAAGAACAAGCCAAATGGAGGCAGTGAATGGTTTGTGATGCAGTTCACAAAAATATGACGGTTACACAGAAAAGCCTTGTATTACCAGTGACCATTTGGAGGTAGAAATAAGCAATATAGAGAGACATGCTTTATTATAAAATGAAAATATGCAATAAAAAAAAATATTCTTCATATCTAGCTCTGTTGTTGCACCTCATAGCACACAAAGACCTTTCATTTATTTCGTGTGGTTTTGGTGCTTTTAAAATGTGTCCAGTGGGAGCCCAGTTCTGCACAATGGATTTGCTCCAATCAGGCATTTTGCTATGGGCACAACCTGTTGCTTTCAGCATCTTAATATACAGGACACTATCACTCTGTTTACTGTTTGATAACAAATTTTGAAATGTCTGTTCACTTTAGGAGATGCCTTGTTTTATTTGCAAATGTCTTATATTTATATAATTCTTTATAAAAAGTGTTTATTTGCAGTTAACAACCATGAGACACATCGCTTTTCAAACGTCAAAGCTTATCTAGCTAAGTACTTTACATTGCATATCTTGAGCCTTGCTCAATAGAGATATTTACAAAAATTAAAAAAAAAATTAAAAAAAAAGAATAAAAAAAAAAGAAGTTTCCCCTTAGCCTCAATATTTGCCCTTAATTGCACCAGCTACAAAGACCTGTCTGGAGAATGCTGCCACTGGGTCTCAGCCCTGGGGATGCAGGACACAAACCTCCCTGGCAAAAGAGGGAACTAAAACTCGGGTGGGATTTGGCTCACTCTACCCTCCGTGTCCCTCTTTGGACTCGGTGTCTACACAGTCATCACAGGGCGTGCATATCAAGGGCTTGGTGCAGTAGCCTACCCCTGGGCATCATTTGAGATTCCACAGGTATGTCCTCTGGCCTCCAGCTGTGCCCTCAGAAGGGACAGACTGCCCAGAGGTCTGTGTCACATCTGCTGGGCTCTGGGTGCTGGTTTAGTTATGGCATATAGATAGCATTAAGTTTCCCATGTGCAGGAAATCAAACTGAGGCCCGAGTCAATGCAGTCAGTTAAGCCCAGAGGTGTCCTAACGATGTCTACTTCAGACTGCCGTTGGTGTTTTACGTTTTTAGCCCCTTCTTTAACACGTTATCCCAGAGGTGCTACCACCATCACTGATGGGCTTGGCCTTGGCCAGCAGTGGGTCCATCTTGGAGTCAGTTGGTATTGGCTCTGTTGGACACAGGGGAAGCTTCTGATTTTGTCTCACATCAGCCAGCCCTGTAGCCTCCCTGCTACTAAAACCTTGCCATGCAAACAAATTGCATCTACTTTCATTCATGCTATTCTGGATGCAATTTCTTACATACCTGGGATGCTGTACTGGTTTTGGCTGGGATGTAGTTAATTTTCTCACCCAAGCTGGAGCAGGTTTGCTGGCAGGACTTGTGACCCTGTGGGGGACCCAGGCTGGAGCAGTCTGTTCCTGAAGGACTGCACCCCAGGGAAGGGACCCATGCTGGAGCAGTTCATGAAGAACTGCAGCCCATGGGAAGGACTCATGTTGGAGAAGCTTGTGGAGGACTGTCTTCCATGGGAGAGATCCCACGTTGGAGCAGGGTGAAAGTGTGAGGAGGAAAGAGCAGCAGAGATGAAGTGTTATGGACTGACCACAAGCTCCATTCCCTGACATCAGGAGAGGAGGATGCAGAGGAAGGAGGCAGAGGAGTTGGCAGGAAGGTGGAGCCCAGGAAGAAGGGAGGGGTGGGGGGAAGGTGGTTTCTAGATTTGATCTTATTATCCTGCTGTATAATTTCCCTAAGTTGAGTCTCTTTTGCCCATGACAGTAATTGCTGACTGATCTCTCCCTGGCCTTATCTCAAACTACAAGCCTTTTGTTATATTCTCTCTCCCCTGTCCAGTTAAGAAATGGGAGTGATAAGAGCGGTTTTGGTGGGCACCTAGCATCCAGACAAGGTCAAGGCACCACAGTGGGCTCAGCGTTACCTCCAACGTGTAAAGCAGAGAAGCTCAAAAAAGGAGCTGAACCTCAGTCCTGATTTATGCAGATACGACTGGCAGGACCCTGCACGTGGGGGCAGAATTGGTGGCTGTTCTCCTGTACAATAGTCCAGATGGACTATTGCTTGCTTGCAGTTTGAATATATTATGCAGGCAGAAACAGGCCATCAATTACTTTCTGAATTACTCACATTTGGTCTGGCTATAAGGATAGTGCACGTGATTGATTGATTTTTACCCTGTTTAATAAGGTGGCTTCCATGGACGGAAGGACAGCTTCTAAGTACCTTCTGAATACAAGTGGCTGATCTGAATGTCTAAGATAAATGTGAAATGGTATGCTTTTTAGTTTTCACAGAACATCAAATAAAGCTAACAGCAGATGAAAAAGAGATGGATTATCATGTTCACTGAACAAATCAGTATTACTGCAGGTACTTGTACATAGAGCAATAGCAAATTTCAGAATAACAAACATCCTGTGAAAATCCTACAGATGCACTTATTCCAGTGCTCAATTTTCTGATGATTATTCATTTCCTAACACTTAGGAGTTTCTGCCTCTTTCCTGGATGTGCTATTTTTTTTTTTAAATTGCATTTAGCTCAGAATTAAGTGAAAATTGTCTATGCAGCTATTTTTTAATTCCTATGATTAACATTTCCTGTAGCTTTGAAGAATATTTTCAGTGCCATCTTTTAATCACTAACTGGCTATGGTTTTACGGTGTCCTACAAACTACATTTACTTCAGGAAGCTCAATAAGGCAGGTAACCCTCCGCCTCTTCACACTCCTCTTTGAACACTACTTCACA
This sequence comes from Streptopelia decaocto, assembly GCF_964273445.1. Taxonomy (NCBI): domain Eukaryota; kingdom Metazoa; phylum Chordata; class Aves; order Columbiformes; family Columbidae; genus Streptopelia; species Streptopelia decaocto. The sequence goes on from NC_138663.1 coordinate 200,813,102, forward strand.
GAAATACAAGGGCTGGGAAAGCCTTGCAACTGGTGCAGGGACAATCCCCGAAGAGGCATGAAAGGAGCCCCCACAGGCCATGCTGTGATGTGGATTTTCAGCTGCTCTGAGCTGTAGTTCTCTGAAGGTTTTCTTAAATTAGAGCAGAGTCTGGCTGCAATGCTTTATGCCATAGGCTGTACTAGTTCCTAAAGCTGATGTGAATCATTAGAGTGGCAGGGTGGCTGACAGTGACCTCAGGGCTCTGCTGGTGGGCCCCGTATTTCTGTGGTATCACAGAATGCCACGGGTATCAGAAGAGACCTGGGCTGATGTATTATACCTAGCTGTGAAAACTATGAATGGTAGAATTCCTTTGTAAAATGGGAGGGATTTGTCTTACACCACAACAATTCTTTTCCATTTTTCTGTCATCTATTTTCAGTTCTTGTGTGTATACTAAATGCCCCGGAAACATTTCATGAGGACATGTAAGCTGTTTGAAGGTGCAAAGCCCGCTGGAATAGTGTTAGAGGACTGTGGAAATCAAGGGAGTCAGACTTTCTGTGTTCTTGTCCATGGTTCTTTTAGGGAACTGCCTTGAAGAAGACTGTTCCCTGACAGTGCCTGGACATAGTCTTGAAGAAATCTGCTTAGAGGTTCAGAAGAGGACCACACCTCCCTGGTCCTCTTTTATTACTGAATACTCTAGTACAAGACACAGTTACCATAATTTAGAGACAGAGGTCAAGACTTGTAGTGTCTCTGGTCATGTGCAGAACATCAGACATCTAGCTAACTTCACAAGCATAAAGGTAGGCCCATGCAGATGCTTAGTGTAAATGAAGTGTTGTATTTCTAGGACAACCTCAGAATTCGAGCATTGTTTTTCAGATTGTAGCACTGGTGAAATTAGCAGGATAATATGGAAAAGTGTTGTATATCTGAATCACTGCCCAAAACTATCATAAGATCTCCTTCAGTGCAACTTGGTAAGTTTGTCAGGCACTGCATCTGCTTTTCTCTAAATATTTAAGATCAATGATGTAAGAACTGACAGAGATTCAAGAGTATCTGAATATTTGTGATATTTTCCCAAGAGACCTACTTACTGAAGGGATGTCATACTTTGACTTCGAGCTGTACTGAAAGGAAGCTGACACTGGCAGCCTACCAAATTACACAACAGAAGTGCACCTTGATGTTGGCAATACTTGACTGGTAAGTTCCAGTGTATACAGATCCATATGCAAATATAGATATTTTCATTAAGTGACAGAAAAAATATTTTATTTTAGCCACATGATAACGATGCATGTTGTGAAAAATCCTGGCAGCTTTCTCAAATGCTTCTGATATTTGAACAGTGCTGATAGTTTCTATTTGGAGTATGAACCACCAACAGCACTTTTGACAGCTGCAGCATCTTGTGTAATCATATTTATGTTTCATCAAAGCTTAAAGCAAGTCAACACACACCAGGCTTTTAACATTTGGTTACTCAACATCTATGTTTTACAGATTCCAGTGGGAACCATCTAACATTTCTGTGTTCATCACAGCTGTTGCAATGAAACTTGTGATCAGCAGATTTGGAGTTTGGAGCATAGCTGTTGAACACAACGGTCCTTTTTGATCTGTTATTATCAGTGACATTGACAACAGGACCATCATCTTCAATCACATACCTCATGAACAACCCCAGGCACCAGTATATGCTGGGGGTCACTCAGCTGGGAAGCAGTTTAACAAAACAGGACCTGGGGGTCCTGGTGGACATCAAGTTGAATGTGATGTAGCAATAAGCCCTTGCCGCAAAGAAGGCGAATGGTACCCTTGGCTGAATTGGGCAAAGTATTGGCACCAGGTCAAGGGAGGTGGTCAGTCCTTCCCCTCTGCTCAGCACTAGTGAGGCCACACCTGGACTGTTGTGTTCACTTCTGGGCTCCCCAGTACAAGAGAGACATGGACAGACTGAAGAGAGTTCAACCAAGGGCCACAAGTATGATGAAGGGACTGGAGCATCTCTCCTGTGAGGAAAGGCTGAGAGAGCTGTGACTGTTCAGCCTGGAGAAGGTTCAGAGGGATCGCATCAATATCTCTGCATATCTGAAGGGAGGGTGCAAAGAGGATGGAGCGGGGTCTCTTCAGTGGAGCCCAGTGCCAGGACCAGAGGCCATGGGCACAAACCAAAACACAGATGGTTCCCTCTGAACATCAGAAAACACTTTACTGGTGGGTGACTGAGCACCGGCACAGGCTGTCCAGAGACACTGTGGAGTCTCCCTTTGGGGAGATATTCAAAAGCTGTCTGGACAGGTTCTTGTGGCCACGCTTGAGCAGGAAGGTTGGACCAGATGACCTCCAGAGGTCCCTTCCAACCTCAACCGTTCTATGGTTTTATGAAATGCAACAGCAAATCAACCTCGGGTCCTCTTTCCTTGACAGGGAAAAGAAAGGCAGGTTGTTCCAATGCATGGCATGAAATTTCATAGCAAGAAGGTGTTACAAAACACCACCTGATTCAATACACATCAAACTAAGCCCTTCTAAAAACTTAAGAGTCTCCTAGTCTATCAACTGCATTTTTTTAAGATGCTGACCATTAAGATGTTGGCTTTTTAACAACAGTTTAGGATGTTCAGTGCTTGATATTTGTACAAAGAAAAAGCAAAAATGGGGATCTTTGGAAATGGGCCAGTACAGTCCAGAACACTGATCATAAGGAATTTGTGTGAAAAACAGCTTACATTTGCAACCAAGGAATTGAAAAGAGGTAAAGATATTTATACATGTTTTCATGTCAGTGATGAAATGACAGGAGCTATTGCTTTTTGATAAATAGATGAACAACATGCTATCCAGGATCTAATGAAATGAGGATGCTGGATTCATGTTCAAGGTGACTTCAAAATGTACTCTTAGATATAAACCAGTGATATAAATGTTGGAGAAATGCCAATCATGTGTCAATCAGACAGGATTATAGTCTACAGACAGACAGCAACAAAACTGAAGCCTACCAATGGCTCATTAAAATATCATGCAAAGTAATCACCTTGCAACTTAGTACCTGAGTAAAAGTTAAAATACAAACTGTTAAGAAAAGCAGAAGTAAAAACCAGTCAGATGTAGGCAGAAGGTTTTTCTGTGTCCTTGTATGTCTGCAGTTCTGGTGTGCTAATATGCAAAGGAACACAGGAGACATAGAAAACAGAAAGGAAGGGAACAGAAAGGAAAAGAGACAGGAAAGAGAGTATGACAGTGATCTATAAAACCAAGGATGACTTGGAGCAGGTAAATGCAGCAATTATTTTTACATTAAAAACTAAGGGTTATCAGATGAATATCAGGCAGCAGGCTCAAAAAGCATAGTTTTCTGTATGATGCATAATTAAAGTATGGGACTCGCTGCCAACGGATGGTCCAGAAGCCAAATACAAAGGATCTCAAAAAAACATTCCATGAAGAAATGGAAATCCCTCAAGACTTGAGCAGTCCAAAAACTAAAGCTAGCTGACATCTGTGTGGAGGGATTGTACAGCGAAATGATATTTCCATATATTTACGCTGTTCTGCCACAGGTCAGATCTGCCTTGGATACAAATGGAGCCCCGCTTGGTGGCCATTTTGGGTCCTCCTTGGAGCAGCAGGACTGTGACACAAGGTCCTCCCTGTGGTCAGGGACACCTGCCATGGATAGCCCTCGAGGCTGAGAGCCCTCATGTTCACAGGTGGGTGAATGTGCTACAGCATCCTTTCCCCTCCCCAAACCCTAAAAGCTCTTAGGTCACCCTAACAGGAGTGTTGCTTCCACTTGTTTTCTGTGTCTGTTTTGTGACATACAAACCCATTGTACTGTATGGACTCCTGTTCTGCAAAATAAATTGTTGTTATAATATCTGTGGTTCCACCTTCAGCATTTAGTGATTTTGTTGTGTGACACAGCCAGAGATTAAACTTGGGTTTAGAAAGACCTAGCAGAGCAAGTATTCTAATAAGGAGCATTTAAATAGACAAAAAAAAATTACCCCAAAGTGGTTCTTAAAGAATTCAGGCTCAGGTTTTAATAAAAAAATTAAAAATGGAAGAAGCCGGGCATTGTACTCCATCTGACCTTGTTCTGAACCAACAAAACCAACACGAGTTGAATCCACAGTTTCTCAGAGGCGAGCTGCATATGCCATTTAGAACACGACGGCAAGGGTATATAAGCTTTTGGTGAGTGCGATATTCACATCATGAAGTGATTTTGCATTGATGGATGGATGACTAGAATTTAACTAGAAGTTTGCATTAGAGCAAATCCTTCTATTCTTACCAAAGAGAAACAAAATACATGTTGCTAAACTATGAATATTCATCACATTGTAGCATCTCCTATTTTTTTTTTTTTTTAATATTCATTGATCACCACTGGTTATTTAGGTACTTTGGAGCATATTAGAAAAATCTCTCTAAATGCATAACAAAGCTCCTCCTGCAAGAAGGAACTATGATGCAAATAGTGGCAACTAGTAGAAACAAATTGTTTTGCATTGGGTAGGAAGTGAAATAAAGATGTATTACATCCTTAATGTCTTTTCAACATGTACGTGGGATTTAATGACAGCCAAGTCCTGAGATGCAATGACCAGATAGAAAGAATGAACACTCGCAACTGAATAAGCATTTTGAATACACATTAATGATCTTACAAGGTTTTCTGAACAACTTTGGCATTGGTAGAAACAATGGAGAATACAGAATATCCATGAATAAAGAAAATACATATACACTGTGTAAAGGCTTGACACAAACACTGTAATTAGTGAGTCAGTTCCTTAAATCAATAACCTGCAGTCACAGATTGCCTACTGAGAACCCTCTTCCAAAATAAATTTGAGGAAGCCAAGTAATAGGTCACCCACATGTCTCTTTTTTTACGAAAGTTTAGAGAAGTGTGGTATCCAGAAATAAATGTAAATTTGACAATTGAAAATGAATATTCTCCCCATTGGAACTTATGATCCTATGATTCTAATTTTCGCCCTACGCTTGCAGTTCCCTGCCCAAAGCCAGGCTCCCCAGCCTTGCAGAGGGGGATAGATGGCACCAGGGCTTTATGGGGCCATCAGACCTAAGGCTGCATCAGACCCACAGAACAACACTAATTCCCATGGGGCAGCCCATGCTGATCTAAGAGCAGCTGCTCCCGAAAGCCTCTGAAAGGTAAAAAAACCCCATGGATACAAATTCATTCACCCAGAGGGTGCTGGACACTGGAACAGGCTCCCCAGGGAGGTGTCACGGCCCCAAGCCTGACAGTGTTCAAGAAGAGACTGGACAACACCCTCAGACACACGGTGTGAACTGTGGGGTTGTCCTGTGCAGGGACAGGAGTTGGACTCGATGGTCCTTGTGGGTCCCTTCCAGCTCAGGACATTCTGTGATTCTATGAAATTAACTTCCTAGCACTGGAAGGCAAATACAAATCGCCCAGAGTTGCATAACTGCATGAGCTGTGGCAGGTGCCTCACAGGGCCCGCGGCGGGGCTGCTGCAGCGCCGGGCACAGAGCAACGCCCACACCGGGAGGCACCAACGAGCACGCGTGTCTGCCCCGCTCACGCCCCTTGGAGGACCAACACCGACTCTACCTCATGCAGCTCTTGTCTTTCCGCCTGCTATCTATGGTTCGCTCCCGCGGGGCGCATGCGCAGCTCCTTGCCGCGCCGGCCGGCTCCACATCGGCGGAAGGGCGAGCGGAGAGCCAGAGAGAGATGGACGGCGCCGGTAGGGAGGAGCTCGGTGAGGCGTGCTGTGCGGCCGGCTGGCGGGAGCAGCTGCGGGGCAGCTCGCTGGTGGCTCGCTGCGGGGCGGAGAGCGGGGGGGCGTGGGTGTGAGGAGCGGCCGGCCAACTGCCACCCCCCTCCTCTCGAGGCGGAATGGTTCGGCCCGGGGGGATGCGCTGCGGCGCTCAGCGTAGCGGGGCGGGCGGGATGAACCATCCCACCCGGGGGAGGGGTGCGCCTTGCCCCGGTGGTACTTTCGCCTCATCCCGCCGCGGCCTCCCCAGGGAGGGACCCCTGGCCGGGGCTCTCCAGGGCGGGTCGGCGCGGGGAGGACGGGCCAAGGCCCCGGCCGGTGGAACCGGCTCCTCAGCGGCAGCGCCCTGGAGATGTCAGTTGCACCCGGCTGGCTCTGGGTTTCCTTGGGAAGTCACGGTCTTGCGTAGACGTTCATGGAGATACTTTCTCTTTACATCGTTAGGTGATGCTTTTATCTAGGATGAAAGTGTATTTTTTTTTCTTTCGGGTTAGTGTTTCGGGGTGTTGGCTGTTTTCATTGCAGGTTACTCTCTGTAGCTTTAAATCTGAGTGCAGAAGGGCAGGCGTTTGTTCACCTCTTGACATGTCTGTAGATGGACAAGAGAGAGCTCGTAGCGGGTTGAATTACGAGTTCCAGCCAATTCTGGCCTGACGGGGCAGACTGACAGTCTCATCTCCAAGCTGTGTTCTGCTGGAATCTGAAGAATTCATCCTGTCCAGTGGTGACCATGGGAAGCAGCAGAACTGCTTCACATTTGTTGTCCCAAAGGCTGGTCCTTCCTGCATTGAGACATTGCCACCTTCTGAGCAAAGGGGGCAGAAAGAAATTTCAGCTTCTTGTTTTGCTAAAATTCACAGATCTGACAGTTTCCCTGTCAGAACCCTTAGAACCAGAATTTTTTATGGGATTAACTGTTAAAAAATGCGGGTCAACATCTGATAAGATTTCAGAAGCTTTTTTTTTATGTGGTTTGGTCCTCCTGAATACTTAATAAAACTTAAGTCTTACCAGTGTGTCATCACTTGAAAGTGTGTTAATCATGTAGAAATGTGTATCTTGGTCTAGAGAGGACAGCGGGTTATTTAAGACATCCTTCCAAGTAAATGATCCATTGGGTTGGGGTAAAAGCACTCCTCTGAAAGTGTATAATAAACTGTGGAGACCTGTTCACACTTTGGTTTTATAATTCCGGTGTCCCATTTAATTAGGCTTCTGGTTTTGACGGTTATGACATAAAAGCAAACAGTTCTTCCTGGTTACCGAGTGGCATTGTTGACTTTCAACATTTGTACAGAAATAACTGTTCTTAAGATTAGTAAATTATACCATAAAGCAAAATGAATCTACATCTACTTTATGAAGTTATAGTCTGTAATGGAGAGAAATAAAGATACACTTTCCAAAAATAATAATAATAATAATAAAAATTGAAATAACCACGAAGCATAGCTTTAAAATTATTGAAAAACAAACAAGCACACCAAAAGCTAATGTTAACTTTTACTTTTCTGGAAAATAGAATTATTAATATTTAATATGAATTTTTAAACTAGATGAGTTTTCCTTTTTAATTTTCATTCTGGATAACACATTTTAGTTTGAGGGTTCTTCTTCTTTCCTTGTTCTTGTGTCTTGTATTCAGTAGGAATTGTAGCAGAAAATAAAAAGGGAGCTGGCTTGTGTGTGGTTGAATGGGATTATCTGTTAGCTTCTCCCTTGAACTAGAAACATTTACAAAAGTCTGTCAGTCTGGACCAGTGTGCCCCTGGCACTACCATTCATAGTCACTTTGTGCTGATCTGTAATTTCTTCAGCGGTTGTGGAAGCGTGCGACTGATACAGAGATGATTCAGTGGATCCAGCAGAGAATGAAGAGATGAAAGAGAAGAATGTTTTAAAAGTTGTGTGTGCTTGAAGGTCATTTATATGGGAAATAATTTAAATGAAAGCTCAAGAAATAGCATGAGAATAAAATATTCCATCACAAAAATTCAGGGCCAGGAAAGGTTAGTGCGTGTGACTTGCACGTGGCCATAGTTTTTGCATATGAAGGGGAACATTTACTCACTGTGTGCCAGCAGTATGTGGTTGGAAATGCAAAATCGTTCATGCAAATTTTAAAACAGGACTGTTATGATCCTACTGCTAGCTCAGGAAATGGTATAAAATTGCCACCATATGTGGTCTTTCTCTTCTCATAATTTGGGAGCATCCACCTGCAGTGCTGTATCCAGGCTTCCCAGCACCAGAAGGACATGGACCTGTTGGAAGAGGTCCAGAGGAGGCCATGAAAATGGTCAGAGGGATTGTCCTGGTTCTGGCTGGGACAGAGTTAATTTTCTTCTTAGTAGCTGATATAGTGCTGTGGTTTGGATTTAGAATGCAGATAATGTTGATAATATACCGATGTTTTAGTTGTTGCTGAGCAGTCAAGGACTTTTCAGCTTCTCATACTGGCCTGACAATGAAAAGGTGGGGAGTGACAAGAAGCTGTGAGGGGTCACAGCCGCGACAGTTGACCCCAACTGACCAGAGGGTTGTCCCACACCATATGACATCATGCTCAGCAAATAAAGCAGAGGGAAAAACAAGGAAGGAGGGGACATTTGGAGTGATGGGGTTTGTCTTCCCAAATCACCATCATGTGTGATGGAGCCCGGCTTTCCAGGAGATGTCTGAACACCTGCCTGCCCATGGGAAGGGGTGAATGAATCCCTTGTTTTGCTTTACTTGTGCATGCAGCTTTTGCCTTATTTGTTAAACTATCACAACCCACAGGGTTTACCTTTTTTGCCTGATTATCTCAGCCTTCCCGCTGTGGGGGGGAAGTGGGCAAATGGTGTGTGGTGTTTAGCTGCCTGATGGGTTAAACCACAACAGGGCTGGAACACCCTTCCTGTGAGGATGGGCTGAGAGAGTTGAGTTCGTTCAGCCTGGAAAAGGATTCAGAGAGACCTTATTGTGGCCTTTCAGTACGTCAAGGGAGCTTGTAAGAAAGATGGAGAGAGACTTTTTACCAGGACCTGTAGTGACAGGACAAGGGGAAAGAGTTTTAAACTGAAAAGAGAGTAGATTTAGATTGGACTTGAGGAGGAAATTTTTAGGCTGAGGGTGGTGAGACACTGGCACAGGCTGTCCAGAGAAATTGTGGATACCCCATCCCTGGAAGTGTTCAAGGTCAGGTTGGATGGGGCTTTGAGCAACCTGATCTAATAAAGGATGTCTCTGCCCATGGCTGGAGGGGTGGAACAAGATGATCTTTAAAGGTCAGAAACCTTTAAAAGTTTCTGTTGACTATAGGTATGGACTAAAAAACTTTGCATATAACTTGTGGTTGGGAAGCTGGTTATCTTTCTTTTGGGTCAGTGTAGTGCATTGCATGATTGGTTGCAATATTGAGGAGTATATTGTATGGTGAAAATTCTGTGTGAAAGATACTTCTTAAAAACTGCATCATGCTCATGTAGACATCTCCTTAAAGCTCAAATTTTCCATTTTCAGTAGCAATCAGAGTAGTACTGTACGACCCAAGTGACCTGCTGTTTCTTCAGGAGGCGTCCCTGAAAAGCACAGTGGTTACTGATATTTCAGATAGCAAAGGATTTTTTCCCTGCAAGAATTAACATTTTGGAAATATGCTACATGAAGGAACTTAAGAATTTAAAGATACCAGGACAGTATGTGGCATGAAGGATGGACAGGCAGGAACAGGCTCCCAACTGGAGGAGAGGCTGGCTTTTTGGGAGTGGATCACTAGTGTAAATATTTTAGTGTCATCTTTCTTCCTGCCTCTTTAGTAATGTTTTCATTACTGCCATCATTTCAATCCTTAACAAAGATCAGGAGCTAAGTCAAATGAGGAAAAGATGAAGAAAAGGGGTAATGATCAGGTGTTCAGTCTCATAGGTGAAGAGTCTGGCTTCTGTTTGAGTGATGATTCAGTCTGGAAAGAGAGCATCTCCTCCAGCTCATGGGTTATCTGTCATCCTGTTCTTGATCTTCCATGACAAATACAGCAAATTTAAATAAATCAGGACAGTATGTGTTGTCTGACCTGCATATATCATCTTTTTGTCATAATCAATCAACTGCTGTGTGGGACAAATGAGCTATGGCTCAACATCTGAGGTAAGGCCAACCAAGGGAATGGAGAGTGTCTGCTACAGATGCCAAGTCAGGCAGAAGACTGGCTGTACATACAGACTGTGGGACGAGATGCTGGAGAGCAGCTCCACGGAGAGGGATCTGGAGGTTCTGTTTGATGGCAAGTTGAACATGAGCCAACAGTGTCCCTGGCAGCCAAGAGGGCAACTGAGTCCTGGGTGCATCCAGCACAGCATGGCCAGCCGGGCAGGGAGGTGATTGTCCCACTCTGCTCTGCACTGGAGCGGCCTCACCTGGAGCACTGTGTGCAGTCTGGGCAACACAGGATAAACAGGATATAAAGCTACTGGAGAGTGTCCAGAAGAGGCTATGAAATTGGTGAAGGGTTTGGAGGCGAAGCCGTATGAGGAGCGGCTGAAGTCACTTGGTTTGTTCAGCCGGGAGGAGACTGACGGGAGACCTCATGGCGGCAACAGCTTCCTCACAAGGGGAGGAGGAGGGGCAGGCGCTGAGCTCTTCTCTCTGGTGAACAATGACAGAACCCAGAGGGAACGGCAGGAATGTGCCAGGGGTTTAGGTTGGACATTAGGAAAAGGTTCTTCACCCAGAGGGTGCTGGACACTGGAACAGGCTCCCCAGGGAGGTGTCACGGCCCCAAGCCTGACAGTGTTCAAGAAGAGACTGGACAACACCCTCAGACACACGGTGTGAACTGTGGGGTTGTCCTGTGCAGGGACAGGAGTTGGACTCAGTGATCTTTGTGGGTCCCTTCCAACTCAGGACATTCTGTGAAGAGGTGGATGAAGCCTTCTTTAAACAACTGCAAGAAGCCTTTATTTTTTGCAGGTCCTGGTTCTCATGGGGGACTTTTATCACCTAATGCTTCCTAGGCAGGCAATGTGGCAAAGCCCAAGGAATTGAGGAATTTTCTGAAGTGCTTATAGGGAGATTTCTTTTGTCCACGTGCTTAATGAGTCAGCAAGGGAAAACGTGTTGCTGGTTCTGCTAGTCACAAATATGGAAGAAGATGGATGGCAGCCTTGGCTGCAGTGACACTGGATGATGAAGATCCTGAAAGCAAGGAAGGCGAGTTCCGGATTAAAGTATAATATGCTCTGTGAGGGTGAACGGATGCACGTTCAGGTCATCTTGGTTGAGAGTCTAGTAGGAGTATAGGAAACATTTTTGTTCCATTTATTTTGTAGTGGTAGAGTGGTCAATAAGAACTGAATTGAGTAACACTCTAATGTACACAGGGAAGAAACATTTTTTTAAAAAGATGTAACCTAGAATTCACATAGACGCTATACATTAGTTTCTAAATAGCTGCTGTTCTATTTTCCTGCCACAGTAGAACCCGGAAAAATTCAGTGCATTTTGCCAATCAGATTGTGCTGTTGTTTGCTGACAAAGAAGTCGGTAACTTGTTTGATGTTGTCTGATGCAATACTGGTAACTAGGAGAAATAGACTTGTATTTGAACTTCTTTGAAAGTTCCCTAAATATGTTTAAAATTTCTTGCTGTTAAAGATTATGATGCTGACATCTTGTTCTGTAGTGCTTTAACTTTTTGTTTGTTTAAGATGTTGCTATTGTGAAATAAATCTACCAGTTATTGCAAATGTGTGTATTTTGCTTTGGGCTTATTTGGTACAATGTTTCATATGCGCTTGTGGAATGTACTGAAATAATCAGGACTGGTATTTATATAGATGTCAAACAATAAAAACACTCAAAAGCAATCTTGCTTAAGGACAGCTGCTCTGAGGCAGTCCTTCAGTAAGCTACAAAACTACTTCACAGGGAAAGTTAAAGATGACAAATGAGTTAAAAAAACTTAAAAACATAACCCAGTAGGTGAACTGAGGAGGATTAGATTGTAAACTGTTTTCTTACTTCGTGTTTCTGCAGAACAATGAATTGCTCAGCACTTCTATACATGGCAGTAAGTTAAGCAGTTATTGAGCTGGGATAGTGATGACAATAACCCTTAGATGACTAGATGGCTTTAGGCATGGACAGATGAATATTTGAGGGAAAAAGAATAAGTCATCTTAGAAAAATTCTTATTACTTAAAAATTACAGGAATGTTCGAGTGTGTCTAAATCCATTCTTAAAGAACTACCTTTGTGATCAGAAGGGTCAGGAAGTTGGGAGAAAAGTAGAATGGGGTGTCTGTAAAATTCAGAGTTGCATGGTAAACAGTGTGGATGTATGTAGATATCAAACACTTCAGTATCAGGCTGGAATGGAAGAAGTGAAATGCACTCTTCTCCCTTGACTGAGCAGTTGCTGATACTCAGCAGAGCTGTTGGTCCTAAGGGACATGCTGGTCCCTTCACACTGCTACATAGGAACGTTACTCGCTACGTGTTGTCGCTATTGCTTAGCGTTACAAACAGCATCCTACAGAATGTGATGGAATCCAAACTGGAAAAGTAATTTAGCAATGATTTCTTTTATATGTTGTTGAATCTCAGACTTTGCACGCTGGTAGTTTGGCTTGTTACTAGTGAAAACACTTCACATTGTTAGTTCAGACTCAAAATCTAAAAAAAATGAAAATGGGCCTAATGACTTGCCCACTGAGTGAAAGTGCCAGTGTGGGCACTTTGCTTCCTCTGACCCCTGAGGGATCAGAGTTTTAGTCCAGAAGCAGCAGGTTTTGGTGAGTTTTCCATGAGCCCAGCAGTGACTCAGAGCTGAGAGGATGGTTGTGGTGTACTCAAGAACTACTCAACACAGTACTATGGAAGTAGAGGGAAGGAACTTCTTTGCTCACCCTTCTTTTGATCAATTCATAGACTATATGCCACCTAGTGAAAGATGATTAAGTCTGTCTTGACTTGTATAATTAGAATATCAGTGAGTATAAATTTATGGTGTACTCTATAGTTGATTTTGTTCTCCAGTGGGATCTCTGCCCTGTCAAGTGCTTTCATTGCTGGTTTTCAGCTTCATTGACACCAGATTCAGATGACCTTTTCCTGTTTTCAGGAGAGTTTGAGCTATGTGCTTTTAGTTTTAACTACCTGGATAAGCTGCCTTCTGCTTTATAGGATATATTACACTTGTTCTACAGTTTTTCTTTATAAGTTCTTCTTGCTTAGGGTTGGCTTCAGTGCCCTGCTGATGGGTTAGACATCTTTAAGGTTTCATAAAACCTTAATGATTTGTTGAATGGGTGTAGTGGTTTGACCCTGGCTGGACGCCCGGTGCTCACCAAACCGCTCAGTCACTGCCCTTCAGAACTGCCCAGGGGAGAGAAAATATAACAAAAGCTTCATGGGTTGAGATAAGGATAGGGAGAGATCACTCAGCAATTGCCATCGTGGGCAAAATAAACTCAAGTTGGGGAAATTAATTTATTTTATTACCAGTCAAATGAGAGTAGGGTAATGAGAAATAAGAAAAAAAATGAAAGAACATCTTCCTCCAAACCCTCCATTCTTTCTGGGCTCAGCTTCACTCCCAATTTCTCTGCCTCCCCGCTGAGCAGAGCAGGGGCATGGGGAATGGGGGTTGTGGTCAGTTCATCACACATTGTCTCTGCTGCTCCTTCCTCCTCACACTCTGCCCCTGCTCCAGTGTGGTGTCGTTCCCATGGGAAACAGTTCTCCATGAACTTCTCCAACGTGAGGCCTTCCCATGGGCTGCAGTTCTTCATGAACTGCTGCAGCCTGGGTCCCCCACAGGGTCACAAGTCCTGCCAGCCAACCTGCTCCAGCATGGGCTCCTCTCTCCACAGGGCCACAGGTCCTGCCAGGAGTCTGCTCCAGCATGGGCTTCCCACGGGGTCACAGGCTCCTTTGGGCATGAACCTGCTCCAGTGTTGGGTCCTCTCTGGGCTGCAGGTGGAGATTTAGTGCCCCTGCTACCAAAACCTTGCTGTGCAAACCCAACGCAATGGCTAATTTCGGTACATTCTGTATTTCCTGTCTGGTTTTGTGCATGAATCCTGTTTTGATATTAAGTAGTAATTTTTATCAGATTCATGGGTTGCAAACTGGCTTAGGGAGAGAAGCCAGAGAGTGGTAGTCAATGGTGCGGAGTCTAGTTGGAGGCCAGTATCTAGAGGAGTGCCTCAGGGGTCAGTGCTGGGGCCAATATTATTCAATATATTCATTAACGATTTGGACGAGGGAATTGAGTGTACTATCAGCAAGTTTGCTGATGACACCAAGCTGGGAGGAGTGGCTGACACGCCGGAGGGCTGTGCTGCCATCCAGCGGGACCTGAACAGGCTGGAGAGTTGGGCGGGGAATAACCTAATGAAATTTAACAAGGGCAAGTGTAGAGTCCTGCATCTGGGCAGGAACAACGCCAGGTTCCAGTATAGGTTGGGAGATTACATATTACAGAGCAGTGTAGGGGAAAGGGACCTGGGGGTCCTGGCGTACAACAGGATGACCATGAGCCAGCACTGTGCCCTTGTGGCCAGGAAGGCCAATGACATCCTGGGGTGTATTAGAAGGGGGGTGGTTAGTAGATCGAGAGAGGTCCTCCTTCCCCTCTACTCCTCCCTGGTGAGACCACATCTGGAATATTGTGTCCAGTTCTGGGCCCCTCAGTTCAAGAAGGACAGGGAACTGCTGGAGAGGGTCCAGCGTAGGGCAACGAAGATGATGAAGGGAGTGGAGCATCTCCCTTATGAAGAAAGGCTGAGGGAGCTGGGTCTCTTTAGTTTGGAGAAGAGGAGACTAAGGGGGGACCTTATTAATGTTTATAAATATATAAAGGATGAGTGCCATGGGGATGGAGCCAGGCTCTTCTCGGTGGCAAACAATGATAGGACAAGGGGTAATGGGATCAAGCTGGAGCACAAGAGGTTCCACTTAAATTTGAGAAGAAACTTCTTCTCAGTGCGGGTGACAGACACTGGAACAGGCTGCCCAGGGGGGTTGTGGAGTCTCCTTCTCTGGAGACATTCAAAACCCGCCTGGACATGTTCCTGTGCGACCTCACCTAGGTGTTCCTGCTCCAGCAGGGGGATTGGACTACATGATCTTTTGAGGTCCCTTCCAATCCCAAACATACTGTGATACTGTGATACTGTGATACTGTGATACTGTGACTGTAATAAATCCCCAAAATAAAACTCATGTTTGGCAGGTTCATATGCCACTTTAAAGACGTCAGTCATCCATACCTTCTGTTAAGTGCTTCTACAATCTCACCAGTGTTAGAGAGTTCACAGGTATTCAGTTAGCATCTATATTTTTCTTATGGAATAAATAAGCTTAGTATGGTTAAGGTGTTTAGTGTTCACTCAAATTATGAAATATTTTTGCGTGCTGAATATTGAAGCATATTTTAATGTAGCTAATGTGTTGTGGTAGTCAATGTTTTCAGAGTTCTGTAAAGAAGATTATGATTGTACTGTTGCACACTCAGTATTTTTTTTAATAGAAAATGTGAAAATCACAGGGATTTTTTTATTTTTTTGGTGAAAATGATGGAAGTTGAGACTTACTCAACACATTTTATGAATGGATACTGTGGTAGGCAAGTGTAAGGTAAATACTCTCTTTGCTCTTGGCAGGATTTGTTTTGCTTAACTGTAGTAATTTAAAAATGGTTATAATTTAATCAGCATTAAACTGGTGTTAAGCCGTCCGTTGTGCCTGAAAGGCAATTTTGTTCTCTGCTGGCTGCTTGCTGTTGCTTGGCACTGTCACTTAACTGCATGGTGGAATTGCATTTGTTGACAGTGGTGGCAGTTCATGGTGTTTTAAAAGGTTTGTGAAATTAGAGCTTTCAAAGCTCACAGTGTAATTCTCTTGTCTTGGTTCTGTCACGAGTGACTGGAGACATCTTCTACAGTACCTGTCTTACCTGTCCATTTTAGGATGGGATGACTGGGGAGGGTTCCTTTGCTCACCACTGACAAGAGTAGCCTAAATCCTTAGTTTTGTAGTAATTAATGGTGGGTGAGTTGAATCCCATCCTTTCGCAACAATGGATGACTTTTCTGTTTTGCAAAATGATTGAAACCATCAACATTTTGATGATACAAAGTTGTTTTTCTTAATGAAAACCTAGTGTTCGGCCATAATAATAGTGATAATAATGACAATAATGAAATAGGGTGCCACTTTAAAGAGAGTTTCCTGTGCAGATTTGTGTGTATCTACCTCTGTAGTTAGGAACACAGGTAAAGCTCATAGCATGGGAAGTTCGCATCATGTTTTACTTCTAAACTCTGTGTTTGTTTCTAATGCTAATGTGGTTTTAACTCTTGTTGTACAGACATGGAAGTAATGAAGCCTTTAATTGATGAACAAAATTCAGATGGCGTTTCGGATGAAGAGCATGATACTATCCTGCCAGTTGAGAAGCATTACCAGCTTGAGAATGAAGAAGGCATTACGTATGTTTTACTCTTAGTATTGACTTTTTGAAATTGTTGCCTCTGACTTCTTTGTCATAAGTAGTTTACAGAACTCTTAAGGGGTTTTCTTGCACCTGTGATGCAGTTTTGTGGTTATACATCAAGACTTCGCTTAGTTCTGCCAAAAAGTAGCTCATTTTGAGCAGATTCTCTGTCCTTTGGAAGTTAACGATGTTCCAAAGTGCCCATTTGTAAAATGATGGGATCACTCAGAATCCAAGCACTGTTTAAAGAAGGTTTTGATTTATTTTATTTTTTTTGTAAAGAAACTTCAGAAGACTTTGGAAATAATCTGTTTAATTAGAAGAACTTGTAAAGGTTTTGTTGTTGTTGTTGTTTGATAAAGCTTTGGCTGTCAGATCAGTGATTTGCAGCTGGTGATTGTTTTGAATGTTATTGACTCTAAAAAAGGATTGATAAAACTTGGTAATTTTGACTGTGAGGTAAAAGGACAATAAAATTGCACAGAAAATAACCTTTCACAAGCTGGAGGAAGGACTGAATATCAAACTTGTACATTCTGTTTGAGGAAGCTTACATGTTAAGACGAATAAGAACATTATTTGAATGTGCTGCGTATTCTTTAAAGTAGGTAGAACACTGTAAAGCTCTCAATTTATCCCTTTATTAATAAATGACAGAGGGTGTGGTGTTGTTTTTTCTTTTTTTTTTCTTTTTTCTTTTTTTTTTTTTAATTCCCCACCAATCAGTGTAGTTTTAATGTGACTTCCAATATTTTTATCCTCAGGTTTATACAAACTCTTATGCACCTCCTCAAGGGGAACATTGGGACTGGGCTTCTTGGTCTTCCACTTGCAATAAAAAACGCTGGCATTGTGGTAAGAATTCAGTTATTTCTCACAGATCAGAAAAACTATCTAGAAAGATCTACAGATATGTGTCTGAGCCTGAAAAATAAAAATCGATACTTTTTGTTTGTCACTACAAACTTCAACAGAGTTTTCTATTTTTCCTCTTTAGTCTGGTGAGGTTAGTACTGAAGAGATTTTTTTCTAAGTTACTACTTCACCCTGAAGACTTTATATCATGTGGTGTTGGTGTATTTTTGCTTGTCAGAAAGAAGAAAGATTTTGATTCACTCAGACTCCTATGATGTCTCATGGGAATTGTTGTTATGGGCTTGTCTTGTCTTTGTTCAGACTTCTCTAGAGCCAGATTGTATGTCCTAACATGCAACATCAGCTTGTTAAATCAAGCTTGAGTTCCTGCAGCAGCAGGGTATAGCACAGCTTGTTTACAGCAGGTAACAAACAATGCATTTCCTAAGGCAGGGTAGATTCAATCAAGTGAAGTTTTCACCTTGCAACTAAATAATCCTGCAATTCTCTGTTTCAGGATGTTCAGTTTAAGAATGGAAGTTGCATGTGAAAAGCAAGTACATTCTGTGAAAATTTTTGGTCAAACTTCCACTCTGAAACAAATTATTTAATTTGAAAATTATCTATAATCTGTAATAGTAGAAGTTACAGGGCTTGTGGTGGTTTTCTCTTTTTTTATATACTGCACATCATCAAGTCTACTAATGTAAGGGAAAGTTACCTTTATTGTCGTTGCCCCTTTAAGGTTGTTCAAACAACTGTTTGAATTGTGCAGTAACTGCAGTTTTCTCTCTTGATGAGCTTTTTTGGCAAATATCCTAATGAAGCTGTTAGAGGAGTAAAGTTGTTCACACCTATTTTGTATTTATGGCTTGATCACCCCTGAGTAGCCTTCTGTCAGGTAATGAATTAAAGTAAGGAATACCATGAAACATCATCAGCAAATCCTCCTCTGAGATGGCAAAAAAATCCAGATCCATACAATTTTTTAATTCTTAATTTACTTGATACAACGTGAAGTTTTTGCATGTAAAGATTATTGAAAAATTCTGTTTATCTCCCATGTCCTCGCTTTTTTTTTTTCTATACCAGATTGGACCAATCAGCCTTGTGTTCATAGGAGTGATATCTGTTCATTGTATGCACATCTTGGTACGTTGCAGCCACTGTCTATGTCAGAGGTAAATGTGGAACTACTCATTCTGTTGCTGGGTTTGAGTATTGTTTTTTTCTTTCTTCTTTTCTGCTACTGATTTTTGGCCTACAGAATGTCCTGGTGCTGTAGCAGTTTCTTCTCTTCAGAATCTTGTACTTGAAAGCAACACAAATTCTTATTGTGCAACTATAAATGATAGCGATGCTTTGTGCAACGCTGCTTTAATACATTGAAAAAATATTTATTCTCTGCTCATACACAAAATGAAGTTGGTTTAACTTGCGTTGCCCAATATCCTGTTCCCTGTCTTTACTCACAAATAATCAGGTCTTTCTCATTGCAGTTCTAGTTGCTTAGTTTCAGTCCTTTAGTCCTTCTTTGTCTTCATAGCTTCTAAATCTTCATAGCTTTCGAAAATGTCCAATTGATAAATAGCCAGTGTATAAGTACTTTATAGGAATAAAAGACAAACTAAGAATTGCTGGTAATATCTTTTATGATTATTTGTGAGCTCTCTTAGGATTGTGACAACTTGATTCTTCAAAATTGTAGTGCTGAAGGAATGTGTTAAAATGATACTAGAAAACCGTTAAACAGTAGATACTCCTCCAAGTGAGATGTACAGTACTGGTAGTAGTTATTAAAATTTGACTGATAAAGTATTTTGAGTAGTACTGACTTTTATTAAATGTTTTTATCTTACTGTCAGGTGTTAAAGAGAAGCAGTGGGAGGGTCTCGTATTTAGAAAATGCAATGGAGTTTTTGAACTGAATAGAAACACAAAACTGTTCATGTCCCTGTAGCTGGAAAAACTATCTTACCAGTTTAGTGTGATATTGTACTGTGAAAGGATCCTGTCATTCCTGAATTCTTCACTTTTTCCTCTGTAGTTCTGAATGGCCTGTGAGGATGTACGTAGAGCTAAGATCACTGAAACAGTTGGGATTCTCTGCTTGTCCAGGAAAATCTGTTGAATCCTGTTGAAGTTCTTGTGACTTTTAGGTTTGAGATGAATTCCTTAAGCTGGTATTATAAGAATCTAGTTTTGGATTAATTTATCAATAAACTGATTTAGTACTGTTGAATTAGGGGGAAGCAGCATTATGGTTCACATGCTGCTTGAGTGCTGAACAGCCCTTCCTGGGGGAAGCAGCGCAAACCACACCTGTGAAATTCAGCAGCCGCAGGATGGTGCCACATATGATTACTTGTTGTAATCCAGGGAGCCACCAGTGTTTTCAAGGTAGGGATCTAGGCCCTCATAGTTTTTAGTGACTCTGTTCTTTCTACATTCTTTGACTTTTAGGATGAAAAAATCCACACTGGGATACAGCGAAACAGTTAGTTACGCCATGGAAGTGGGACCTCTGACTGCTCTTCAGAAACGAGCTTCTTGGGGGCGGTAAGTTTGCATTAGAATTTCATGTACTAAATTGGTTATTAAAAATTAATGGCTACACTTGGAATGGTTAGGAGATTTCCTTGTTACTACGATGTTACCTGCTTTAAGATGTGTTCCCTGTGCTTGAAATATGTTCATGCAGTGTTTTTTGTTATTTCCTGCAGCCAGCTAGTAGTGGTGACATGGCAGGATTGGGAAGTATCTCCCTCTGTTAGGCATTGCAATTTTCAGGTATACAAGGACTGTGAAGAAAATAATACTGTTTAGTAATATAGTAAGAGATGTGGTATAACCAGAAATGCATTCTGTATTGGCCAGTGTAGTGAAGTGACTTAAGTTTTCATTCTCTTGCTGTAAACACGTTTCTCTGCATCAGAGTTCGCTCCTTAAGCAAGTTGGCACTGCAGACGTGAATTACTTCAATATATTTATTCTGAAAGGAAGCAGATCAATTATTTGATTCCTTTTAAATAAAACATTAAAATAATGGAAAAATATTTACTATATTTTGTAATAATGACATGCAGATATTAATAGCTTCCTGTCTCTCATAAATACTTTACTGTTCTTTGAAAAATGACCGTTATTTTTTCTTTAGCATTTGTTGCTGTATAGCTGTTTATGGAGTTTATGGTATGAATACACAGTAGTGGAATTCAAAAACAGACACTTTGTTCAACGATGTAATTTACTTGAGGAAGAATTTTTTTGGTCCTGTTATTTTCAAGGATGCAGCATCTCGGGTCATTTTGTGGTGACTTTATAGGAATGGAATAGAGCTCAATTAGAGGGAAAATTGGTCTGTAGTGAAATATAATGACAATTCTGTAATACATCAAAGAGTTACAAGCCACAAAAGGCAATTTGATTTCCATAGACACTGTGCTGCAGCAAATCCATCCTCTGAGGCAGATGTCTGGCTCTGGCCAAGTTTCATTACAGCATCTTTAGGCCACCATTGTGTACAACATTTTTCAAACACAATCTGAGCCATAATTCAGGGTGGTTTTTTCAATGAGATACAGTGTCTGAATGGATATTTGGATACACTGATATAAACCGACTTAGTAATATGTGAAAATGTTTGTTATCTTGAATTGCTGAAACTTAGAGGACTTGGACCGTATGAGATATTTAGCCTGATGCTGGTGGAAAACTGTTGTGTCAGGGGCTAACGGACTCCAGCAGGATTTATTTGTGCATTGAATATATATGTCTATTGTTTATATTTGTACCACATTGTCTTTGAATTTCTTGTTACACAACTTCAAAATATTTGAGCACCTTCTTTTACATTTTTTTAAGAAACTTTGATGCCTACTCAATATTACCTTAAAAAACAAATACACACAAAACCACCCTATTTTGCTGTAAGATGAACCTGCATAGCAGTGCTTATGAGATTAATGTATCATTTGTATCCAGCATTTGCATTACTGTAAAAAGGACTAGTAATTGCGTATTAGGTAGAAAAGGGTTAATTGTTTGGATCCTAAGTATAATGAATGTTTTTTTTTTCTTCTTCAGGTATGTTGTTGACTTCTTCCTAGTGATAACACAACTGGGATTTTGTAGTGTTTATGTTGTATTCTTGGCAGAAAATGTGAAACAGGTGAGTAATGTTACTGTATGTAAACAGTTATGGGTTTAAATTCATTTTTCCTCCCTTTTATTTCCTCTCCTCCTAAAGTCCAATGAACTACTTGTAAAATGTGAAACTGAGAGATGCACAGAACGGGTTCTACGACGGTTTCCACAAAAGAGCTTTTGGTAAAAAGGAGCAATATGCAAGATGAACTAAATTCAGATCTTGTGCAAGTGTTTGTGACTCATTGTCCTCTGATTTGTTTGTCAAATTTACAAATTAATTGTGGAAATGATAGAAAGTAAGTCTGAAATTGGTCTAGGAGACAGTGGAGCCTGATGTTTTTTTTTCTGTCAGGCCTTCTGTTGACTCCCTTTGTTTAGCCCAGACCTCCTGGGCATATTTTCTCCCTTTTAGTGTCACTGGAATCTTTCTTTGGTTCTTGTTTAGTCTCTTCCCTTTTCCAGAATGGTCTCATCTGCCACGGAATCCGTTGTATCTAAACCAATCCTGATTTTTGTTCTCAAAAATGCCTGACATTGAAATTTCTGCAGCCTCCTCTAGTAGTCAGTTCCAATGCTGTCTTATCTGTCAGACAGCTGCTTCTTTGTAGAAGCTAAAAAATTCTTATCGGCATTGTAAGTCCTTTATTTCATGTTCTATCTATAGGTAATTTATTCTTTTCTATTTGTGGATACCTTTTATATTTTTGAATATTCTTATCATGATATCCCCATGATAGGGACATATAATAGAATCTGTAAATGTTCTGCAGTTTGTCACATCTCTCTCTTTTTTTCCAAGTTTTATCCCTGAATCTGGTTATGCTACTGTAGTTGAAGTCTTGCTTGTGACCAGTAGAGCTGAAAGGTTATTTCAGAGGTCTAACAGATCATAGTCCAGACTTGACACTTCAGTATAATGGTGATTTTGCAGCAGCATGTCATTGCGAACTCATGATTGGCTTGTGACCCACTTCGATCACTCAATCCTTTACTGCAGAGCTACTTTCTAGGCAATTCTTCTGGTTCTTCTTTCTGTACAGATGGTTTCTAGTTACCTATAGAATCCTTTATTTTTCCTTACCAGATTGATTTTTGACAGTTCTCAGAGTTGAATTTTGATTGTATTCCTCAATATTCTTACACTTTCCATACGGATTAGTTATTTAAACCCTGCTTACTACACCGTCTGTGTTATTAATGAAAACATTAAATAGCACTGCTCATGTAGTGTTTCATGTGTTTTACTGTAAACACTATTACACATATAATGTGTAGCGTTAAACATATGGAAACACATTTCAATATGTTATACATTTGTAAATAACTTGGATATTAATTATTAGAAAAAATATTTATTCTTTTGTGCAAATGGATTTATTTAAGGTTGTCTAAAAATCAAATAGTCATGTCACATTTGTGAAAAAATCAATTAAAAATTGCAAATGAATCCCCTCAACCACAGATGCCTCTACACCTCTCAGACACCCCCAAACCTTTCAATAAAACCCAACTATCCCTTTTCTCCCTCACAACCATCCGTTGCTGACAAAAGCAAACAAACCCATGTCTATCTCTTTCATGACAGCTGCTGCTGCTGCTTTCATTCATGTTTTTGTCTCTCATTCTTCATTCCTTCTAAGTCTTTCTATTTCCTATTGGTGGAGATTTTTCTGACAGGAGCCACAGCCACAGGCACTTTGAACTTCTGGTGTTCTCTCCTCTACAGGCTTATTAAGATGCCAGGATGCTACCAATGTACTCTGCTGTGTTTTCTGCTTGTAAGTTTATAGTTAGTCACTTGGCATAAAGCTAAGGAGGGTGAATCTGGGCCTGTGTCTAAATGTGTGCTTCTGTAATTAGTGAAGTGCGTGAGGAATAAGGTGTGGCGGGTTACTGAGCATTAAACATCCATATGGGCTCTTATTCATAGAATCATAGAATTGTTTCGGTTGGAAGAGACTCTCAGGATCATCAAGTCCAACCATAACCTGACTCTAGCACTAAATCATGTCCCTAAGAACCTTGTCTAAACACCTTTTAAACACTTCCAGGGATGGTGACTCCACCACTTTCTCTGGGCAGCCTGTTCCAAAAAGGGAGAATAAAGGTGTCTTGACATAGCTTAACTTACTTTAAGTAGGAAGAAGAGTGTCCCCTTGGGCAGTTAGTACACCCAAGATGTCATGTCTTGTTCTTTCCCTAGTAGATGAGTATTTATATTGTGTTTATAAAGTTCTACAAATGAAATCCTGTCCAGATGAGGCAAATTTGTGTATTTGGGAGCTGGATACTCTGTAATTTGCGTCTTGGCAGAGAAAAAACCCCACAACCTTAAAAACCACAGTCCTTCTGTCACAATCTATCTCAATACCTAAAAATCCCATTTTACTTCTGATGTGCTTTTGCTGGCCTTTGGAAGTGGGGATTTTTATTGCATCCTTTGTAACAGAAGTTTGAATTGCAGCCTTCCCTGTCAAATAGGTACCTGATCAACCAGTCATTATGTATGTGTTTTGACTTTAAACAAAATATAAGACCGAATGCTTATTGACCCAGGCTTTTGTAGATATTAAGCAAAATGAAACCTTTTCAGGAAACTCGTTGCTGCTTTCTTGAAGAAGAGTCAAAAGATCTCAGAGGGAAGTGATCTCTGCAAAAGCCGTAGCTGCAGAGACCCATGACATGTGCCTTGTGAATGAATTAAAGTCATCGGGAATTCAGAAGTTCCACTTTCAAGTGTATTTGATTTAGGTTGCCCTGCGCTTTTCCCTCTGGGAAGGAGAAAGCTGTGGTTTCTTCTGGCATCTTTCTGTTGCAGAAATCTATCCCGTAGAGGGCACCAAAGAACACACATTGTTGCTGCTGTAAATGGCATTATTTGAGGTAGTGGAGAGATGAGCAAGGTGAGCAGAGGGAATGAGGGGTGGAGAACTTACATAAAGGAAAAACATAGTAAAAAGTCACTAATACCAGTTAATACATCTGCGTTATGCTCTGTACTTTTATTATGTTTGCGTGTTGGTGTGTTTGCAAATTAAAAGTCCACCAGAACCAGTGAGAACCTCCACTGAGATATTTTCTTCTATATTCCTAGTTAAAACTAGTACCTAACAAAACTTAGCAGTCTCTTCCTTCAGCTTTTTTACTATTACACAGAACAAAAAAGCAACAAAGTATTTTAGAGTGGTTCTGGCACATGAATTAAGTATCCATTAGTCCACATTACTTTGAGGGGACTATTTAGTTAGACACACAGTGGTGCATTCGAGTCTATTTATTTCATCTTTGGAATTCCGCAACATATTTGATATACCCTTCTCACTAATGGATATGCAGCATAGCTTCTGGTGCCAAATCTTTTCTGATTAGTGTTTGTGGGATTGTAACTGTTGGCAGCATTATGTTAGAGTTTTCTAGATGACTTGTGC